>NC_139219.1:190142865-191342865 GCF_055691185.1 Crinia signifera
AGAGGGGGAAGTTTACCACTGTAACATGCATACTAAAAGTCAAGGTTCTATGGTAGCTATATTGTGTGTGTGTGTGTGTGCCCCTTCTGGGATGTTGGCTACAGCTTATAGAACAAATAGCGGACCAACGTTTCAGGGTCCACATGCACCTTGACAAAGAGGTCTGCCTATGCACTTTATGTGAATATCATTTTTGAAGATTTATGAAGTCTCTGAGTGTGTGTGTATATGTAGATACATAGATATAAAATGTATGTATGTGTGTGTATATATGTATATATATACATACATACATACATACATATAATGACCACATGGAAATGTATCTACTCAGTGCATTAATGTTCTACAGAGGGCTGCTAACGTCTTTGTCATATTTTCATTGCACTTCCAGACAACCTTGTTTGTAGTTACTCAGGCATGCTTGTGGGATAACATTTGGGTTTGTCTACATGTAACTGCACCATGTGCAAACAGTGGGTGGGTTCTGGGATATATTGGTATAATCACATTCACTTCAGATTTCGTTTTTTACTGATGGCTGCTTGTTACATGATGTATATCTGAATTATTTAGGGGAGACCTTCAGTGGAATGCTGGGGAGAAGAAGCTAACGGGAGGTGCCAACTGGCAACCAAAGGTAGCTCCAGCCACATGGGCAACTGGCAGTCCATCAGCTGCCCCTATGGTAATGTCACACCCACACATATTCAATATTTATTAAAGATTGTATCTGTATAGTATTATTTTCTATTTATTATACACAGTCAGAATTGTATAGGTATTGGGGAAAATTTACTAACGAAAATAAGCATTAAATAGGCCTATTTGTATAAGAAACTACACCTATTTTATTTGTATTTTTGGCATTTACTAAAATACGTGAATTTGTATTCATGGCACATTCGTATTTATGAATGTGTATGTATACGCCATCGAAAGAATACGACTAGTAATCACCATTTAAATGGTGATTCCTAATTTACTAAGCAGCCGCATGCAATAGACAGAAAGTAATAAGCGGGATACTGCCGCTAATTGCAGGTAAAATACGCCTGGAATATACACTTCATTTTCCCAGCGTAATTGGCAGAAGCCTGCATGGATCAGTCAGATCAGTGCAGCCTAAAAAGTGTAGTGTAAAAAAACAAACAAAAAAAACCCCCTTAAATAAATAATTTAACTAAATGGCATGGTTCGTGTCCTGGTTTTAAAAAAAAATCAGGAAACCAAACAAGCAGGGTTTACCTTTTTTTTTTAATTAAAACCAGCACCAGACCGAAGGGCCGGTACTGGTTCCCAAAATACAGGGGACAAAAAGATTAGAGGTCCCCCGTATTTTGTGAACCCAGCCAAAGCATTAACCCCCTAACTGGGTAGTCTGGGCGGGGGTCCTGGGGGAGTGGGGACCCCCCTATTTGTTTTTTTATTTTATTTTGCCAAGTCCTTGGATGCTACTTGAAAAGAAGAGGATGCGATCTACGCCGGAGGACCCCCGTCTGTTTCCTTCCAGAGTTACCCACATTGGATTTCTTCAGGACCAGTGGATGGAGGATACCTACCTAAGTGTCAAGGTAGGTAAGTATCAGTATGGATGGGCTCAGTGTGTAATAAATTTGTACTTTGGTGTGTGTGTTTGTATTTAACTATTTGTACTGTGGTGTTAAAAGTCCCAGTGAGCCCTTCAATGCCTAGCATGCTTGGACTTGTAGTTCTCGAAGTCCCTGCATGTGGTGCAGGCTTGCTGGGACTAATAGTTCCACAGCAATACACAATAGTTATTTCTATTTTTTACAACACAAACATCAGCCTGGTGCCCATCACCCAGAGGCACCAGGGACAGCTACAGGCTTTAGTCTGGGCCGATAAATTCTGGGGGGGGGGACCCCTGCCAGACTGACCAGTCAGGGGGTTAATGCTTTGGCCAGGGGGGACTTGTATAAAATGTCTCCCACTGGCTGTGACCTTACCCTTCTGACTGGTTGGGCCTGATGCTGGTTTGCAAAATTAGGGGGACCCCTACTCGTTTTGGGAGCCAGGCCTGGTGCTGGTTTAAAAGAATACAGGGAAACCCTACATGTTTGGTTCCCTGATTTTTTATTTTTATTTTATTTTTTTTTAAACCAGGACGAGCTCTTTGAGCTGGAGGCTGGTTATAGCTGTGGGTAGGACCCCACGCCATTTATGTATTTATTTTTTATAATTTTTTTTTTTACACAGCAGCCTGCAGGGACATACGCCATCGGCCAAATACGACTTAATAAACGGGCAGATTAGTCAATCTGGCCTATTTACGAATCGTACTTTTTAAAAAATACGGCCATTAGAAGTTGTACAGTTTTAGATTTGTCTGGATCCATATACACCTGCATATAGATTTCTAATTAACTCCTCAGTGTGGTTTTAGCCGTATAATTTGCAGGTGCTAAAATCGCAGATCAGATGGAGGGAATTGGGCCCCTCTTGCTTAATTTTAATATCCATTCTATTAAGCAGAATCTGAACTTTCTTTGTGCATGATTGTTACAACATTCAATATGTAATATTTGATATCCCTGATCTTTGCCCACAAGGTGTGTTTTATTCATATCACTATCACATAAATGTTAACTTTTTTATTTCTGGTTCCTCAGCAAGGAGGTGGTCCCCCTGCAAATGCCGGTTCCCCAGCAGCAAGTGCTGCTCCAGGTGCACAGCCCGCAGCAGGATTCAGTCTAGTAAGTTTCCCAAGTGACTGTCCATATTGTTCCAAAATTCTCTGTACACAGGAGTCAGGTAGGAAATTACTTTTGTGCTTGTAGAGCTATTTTAGTTATACAGTTCTATCTTTTTATTTATTTTATTTTTATTTTTTTCCCCTCTCCACAAAATCACTGTTCTTAGTTTCAGAGAATTGCAGATAGAGCCTTTTGTCATAATCCTTTGTTTAATTGGTATGCCTTTCACCTGGTTTTAGTAGCATCACTTACCCCTGTGACAGCTGTTGCAGCCATGAGTGATCTAAGTGGTGGAGCTTCTCAAAATGGGCAAGGTGTCACATTCCAAATCTCCGTTTTCATCACTCCAGGGGTCAGGGAGATGTGGCTGCCTCCAGGGACGACTTTGGTTGCAGTACCATCTCCTACACTGTAGAATTAGGAGTGAATAAATTACATTTTGTTTAAAACAAAATTGTTTTTTTTTTTGTAAACAAATCTTATAGTTTACTATCCTTTGCTAACTATCCAAATTGACTAGCGATAAGCATTCAAAGACATGTCTAACAGTGAACAAAGCATATAAAAAATAAAATAATAATCTTTTGTAATCCCTTTTTTTTTCTAGCCTTCATCTGGAACGGGCGTACCAATGATGCCCCAGCAGCCAATGATGTATGGCCAACCTATGATAAGGCCGTCATTCGGAGGAGCTTCTGTTCCTGGTGCCCCAGTGAGATTCTGTTCTGTTTTCTGATTTGTATGGCATAAAATATTTAAGTCTGTCAGTTTTGTTTATTTCTATTATGTATTAACTTACCTTTTGATTGGTTACAGCTATCTCCAAGTATGACACCTGTTTCACAGAGCCCCAAAAAACCACCATCAAAGGATCCTTTAGCAGATCTCAACATCAAGGACTTCTTGTAAATCTGTATGGTACGATCACTCTTGCTTTATTAGACTTTTGTAACTGACCTTAGATTTTGGAGCGTGCAGACCGAATAATTGTTCATTATCATCATCTTCTATTAAGACAACTGATCTGCTTTATAGTGTGTGTGTGTGTGTGTGTGTGTGTGTATGTGTGTGTGTTACCTCTGGCCGGCGTGGCCACATCCGTCTGCGCCGGGTCCCGGCTCTCCCGTTTACTGCTGCTAAGCCTGCTAATGAAAAGTGACACTTGGAAAATGGCTGCCCCCATACCGCAGACGAAAAACTGTCTGCGGTATGGGGGCAGCCATTTTCCAAGTGTCACCTTTTTGTATTGGCAGCGCTGCGGCTACAGCAGTAGCCGGGACTCGGGAGAGCTGGGACCCGGTGCACATAAAAGCGCTGGCGGCAGAAGGCAACCAGTGAGTAACAATAGTCCCGCAGCCCCCCCGGCGCCTACATACCCTCAGCGCCTCCCCACCACCGCGGGGGCTGCGGGACAATAGTTACGCCACTGATTGTGTTATAAGTTGGAATTACTGTACCATAAAGTATTTTTCCCCTAGAAATAGTGATACTCCTTTCAGGCATCAGGCCCAGGAAATTGCTGGATCTAACACAACTGCAAATTCCTGGGACTAGGCCCTGTGACCCTGGTCAGTAGTCCAGTCCAGAGTTAATTACATTGAGACTTCCCTAAATTCTAGTGTCTTGAAGTAGGTCTGAAAGGTTTATAACCCAGCCCTGAAATGTGTGTGATCCCTAAGCTCTAAATTATGTACTAAATGCAAGTCAGCGTTCCAAACCATTTCAATGCTCTATTACTATGTACAGAGCGATACGCTAATAGATATTTTATTTAAAGTAAGCATATATAGTTTAGGGTTCTTCCTTTATTTAAAAACAGCCGCCATTCTGCTCTGTCGATCATGATTAATAGAAAAAAAAAGAATAATGAAATGATTATGTTTTATATCAATATAAATGGCTATACTTACGACTTGAAATGGAATTTTATCACTTGTATTTTGTTTTTTTTCTTCCTCTGTAGATGCTGTTTTGTGATATAACAATGTGAGTCTGGAGCCTATGAAGAACAGATTGCTGCTCAGAGTTTCTAAGTGAGCCACCAGTACCAAACCCAGTGCTTAGATTTCTCTCTTCTGAAATGTGTAGCACAGCTGTGAAAGTAAACATTAGACTTGTGTATTACCCTAGCAGTTACCCGCTACTATATATCATGTTTTTTCTTTTTGTGTATTTGGGTTTTCTGTGTTACCCAGTTTTTCATGAGTGGATGTAACTTCTCCATGCCCCGTGGCTTCTCTGGTCCCATTAAGCCGGGCGATGAACCTGCATTTGTTGTGTGCTGAGCAGTCTGGAGCGATGTGTCTGTGGTTTTTGAACGTTTCAATGTATATAATGTTTGGACATCCCCTGTTTCTTCAATCAAATATGAAATATTGTGTGTTGACACCAGAAAACACTCCAATACAAACCTTTTTGTTTTGTTTGTGTGTGTGTGTGAGAACTGCCCACAGGACTATTAATTGTGAAACAAACTATTTGTTTTTGTGGTACTTTATATGTTTAAAATTATTTGTACGTTAAAGGAATATGAAAGAAAAATCTTCCTCCACGTATATATTGTTATGCACTTCTATAGAGACAAATCATATCAAATCTATCATTTTTGCTTTTATTTTTATTTTTTTGTTTTCAGATAATATATATATATATATATATATTATAGGTATATTTTTCATTTTTGGCATCAAAACTAGCAGATTGGTCCGTTTTGCAAAATGCACTAAAATAAGTTCATTGTTACAGCAGGGCTATTAGATTACGTGGAGTGAGTCTTGTCAAAGCATTAATATATTTTTTTTAATAATAAGTTTTATTGTACATTCTGTTCTTGATTTGTGTTTATTTTAGCATTTGTTTTTTGTTTTCCTTTGCGTTCACTGTGAGTAGTTTTTGTACTGTTTGTGACTGAACTTTATGCAGATCAGCAAGGTCTGGCCTTTCTTGTACATATTGTGCACGTTTAATTTCCTGTTCACACACTCATCCCGTCTTGTGCTGACGGCTTGGCTTAAGGTTTTGGTGCATACAAATAAGGTCACTGTTGATCAGTGTTACAAGTGGCTTGGCAGCGGTTTGTAGAAATGTGTTGGAAAGAGATGATGTTCACCTGTTGTAAGTCTCTCAACTTAATTATTTAATCGATGGTTGTATCTGAATTTACTGTGGGGATAACATACTCTAATTGGGGATAAAAGTATTTAAAATCAATTTAAAAAATGGCTTTCCTTTGTATCTTGGTTTAAAGACCCAGTGCATGTATGCCCTGTGAGATGCAATAAACACCTTGAACAGAAGCAAATGCAAACAAATGAGTCTGTGCTTTTATTCTATATTGAAATGCAGTGTACATATATTATATCTATGCAAGACCCCAGGGCCATAACCAGGTGTGTGCCAGCGGTGCCTTACCCATAGTGCATCTAAACTGTGGGCACACACACCCACACACCTTGTCACCCGGCCAAAGCATTGACAGCACATACCCATGCTGGTGGGTTCTCAGTCAGTCACGTCGCTGCCTGCCAAGCAGAGTGCCGGGTCTAGCACACAAAGGGGAAGCGCTGTGCTGATACTGATTGAGCTCCCCCACTGTGCCCTAGACTCTGTACTCTGCTTTAAAGGCAGCGCCATAACTGACCTGAGGATAGGAGCACAAATCTGGCAAACACAGTGCAGCATGGAGGGAACGTGTTGTCACTGGCTGTAGTGTGTAGGAGGGAGGCGAGGAGCAGCAGTGGGCACTAGCAGCTCAAAAAAATGGTATGTGGGAAGGGGGGACAATACTCCTGTTGGGGTATTGTGTGCACAAGCAGTGTTAGTCCTGTTAGCATTATGTGTGTATGGGGCACTACTTCTATTATTATTTTATTTATAAGGCGCCACAAGTGTTTCACAACACCGAACGAAGGAACACTACAGGAAGACAAAACTTAACATTACAGTAAATAAATAACAGCAAAAGATTACAGGTAAAATTTAATGCCACAGTTTAACACACATTACAGCTTAAATGTAAGTAGTGCGGACTTGATCAATGTACTACTTGGGGCTGGTGGTCAAAGATGGACACTAAGTGTTTGAGTATGGGAAAACTGTGAGTGAAATGTGAAGAGAAGAGGGCTTAGACGACAGGAGGGAAGAGGGCCCTGCTCTGAATAGCTTACAATCTAGTAGGAAGGGGAGACAGACAGATTACATGAGGTGCAAGCAGGTCCGAGGCGGCTTGATGGCAGGATGTAAGCAGGCAGAGACGGTCAAGGCATGTGGCAGGAGTCAGAGGACAAGCCTCAGGACTAGGCAGCAGAAGTGGTGCTATATTCTGACCACGCTCCTTCCCCATGAAACCACACCCCTACATTTTTGCCACATGCCTTCAACATGTACTTTGGCTATGGGTTGGGGGGCACCAATTCACTTTATGGCACATAACGCCAAAATGTTCATTTACGGCACTGCAAGACCCTGTGAATTTATGAAGATCTTTTATGACTGGCATATAATATATGACTGATCAGTTCCTACTAGAGCCTGCTATTCACCACTGACTGAAACTGAAACATTGTACGTTTCAGGTGTGACGAGATATTCCATCAGATCACTTAGACCGTTGTTAGATACTTTCGTTCATCTGGATAGTCCCTTTTTTTTTTTTTCTTTATCAAATGAATGACTTGGTGAGTAAAAATAATCTTGGTTGCTTAACTTTTGAGTACTGTCTTTTTGTCATATATAAATATGGTCTTTTTTGATTAAAGCTTCTGATTATTTTTTACAATCCATCCCCCTTTCTATATTTTGTGGTCTATAATGTACTTTGGGATACCTGATTCTGGTTCACTTGCAAATTCCTTTTCAGATAGGCATAACCATGTGCACTGCAGGTGGGGCAGATGTAACATGAGAGAGTGACATTTGCGTGGGGTTTGTACTTCGAACTGATATCTATATTGCAGTGTAAAAATAAAGCAGTCAGTATTTACAGAAACAAAATAACACCCAAATCGGTACTTGTTTCCTAGCACGGCCACACCGATTTACATCGGGGTGGTCGTGTCGGAAAAATCGGGTCGATCGCATCGCATGCGATTTGGTCGCATGCGATGCGATCGACGCGACCGACCGATTTTCCACCCGATTTTTTGATTGAATGAAATGTAAATCGGGTCCCTGGGACCCGATTTTACATTGGATTCAATGTAAAATATTCCCAACCCCCCCAAATTTAACGGCGTAAACCCCACCCCACGATAGACGCCAACCCGAAGCGTGGCGAGCGCAGCGAGCCCGCGTGGGGCGGCGGTGCGCGTCCTCCAACCTTTTCATTCCCCTACTATCCACGTCGGCGTGGAGTTGAGAATAGAATAGTGTGGCGAGCGCAGCGAGCCCTGCGAGGGGACGCGTATACCTGTGAAGTTATACGCGTCCCCTCGCGGGGCTCGCTGCGCTCGCCACGCTGCGCTCGCCACACTATTCTATTCTCAACTCCACGCCGACGTGGATAGTAGGGGAATGAAAAGGTCGGAGGACGCGCACCGCCGCCCCTCGCGGGCTCGCTGCGCTCGCCACGCTTCGGGTTGGCGTCTATCGTGGGGTGACGACGGGGACATCTATAATGTGAAATGGGTCATATTGGCCCATTTCACATTTTTCAAATTTTCTCACGATTTCAATGTTAAAAAATATTTTAACATTGAAGCCTATGGAAAAATCGGGGGCATCGCGTCGGGACCAATGTTAATGGTCCCGACCGACGCGATGCCCCCGATATTTTACCTTTCCCGACACGATTTCAATGTTAAAATATTTTTTAACATTGAAGCCTATGGGGAAATCGGGGGCATCGCGTCGGTCGCGTCGGGACCAATGTTAATGGTCCCGACCGACGCGATGCCCCCGATATTGTGTCCTAGCCGGCAAAATGGACCTGATTTCAAAGGAAATCGGGTCCATCGTGTGGATCGTGTACCTTAACTTAAAGGTACACGATCCATAAGATTGTGGCCGTGCTAGGAAACAAGTACCCCCAAATCTAACTCTCTGCACATGTTACTTCTGCTCCACCTGCAGTGCACCATGGTTTTGTCCATTAGAGAGAATTTGCTTGCGATGCAATTTTTAATTGTACAAGCACCCTGTGGGTGCTTACAATGTTAAATGCACCCCCATTGTCAACGCCACCCCCACTATCAACACCAACCCATAGCGTGGCGAGCGGCAGCAGGTACGCGTCCTCCGACCTTTTCATACCCCCACTATCCACATCGGCGTGGAGTTTATTTTAGATAGTGTGGCTAGCGCAGCGAGCGGACACGGATTACTTTACATGTATTCCGCGGCCCCTCGCCACGCTTCGGGCTCATATACCGCGTCCCTGCGCGGGTCTCGCTGCATTCGCCACGCTTCGGGCTCGGTGGCTCGCTGCGCTCGCAGGGCCGGCGCTACCCACTCAGCAGCTCCTGCAAAGCAGGGAGGCGCCATGCTGAAAAGGCGCTGTCTCCCTCCCTGCTCTGCTAAAGCTGCCTCAGCCCTCACTGTCACTGCCTCCTACACGCCACCCGCGGTCGGGTGGCAGTATAAAGATTTTCTCCCTGCACCGTGAGTGCACACAGCCTGCATGCCGCCCACAGTGCCTGACAGCGGGCGGCAGTATGGAGAAGCTGAGCAGCTCCCTGCACCATGCACACACTGTCCTAAGACATGCCCCCTCTTCCTCACGGACACTTGCGCTGAGGCATGTAGCGTTGTCTGTGAATGCCTGGATGACATGTCATGTCCGGATCCACCCCCTACCCATTGCTCCCTGTGCCTGTCAGCTGTCAATCAAATGACGAACAGGCAGCAGCGCCGCCCTTCCTTCCCTCTTCTCAGTGTGCTGTGCCAGTGCCACTGCCAGTCCTCAACACTCCGGCCCCTCTATCTCCTCCCCGCTACTTCCATCTGCTCCTTCTCTCTCCCCTCCTTTCCCCCTCAGTCACGAGAGGGGTGTAATGGCATCCTCAGAGTCCTGCCTTAGCAGATAGAAGAGGAGGGACTGCACAAGAGTTAAACAGCAAAAGAGCAGTGGGTCTTTTATTATACATGTTTATAATACATTTTTTAATAATTGTAGATTTTTTTTAAATTAATTTAGATACTTTTTAAATAATGAGCTGGGTTATGTGCCTAAAGGTGGCCATACACACTGCGATAGCAGCGTGCGATGCGATGTGCGCTCCCGTGGGCATCGCATAGTACAGTACAATAAGTATGTGCTGCACATGCTTTCGGATGGCATCGCACACACATTGCATGTATGCCGTGCGATCTAGCCCATAATGTATGCAAATCTCGCAGCGTGTATGGGCACCTTTAGTGCCTGCAACATTTTGCGGACACAGCACTGAGATGGTGTATGCATACATGTACATGCACCCGAGATCCTCCATAGGATCGCATGTTGCATACGCTCCCACAATCGGGCTGTAGCTTGTTGCAATGGCAATGTGAAATGGCGCAAAATGTATGGTTTGCAGGAGGGCGCCGGACACCCTAGCACCGGCCCTGTGCGCTCACCACACTATCTAAAATCAACTCCACACCATTCTTGGCAATGGGACGTGTGAGTGTGTAAGACACCTACGCGTCCCCGTCTACCAGTGCTTGCCAGCTATACAAATATGGCTTGCTGGGGGTAATGAAGAGAGTGGCCCCATCTGTAGGTGCTTTTGTAAACTTGTATGCTTTGTTCTTGATGCCTGTAAAGCACCTTAAGTCCTGTTGGAGAATGAGCTCTATATAAATAGGTAGCAATAATAATATTATTATTATGATTATGGAAAAAGCATGTAATATAAAAAAGTTGTGTGGCGTACTAGAATACAATCATCTTTAATGGCTAATGATAATGCAAGCTCTGTTCAATAATTCATAGTAATCAGCTTCTGTTTTCAGTATCTAACTGCATGAAAACAAAGCTAATTGCTAAGGAATCCTGTAACTGTCGTTCTTGTTCAGTTAGGTCACAATTGTTTTCGTTATGGACTATTCATAAACTAAGTAACCCTTGCTTTATAAGACCAAAAGATTGTGATGTCTATATAACTAAAGGTGCCCATACACTAGGGCTATATACACGCAGATGAACGCTTTTTATGTGATTGATCGCGGTAAAAAAATTGCATGTATTAGACAGCAGGTCTGATGCAATGTACATTGCACTGGAGCATGCGAGTCGCTCCGGCTGCAGAAGCAAACTATTGGATTGCTTCTAAGCTGGGCAGGTTAGCTGTCCTAGCATGTGATCCTGCCCAGGCATCTCAAGGGGGGTATCGCGGAAGACTTCTATGTTTGGAGAAGTCGCCCCAGTGTATGGCCAGCTAAAGATTTTGAAGGTAAAATTTGCTGTACGTACACAGGTTGTTGTCTAATACAAAAATAGTTCCTGCACCTGTCCTTCAGCTACTCGCAGAATGGAGCCATAGCTGCACTTATTATTATTTGTTGGCCGCTTTGCAAATGTCCTCCTTGACCGATCTTCAAGCAGCAGTCCATTTCTTATGTAATCCCTGCCTGCGCGCTTGGTAGAGCATTAGGGATATACAGGAGATGAGCTATAATTTAGACTAGTGCATCTGCTAACATGAAGGCATTTTTATTAAAAGTAAGTGGTGTCTCATTTTATACATTTAATGAAACTAATGTTAATTACATTTGTTACAAAACCAGAATTTCATTTACAAACTTAAACTTCTTTATGTACAGCACTAACACAAGTGAGCATTCACTAGCCAATATATGTAGGTGACCATTCTGGCAACTGTCTAGCAAAAATATGCAAAATAATGTGCAAGTATTCTACTTCTGCAAATGAAAGCACTATGCGAAGGCACATATGGGGGTTATACATGATGACCTGGCATTGGTAACCTATTTTACAAGTGAATGTATTGTCCATTCATCCTGATAACACAGATGTGTGGTGCATTAACTGTAGGCGTTCTGACAGTACCCCCACTATGAAAGTATCTCTTGTCATGAAGCCTAATGCCTAGACGGAAGGTTCCCAAATGCAGCACCCTAACAGTCAAGGTTTAAAAGTTATCCGTGGCTCAGATGATTAAATTAAGTTGACCAATGTACAAAGGGGTTCCTTGAGGGCCATGTTTGGGAACCTCTGACCTAGAGAGAGCCTTTTGTAGATTTCACTGTGAAAATAGTTTTTATCTGTCTAGTCAAATATTTTTCATTTGCTATAAATACACTGCTCCACATAGATAGTAACTGTAATTAGCGCATGTTAGAAAATACACTAAAAATACTGAGGCAGCCAGATTGTGTGCTGCACTATATGAAGAATGCAACTAACCAATGGTGTGGGGGGGTGGGCAGCTGACATAACCGGATGTCAGCTGCCCACTCACTTCCTGCCGAGCATTCGCGCATATATAAGTGACTTGAGAGTCACTTTTATAGGAGTGTGCCTTCACCATCATTTGATAGTCACCGACCATCGAATGATGTGGGAGGATCCTGTGTCACATCCATTTGCAGGCCCTGCAAGCGAATCGCCCTTGTGAATGGGTGGCGGCTAGGCCACCATTCGCAAGGCAGGGTTTGGTGGACTTTCAAGGCTGTGAATTTGCAGCCTTGCATATCAACCAGAATAACCCCCACAGTACGATGTAGGGTCATTTAGAAAATGGGCTGAAATCCCGACGTGTGTAGACTCCATTAGGTTCTGCACAGTCGGTACTGGTGTGTGGATGGTGGGAGCAGAAGGCTTCAGTTTTGCCTATGGTTTCGAAAGACCTTGCACCAGCCCTGGGTATGGTATCAGAATTGACCTCACCTTCATTTATTGTGACATTATTTGGTACTTATGTAATATCTGGGCTTCCGTTTTTCTTATGAGACCGCATCCCCTCGGGGGGGTCGCTGCGCTCGCCACGCTTCGGGCACGGTGGCTCGCTGCTCTCGCCACACTATATAAAATCAACTCCATGCGTAGTTGGATAGTAGGGGTATGAAAACATGGGGTGCATTTAACATGGGAGTCCAGATAATACATAAGTACCCATTATTTCTATGACCTCTTACATGATAGACATTTTACCAGAGCATGATTTCATTACATTTCATCATATGTTTATCTATATGTCCCCATTTTTTGGTGTGTGAAAGGAGCATACTGTTACCAATCTGATTAGCTGAATGTTCCCTACAGCACAGAGGGGGGCACTAGGACACCCACAAAACACAGGGTGTTCCCCTACGGCCGCCCCCCCAGCCCTCCCTCCTTGCAGCAAACGGCCCTGCGAGTATGTAGCTTGCCAAAGACGTTCGGTGCTGGGGTTTGCGCACACCCAGAAATACGCATGCGCAAACCCCGAGGCCAAGTTCGGTTTTCACAGAGTGATCCTGACTTGGCCCCTAGGTTCCAGACTGAGCACTTAAACTATACATAATAAATATGTTGCCTTATGCTGAATAGCAATATGGAGTATTGCTGTTATTAACCTGGTACATTATCCATATACTGAAATAGCATGGGTCCCTACCACTGCATCCTCCCGGTGTGCCCTTTATGTTCCAGACCGACACTGTATGTGGAAGGGAAATGGTTGAATATGGGAATCTGCCAAGTCTGAGACCAGAAGAGCAGTGATGTAAGGCTCCAGTACAACGTATGCTTGGGCATAATACTGCTAATCATACCTTTTGTATGAAATGTTTCCATTACCAAACCATTATCGTTGCAGTCACCTTATATATTTACAAATATAATTTTTTTTGTATCGAACGAAAAATGGAGAAAGCACAGGAATTTTCTAATGGTGCAAACATTTGAATGTACTTTGAATAAATACATTCCCTTGTGAATACTACAAACATATGTAGCCCTGTTCTGCAAAAGCCTACACTGCTATACAAGAAAGAAGCACAAGAGCTGGTGTGTGTGTGATGTATATCTTAGGATAAGTATTTCTCTTTATATGAAAGCGCTGTAAATCTGCTGTACTTTGGAGGATTCTGGGCATCTGCAGCTTATCCCCCATGTTTGCCTAAGCGTTTAGATCATGTTGCAGAGTAAAATGTCAATTCCTGCCATATTTGTTGAACTGGTCTTATAAGTGCACCTAAAGGTTACTGTTCTCAAACACATTTAGTTGTATCAAACAATTTCAATATTACAATTTAATCATTACTTTTCATAAACACTGTCTATTTTAGTTGTATTTTCCTATTTTCCCCCATGTAGAGGAGACTAAAACACTAGAAACAAGAACTACAATTGGCTATGTCAAAGAACAATAAAGAAAATAGAGTTTTCTACTCTTTGGTCCTGGGTGCATGTTTTCCAGATCTCCTAATTGCTGCACAAGTGTTTTAATTACTGACTGAAACATTTTAGAAGATCATCAGCTGGTACAATGCTAAGTATTTCACTTGTCAAACTTAGGATATCTTGAAAACATGTACTGTTAGCGGTCCCTGGGGACTGGCAGTCTGCGCTAGTCTACTTTTGGTAGCTGTCACACATCATTTTTTTTATTACAATCTATATGTAAAAAATGTAAAAGTTGTTTTCATTGCAGTGATGCCTAGCATCACCGCAATGCTTTGCTGCATGTGTTTTTCCCAATCACTGACAACTTTTACTTAATTAGTGTGCGAGGAAGTACTGTGCTGCTCCCGAAAGACCCATTACGTGTAACTGAAGCATTCCCTTAAAATTATTGAAATTGCCTGATTGACATACATAATAACCAATAATTATACACTATTCAAGTTAAGGTCTCAATAGTGTTACAAATTTGATGGTGGCTGTGTTTCCTTGCAGATTTGTATTGATAAAGTTCCGATATTAGGGTCGTTGGTGTAGAAAAGTGAATAAACCACACCAATAATAAAAAATATCTTTAATAAATGGCTATATATTGATAGCACCATAACCATTCCTTCCAATATGTAAAATGATTGCACAGATATATTTTCTGTAGAGCACCATTTATTTAAAAGTGTAAAATTTTAAATAACTTGAGTGAAATCATTCTGATGATGCAAGGCAGATGCCTTTTACCTTGCAAGAACACATTCAGAATATGGCCTTCTAGATCGGTCAATTATAAACACTGGAAACAAAACCATTCTTCTACTTTTAATTAAACTATATTTCTAGGCTACAATCCAGAGAAATGCTGACTACTATTGTTTCTGAAATCGCTTTTTAACAAAGTAAACTAATAACAGTGTACTGGATGTATCATAGTATTCTAACAGTAATGCTACAGAAATGAGAATACCGGGTCAGTGTGCGTTTCTCAAAAGGCTAAGGTTCTACTGTTGAACTAATTGCGGTTTCTTCACTGTTTATTAATTTTACCTGTCAAGAACATTTAAGTGATGATGGATTTCCACTAAGCACAGGGTTTTAGGTCGCCAAGTAGAGCGAAGACACGCTTTAAGTTTAGACTTATCACTAGTGTACTGAAATGTAGTGCATTTATTGCACCACTAGCCACCATCCTGTCAAAATGACAGAACAACATAACAGCAATGTCAGTCCCGGGGACTAGGCGCGTCCATATGGAGCAACACTTGAATTTATTGGGCACGCACACAAAACTTGAACCTCCTCATATAGGTGAGGAGCAGCTTTAGGGGAGTATTCAATCTGTGCCGATATTTCCTGATGTGAAATATCGGCACTCACCTGCTGCCATTACTGACCACATTGAAGGCTGTCTGATCTGGCTTTTTCTAAAGTCGAATTTGTTTTGTTGGAAATGGCCGCGGATTGTCAAATTCATGGACATTTCCCGACAATCCGCTGCCGTTTCCAATGAATTGGCTGACTTTTCAGCATACCGAGTGTCAATGTACTGCCAGAAGCAGACAGGATTCCGACTGTCAGAATCTAGGATTGAATACCCTCTTTAGCCTTTTATTTAGGTTATCTGCTTTGCCAGCAACATTGTGAGCACTACTGCCAGCACAGATCATAGCTGTCAGTTTTTGTGCAAACTTATACCAAGTTACTGTCCAGATTAATTGGTGTCCTTCATATTCAGTTCTACGAGGTGTTTGCTCTGACCTGACTAAGCTCTGGTAGTCAGGAGCACAGTTGGTTAACCGTAACGTATTGGTGGGAGAGGACAAGAACATGGTACTTCCAGACTATGCAGAACCTCCAACACAGTATGACAGTAGAAAAAATATTTTAGGTGTAATTTCCCATGCAGAATGACATTCAGGATATTTAAATCTATGCACACACAAATGCAACCATTATATGTGTTTATAATTTAACGTTCTGCCCAATGGTATACAAATTTGTCATTGCTGTAAATGCAGAGCATGCAGACTATGTTGAATGAGGTGCTGTTAATTGCTTTCACTGACTATAAATTATGCCACCATGAGCCATGTGCCATATCTAACGAATAATTATGGACAGTCTGAACTATATGTGATAAATGGGTACTGTAGCGTATGTATAGGCAGTCCTGAGAGTTCTCTATGCCTAAAGCAACACCGTTCATGGTCCTCCAAGGAATATTTTTTATAGAAGAACATCATACGGTATAGGCATTATATAAACGATAACTTTTCAGTAAAAAAAAAAAATTCCAAATACATGTAGGTAGTAGAGTATTTTCGTTCTTGCCCAACTTATCATGTAGGGCACCTTTTTTATTAGTTTTTTTAAGTTTTCAATTCTGCTGTACCCTGTATGAGCAATAGATGACCTTCTAGAGAATCTTCTTTGAGTTATATCCATCAACTTCTTATATGAACCCTTGATGGTTTTAACCAGGTTCAGCCTTTAGAACAATCCGCATTGTTCCCATGTATCCAGAGACAAATCTGGGCGTATTTGAGTGGAGTAATTCTTACAGCTATATTGTAATCCTGTTGTTCATGACCAACATCCACCCACTGGTGACCTGAATAGACCGCAATAATTTTCCGCTTCCATTTTTTCTGATTTGGCTCTTTGATACGGATGTAAATACCAGAACCACTAGAACCAGGTTCTGCATCACAATACTGATAAAACAATTCATTAGACTCCACTGAGACACTGCAAAAGCGGTATACCAGCTGTCCTTCTCTGTCGTCGTCATATCCTGAGAAATGTACTCGATTTCCTGGCATCTTATCCATTTCAGGGCTAATTCCTAGTTCCATGTACTTCTTCTTTTTCTGTGGACGTTTTAGTTCCAGAACAGCATAATCATAGTCCAGGGTCATGTTTTCTGATACCTCCTTGAACCATCCTTTGGAGATCTGTATAGCTTTCACTCTTGTCCACTGGAAAGAAGGTTTTCCAGCCATAGAACCCTTTTGTTTTCCAGCTTCTCCTGTGCTTTCGTGCTCGGTGTGGTCTGTTGCTGATCTCTTCTGTACTGATTTTCTCCTTTGTTTTTTGCCATCTTTTCTAAGAACATCTTCATCGTTAGGAGTGGGTTCTTTGTTTTTCTTTGAGCCTTTACGTCTCTTGCCTCCTCTCTTTGTCCTAAGTTTAAGAATTCCGACCCGTAACTTTTGGGCACTTTTAATATAATCTTTACCATCATGTACACAATGGGCAGCTGTCAGAACATGTTTGGGTGAAATAAGAATTCCACTGCAGCCAGAAGACAACTTAACTGCAGTACTAAAAGGGTAATTGGTCATGAAATGCCTGTCTGATATACTGAACCTACTGTCCGTGCCATACACCTGTCTTTTCTTGCGCCGACTGTGTTCTCCTGATGTATTGGTCTGATTTAACTTTCCAGCCAGCCTTGTTTCAACCTTTACCTTGGTCATGGTACGTGTGCCGTTGTGAAACATGGTCTCATAGGAAAGATAATTTTCGAGATCACTTTGAGTAGGTGGTGGCAAATCCTTCTGACACTCAATTCCACAGGATCCATGGAACTCCAACTTTGATTCTGCTGTGAATATTGGACTGTTTAGATGGATAATGTCTAAACTGACAATATGTGGTATTTCCTTGAGGTTTGATTGGTCGCCCCACTGACTTGCATCCTCTGCCCTGCTAATGTTTGCTGTTACAATAGAGAATAAGAGGAGTGCTAGATGTAAATAATCCATTCTGTCCAAATGTATTGACCTAGAAAAGAATGAAACATCATTAAGACCCTTGGATTGTGAACATAACATTTTCATATCTGTATTGTTTATGATATTTTATTATATGGGATAATTCACAAAAAGGTTCTTTAACTCAATAAATATTTAATTATTAGCACATATTGCACTTTTTTTATATAAGCTACAAATTGTTCACATTTCTCATCCATCTCTTGCTCAGACAACTTTAAACTAACTTGTGCTGACCACTGCCAGAACTTTTTTTTAAAGGGAAGATCACATTTTCTTGACTTTCTAGTTCCGTCTTATTTTGTACATATTAACTTCTGTTATTAATTGCACTTATTTAGCATGGCAACTACAGTTTAATGCCAAAAAATGCAAAATCATGCACTTGGGTCTCAGAAATCCAAAGACTAAATATAGTATAAAGGGCACTATAATGGAAACTACTGAGGAAGAGAGAGATCTAGGTGTCACTATTTCAGGGGCCTTAAAAGCAGGTAGGCAATGTAACAAAGCAATGAAGAAGGCAAATCAGATGCTTGGTTGCATAGGGAGAGGTATCAGCAGTAGAAAGAAAGAAGTAATAATGCCACTGTATAGGTCATTGGTACGACCTCACCTAGAGTATTGTGTTCAGTTCTGGAGGCCATATCTCCAGAAGGATATAAATACATTAGAGACTGTACAAAGAAGGGCAACTAAAATGGTGCATGGCCTACATCACAAAACGTACCTGGAAAGACTAAAAGATCTTAATATGTATACTTTAGAGCAGAGAAGGGAAAGGGGGGACATGATAGAAACTTTCAAATATATCAAGGGTTTTAGCAAGGTACAGGTGGGAGACATTCTTCACAGGAAGAGGAGCAACAGAACACGAGGCCATGCACTGACACTAGAGGGAGGAAGATTCAGGGGAAATGTGAGGAAGAATTACTTCACAGAAAGAGTAGTAGATAAGTGGAATAGCCTTCCATCAGAGGTGGTGGACGCAAATACAATTTAAACATGCTTGGGATAGGCATATTGATATCAAATATGGTTTGAGGTAACATGTTTAAAAAAAGGGCAGACTAGATGGGCCAAGTGGTTCTTATCTGCCGTCAATTTCTATGTTTCTATCTATATACAGTACATATACAAATCTGCTCTTCAGGGTGTTGGGCATATACAGTTCTTTGTGTATACCTGTCTTAGGCACCAAAGTCATCTGCCAAGCATCAGTAACTGCATACTCCCAGCCTCCTGCAGACCAGACAGTTTTTTAACAGCTTCTGGTCAGTTACGCCAGCTTTGGCAGCAGAGATGTTCTAGACAGGTGGCGGGGGCTGCCTGACAGGGAGTATCCCGACGTCGGAATCCCGACTGCTGGTGCTTAGACAGGAGGGATCCTGACTGACAGGGGCTATTCTCCTTGTGGGGGTCCATGACCCCCATAGAGGGAGAATAGAACTTGTGGCGAGCCACCAAGCCTGCAGTGTGACAAGCACAGCAAGCCCACAAGGGGCTTTTTTGCACTCACCCCCCTGTTGGAGCACCAGCAGTCGGGATCCCCCCTGTTGGACCGACATACCACACCCATTCTAGACCATTGAGTCAATCAGAGAATTGCAAGTGAAATAATTGGATCCACTTGTCCGTAATGAATACTCCTGTACTCCAGTAAGGAGATATGGAATACATAGCTATTAATGTTTTCCATGAGCTGAATTTGAGAATCGCTGCTCTGGACAATGACCTGCCCCTCATTTGCAAAAACACCATCCCCATGCTAATGAATATTCTGTTCTCACCAGACTTGCTTGTTAAGCAGGTGGGAGTTTGGGTTGCCATCTCTTGGTGCTCACAGTGTAGTTCCTAGCTGGGATAGAACAGCCAAGTGCCATGCATTGGGTCCAAAATATTAATTTTGCATAAGACTCTATCAGATGCTTCAGGGCAGGGGTAGAGGCATAAAAAAATTAATCAGTGAGGTGGTCATTTTATTTAAAGATTTAAGCACCCTCTAACCATTGGTGCCTAGGTTCACCCAATGTTAACACCCGTCGTGTCTGTAAGATGCTCTCTACTATAAAGCGTAACATAGATGTGGATAATTATATACAGAAAGAAGAGTTTAGTAATCTGTTACTGTTTAAAACACAAAAAACAGCTGATGGCCTAACATCTTGCAGAATGACATAAAGCAGCTTAAAAATAAATATAACTCCACTGATTTCATCCCACAGACGTCTGTATCAAACATTCAAGCTTTTGCTGAATTAACTTTACAGTTATTTGATCTAAAGTCAATGTAAAATCTAAAAATATCATATACACTGGGTGATTTTGCTTATGATTTTGTATGTTGACAGCGATGATGTCAAATTCACTCAGTGCATACCCCTTGGCCAGTTCAGCAGGACGCCATGAAAAGCCATCCATCCCATCACTCCGCTGCTGGTAATACCAGCAGATAAATGGCTGTGGCTGGCGAGGATGTGGGAGCGTGCAGAAGCGGCAATGATGTGGGAGCGCACAGAAGCAGCGCTCACTGCTGGGCCATACACACTGGGCGGCTTTTGAGCTAAAAGCAGCTCAAACTGCAGAACAAAGCTGCTTTCAGCTCCAAATCGCCCAGTGTGTACGGGCCTTTACAGTAGAGAACATGATGTGTGAAATTGGTCAGTTCACCTGCTGAACCCATACTGTATATGCTCTAGCGCTTAAGTTCTTTAGTAATGCCAAGATGGTGTGGTGACTGCCATGAATATGGTGATAGCTCTTAATATCTACCCTGGAGAATTTGAAGCTCCATCGATGTATCCTCATGAGACGTTGGGCCTATTCAGCCCTGTTAGCAAGGTTGCAATTTTTGCAGACAGACAAAACCATGCTGCACTGCAGAAAGGGCAGATGTAATGGGCAGAGGGAGTAAATCCCCATATACACCAAGTGATGTGTAAGCACAGATTGCTCAGCACACAAGCGATGCATCCACAATGTGTGCTGAGCAGGTTTTGCCTAATTTTTATAGGAAAAACCCTAAGAACAAGGCTGCGGGCAATAGCGACACGTAGGACTGTGTACCACCGTCACTCGGGGACCATGCACACAGAGTGATCCTTGCTTTATTTCTAAGGGACCTCGTCAGATTGCTTAGAAATGGGGTTAAAATTGCCCTGTGTGTACACCCCTTTAAATTTGGGTTGGGTGTGTTCAACCTGAATCTAAATTGCAGTGTAAGAATAAAGCAGTCAGTATTTACACTACACAGAAATAAAATATCTCCCCCAAATCTAACTACACGTTACATTTGAACCGCCTGCAGTGTAGCATTGTTTTGTCCATCTGTAAGAATCGCAGCCTTGCTAACCGATCTGAATAAGGCCTGTTATGCCTAGCTAAAAACCAGTCCCATCTGTATGCAAAGTGCATGAGAGCACAAGAGTTGCTTGTGCACTAGAAACTACAGCAACAGAGCAGTAGAGCACCTGTAGTGCTGCAGACCCTACGGAACCTTCACAAGGTTAGAGTAGGGGAGACATTCCATCATCCATGCCTGCCTACCTTTCATGTAAACCCCAAAGGCTTTGCTCAGTAACTTTTTATTTTTTTGTATATATTTTAACTCCTCAGGTTGGCTCCTTTTTGTAAGCAGTTTATTTTACAAAAATGAAAAGTGAATGCAGCCAACAATATAGAGCCAGATGATCTGAATTAAGGTACGGTACATTATGTCTTTATACAATAATGCACTTAAAAGCATTAATGCAAAGTGATGAAATATTGCTGGCTGCATCTGCACAACATTAACTGTAAACAACTGATATATTGTTGCTGTAATGTAAATTGTATTTTGCTTCATAGCGGCCATGAGCTCTCTGTGCCAATTTTCTTCAAATTTTATTTTTAAAAGGAAAAACATTTGTATAACTTGCCCTTGGGTTCCTGCTCAACATAAAGTATGAACACATCTCAATGCTTGAATTGTCCCTTTTGTAATACTCGCTAGGTCCTGTAGGTGGCAGGCGAGACTTACGCAGTAAAGTGTAACGAGAGCCACAAAGTCCCTTTTATCCGATTCCTGTCTACATTGCTTTAGTTCTTGGATGGTCAATAAAAAGAGTTTGCAAGAGATGCATGCTTTCGCCATTTCTCTGTAGCCGTTCATATAAATGTCTAAAAATAGCTACTGTACTAGAGATACACATATATAGATGTGTTGTGTTAGTTAATGTGCCACCCTCATCAGTCTCCCCCAGTCATTTCCATTCTAAGTAAGAACGATCTGACACTAGTGTATACACAGGAGCTGGGTGCTCTGATTTAAATGCCAGTGTTCTGTAGATGTTGTCCACCAATATATTTGTACATCATGCATTGTATGAACCAACAGTGTAATGGAATGTGTATGATAGTATGTGTCTAATTGTGTACAAGTTCTGTACATGTGTCTGTATTAGAGTATGAGTCTGTAAAAAAAATCCAGATTTTATTAATTTTCCTACTTTTAATCTGTAGTAATACATTATTTACTAGCCTCTTGTGTACGATATTGATTTCATATGTTGCTGTCCTGTTTTCTGAGATGTACTATTATTTCCAGCAATTAGTAGACAAAGGATAAGGAAGGGAGAATCTAATATGGAAAACATATTTTTGGATCCCATCCTAAAAAACAATCCGGATTTGTTTTCTAGTTCATTGATTACAGAAACAAGAATAATAATCCCAGTGCTGAGCTATGCACAACTAGAAAGCCTTTATCGCAGCGCTTCAGGCACAGAACAGAGGTTTGGCTATATTGTACATTATACTGTACTGTAGTTACTTACAGCCAAGACTTTCAATGAAAATAGTCTGAACAGTACTTCAGTCCAGTATACTGTAACTGCACCGTGTCCTGCTGTAATCTGCACCACCTGTAATCTGTACCGTTCATCTCGTGTAATTTGCAATTTCTGTATACTGCACCCTCCCTGTACCTTCTGTAACTGCAACCTGCACCCCCCCCCCCCCCCCCCCATCATCTGAATTCTCCTGTAATCTGCACCGTGCACCAGCTGTAATCATTACCTACTGTGCATCTCCTATCATTTGTATCTTCTGTAAACTGCACCCTGTAACTGCAGCCTGCGCCCCCCATAATATCAACTCTCCTGAAATCTGCACAGTGCACCAGCTGCAATAATTACCTCCTGTAATCTGTACCGTGCATCTCTTATCATTTGCAATTTCTGTAAACGGCACCTCCTGTAACTGCACCCTTTGCCACCTGTAATCTGCATTGCGCACCTCCCGTAATCTGAACTCTCCTGTAATCTCCACCGTGCACCTCCTGTAATCTCCACCGTGCACCTACCGTAATCTGCACCGTGCACCACCTGTCATCTGCACATCCCGTCATCTGCACCGTGCACCACCTGTCATCTGCACATTCCGTCATTTGCACCGTGCAACACCTCTAATCTGAAGAGTAGTCTAATGCTGATCCATATACTGCTCATATACATGATTTCTATGCATGCATGCTGCACATAGAGAAAATCCAGGATACTGTTTCTTAATCCTGCTGTTGTGCTGAGTACTGTATGTAAGATTTCTATCTCTCCATATACTATAATTCTCATCATCACCAAACATCTATAGCTGCAGGGTATCTGCCTCCAGAAATGCCCAGTTGTGTAGCTAGTAAGGTGCACTGTCCAGGGATGGATGCAGGCAGTATATCATCTGACACATACTATTCTCACCTTTGTTGGTGACTGGACTGGTGCAGAACACATCGCAGCCAGGTGAATGAAACACAAGAATACTATTATGTGGCAATGAATATGGTCTTACCTATTGAAGTCTGAGCTATCCAGCAGGCGCACAGCTACTCATTGCCTCTGTGCTGCACGCTGATGGAAGCCTCCTCTGGAAGAGGGATGGGAGAGCTGACATCCAATCCTAGAGGTAGCAACAGAACTCAGTGCACCTCCAACTTCTGCTGAAGAGGGGAGGGCCGGACACAGGAGGAGGGGTGTGGAGGGCAGGCAGAATAAGTCCGGTTTTGGGGTAGAACAGGATAATGCTGACTCTTTTTACTCGTCATATTAGAAGACATCTGAGGATAAATCAATTAGAAGGAGCCTAGGAGGAGAAATCAGGGTACCAAACCAGGCTCCTGAGAGCGCAGCTGTATGTAGCGTTTATACTGGGAACCTGCTATATATAAGGAGCACTAACTCTGGCCACAGACAGGGGGCGCACGCGAGCAATGCATAAGACCACTCTGCACAGACAGTGCAGTAACTGGAATAGAAGAAGCTGCTCTCACCTGGCTGTACCCGATCTGTGCTGCTGTCATTGGATGTCTTCTCCTTGCCTCAGTTATTGTACAGTGTGTATACTCTGGATAATGTATAATAGTTCTGTCCAAGTTCCTCACTGCTGTCCAGATGTTATGTAAGATGACTCTTTTTCCTTATACTATAATTATCATCACCAAACCTTATTCTGTACACTTTGTGAACAATATTTAAAATGCAAAAACATATTATTATAGTCTTGTTTAGGAAACCTGATGGGATATGTACCCTGACAGCAGTAGTGTATCTGGGATTGTTTTAAATGTTGGCAAATGTGGAAAAAATGGAAAATGTACTGTACCATTGTAAGCTTTCTTATCATGTAAACTTTTTTTTTTTTTTTAACTATGTGCATGGTTCTGCTGTAGAGGAGCATCCTTACATGGGAAGCGGTACATCTGTCAGAACAGACTAAGGTCTACAGTCATTAGGTCGACCCCGGAAGGTCGACTGTCCCCAAGGTCGACAGGGTTAAAGGTCGACATGGTTTTAGGTCGACATGAGTTTTTCACTTTTTTTTTTGTCGACACAGTAGACATGGACACAGTTGGAGTTGAACCGCAGCCCCTCGCTTCGCTCGCAATGCTTCTGGCACGGTGCCTCGCTGCGCTCGGCACACTATTTTATTCTCCCACCACGCCCTAGTGGATGGTAGGGCATGAAATACCGCCTGTCGGCACATGTCGGCTCAAAAAACAGTGAAAAACTCATGTCGACCTAATGACTGTCGACCTAAAACCATGTCGACCTTGGCCCATGTCGACCTTAAGTCATTTCGACCCTTGAGCCATGTCGACCTTTAACCCTGTCGACCTTGGGGACAGTCGACCTTCCGGGGTCGACCTAATGACTGTCTACCTAAATCTGGTCTGACAGATGACCGTTTCCCCTTACATGGGATTATGGGAAAAATGGCAGTGTACCGGCATTGGGGAAATTTGTAGTGTGCATCCTCTACAGATAGATGTCATTCCATAATGACAAGTCAATGAAGATATTAGGTGCCCATACACTAGGGCGATTCTCCTGCAATTTGGTCACTTTCTTTTGTCAGATTACGGTGATAAATCAGATGAAAAGTGGCCAAATCGCATGGGTTTGGGATCCGGTCCGATGTGATGCACAGTCCCGTGCACATTGCATAGGAGCCAGCAGATCGGAAGTGCTGCACTATAGATAAATCACCTCACCGAGGCTTGGCTGAGGAGCGCAGGCGACATTGTATGCAAAAGAACTGCAAACGGTTCCTGGGCAGCTCAAGAGGGATCGTGTGCGGCTCGGAAGTTGCCCCAATGAATGGGCACCTTTTCTTGCAGCCCAATAATTGACTGTGACCTTTTCTTGCAGGGACTTTATCTGGGAAACACACCACACAATCATTGCAGGCTGGCACTGCTACTGCGGCCTAACTCATAATACACATATTCTAGCCAATTTAAGGATGAAAAAAGAGTAATTCCCCATTTTGTTTTGTTGACCATTAACTTGGCATCCTTCTGTATATTATACTGTTAAATTCTACTATGAATGTAATAATTTATTAGCTATGTGATCCTTGTATTGATTTAGATATATAGGGGGAAATTTACTAATATGGGGATACGGTCATTAGGTCACCAGCAAGTTGTTAGTCATTAGGTCGACTTGAGTCTAGGCTGATAGGGTCATTAGGTCGACAGTCAAAAGGTCGACATGGGGGTTTTTCCCTGGTTTTGAGCCAACATATGCTGCAGGCGGTATTTAATGCCCTACCATCCACTAGGGAGTGGTGGGAGAATAAAACAGTGTGCACTTTAACCAGTGTCCATGTCGACTGTGTCAACATTTGGGTAAAAATACTGTGAAAAGGCCCATGTCGACCTTTTGACTGTTGACCTAACCCATGTCAACATAATGACCCTGTCAACCTAACCCATGTCAACCTATACACATGTCGACCTAAATGCATGTTGACCTAATGGTGTTGATCTAATGACTGTCTAACAACTTGCTGGTGACCAACTGATCCATACCCCTAAGATGTGTATTCTACTTCACATGTGATGTTGTTATGGGCAACCAATCAGGTCCTGTCTACTATCTTCTAGAGGGTACTAAATAAAAAGTAGATTCTGATTGGTTGCCCATAGCAACATCAAATGTGAAGTAGAATACTCATCTTAGTAATTTTTCCCCATAATGTCTTTGAAGATATTAAAGAATTCAAACAAGAATACATTGTATTAAACCTTGTTTGTACATACAAATTCTGCTAATCTGCACAAGAAAGGTCCACTACTAGGGAGAATAGAATAGTGTGCCAAGCGTAGCAAGCCTCTGTGCCCGAAGCATGTCGAGCGTAGGGAGCGAGGCGAGGGGCTGCCATACACTTGTCCAGAACTAGACATCTAGACACCTAAAAATATGAAAAAATATGAGTAGACCTTCTGCATTGTCAACCTTCCACCGGCAGACCTAAGGACCCTGACGACCTTCAGTCCCTGGCTATCTTTTGCCTGTCGACCTTCCGGTGTCAACCTAAGGAGTGTTGACCTTTCTTGGATCGACAGAATGATCCATACCCCTTATATGGACAAATATAGTAAAATGACTGAAAATGTAATTGTTGAAAAGGTGCAGAATTCTAATTGTGTTGTACATCCCCGGTAACAGAGGGGACTATGTTGTAGAATTTGACTTCAGGCACATCTCCTTTCAACTACTACTACTACTAGCCAACACCGTAACTAGGTGTGTTCCATCCGTGCCTTGCCCACAGCGCATTTGTACTGTGGGCACATCCGCTGGCACATCCGCTGTCAGCAGCAAGAAGCTCATCCTCCACCAGTGTCAGCAGGACCACGCTCCACGCCTCCTTTTCCCACCAGTGATAGCAGGACGATTTTATCCCCCCGCCTCCTTGTTTTGCCACTGTGCAGAAAAAGATACATCATTCAACAACATAAATGTGGGCCCATCCACTGAATCCAGGTGAACTTCGTCAGATCGTTTCCTAATACTAACACTTTATATCAAATTTATATCCACAATTTTGGGCAAATTTGGGCTAAGAACTCCACTTATACTGCTTGCTAATTGTAAGTTTATACATTTTTTTTTTTTGACTATCAATATTCTTATGGCCAGATGTACCAAGCTTCAAAAAAGTGATAAATTAGCTCCTAACTGTCATGCTAAAGGCTGTGTTTAAAAAAATGTCAGGAGCTGGTTGACTGGTAGTTTATCGCTCTCCACTTGATCACTTTTTGAAGCTTATTACACCTGGCCCTTGAAGCTTAGAATATTGCTCCTGCATTTTTGTATTTCCTGTAGGGTTGAGGAGATGTTAACCATTTGTAACCCCAATCACAAACAGGTTTAAGAAGACAATACTATTTAACACTTCATTTTGTTTATATGAAAGAGAACTGTAAAACCAAACTTCGTAAAATATAGCGTAACTTGTTGTTGAACTTCACACGTGTATATATTATACAATATTCAATATTTTTGTTATAATGTTTCTATTATTTTAATATATCTAGAACTGCCATGATGACAGTACAAGTATGTTAGAGATGACTACGGCCTATGTTATTTCTGTTATTTCATAATGAACCACCAGATCGACATTCGAGAGAGATACTCGAATTTTCCAAAGTATGGTCTCATTAAGTACAGGGTAGGGTTACATTTACTGTGTCAGTGTTCCAGTGTTCTCATGCCTTTTAATAATCAAGGTTATGTGTTATCCTAATTTCCCCTGCTGTAAATTGTATGTCTCCCTGTAATTACACACAAGGCTATAGTCTAGAGATCTCCACCCCTCCAGCACTTCCGCAGAACATACACATCAGCTTATTTTCCTTTTGTAGCACTTCAAAAAAAAAAAAAAAGGCAAAGTTTTTATAAACATTTTTGGGAGTGGCCCAAGGAATCTATCTAAACTTGCAGCATAGGCTGCGCAATGCATATTGCACATGCTGCTCCAAGGGAAAGCAGGCCTTTCACTTCCAGCATGCTACACCACTTAAAACAGAGAGAGACAGGTTGGGGTCTAAATGTAATAAGAGTGAGAGTATCAGAAAGTGAGAGATTTTGGGAGAGTTTTCCCATTTTTTTTAAAGCGGCAATCATTTTACACTGAAAAACACAGGATGATTTTACCATGTAATTGATTGCCGCTGGGTCCTTATGTGCTGGTTATACTGCATATTGTGTGCTGGATCCCTAGGGTCATGTGCTGGTTATACTGCATATTGTGCGCTGATCCCTAGAACCATGTGCTGGTTATACTGCATATTGTGCGCTGATCCCTAGAGCCATGTGCTGGTTATACTGCATATTGTGCGCTGATCCCTTGAGCCATGTGCTGGCCGAACGGACCACACGTGTATTTTTCACGGAATACGCCTCCTCCATCTAAGGGAACCTCCCCCATCATTCGATGGTCGCAGACCATCGAATGCAGGACCGAATGCTCCACCAGCTCCCGCAACCTCAGACCACACGGGATCTGGGCGGGCAGCTGACATCCGGCGATGTCATATGTCCGCCCCCTACACGTGCGTCACGGCCGCATTACCATACGTACGCCCAGCGTTTTCATGGGAACGCCCATGAAACGCGGAGCGTATGCATATGGTAATGAGCCCAAATAGCCCTTCACGCCCCTCTCCACCCCCTGTTCGGAGTGTTCACATATCATGCGGGATTTGGCCGTACGCCCCGCTCGCACATGCGCAGAGACGCCTCTGCACATGCGCAGACACAAAACATCGGCGGGCCGAACGCACGCGGATATATCCGCACCGATCAGAATAAGGGCCATTGTGCGCTGATCCCTAGAGCCATGTGCTGGTTATACTGCATATTGTGCGCTGGATCCCTAGGATCATGTGTTGTTATACTGCATATTGTGCGCTGGATCCCTAGGATCATGTGCTGGTTATACTGCATATTGTGCGCTGGATCCCTAGGATCATGTGCTGGTTATACTGCATATTGTGCGCTGGATCCCTAGGATCATGTGTTGTTATACTGCATATTGTGCGCTGGATCCCTAGGATCATGTGCTGGTTATACTGCATATTGTGCGCTGGATCCCTAGGATCATGTGCTGGTTATACTGCATATTGTGCGCTGGATCCCTAGAGCCATGTGCTGGTTATACTGTATATTGTGCACTGGATCCCTAGGATAATGTGTTGTTATACTGCATATTGTGCGCTGGATTACTATGTTATATGCACCCCCATTGTTAACGCCACCCCCACTATGAACGCCAACTGAAGCGTCCTCTGACCTTTTCATACCCCCACTATCCACGTCGGCGTGGAGTTGATTCTATATAGTGGGGCGAGCCACCGAGCCCTAAGCGTGGCGAGGGGACGCAGATTACTTCACATGTATTCCGCGTCCGCTCGCCACACTTCACGCTTGTAATGGCATACGATGCGATTTGTAATTGTATAGGCACCCTGATGGGTGATTACTATGTTAAATGTACCCCCATTGTTAACGCCACCCCCACTATCGCCACACTATATAAAATCACCTCCACGCCGACGTGGATAGTGGGGGTATGAAAAGGTTGGAGGACGCTTACCGCCGCCCCCTCGCGGGCTCGCCACACTTCGGGTTGGCGTTCATAGTGGGGGTGGTGTTAACAATGGCAGTGCATTTAACATAGTAATTACCCATCAGGGTGCCTGTACAATTACAAATCGCATCGCATCGCATGCCATTGTAATGGCATGCGATGCGACATTAAAATTGTACAGTGCGGCTCTTAGGACCCGAAAATCGGGTCCCATTGCATACCTTAATTAGTGGTATGCAATGGCATAGGATGGGTGCCGTGCTAGGAAACAAGTACCTAAAAGTCTTCTATGTGCACGGCTTTAATTCTGCAGCTACAATCCACAAATGTAAAAGTTCGCCTTTCCGGTACATGTGTAAAAACAAGAAATATGTGGATTCAAACAGCGCTGCATCTGATGTTTGTATTCTAGCCTCTGATACAATGTTTCAGATCGGATCATGCATTTGCGTTATGATCCGTATGCATGTGCAGTCAGTCAATTATTGGCAAGGCTGCAAATTTGCCTCCCAGCGATGAGGTCGGACTAACCCTTTATATTAGAACTGTTATAATGTTTGGAAGCGTTTTTATAGTGGCAGTTGGTGTGGCTCCTCTATTTGATTTTTGGATTTTGCTGTATCCCCACCTTTTGACCTACCACTAGCAAGGATGTCCAGGAAACTAGTAATTTGTACCTAATGGAATGGTCACGTTGGAGGGTATGTAGTAGGGGGCTCCCTATCATTACGCCTTGTTCCCTCTTTTTACCTACAGTATGTTTTACATCCTAAACTCCAGGAGGGTAAGGTGATCTTGGAATCGTCAGGTTAATGTGCAGTAGCGCACGCAGGGGGGGTTTCTGAGTACCCAGAAACCCCCCCAGAAGTCTAAGGGCCCTATCCTGAAAGCTGAGGGTCCCCTCTTTCCATGGGTACAAGAATTTTAAAAATCAGCCCTTGGGAACCGGAGATATCTGACTTCAAAGCAGTGGTCCCCATCCAAGCTTGTTAATTGCTCTTGCCAGTCATATATTTCAGGTTCTGTCTGACTTAGAGTTTTTCTGAGGGTATATTCCAAAAGCTGGGACTCTCCCCCTTTGAAGGACACTAGTAGCTTGTCTCTACTGTTCCCAGAACCAGAGTTATCAGCCTTAGAGCAGCTGGTTACTGCTCTAGCTCCACACACCTGGTATGTAGTTTTATATTCTCATTGGCGGATTGCTCTTTCTCCTGAACTCTGATCCCCTAGTCCCCAATAACATTTGGTAGGTGTGATTCTCTAGTTTTTAAGTCCATTAAAATCTAAGAAATCTATTTCTGGGAACTGCTGATATCTGCAGTCAAACAAGCTGTGTGTGTGTATATGTATATATTTTATTATTATTAATATACATTTGGTCTATCTATAATACTTTAACTGACCCGGCATATACAGGGTCACCTAAGTGACCATCTCCGTGCTTAGCTCTGCCCCTCTGGAAACCCCCTTCTGAAAATCCTGCGTTTGCCACTGATGTGATCTTGGAATCGTCAGGTTAATGTAATCTTGGAATCGTCAGGATAATGTGATCTTGGAGTCGTTTATGTTAAGACTTTCAATTTGTAGATCATGAGTGCTCCTCATTTCTTTTCTTAAGCTGGCCATATATCAGGATGACCAGCATCAGATCAGCTTCCCAGACACATAGTGTGTAATTTCACATAAGATCTATCAACGTATCTAAACACCTCCATAATGTGCACAAAAAAACCCCACTCAGTGCATCGCATGACCCGTCTGAATCGTTCTGATGTATGGTCAGCTTTGGGGGAAAATTCCCCCATTTGGACTTCCTTTTGTTACTTTCAGATTAGCAGTTATGTTAATCAGGTACTCTCCCACTTGACACCTGGGGGCCAGGACATGTCCTCTAGAAGATACCATGGGTGACATTTAATAGGATGCGAAAATGTGATTTTTTGTTAGTTTTTTTCGGCAAAAATGGCCGAAGTCACACTTTTACCCGAATTCGCATATTTAATGACATGCGAAAAACTGCAAAAACCAAAGTTTTTGCAGTGAAATCGCACATTCTGAAAGTGCGATTTTTAGTCGCGCCGGAACTCGCAAATACTGTATACAATTCGCATATTTAATGAGATGTGAATTCGGGAAAATGTGTCTAAAATTCGCCACATACTGTATGTAGACCAGGTTCTGACAGGCGAATTGGCCAAAACCCTGCACAGATTATTGCGATCTGTGCACGGTCCTGTGTAAAAAAATATGTAAAAGTGTTTAAAAAAAATGGTGTGGGGTCCCCCCTCCTGGGCATAACCAGCCCCAGGCTCATTGAGCCAGACCTGGTTTAAAAAATACAGGGGAATAAAAGTGTAGGGCTCCCCGTATTTCTGAAACCAGCCCCAGACTCTTGGACTGGTCCTGGTTCCAAAAATACGGGGGATAAAAAATCTGGGGTACACTGATAGCATGATTGGTCTCCATGGAGATGCATAAGCATGGGGTGACAGCCCCGGCTTCAGCCCTAGATGGGTGAAGCCCGGGGGGAGGACCCCTTTATTGGTGGGGGTTCCCACTCCTCCAGGTACCCCGTCCAAGGCTGACCAGCCATGGTGCTCATGTTTCGGTCGGGGATCTTATATAAAAAGTGTCTCCCGGCTGTGGCATGACACCGCGGGCTGTTTGAGTCCGGGGCTGGTTTCAGAAATATGGGGGACCCCTACGCTTTTTGTCCCCCATATTTTTGGAACCAGGTCCGGATCAATGAGCCCGGGGCTAGTTATGCTCAGGAAGGGGGATCTCACGCCAATTTTTTTTATTTTAACACAAATTCGCACATTACCTCAAATTCGGACATTTTCATGACTAAAAGTCGCCCATTATCGCACTTTTTTCCCCGGAACACGCATCTCATTAAATAGGCGAATTCACTGCAAAAAATGCGATTTTAAAAAAAGCGATAATGGGTGAATTTGAAAGCATTCTATTAAATGTCACCCCATATGCCATCAACTGATAGGACCCATTTCTAATTCTTTTGTTTATACATGGAAATTAGGTCTGTTGGACTTGATAAATAGCACAATGTCTTAAGTCTCTCTAAGCACCTGACCTAACAATTCGTTTTATCGTCTTACACTGAGATGCACCTTAAGTTGCTCCATAAGGCTTTTATGTTCTGAAATTAAGAAGCTCATCCGGTATCTCTTCTGACTCCACTGCATGTGGTCTTCCCTATGGCATAGGAATTTTGGTTGTACAGTATAAAGAGATACCTCTTTATCTACTTTACCTTAAATGTAGAATGGGCATGATGGGATATACACTCCTCCTCATTCTCTCATTCATGCTCAGGGGGTTCTGCACTGCTTTCCACTAGTTGCAGCACCAGCCAGGAAAATTATTTCTGTCACAGTGGATCAATAGGGATACAGTTCCCCTGATGTTATTATTGCCCTGTCTTACTCCCCTTTACCAGAAGGACTGGGTGGAATGCTCCACTGATGTTTTATAATAAGGTAGAGAAATTATGTTTCCGTCTGGCTTAGCCACATTATCACATCTTACAATTGTATGTAGGGCTGTTGGACTGACCTCCTGGTATAATTTGGAGTTAGTAACGACACCCCCCCCCCCCCCCATTTATGGTCTCATGTCATGATAGGGACAGTGGTATAACTATTGAGTATGTGCCCCTCTCAGAAAATTTCATGTGCCTCCCCCACAAGGTAACTTGTCCGTGAATTCCCCCCTCGGGCCACCACGGTTCTGCTAGTTCTTCAGGGGATTACCTCATTCCTCCGGCATCCACTGATCTGCTCATTGTAAGGGAATTCCACCCTCCGGCCATTGCGTTTGTTGTCGCATCTGACACCATCGAAAATGTCTCTCCCAAAATGGCCACCTGCTCCTCATCTAACATCCATTTTGGAAGGGAAATTTTCAATGGTGGCAGACGCATCAGACTGCAGATACGCAGACTACAGATCTAGGCGGTGACTTAGCAATAGTCTCTGCAGAACCCTGGCCTGGTTGATGACTGTTCTTGCTTCAGCCTGTCCCCTGGTACGGTGTTGCTTGCCTGTTCAGACCTATGCCTGATGACCACTCTCTAGTGACCAAGGCTATGTCACACAATGCGCATCTGATCATGGTTCACACAATTTCTAAAAGTACTATTTGCATCCATGTAATCACAGCAAGAGTGATGACAGTTACAGAACTTGTTCATGACAGCGTTTAACCACCACTTATAGGGCTTCTAGCTATGTATAGTTGTATAATAGCTGAGATGAACAGGAAATTTCCCTTACATTCTGGTGTCGTACAGTCATCTATCCAAAACATTTCACTTTAACTTCCATTTCTAAACTCTGACCCTGCAATAAATTATTCTGGTATTAGCGGTTCTTGTGTAGCTATATAGTATTTATCTTGTTTTGAAAATACATTCTCTTTAAGATCTCTATCAATGCTATAATTCCTTATGTGTACTCATCCAGCCAAGCAAAATACAACAACACTATAGATATAGTGAGGAAAAGAAAGACATACAGTAAATCTGGAATTGGTTTACAAACTGTGAACAGAAAAATCTCTGCTAGTAACCTCCCAACTGCTTCCTCCGATGGGGTAGAGGTACTATGGATACATTGTGCATGGCGGAAAGGGATAGAAAGTTTAGCATAAAACAACATAAAAATGAATACTCTATGGGACAATAACTTATTGTCTATAAATACGTCGATGACTAACTCTACCGGAGGAAATAAGTCGCTAATGTGTTTTGTTTTTAATGTAAATGTGTTTTGTTTTTAATGTAAATATTACTTAAGTTAGCCCTGTAGCTCCATACAATAATTGCTCATAGCATTTTATCCTTAGTTGGCATGCTAAATAATGTGGTTATGGGGTAGCTTCTTAAAGGCTGAAAAATAGCACCAACTCAGCTTGGAATTACCAGTATTTGCCAAATACTTTAAAACCAGATAACTTCAAATTAATATATGCACAATCCCAGAGTAAGGAACTTTTGTGGCAGAGACAACATGAAAGTAATGTGGAGGATCCATGTTTTGGAAGCAGTAGCAGAATCCCAGGTGTGTAATTGGCAGCAACTGGGATTTCCTGATATAAGGGTTTCAAGGGCAGAGTCACCTTGCTCTTGATGGTGGACTGGCCACCCAAGTGAAAGGTAGGGCTGTGTGGGTTAAACTAGGGACCGTTGGAGCCTATAAAGAGTCTGTTGTGCTGTTATTGCCTGTATGCTACTTTCTACTTATGATATGGAATGGCATATGGAATTCACCTGATGTGCTATGCCCTATTGTTGAAATTAAACACCAAAAGTCTTCATCTGAGTCCCCGTCTTTCTGACCCTTGTCACACGTTCAATTGTGACCACATAAATTAAGCTAGAAAAAAATACATTTTTACCAAAGTAAAGGGGTAAATTTAATGAGAACATGATTGTAGTGAACTTGATGTGAGATCAATCAAGCTGGACATCGCAGGAACCTTAGGTGAGACTTCTTGGTAAAATCTCCCAAATTTACAAAGATTTGAGATTTCAAGAATCGTGTTTTTCGATAGTGAAGATGATGGAGAAATCTCCTCTGTGATACCTGTGTTTGCCTTCGTGAAACCTCTCCCACGCATGAAGTGCTGCACAGTTCAGTGAGAGCTGTGCAGTGCTTCTGTGTGTAAATGAGTGTAAAGTGTTCAAAAATAGAACTAAAAACCGCATAGTGTCCATCCTTCCTAAGCAAAACCAACCCTGTGCTCTTTTAGCCAGTACAAGTTCTAAATTAGAGGGGAAATTTTGTATTTAAATAACCAGCACTGGGCTCGTGGACTGGTGCCAGTTACAAAAATACTGGAAAAAAAGACGTAGTAAATTGAAGAGGACCGATCTAGATCAGATTAGGGGCCAGATTCGCTAAGCTTCAAAAGTGATAAAATGGAGAGTGATAAACAGCCAGCCAATCAGCTCCTGCCTGACATTTTTAAAACACAGCCTGTGACATGGCAGGTAGGAGCTGGTTGGCTGGCTGTTTATCACTCTCCATTTTATCACTTTTGAAGCTTAGAGAATCTGGCCCTAGGTGAGTATGTTTTTCAATTTTTTTACAGGTACACTATGGATTTCAACTGGACAAGGAGACCAGAGAGCTATGGGGAATGTAGCTAAATATGTGTGGGTGTCTCAGTATGTATGTTAGTGCGCGTGAGTGTATAATAAACCTGTACTTTCAGAGTGTGTGTACTGTGTTTATTATAATATTTAACAGGAGGAACTACAGGTACCAATGGCCCATCTATTGCCCCACATGCTGAAACTTGTGGTTCCCTAAGTACCAGCCAGGTTTCCTGGGACCTGTAGTTCCACAGGTAAATTATAATATTACATTTTCATTTTACACTTGATTGCTATGAATTTGGCACCCACCGCCCTAGGGTGCCAGGCATAGCACTGGACTTCAGCCCTTGAGGGGGAGAAACTCCTTTATTGGGGGGTTCCTTCTCCACCAGAGAACCTCAGTCAGAGCTGACTAGCTGGGGGGTTAACGCTATGGTGGCAGGGACCAGTATAAATGCATCCCCTAGCTGTGGCATTTCCTAACTGACTATTGATTTTACACTGGAAAATCTCTGTGTTCTGGAAAACACACCTAAGAAATCACTTGAGCAAACATGGGGTTGAGTAAATTTACTCCTTCATGTGTCTTACAAATCCTCCCCAACGAGGCAAGTGCATGCAGGTCTCAGATAGTCCAATACAGAGGCCAGGGAGAACAACTTGAATACAGAGATCAGGGATAAATTTAGTAATACCTGTATTCCATTTTGAATTCCATTTTATGGTTGATTTACATCATGAAATCAAATCAAATTGTACTTCTAAATCACTCGCTTTTGAGTAGTGATTTTGTGTTCTGTTTCGGAAATTCGTTTCTAAATAACCTATAAAATTGAATGCAAAATTACACAAAAATCTAAATCGAACATTAGTAACTATACCCTCATGTCTTTCTAAGGACTGAAAGTAAGAATCATCTAAAGCCATTTGTATATTGTCCAGGGAGTTTTAGAAGAGACTAAAAGGGCCCATTATCTATAATTGGGGGGGGGGGGGGGGGGGGGGGGTGTTAGTGGTGCCATTGTACATGCTGAGAGCGGTGAGAGGGAGGGCGAGAATGGGATTAAAAATAGGCCCTGGCATTTAAAGTACACAGGCCCACCATGGCGACAAAAGTGAAGGAAGTAGTTGAGCACACCATAGGCGTGCTCTGGAAAAGGGGGTGTGGCAGCTCAAAAGGGGGCATTTCCTTGAATGTAGTGTACCACACCATATACAACTTCTACACATGCAACAAAATACTAGACCTATTTTACTAGACCCATTTTACTTGCCCCTTACACATGATGCCAAATGGTTTGTGCCAAAATTCACATAATGCCACACGGATTGTGCTAAAATTTAATAATGCCACACGGATTGAGTCAAAATTCATATAATGCCACATGAATTGAGCCAAAATTAACATAATGCAGGACCAATGGACAAGGAGTGACACTTGGCCAAAGTAAATTATTAGGTGGAGCAAGGAATTCCTTCTACCACTTAACACCATTTCTGTATGCTTGCATGTATATATGTATATATGTATGTATATACATGCAAGCATGCAGAAATGGTGTTAAGTGGTAGAAGGAATTCCTTGCTCCACCTAATAATTTACTTTGGCCAAGTGTCACTCCTTATCCCTTGGTCCTGTAAGCCGCTCTGGAGATTTTATTTCATTCATTTATTTTACTTTGAACCATGAAAAATACAAACTTAAAACACATTATTTCTTTAAAATGTCTTAAAGAAGTCCAATGTACTGTGAAATAAAATCATAAAAGAGGGGGGATACATTTTACTGGAGATCTATGCCAGGTTGGTACTTGGCAAGAGAAGATTTGCCAAACATACTGTAGTTTCTTAGATTATTCCAGGTGCCTAAACCCAGTAACACGTGAGACAAAATATGGTTTCAAATAATTGTGGAAACTGGCATAAGTAGAAGCTCATAAAGTGTACAATTGTTTTCTGTTTTTTTTCCACATGAATGGGCTATTGTTAAACAACTGTCAGTTTTTCCATCTTTTTTTGCTTTATGCATTTATTTTTATTGAAATCTTAGGTGAATATCTTACCTGATATGAAACAGTCTGTGATGTCAACCAATCATTATACACACAGATCATTTTCATTCTTTATCAAAACCAAATACAGCTTCCAATGAAATACATATAGAATACATACAATAGCGCTTTCTATGCAATACCAATCCTCCTCTGAAGGCTTCCTCTTATGTCTTGTCGGTCTTCTCAGTAGCCACACTGACCGTTTTTATCGTGCCCTATGTTCTTATAGTGTTTTCTTTATGGGGTGACCTCTTCTCCCTGTGACCCCTATGTCTTCCACACACTTCACCAGCAAGACTATTGATGTAGTACCTTATACTGACCTCAAAATCGGGCCATATATTCTGATAAAGGTATCTTTATATGGCTCCGCTGTATGTGAGACACATAATATTGAATTCATTAATTTGGTATAGCATAGACAGCGCTAGTGTATGTATTCTTTGTTTTTAAGTTGTATATAGGGTCTGGTATCCCAGTGATACATATGCCAGCTGCAGTCTATAGGCGCAGTGTCCATTTCTCATTTGTTTTATTTAGAATACATATAGAGATGACCAGCAGACTGAATGCCGGTGGTCAGAAGACTGACAGCGGTATTCCGATGGAGAGAATCCAGACAGGAGTCTGGTAGGTATAATTAGCCCCCCCCCCTCCCGGAACCTAACACTCCCCATTAGTGCCTATAGTGACCAACCCTAAACTTCCTACCTTGCACCCCAACACTCCCCTTCCCTCTTAGCCTAACCCACTTTTTAAGTGCCTAAACCTCTCCACAGCCTAATCCTTACCTTCCTTCCTCACACACCATAACCCACCCCCTAGTACCTAAACTTAACCTATGGTAAGGGGACCAATGAATTATATATTTGATCAAATTTTATAGGCACTTTCTGTGAAGATTTAATAAAATGGCAATGTATCCCTATTTATTAATTCCCTTGTTGGTTTGGATAAAATAGTGGCAGACTGTTTCAATTGTTTTTCATGTAAGCTAAATAAATACCTTATTATACCCTAGCAATTTCAGTATATTCGATATGCTTTTACCAAACCAGTATGAAAATGTCCTCCACTCTGTGGTATCTCTGACAAGTAATGGGGCCCATACATCAGGCATATATGGGGCAATTCCATATCTGGCGATGACTGAGTCGGAGTATCCTGGAAGTACAACATGTTGGAAATCATCATTTTGATAATTCTAGCGGTCCTGTTTTCTGATGATTCCCCAATGGTCCGCCAAACTTTTATGTTCACGAATCAGTGGAACGGATCAATGACATCCCAATGGGGAAATGGATATTCCTTGATACATTTCTGAGTTTATTGGTTATGGAGATATCAGTGTAACTTGATCTCTCTGCTCGATTCACAGTATTAACTACATTTCAACATGAGGACAAAGCAGATAACGTTTAGGCATTTCACCAGGGACAGCAGATCTCCTACATTTATCAGATATTTAGTCATTCACAATCAATTTGCCCCAAATAACTCAGGAAAGTTTTATTATTTACGTGCAGTTTTAAGTAGGGGTGTATCAATAGAGGAGGAGACCTGCGTGCAGTGTTTGGCCCCCTCATCTCTAGCTGGCAGAGCAATACACTGCGGGCACTAGATCGTTAAGGGACCCTAGAGTAGTTCCAACGTCTAGTGCCTATGTGGAGGTCACGGTCCTTTTCCTACTGCGTATATGCAAAATGCTGGGAAAATGGCTGCCATGCTATTTTTATAGTGGTTTCTTCATTCCTCCTACTGCCAACATGGGACTTCAGAAGGTACTGTTAAGTATTGACAAAATGGATGCAGGGAGTGCGGTGTGGGCCCCCTGTATCCCGGGTGCCCTTATGTACTTCACACCTTGCACACATTATAGATTCACCAGTGGTTTTAAGTCTGAATGAAGTAAAACAAGTCATTATTAACCAGCCAAAAAAGCATGCCTAAAGGTGCCCATACACGGTGCTATTTTACCTAGTGAATAAATATCCACATGCACAGAAGTCACGGAGTAGTCACAATTTGATTGACAGGAAGACAGGATTTAGGGGTGAAAACATGGCATTTTCTAGGTGTGCCAAGGTGGTTTTTGGTTGTGTTTCTGATGTCAGCGTTGATCACTTCCAGCCTATTTTTTGCCAGATTAGTGGAAGCCTTAATTTGATGCAGATGGAAAATTAGTTTGATGCATTTGCAATATTGCAAGGGGGATTTTTTTCTTTATGTCTGAGCGGCAGCTTTCTCCTTGCAGTCCACTGCAAAATCCCTGAATAGTCTTCAAATGTTGGTAATTTAAAAAACACAGCAAAATTTGTTCAAATATGAATAGGAATCAGTAGAACACACATGCATGGATCAATTGACCATTGGCCAATCTTAGTAGGACTTTCCATAGCAACAAAAAAGTGCTAGCAGTGCTCAAATAATAAAAAATATTAGAACAATTGGACTGATTTACTTTAATAAACACCCAAACACTTGATTTACTTTAATAAACACCTAAACAAAAATGAATAAAATTTGCAAATATCCATAAATCATTCAGAAACACATATTATCGTTAAGTAATAAAACACATTGCACACTCAGGATCCTTGGTAAATTTGAATTTAAATTGTCGATTACTATAATGCCCCAGTAAGTCTGTTCAAATAAGCCAACATGGAAATCAATAGATTGAAGTTGTTACCGCCTACCATATGTGGAGAAGTTAGACAGCACTTTTTTGCCTCCTAAAGCTGGGTGTATAAGCTGAATGGAGTCCAGTCCACCATGGAGGTTTGGCTTGAGCTGATCTTGTAAGTCGGTGGGGCAACTCAGGTTCAATAAACACCAAAAGATATTCCAATCTATGTAAATGGCTCTGGTCTGCCCGAGTCCAGATTGAAACTTCTGGTTACTAACTGGAAATGACATAGAGCACAAATACTCTCTGGGAATCTTTTTGGACTTTCCATAGGCACCACTACAACACAGAAATTTACCAACATTTGTTTCTGCTTACACTGCCATGAATTAGGCTCAAAATATACTTTTCAAATAGAAAACCTTTTGGCTGGCATGTTTGGCGAAGCATGCATGGACCAGTCATATCCCTGCAGTGATTCTGTCAGTAAAAATAAAAGAAAGGGTTAAAAAAATGTACGCGTAGCCTACTCCGGGTACTCTGATCCTGTGCTGGTTCTAAAAATACAGGGAACAATTGTGTAAGGTTCCCTGTATTGAAAGAACCAACCTGGGCTCTTGGACCGGTTCTGGTTTAAAAAAAATATGGGAAAAAAGGACATGGGGTCCTCCGTATATTTGAAACCAGCATTGGGCTCCGCTAGTCAGTTAAGTAATGCCACATCCAGGGGACAGGTTTATACCAGTCTCTGCAGCCCAGGGCCGCATTAAGCCTTCGGGAGGCCCGGGTCACTTTAGACAGGGGGTGCCGATGAAAAGCCTGTGTTTGTCCCTTTGTGTGGTAATAAACCAGCTTTTAAATCTTCTTCCCCTCGGGTTCCTGGGATAAGAGACTTGCTCCCCATCGGCGGACATTGTGAATATCATTTTGTAGCATGTTGTGTTGAAAGCAATTGTTGGTTACTCCCTGCTGCTCAGCTATATCTCTCCTGGACAGCAGCCAGGGAGTTACCTGTCATTCGCAAATATGATGGGATGGACCACTCACTGGTGGTGCCTACCAAGGATGCTATGTAGTTACATAATGTATCCACAAAGTGTGATCGAGGCTCTTCCAGCAACACTCAGAAAGTTTTTTGCCACTTTAATTTCCACTAGGGTTGGGTCATCTAGTGTGTAGCCCAGATTTGCTGGGGCCTGCAGTCACTAGCAATGCTGGGCTGCAAGACCCTGTACATCTCTCTGATGTGTATCTAGGATCCAAAATGTCATCCCCTCAGGTAGACATACAGGTTGGGCACACATCATACCCAGCTTTACTGGGCAGCTTGTTTGTTACCCTATGGGTTGAGACCTGATGAGATCCCACTGATTGGCCCTTTAGATTTCCTCATTCACGTGATGTAAGTATATTACCAAATGTGGTGGAGATTAGACAGCTTGGTTTACAACACTGGGTTGGCACAACATACTACCAATCACAGCAGCGCCAGTGCCTAAGTGTGCTCTGGTTCTTATAGTATCAAGACCAGCATTCATTTTAGGCTCCATGAGACATCTACAGCAACATATATGCTGCATGGAGCCTAGCATTGGGTTATTTATATCAGTAAATAGAAAATACTGTAACATCTTCCAGCAGTCTCCATAGTGCTGTAATTGATCTATAAACTGTCAAGGAAAAGTAATAACAGTCACTGAAGTTATTTTGTTTCCTTTAACATTTATTAACAAAGTTCAGATAAGGACAAATACATGTTTGGGAAATAAATAATGTAATTAGTACTGGCGTTTTGCCCTGAAGCCATATGTAGAGATGTGGCGAGATCTCCGATGTATCTCCAGCTTTTTCTTTTCATGTTTTTGTCCAAGTTACACAAATATTTTTATTGTTTGTCAGGCATTCGGGTCTATGGATAAGATATTTATAATTTCTTTGTTTGCTGTTCCTAGTGTAACCAACACTGCTGACCTTTCTATATTGCGCTGATAGTAGGTCAGCTACAAATTGGGCTTTGCAAAGCCTTTGTGCATGATTTATCTGAACAAAGGAGTGTAACACTCCACAATCACATGATATATGAAATAAGCTCAGCAATGTGATTCTAATGGGAGAAATAATCTACTGTGATAGTGATGTAACCCACTGTGTAACAGGTAATATTTCCAGCTTGCATCCAAATCCTGGATCGATCTTCACCTACATTAACCCTATAGTCAAGTACCTGCTGGACCTTAGATTGTGGAATGGGTTTTTAGTGCATGGCAGGAATATATAAATGGCAATTTATATTAGAATGTCCAATGTACATACATTAATATACTACAGGTGCATTCATTATAATAATCACCAGGAGATATTTCATACCTTGGGGCCTGATCAAGTGGAGAAGGTGAGCTAGTAATGGTAGTAACGGCTTCCTGAAGGAGTTATAACGTAACATACACTGCATAAACCTCTATTCTTCCTGAACAAATGGATGGTCATTTTTTAAATCTAAAGTTAAAGAGAGTGTCAGTTAAGGTAGGAAATGGGAATCCAGTAGAGCCCCTTGATGCTAAGCTTTATAAAAATAAGCACTAACTAAAATCATTAAATCATTTCTTACAATATACAGGTTGAGTATCCCCTATCCGAAATGCTCGAGACCACGAGCATTCCGGATAAGGGAATTTTTAGTTTTTTGGAATAACTTTTTTTAGGCATGCTTACCTGTCTCCAGGTGGTGCCCGGTGGTCCCTCGGCATCCATGTTGTCCCCACAGCAGGCCTTCAGCACCGTCTTCGGCGCCTCCAGCGGTCCAAGGAGTGCTTTGCGCGAGTTCCCAGGTGCACCCTCGCGCAAAGCACTCCTGGGACCGCTGGAGATGCCGGAGAGGATGCTGAAGGCCTGCCATGGACCCTGGGGGACTTGGTAAGTCTAAAAAAAGGGTTAGGAGGGGAAAAAAATTAGATTTGTTCCAAAAAAACACGGTTCACTGCAATACTGCTGAGCACAGTGGCCATAATAGCACCTGCGCTTTAATATTACATTTACATTGCATAGTTATAATTATTTACTGCCTGTTTATAAATGAAACTGAGCGAGTGAAAGAACTGTCACTGTTACCTCCCTGGAACCACCAACCCCGCTATCCAGGCTCCAGTCCACCTTGTCTTTGTTTCTCCTGCATTCCTGCAAGTCCTAGGTGGATAAACATTTATCACTGCAGGGACAGAACAGGTAAGGGCAGATGAGAGGGTGCAGCATTGTCGTCATGCAATTTCTTGCATCTCGTGATGTCACTAAACTCATTAGTATGGGTAGCCAGACAAGTGTCCAGGTCCAGGGGGTTACAAGGAGGGGTTCAAGTAAGTTCCTTCCAGGAATCCGGGTGGGCGTTTGGTCGGCTGAGGCATTTATAAACTTTTGCTAGGTACTAATGCAGCCTTGCTTACAGCTCCTCAGAGCACCAGGGCCCGGTACGAGTGTCCCCTCCCGTAGTCACAGGCCATGTTGCTAATATGCAAATACTAGTTTGTCTCCTCCTTGTGTTACTAGGCCCTTATTCTCGCAAAGGCAAATTCCTTCTCAAATGGACAAAACCATGTGCACTGCAGGTGGGGAAGATGTAACATGTGCAGAGAGAGTTAGATTTGGGTGGGGTTTTACTTCAAAGTGAGATCTATATTGCAGTGTAAAAATAAAAACAGTCAGTATTTTTCCTGCACAGAAACAAAATAACTCACCCAAATCTAACTCTCTCTGCACGTGTTACATCTGCCGCACCTGCAGTGCGCATGGTTTTGTCCATTTGAGAAGGAATTTGCCTTTGTGAGTGAACCTGAATAAGGGCCCTAGTGTGTTCCAGATTGTGTAAGCCATGGGTCCTCAAACTGCGGCCCTCCAGATGTTGTGAAACTACAAATCCCAGCATGCCTTGCCACAGTTTTAACACTCCCTTATAGCTAAACTGTGGCAAGGCATGCTGGGATTTGTAGTTTCACAACATCTGGAGGGCCGCAGTTTGAGGACCCATGGTGTAAGCCATGAGGCACCCACTTTCAGTTTCCATGGACATAGCAACTCTGCTTTTGGGAATGCAGGCGCCGTTCACTGACACACCTCTGACAATAGTGTCGTAACATATATCTCCTGGTCCTGCATTTTTCAGAGCAGTATGGCAGACACTATGCAAACGCTGCACAACTTCTTGATTCATAAAAGCATTTACAATGTTTTTATAGTTGCTTCCCTAAAGAATGCAGGACTATATATAGGGGAAAATAGGGGGTAATTTACTAAAATGGGAATTATATTTCAGATGGGATGTTGCTATGGGCAACCAATACTATCTATTATCTTCTAGAAGGTGCTAAATAAATAAGAAGTCGATTCTGTCTGGTTGCCCATAGCAACATCCCATGTGAAATAGAAATCTCTGTAAATTTCCGCCATAATCTCCTTCTCCATACCACTGCACAACAGGGCACAGACTGCTTGTAATTTACCCTTGCACATGGAACAAACGCCTGGACTCGCTGACCTATGTTCCATTCTCTGGTTCATACATGTTGACAGTAATTCTACTTTTCTCACACTTCTGCTGCTTGGAGTTTGAATTGAGCCAGCTTCATTCATGCTGCATATACTCCCTCAGCAACCTGACAGAATGGGGACTTTGAAAACTGCAAACTTTCCTTTCCATTTTTTTTCTGCATCAATACAGAGGCATCTTGTTCATACTGTAGTTGAAGAAAGAAATCCCAGTGGTTTCCTGAGGCAAATTCCAATAAGCCAAATTGAGTTGCTGCACAATGTGCACACAGTTTTCCTTTTCCAAGTAGACCCAGAGCAACTGCTTTAGGGTCATTTGTGAATGACCCTGCTGGTTTGGGAACGGTACGGTGTGATGTGGAGAGGTTGGACCTCAACCTGCTCCTCATGAAATTAGGATTTGTAGTAGCTGCCTTCTTCTTGAGAGAACTCTACATGCTTGGCATCTAAGGATACCAGGGCCAATGTTTATATATATCTGACAGCAAACTCTACCAGGACCAGCTTGGTTTGGGAAGAGGACTTGCCACATCCGTTGTTAAATGCTGGGAAAGGGGATGTAGCTGGCAGGCCGAAACAAATAAGGTCGGCAATCAATAGGTCAACCACTGTTGGTTGACAGGCCATAGGTCGACACGTGACAAAAGGTCAATGTAGCTTAGGTCGATAGGGTCAAAAGGTCAACACAAGCATTAGGTTGACTAGAAAAAGGTTGACATGAGTTTTTATGTGTTTTTTTCTTCAAAACATTTACTTTTTCCATACTTTACCTTCCAAGTAAACATAGAGCTAGATGGTGAGCATAGTGAGGCACCGCACCCGAAGCAAAAGCGACATAGGCACCACAAAAATAAACATTTTCATGTTGACCTTTTCCATGTCAACCTATTGCTTGTGTTGACCATATTGACATAAACTATGTTGACCTATTTCATGTGTTGACCTATGGCCTGTCGACCAATAGTGGTCGACCCATGGACTGTCAACCTTAATTGTATTGATCCTTTGACCCATAGCTACATTGTGATCTGCATGGAATGGAGCCTTACATGACAGCTCTATGGCCGCTCCTGGGCTGTCACCTACCAATAACTGTGCTGCAGGCAAAACCTATTGTCCATAGAGCTATAATGACCTTGGGAGAACAATGTCGTTTGATAGCTATCGGGTACTAGTAACTGTTTGGTAACAATCAGTGCTCATATACAGCCTGAGTGACATTCACCATGTACTTACTTCTATTCCCAAGACTGGCCAGGGATCGATCAGTCTGTTGGGTCTTTCTAAACTTTGATTGGACACCACAATTCCCAAGGTGCACTTCCAGATGACCTCAGTTATTTACCGCTGATGGTCAATGGAATGGGAGTGGTTGGTTGCTGAATTTGCAGGTACAGCTAGTTGAGTGGTGGCACTGTTAATGGATCCTGACTGGGTTAGGCTGTGGTTATCTAGTACTGCATATCATATCACTTCATCAATCTACAGTAACCCATGGGGATATATTTGTGTTATCATCCAGTTATACAGTAGTCATTGCACCGGTTCCATGGTATCTATGATTTAGGCCCTTATTTTGGTTCACTCGCAAAGGCAAATTCCTTCTCAAATGGACAAAACCATGTGCACTGCAGGTGGGGCATAGGTAACATGTGCAGAGAGATTTAGATGTGGGTGTTATTTTGTTTCTGTGCAGAGTAAATACTGGCACAAGTTAGGAATTTAGGCAAGAAGAATGGAGAAGGTAAAAAAAAAAAACAGCAAAGTTATTGTAGGGAATTGGAATATCCCAGGATTATGGAAAGCAGTTGCAGGCTTCTCTAATGTAAATTAATTATAAACTCTTTAAGCACTAATTCTCACAGGAGTCCACGGCTTTAGTGATTTCTGCAGCACATTCCAATGTGACAGTAGGACGAATACTATGGCAGCTCTCCCAAAATGCTTTAGGGCTACTTTCTGAGAAAACAGTGATTTGATTTGGAGGGTTTAGGTTCCAGGAATATTGTTAGACAAACAACAATATACTGCTGGAGTGCACCGGTATGTCCAGCGAGCTGCATTTTTATATCATACGCAGGAATGTTTCCAAATGCTTGACGTTGGAGCGAGTGTGGCCAGCTCATGGAGAGGCAGCAGGCTATCATCTGTCCCTTACAAAGTGCAGTGTATGTAACACATCAAACCTATACCGGGCCAGTAATCCCAGTAGTCTGATAGATGGGGCAGTGGGGTCAGCTTATCTGTGGGCACTATTCCATAATCCAGTCCTCCTTCTCTATGGAGCATTGCATACCCTCCAACTGTACCGAATTTGCCAGTACAGTACCATTTTTTAACAGTCTGTACCAGCAAATTATAATTGTACCGAATGTATCAATTTTTTTACAATCAGCCGGCGTCAGTCTTACTCACTCATGTGCGCTGCATCCTCCTCCTGGCTCCCGGGCCCCTGTGCTGCCTGTGGTGCATCGCCGGCTCTCCCCCACCTGGCGTTCCCAAGACTGCTTTGCGTGGGCCGGTGCCTTACGTCATGACTTCACACGCCGGCACCGCGCATCACTCATGGGAGGCGTAGGACTCATCCGGCCTCAGTCTCCCTCTTGGCGCCAATCTGCCAGTGCTCAGGGGTGCGGTGGCCAGCTGGGACTCAGAGCCCCGGCGCGCATGACACTGACTGGGCCTGGATCATCTCACATCGGAGGAGCCTGCCACAGCACACACTGTAAGTGCACTGCAGCAACTTAGGTGGCTCAGGCCTGGCTGTACCAGTTCTTTAAATATTACATCTCCACTCTTCTCTTGACTCTTATCATCATGACGCACCTGCTGCAGGCTGCAGCTCATGTCACATGGTGGCTGCTGGTATATTAAATAAGTATATTTAATATACTTATTTATTAAATACGTATATTAAATATACTTATTTATTTTAATATGCCAGCAGCCCACCAAGCCACCATGTGACATGAGCTGCAGCCTGCAGCAGGTGCGTCACGATGGATAAGAGTCAAGAGAAGTGTGGTGATGTAATATTTAAATATTTATATTATAAGCGCTCACTTTTTATTTGAAATGCCCGGAAAGTGGGTGACCACGCCCACTTTACTTGTGATGAGTGGAAAAATGATGAATAGTAATGAAGTGCAGTGCTTTATGGTAACATATGTCCAATTTACCAATATATGATGAAACACTTTGGCTGAAAATGAAGCTTTGTTGCAGTTATCACGTTCACAGTGTTCATATGAAAATATGCCAATAACTCAGATGTTTTGTGTACAGCGAAGCCTCCTACTGGCATCTCATAACTGCCACTCACTGAGTAAGTCAGTGCTGTCTGATCATGTCAAATATCAAACAATTACAAACCCAGCTGTGCACTCGGGAGCAGCCATAATAAAAATGATTAAAAGTGCATCACCTAGCATCACAAGCATGAATATAAAAAACCCCAAAAAGATAAACCCCCTTAAAGCACTCACTCAATTGGATGTCCTCATAAAAAATAAGAGAGATATGTAGTAGTTAAAATGATGGCTGTGTGTGTATATTATATATATATATATATATATATATATATATATATATATATATATATATATATATATATATATATATACACACACATACACACACACACACAGATGAAAACCGGCACTCACTCTTTTTTAAGGAATTCAAGGCTACTTAGAGGTGCATATTTGCAAAGTTTCGGGCTTTTTTATTGAGCCCATCATCAGGCAGTACAGGATTCTGTACTGCCTGACGACGGGCTTAGTAAAGAAGCCCGAAACGTTGCAAATATGCACCTCTGAGTAGCCTTGAATTCCTTAAAAAAGAGTGAGTGCCGGTGTTCATCTGTATATGACTTCATCCTCTCCGGGCACCTTCATGCTGCAGCAGAGAGCAAGTGCCGACTACTCGCTATATATTACACTGTGTATATACATACTGTGTATATATATATATATATATATATAGAGACTTGGATAAACAGCGGCACTCCAACAGACTTTTTCTTTGCAAGTAAAAAGAATTTTATTACGGTCCTACGCCGTTACGAGGTGGACACCTCGTCATCAGGGACATAACATAACAAATGAAATACACACATATAAATACCACACAACATTCCCGCCCGCCCGCCCACCTCACTGATTAACCCGGTACCTGCTGATCCTCCGCTGAAGGTGTCCCGTCACTGCGCCCGCCATCACTGTAGTTCTGAGATTCCCCCAGCTCCACGTGAGGACGCCAGCGGAAGTCGCTCTCACCTGACTTCCGACTGGTATTACCTCACAGTCAGCTGGCTTCTCCCGGACCACGTGATCCAGGAAGTGCGGTATCCCAAGCAGGGGCCGCTTGGTATCCAGGTTACCGTTTCTATAGGAACGGAATACAAAAATGTAAACAATGTTAAAATTTCATTTAAAAACACAGAATTTAGTCAATTGCAATCATCCATCTGGCAATTATAGTTAATATACAGGCAATAATTGTGAAACAATTAAATAAATCATTATCAGCAATCAAATGGAGCAATACAAAATTTAGACACATGATCTTATTATAAGAAACACTGGAGCCCCAGTGTTTCGTTTAGTCCTCCCGGGGCAAGCGTTTTTAATTTAAAAATCCATTGACTCTCCTTTTGCATCAGGACTCTGTTCCTGTTTCCTCCCCTTAAAGAAGGCGGCACGTGATCAATTAACATTGTCCTTATACTGGCCACACTATGCCTATATTGTAAACAATGTCGTGCTACCGGTTGATCAGAATGACCTTTGTCCAGTGCCTGGTGGATGGCCGACCTATGTTGGGCCATGCGTTCCCGAAAGGTGCACTGGGTTTTCCCAACATAGGTCAAACCGCACGGACAGGTCAAAGTATAGATGACAAAGGTAGTAGTACAAGTTATTGGAAATTTTATGGGGATTTTTGCACCAGTATGGGGATGGCAAAAGGTATTTCCCACCGCCATAGACCTGCAGGTTATGCACCCCAGGCATCGGTGACAACCTTTCTTTCTAGTCAAAAAATGGGATGGTTGTACCCGATCCCACCCCGTTATATCCAACTTGACCACTCTATCTTTTATACTTCTACCCCGAGTGTAGCTTGGGAGAAGTTGTGTACCATGTAGCAAGGGCAAATCTTTGTCTGAGGCGACAATAGACCATAAGTTTTTCACCCTCTTGGTGTTATTTTTGGAATTAGCTGTATACCTATTTACCCAAGGAATTTTTTTATTCATTTGGTCTGTTTTATCAATTTTGGGTTGTAACAGCTGTTCTCTAGGAATTAAAGAAACTTTCTCTTTTAATGTATTGAGTTCCACCCTGGGATAACCTCTATCTACAAATTTTTCCACCATTTTTCCGATTGCATTGTTCCTGGACCTCCTTACTTTTATTTTGACAAGGAATTATTTTTTATTTGAAGGCAAATTTTATTTACAAATAGCTGGCTGCGCTATGGGGTCCTCTGTGGCCCCAGCATATGCAAACGCCTTCATGCACCATGTTGAGCAGGAATTGTTTTATTGCAGTGGTATTCTCAAAAAAGAGGTACTGCTGTATAAGAGGTATATTGATGACCTCCTCATATTTTGGGGAGGGGACATCAATGACCTGGAAAAACTGCTGGAGGGACATAACCACAGTGGCAGTGTGGTTAAGTTCACCCATACAGTTGATCCACAATTGGTGGAATTTTTGGATGTCTCTATTAGTGCCAAACAAGGCGTAATTGAGACTTCTTTGTTCTCAAAAAAGACAGACAGGAATACTATTCTGAGAGATGAGAGTTTTCACCCTACCCCATTGCGTAGGGGACTCCCTTATTCTCAGATGTTAAGGGTAAAAAGAATTACATCTAATCCAGAAGCTGTCCCTGAAGCCTTACAAAAAATGGTGGAAAAATTTGTAGATAGAGGTTATCCCAGGGTGGAACTCAATACATTAAAAGAGAAAGTTTCTTTAATTCCTAGAGAACAGCTGTTACAACCCAAAATTGATAAAACAGACCAAATGAATAAAAAAATTCCTTGGGTAAATAGGTATACAGCTAATTCCAAAAATAACACCAAGAGGGTGAAAAACTTATGGTCTATTGTCGCCTCAGACAAAGATTTGCCCTTGCTACATGGTACACAACTTCTCCCAAGCTACACTCGGGGTAGAAGTATAAAAGATAGAGTGGTCAAGTTGGATATAACGGGGTGGGATCGGGTACAACCATCCCATTTTTTGACTAGAAAGAAAGGTTGTCACCGATGCCTGGGGTGCATAACCTGCAGGTCTATGGCGGTGGGAAATACCTTTTGCCATCCCCATACTGGTGCAAAAATCCCCATAAAATTTCCAATAACTTGTACTACTACCTTTGTCATCTATACTTTGACCTGTCCGTGCGGTTTGACCTATGTTGGGAAAACCCAGTGCACCTTTCGGGAACGCATGGCCCAACATAGGTCGGCCATCCACCAGGCACTGGACAAAGGTCATTCTGATCAACCGGTAGCACGACATTGTTTACAATATAGGCATAGTGTGGCCAGTATAAGGACAATGTTAATTGATCACGTGCCGCCTTCTTTAAGGGGAGGAAACAGGAACAGAGTCCTGATGCAAAAGGAGAGTCAATGGATTTTTAAATTAAAAACGCTTGCCCCGGGAGGACTAAACGAAACACTGGGGCTCCAGTGTTTCTTATAATAAGATCATGTGTCTAAATTTTGTATTGCTCCATTTGATTGCTGATAATGATTTATTTAATTGTTTCACAATTATTGCCTGTATATTAACTATAATTGCCAGATGGATGATTGCAATTGACTAAATTCTGTGTTTTTAAATGAAATTTTAACATTGTTTACATTTTTGTATTCCGTTCCTATAGAAACGGTAACCTGGATACCAAGCGGCCCCTGCTTGGGATACCGCACTTCCTGGATCACGTGGTCCGGGAGAAGCCAGCTGACTGTGAGGTAATACCAGTCGGAAGTCAGGTGAGAGCGACTTCCGCCGGCGTCCTCACGTGGAGCTGGGGGAATCTCAGAACTACAGTGATGGCGGGCGCAGTGACGGGACACCTTCAGCGGAGGATCAGCAGGTACCGGGTTAATCAGTGAGGTGGGCGGGCGGGCGGGAATGTTGTGTGGTATTTATATGTGTGTATTTCATTTGTTATGTTATGTCCCTGATGACGAGGTGTCCACCTCGTAACGGCGTAGGACCGTAATAAAATTCTTTTTACTTGCAAAGAAAAAGTCTGTTGGAGTGCCGCTGTTTATCCAAGTCTCTGCATGTGAACCTGCGGGTTCTAAGGAAGGCACCGCAGCATCTACAAAATTGATTTTTGGAGTGCCGGACCCTGATCAAGTATCTATATATATATATATATATACTATATATACATATATGTATATATATATATATATACTGTATATATGTATGTATATATATATATATATATACACAGGATGGGGGTGGCGGTACTCACAGGACTGAACAGAAAAATTAAGACCACTCTGGGATTCCTTTGCAGTTCAACGTTTCAGTCTTACGACTTTTATCAAGAACTTATGCATACACAGAGATGAGTGACAGTGCACCACATATATGTTAGAAAGCAGCGCCCTGCGTCTGTCTCCATATACACTGGTTAGTGGGCAGCCTACAGACTGCCTTGTCCCCTTGCAGCCACTGTAGCTAGACGTCACCTTGAGTGACAGCTTACATAGCAAATAGCAGGGCAGAGTCCCCTGACCCTGCTGGCAGCGTTTCCTTCTTGTAGGAAGTGATAGTGTGCCTCCGAGCGTGTGTGACATCCTCCATGCCTGTTTGCAGCTCCACGTGCATCGGAGCGCGTAAGAGCAAGTCCCGCAAGCGTGTCCTTTATACAGGGAGATCCATCATCTGTGGCAGTAGCGTCGCTGGGAGAGATACCGCAGCGTAAACCAGTCAATTGCCATTAACCCTGCACAAGCTGAACGCTACAGATAAGTAACACCTGTAATTGTGATTCCTGCATCAGTTGTATCGCACCTGAAATTAACCACTGAAGTACTGTTGTATTCTGCAAGCTTATCACTTGAATAAACCTCAAGCTGGTTACATCTTCTAAAGTGTGTCATCTAACAACCACACAGCACGAATATATAGACACTCTGCCAATAATATATACCAGAGTAGTGATATTGTCAGAGACTTACCCTCCTCCACGCTGGACGCCCGCCGGCTCGTTTCTGCACTCCCTGATGTCAGTTTGCATTCGTCATTCACCACAGGCTAATGATTGCTGCAGTTGCGGGTGTGAACCGTTCGCTAAAGGGGGAGTGTCCTGCCTGTCAGCTGGGGCACGCTACCCTCCTCTGTTTGTCAACAGTGCGCCGGTCTCTTGCCTGCTGGGATGTCAGTGGGATGCGGGGGTGTGTTTCTGTGGCATGATAAAACAAGATTATGTACAGCAATGAGTGTGACATACATATATATATATATAAAAATATACACAACTATAATAAAGACAAACTAGACACTATATACAACGTGTAATTCACATGGTCGGAGGCACTCAGCTGCGGTATGCTGCGGTCAGTACTATATGAAAGAAGGACAGACTCACTGGTTGTCCAGGCTCTAAGAGCCTCATTGCTGGATGAGCATAAGAGCGTTGAGCTGTCAAGCTCAGTGTCACTGGTTGCCAAGATACAGATAGTGGAGGGATCAGAGGTGCAAGGTGCAAGTGTGTGTGAATATGTGTGACATGCTGGAAATAAAAATAGATGCAGGTTGTGGGGGGAATCAGAGGTGTAAGGATGCAAGTGTGTGTGAATATGTGTGACATACTGGAAATGTGAATAGACTATGTATGACCTGTTCAGTTGTACATGGATGTGCTGTCAGGTGCAGTGTGAAAAAGTGAAAAAAAAAAACTCCAAATAATTGGGTGTGAAAGAAACGTGAAAAACTGATGAAAAATTTGTTGAGTAAAATGTAATGTATGCTGAGAAAAAATGCGATGAGAACATGAGAGGAAGAAAAGGGAGAAAATAAAAAAGGAGAAGAGGGAAGAAAAAGAGAAAATAAAAAAGAAAAAGGCAATCAAGTGCACGAATGGTTATGCCTATGTGTCTGATTCAAAAAGTGGCATGTTGGTGCTCCCATGTCGCATCGGGGCCTGAGAATAAAAGCTGAGTCAGAGAAAACAGGCTAAAGATAAATGTTCATTCAAGGCCCTTGGGAGACACCGTGTTCATCCTGTGAATCCACTGGGCTTCTAATTGGAGCAGTTTTTTTGTCTCTTTGTTCCCACCTCGTTTGGTGCTTGGTACGTGGTCAATAATTTTGTAGGACAGCGTGGATGTCGCTTTTCCTTGAAATGTTTGGCCACCGGTTGATCACATTCTTTACCTTCGAGGGCATGCTGGATTGCCATTCTGTGTTGGGCCATTCGGGTTCTGAAGTTGATACATATATAGACAGGCAGCACTTATGAGGCTTGAAATCAGTAAACCAAGAAATAGGTGCTTTTATGTAACATTTCGGGTGATGTAACATGCTGGCGGCAGTCCGTGCCGAACGTCAGAACATTGGCGACAGGAAGCCAGTAGCCGCAGAATATCCCTGCTGACATGGTCGCTCCCGCACTACGGCAGCAGGAACCAATGGCCACAGAAGACTGGATAGCACAGAGTACCCCTCCACCCATATTCTCTTTATTCAGCGCTCAAATACAAACAGTGCAATAACGTTTGGTATGCAAACACTGAGTAAAATGTGCTTTTTCACAGCAGTATTTACTCATACTGTAGCATTAAAAGAAATGAATAAATTAAAATAATTCTAATATTTCCTCCCAACATGACCCATGCCTGGAGGGACAAACTACTCTACTCCTGGACTTTCCTCTTAATTTATGATTGCCATTACCTGTTTTGAACAGGTTAGATCTAAGACAGGTGCTTCACCACAGATGATGGTAATCATAAATTAAGAGGAAAGCCCAGGAATAGAGCATTCTGCCCTTAGAGGAAAGGGTCATGTTGGTAGGTATGCTTAAACATCAACATTAGCATGTAATATTATATTTCTTTAGCATGAATGTAAAATAAATTCCACAATCATAACGTAGCAGTATAAACAGTACATGGGCCAGATGTATCATACTTGCCTACCTGACCCTCTCCATGAGGGAGAAAATGCTCTGTTCCTGGGCTTCCCTAATGTTGGATGGCCATCACCTGTGGTGAAACCTTTCTTATCATTATGCAACACTACTGCAACATTCTTCTCTCTGAGCTACCTCTCACCCGCCTCGCACCTCTCCAATCCATTCTTAATGCTGCTGCTAGGCTCATCTTCCTCTCCCGCCGCTCTACCTCCGCCTCCCCCCTCTGTCTATCTCTTCACTGGCTCCCCATTCCTTTCCGAGTTCTCTTTAAACTCCTCACCACCACCTACAAGGCTCTCTCCTCCTCCACAGCTCCCTACCTCTCTTCACTGATCTCTATCCACACTCCCTCCCGTCCTCTTCGCTCCATCGCTGACCGCCGACTGACCTCTCACCTAATCACCTCCTCCCACTCCCGTGTCCAAGACTTCTCTCGCGCTGCCCCCCTGCACTGGAACAACCTCCCACCACCCATCAGGCTATCTGATTCCCTTACCTCCTTCAAGCGCTCCCTCAAAACCCACTTTTTTCGACTAGCCTATCCCTCCTCCTAACCTCTTTTGATTCTTCTATCCTGCCTCCGTTCCCCTCCGTTCCTACTTATCCTATTGTATTTCGTTCGTCCACCCTATTTTTAGTATGTTAACTCTTATGAGTAGGGTCCTCCTTCCTCACGTACTCACCCTACCTCATTACCTCACCTGTGCTCCTGTCCTGGTTTTCCCTTCCTCTACTACATCTTCAGTCTCCTCGACAATTTCCACACCTACTTCTGAACTGATGCTGATTTTAGTTCTACCAGCTATACCCTTATTTATACTGTATTTTTCAACACACCCTGTACGTTACCTTGTAATTTTTTTTTTTTTTTGTTTGCTATGTACGGCGCTGCGGACACTTTGCGGCGCCTTATAAATAAACGTACTACTACTACTACATTATCATACCTCCCAACCATCACGCTTATCGCGGGAATGTCCCTCCCGCCACTGGCAGTGTCCCACGGCGGGGGACAGTTTTGAGTCCCCCTTGTCGTCCGTGAATAGACGTTGTGCGCATGCGCACAGCATCTATTCTTGCAGGCAGACAGGCTGGGGGCTGGCCAGCAGCTCATAGAGCTGCTGGGCATGCCCCCACAGCGGCAAAAAAGTGGGGGTGTGGCCTCACGGCAGTGCAGCTATTATAGGCTACTCCCCCTACCGATAGGCCACGCCCCCAAAATTTTGCCCCTGTCCCTCCCTGGCATCTCCAAAAGTTGGGAGGTATGCATTATCAGGGAAGGCCAGGAACAGAGCATTTCCTCCCTCATGGAGAGGGTCAGGTAGGCAAGTATGAGATGTATTAAGCCTGGAGAAGGGGATAAAGCATACCTCCCAACATGCCCCTCTCCAGGAGAAACAGAATGCTCTATTCTTGGACTTACCTCTTGATTAATGATTGCCATCATCTGTTGTGGAACACCTTTCTTATTCATTATTACCCTGTTTAAAACAGGTGATGTTAATCATAAAATAAGAGGGAAGTCCATAAACAGAGCATTTTATCCCTCCTGGAATGGGTCATGTTGGGAGGTATGGATTAAGAAGTGATAAAGCAGTGATAAGTGCAAGGTGATAACGCACCGGTCAATAATTATGGATTTGACAGGAGATGACTGTCTGGTGCCTTATTACCCTGCACTTGTCACTGCTTTATCACTTCTTTATCCCTTCTTTAGACTTAGTACATCTGCTCCTATGTACAGTACCAAGTGTCCCTGTTAGAGTGAAATGGTCGAGCACACCAAAAAAGAATAGAATACACAGATGGGATTTACTGTCCATTCCTCCAACTAGGATACATACATACCTAAAAGATATCTGTCGAATCTGTCTGTTGGGAACAAATATTTGTAAGGTATGAGAGCAAAGAACAATCATCAATCAACTATTTGCTCCCAAACATTGGAAAACAGACAAAAACAATTGTTTGGAAAAATGTGTTATATCAATACAACGGATGTAATGAATGATGAATGACCATTGTCTGTTTTCCAGTGTTTGGGAGGAAAAGGTTGATTGTTATATGCCCTCATACATTACCAGATTTTATTCCCACCAGACAGATTGGACAGATATCTTTTAGGTGTGTAACCTATTTAGCCATCAGCACCAAGCCAGTTGCTAAGACACACCAGGTTATTTACATTTTCAGATGATAAACAAACTCTCTTCTGCACAATATGACCAGCAAGAGAAAACAACCTTTCACAGGGTACTGATGTTGCAGGTGTGGCCAAGTACTTCTGTGCAATAGAGGCCAGCCTGCTGTGTGAGCCTGCATGTTTTGACCACCACTCTAACAGACAGGACTCTGTACTGATGCTGGGCTCCACTCTGTATTGACGCACACTGTTCTCAACTGAATCTTCCTCTTGTTCAGAATCAGACTCTGATGAAGCTGCCAATAGGGCTAACTTTTTTTTGGTGGCTCTAATGTTGTTGCTTCAACCAGTTTCTCTGCAGCAAACCACTGGGATGTGAGTATGTGCGGAAACCACGCCCTCTGATGAAGTCCCCTGGCTATCCGCATTCACTGGCTTGCTGCTCCTGTGGACTATCCGCCCGATCCCGCTCTCCTTCAGGCGTCTGCCCGCAACCCAGCGGGGGGCGCTTTTTAGGTACTCGGTTCTTTGGGATCAGGATTGCCCAGCTGCCTAGCCTGGTTGATATATGACATGTCACGTGGTATCCAGTCCACCCTGTTTTAATTCTGGTACGAGCAAATGCCCTGCTCCCCTTTGTCCAACATTTGTTATTCATTAAAAACCCTTTTAATACACCACCTTCCTTTTTGTTTTTGCCTATATATATATATATATATATATATATATATATATATATATATTATGCACTTAACATCGGCACTCACCATTCCTAGATTTTGGGTGCTCTATGGTTTGTGATGACATTGTTTAAATAGAAATCACAGGTGCTCTGTACTCACTAAATTAACAATAAGAAATAGCAGAGATTTAGTTCATGTATTGATCAATGTATTTAAGCCTGCAGCCCCTTCACGGGATCCAACTTTTCTGCAGGTCCTAACACTATTGTTAAAAATAATTACCATAAACACAGCCATGACATCAGTGTTAGATTTCAGTCATGCTATCTGGTCTAAAGCTCACAGCAAGTTTGCTTATATATAGATGGAGCCAGCCTAGTCTTTGCAGTTGCTGGCAAAAGTATCGCCAGCTCCCGGCTCCCGCCAGGGACACGCTCGCATGCCCCATGGCAACGGAGCTTGCCCCGGGTCCCTGCCAACTCCCCTGCCGTCGCCGGTCCCCCTCGCCACCCTGACCCCTCTCCCCCCCTGAACCCTGCCCGTCTCCCTGAAGACGGACAGGGAGACGCTGCCCACCCGCTGTGATACTGGGACGCACGTCCCAGTCCCTATCTCCGGCGCTCACCAGAGGAGAGGATCTGGCGGGCGCCGGCATTGAACTAGGCCGGCTTCATCTGTAGGTGAAGCAATTACCAACACACATGTGTAATGTATATATATATACATCTATATGTATATATATATATATATATATATATATATACAGATGGAGCCATCCTCATCTAGCCCTTTAATATAATTAAGTGAGTCATGGGATTACTCTAATCCCCTACTGTATTGTTCTATGTATTGTATTGCATCGGAGAACAAAAGGCCATGGCTCACCATGGCTATATGAGACTGGCTCCATCTGTGTATACATTATCATTAGAAAGTCTTGCAAAAATAAAATAATGTGTAAAATGTATTTATTTCCTTTCCATGTTACTCTTTTTTTTTATGTGAAATTAAAATAACACCTACAGTATGCCTATGTATTTGAGACATCACTTAGTCAAATATAGCTAAACATCTCTTGGTCAAGGTATTGGCCAGAATATAGCATAGCCTTGTTTCCTGTGGCTGAGATGGAACAGCTGTTCCGTATCTGTGACACGCTCTTTGCATTTCAGCATTTCTTAAATTTCTACTCCAAGAGAAAAATGTATCCTACTTCCAAAAAAAAATAATTCTAACAAAGGTAGAGCCATTATAAATGTTTACATTTAGCATTTGTGCAAGCATAAGAAATGGTGTTGCATGAGTTTTATACACATTGCTCAATATAATAAATGTTTATTGCATATACTCCATTGTAAATCGCACTATACTCCAAACCATGAATTTACCTAAATCAGGCCTTTTTTTTTTTTAGGGTATAGTGCGCCAACAGTCAGGATTCCAACAGCCATTAGTCCGACATCAGAATCCAGATTGCCGGGACCCACGGCCTTACTACACTGTGGGATCCGTGGTTCGCTGTGCTCAACACCTATTGTCAGTCGGGATCCCGATTGTCGGGTCTTAACAGTCGGGATGTCATCCAGCACCCCAGTGGAGGGGGTCCCTGTGCAGAATCTGTGCAAACCACCTTCTCTCTGGGTTTTGTTGGAGTCTAAAGCACATGTGATCCTGATCCTGGTGACTAATATTTACTACCCATGCATTAACATACCTCACAACATTTGTAAAATAGGAAACTGGGCTCCCACACGGCAATGCCACAGGCTCTTTGAAAGAGGTGTGACCTCACAGGAAGGGGGCGTAGCTTTACAGCAATGCTGCAATTGAGTTCCTTGCCCCCCGTTTTCCGTCACTGTGGGTGGCATGGCCAGCGTTTGATGAGCATAAGCTTCAAAGTTTGGTAAAGTGAAATCATGGAGATTGCTCGATTCTTCAGGGAGATTGCTTCTATTGTAGTGAGCATCTTGCAGAATGCAGCAGGCTAGGTAAGTATGGCTGAAGCCAGGTACATAACTAGACCTTTGTTTGGGGGTCAGAATAGCAGCGGGGGAGAGGTATGATAGGATAGAAAGCACATTAGGCATAAGCACAGGACAATAGGGATAGGCTAAAATAGTAGGCATAAAAGTGCCCATACACGCTGCGAGACTCGCATGCGTTATGGGCTAGATCGCATCGCACGGCATGTGTTTTGCATGCAATGTGTGTGTGATGCGATCCGAAAGCAGTACAAAAAGTATGTGCAGCACATACTTTTTGTACTGTGCGATGTGATGCCTGCGGGAGAGCGCATCGCATGCAGCATGTTTGGGCACCTTAAGTACAGGAAAATAGAAAGAGAAAGGTAGGCACAGCACATGACAATAAGGAAAGGACAATAGAGACAGAATAGGACATTATTCATAAGCACAAGACAATAGGGATAAGAAAATAGGCATAGCACATGAGAATAAGGATAGGGCAATAGGCATTGGGACAGACCATTACTTCCCGACCCAAGCACCCAACAGGAATTCACCTACATATTATTGGATCCAGAAGAGAGGAGGCACCGGAAACTCTAGTTCCCCCACTGGGTCTCCTGCTTACATGTAGCAGAGCAGGAAAAGGGGAGGAGACCACAGTTGCTGTGTTGTATCATCAAACCTGTAATATCCTCTAATGGCTTGATAATATAGTTGCCGTGCCCTCTGATTTCATTTTGGGTGCATTTTTTTTATATTCATGCAAAAGTAGCCACTATCAGTATGGAAAACAGGTATTGCTCATATATTTACATATTTCTCAATTTCCAACCCTTTAAATAAACATTTTTATTCCAATAAAAATACAAAATAAATCAACTTATTTAAAAAAAAAAACATAATATCTACGAAGGTAGACATAAATATAAAACAGGTAATAGCTGTGTTAGGACAAATTATGGACAAATGTTAAAAATGTTTTGTGAGGTGCAAATTGCCTTTGAATAAGGTTACAATGATAGAAATTTAAGACTAGGTAACTACAGTCAAATTACATCTTCCAAGGGCAAATCTTTCTCTCTGCTTTTACCCTAACTCAGCAATATGATTGTTATTGATAAATGTAAACGGATGTAACATTTAATTAGTAAAATATAGGATGCACTTATATTGTGGAACAATACAGTCCAGCAGAATAGATAATTCTTTGACTTGGTTTCACTACTGCTTCCATTTTTATATCTTTCTCTAATTGTATATGAATTAATATAACCATCAGAGTGGTGAGCATGTCACATGACTTGTGCATTACCTCATGTGATGACATAATGCGCATGACTATCTCAGAATTGCCTGGTATGGTAAATGTAACTGTCCAAGCAGTAAGTGGTCAGTCTACACTCAGCCAGTGGAAGCAAGGATGGATTGAGAAACAGCTTATAAGGTAAGAAAAACCGAGATTTCACAGTGATCTATTAGTTTTAACAACAGTTGTCCTCTCTGACCCCTATTTTCAATAACCCCCTTTTTTGCCAGGTATGACTAATGGTGCAACTGTATCTTGGAAAAAAGCCAACGTCACTAGGCTCCATTTCCTATTCTGTGATTGGACGGTTGTGTCAATGCTTGAGGGTGGGGGTTGTCTAATGCGGATAACTGGTTTTACCTCCAAATGCGCCACTTTGTTTAGATGCTGGGGGGGACATACTGTCTGTGCTAGAGAACTCTCCATTTTTAAAAACAACAACATGCACCCAACAACATGAAACATGAAAAATTTAAAAGTCCAATAATAAAAGCAACAGAACTTTTTGTCAAAAGAGTTAGGAAAAACACAAGGAAAAGTGTGGTTTGCAAAAGAAGTAGCAAGTATTGTGAAAGCAAAAAAGTTGGCCTTTAAGAAATTTAAGCAGACGCAGAAGAATGAGGACAAAGAGGTGTATCTTGTTAGACAGAAGGAGGTCTAAGAAGGTAATCAGATGTGCAAAAGCACAGGGGCCCTTATTCTGGTTGGTGCGGTCAGAGCCGCACACGGGGCTCTGACCGCACAAACCAGTCCCCGCCCACCCGACGGATCGCCACGGCCGTCCGTACACGGACGGCTGGCGATCCGTACAAAAATGGTGGAGGCGTACGCCTCCACCATGGTGGGAGCTGCCCCCTGCCTTCGATGGTCGTCGACCATCGAAGGCAGGACCGCACGCCGCGGCAGCTCCCGCAAGCTCAGACCACACGGACAATCGTCCGTGTGGGAGCTTGAAAGGGGGCTGAAAGCTGACATCCGGCGACGTCAGCTTTCCGCCCCCATGTCATGGTAATGAGGGCGTCATGCCCTCATTACCATGCACACGCCCCGCGTTTGCATGGGAACGCCCATGAAACGCGGGGCGTACACATAGGGTAATGAGGGGCTGAAGCCCCTCACGCCCCTATACGCCCCCTTTGCGGCGGACGAAATCCGTCTGCGGCGAAGGGGGCTGCACATGCGCAGAATGACCTCTGCGCATGTGCAGTTTCAAAACATCGGCGGTACGGCCGCACGCGGGCCGTACCGCATAGATTAGAATAAGGGCCAGGATGAGGAGAAAATGGCCCAGTCAGTGGGTAAAGGGGGGAAAACTTTTTGGTATATAAGTGAAAGAAGGAGAAAAAAAAATGGAGTAATAGTGGTGTGTACACACGTTAGATGTGCCTTAAGATCCTATCCACGATCTGATCAGATAGGATCGTGGTTGGATCTTAAGGCACATCCGATTTGCATCCTATCTTGACTATATAGTGCAGATCTGCACTATATAGACAAGGCAGCCAAGACTTTCTGGCTTCCGATACATGAACGCAGATCGGGATCGGATCGGGATCGCAAGGGTTAAAACCCTTGCGATCTGCATCCGATGTTGATCCGATGTTGACTATATCATCAACATCGGAAAGGAAATCGGACCGTGTGTACACAGCATTAGACTAAAGACAGAGAGTGGAAGTCTTCTTGAGGGGGACAATGTAATAGCAGATCATATTAATAATTATTTCTGCTCAGTATTCACTGCTGAAAGAGAGGAAAAGGGGCCACAGTTAAGTTGCAAGTATAGTCAGAAAACTGAGGGAGAAACAAGTACATTTACAGAGAAAGTCCTCACAGAACTCTCAAAACTGAAAGTAGATAAATCAATGGGGCCAGATGGGATACATCCAAGGATACTAAAAGAGCTTAAAGGGGAGCTGATAAAGCCATTAACAGAATTATTCAACCAGTCACTAGCTACTGGAGTAATCCCAGAAGACTGGAAAACAGTGAATGTAGTCCCACTGCACAAAAGTGGAAGCAAGGAAGAGGTAAGCAACTATCGACCAGAGAGCCTTACATCAGTAGTAGGAAAACTGATGGAAAAACTCTTAAAACAATTAGTTCTCAAAGTATCTCAAAACCAGCAATTTACAGTATCCAAAACAGCATGGGTTTACTGGGGGAAGATCATGTCAAACAAATCTTATTGACTTTTTTGACTGGGTGACTAAAGTAATAGATCAAGGTGGGGCTATAAATGTAGCTTATCTAGACTTTAGTAATGCTTTTGACACTGTCCCACATGACTGTTAAATAAACTTGAAAGCTTGGGATTGGATTCTAAGATAGTTGAATAGATAAGATCTCGGTTGCAGGACAGAAAACAGAGAGTTGTAGTAAACGGAGTACAGTCAAAGGAGGGAAAGGTTACAAGTGGAGTACTCCAGGGATCTGTACTTGGGCCAGTGCTTTTTAATATCTTTATTGGTGATATTGCAAATGGAATTGAGGGTAAATGTGCCTTTTTGCAGATGACACAACGGTATTCAACAGGGTAGACACACCAGGAGGGGTAAAACAAATGATTGATGATCTAGGTAAATTAGAGGAATGGTCACGAGCATGGCAACTACAGTTTAAAGCCAAAAAAATGCAAAATCATGCACTTGGGTCTCAAAAATACAAAGACTAAATATAGTATAAAGGGCACTATAATGGAAACTACTGAGGAAGAGAGGGATCTAGGTGTCAATATTTCAGGTGACTTAAAGGCAGGTAGGCAATGTAACAAAGCAATGAAGAAGGCAAGTCAGATGCTTGGTTGCATAGGGAGAGGTATCAGCAGTAGAAATAAAGAAGTAATAATGCCACTGTATAGGTCATTGGTACGATCTCATCTAGAGTACTGTTTTCAGTTCTGGAGGCCATATATCAAATTACTCTCCAGATGGTATCGGGTTCCTACCCTCTTACATAAATTCTACCCTGGGGTGTCCCCTCTCTGCTGGAGGTGTGGTGGTTGCCAGGGTGCACTGATTCACATATGGTGGGACTGCCCTTTATTACTCTAATACTGGGACAACATTAGGCTACAGAGATATTGGGCTCCTCTGTCCCTGAGAGCCCTGCTTTTTGGCTACTGTCTCACTCTGACATACCTATATCACCTTACAAAAAAATCCCTATTGAGGCAGTTGAATAACACAGCAAGGGCAATTATACTGGTATGCTGATGATCATCAACTCCACCGTCCATGTGGGGATGGTGAAATTGCTTGGATTTTTATATGGGTATGCATGAAATGTTTTACTCGACCTCGGAGAAGTGTGGGCTTCCATATGGGTCCAGTGGTTAGAATTCAAGACAACGTCTTCATATAAAGCTTTAATACCCACAATGCTGACCTATGTCTGACAATCAGCTAATTAGAGTTCTGGCTACAGTACTCATAACTATACTGATTATGCACCACAATACATTTTTTTTGTTTACTCTCTCCTTTTATGTTTGTTACATTCTGGGTGGACTTCCCTGTCAGATATCCCCTCCCTCTCTTCTTCCCCTCATTATGCTCTGTTTCTAGCACAACAGTTTCATGATTGATGTGTTTGTTATTATCCATTGATACATTGGTCATGCTGTTCTATTCCAATTTGGCTGAATGTTATTGTTCATATGATCCTACAGAATGTATGATCCTACATCAAATTGCTGACTGCACACTGCTCTGTGGGCTTGTCGGGGGGGGGGGGGGATGTGTGGAATGCAGGGGGAGTGTGCGGACCACACACTACCTCTGTCGGCTCGATGGGGGGTTTAGCGGCTCCATGGCGGCTGGCTTCAGACATTTCATAAATATCAAATGTGCAAACAGGCAACCAATCATAGCTCACTCACACAGGCCTGGCTTGTGGTTAATTAAGGAGTAGGAGAAGCGTGAGGTGCGCTCTTGTCACAGAGGGAAGGAGCCAACAGGGGAAGCAGAAGCGGTTGTAGCAGTGAATATTGATGGCGGCATTACACACTACATTGTTCATTGTGCATTAGACACAAGGGGGGGGATTTTCATAAGGCACTAAAGGGGGTATTCTTCATATGGGGCATTCTGCATATGGCACCATTGAGGGAATTTTGTATATGGCTCTACAGGTGGACACAACTCCCTCAATGCTCTGCACAACTACTCCCACCCTCCCTCCTCCACACTACTACTCCCATCCTCCCTCCCTACTCCGTACTACTCCCACCCTCCTTCCTTACTCTGCCTTATTACTCCCCCTTCCCTCCCTACTCCGCACTATTACTCCCTCCCTGCTCCACACCACTACTATTCTTTATGGGGAGGGGGGCCCCAGAGATATCAGTATATGGGGCCCCAAGATTTCTGTTGCCAGCCCCGCCTGTAATTGACACAAAATACACAGAAAGGGAAGACAATGCAACCAGCAGAAAAGAGGCACATGAACCATCTACATGGATTTATGTCACCTAGAGTCTACTCCACTAACTTCTACCAAAACAGCATGTGCCAACATGTTTTCTCACCAACAGCCAAATACAAAACCCTAGTATTATACTTATTTATATATTTCATTTTTTACCCTATTTCCATAACTTGTGAGTTATACAATAACAAAGCAAATAATACTTTACATTTTGGTCGCCGACCATTGAATGATTTCTAAAGGGGTGTACACATGGAGCAAATTTGTGCTATTTTCTAAGCAATCTGACTACATTGCTTAGAAAGTAAGCACAGATCTCTCCGTGTGTATGCTCCGAGAGATTAAATATCTCTTGCTAACTAAGTCAGTGCATGCAGTCAAAATCTAGTCAAATTGCTTAGCAAATGACTGCAAATCTCACTGTGCATACCGAATGAGAGATACTGATCACAATCTCTCATTCTGAACCATTACCCGGCCTTTTTTTGCTTAAGCAAAATCACTTAGCAAAATCACTTAGCACAAATCTCTGCATGTGTATGTGCTCCCCATGGGAGATCTTGACACCAGCAAAATTGCTTAGCAAAATAGCTTAGCAAAATTGCTTAGCACAGATCTCTACGTGTGTATGCCCCTTTAGGTGCACGCAAATCTAGGACACTCTCTGGTATGTTAGAGTTGCATCTACCTTGTATGTGAAGAGGGTAGGCAGCTGACATGCGGTGACGTCAGCTGCCCACCCCCGGCACCAGCGTCATCGCCGAACTACCATGAGAATGTCCAGTGTTTTCATGGGAACACCTATGAAATGCTGGGTGTTACCACCGTTCCCTGCCGCCCCATGCCCCCACCCACACTGCTAGGTGCGAACGGGTTGGCAAATAAGCAATTTGCCATACCCACTTGCACAAAGTGGCTGCATTAGTGCATAAATGATTATGCGCATGCGCAGTCACTAAAAAATGCTCCCCCGTGTGAATGCGTGGGAGCGAGCAAATCAGAATAACCTCCTTAATCCATATTCGGAAAGGTGATGAGTGGAAAACCACCTTTAATACTAAGAAAAGCCGCTATGACTATCTAGTCATGCCTTTTGGTCTCAGTAATGCTCTGGCTGTTATCCAAAACTTTGTCAATGATATACAGTATTTGGAGACCTTCTATACCATTTCATTGTGGTTCTTTTCTTTAGATGTATGTGTATATAAATAGGGTAATGGTAATGCAACTTTTGCACTGTACCTTTTCCAACTCTAGCATTCGACGTACTGTATCTAGTTTATACTGTTTACTCCTAACATAAACCTACTGTTTATACTGTATGCTATTGCTATAGAGCTGGATGCATTTTGACATGCCTCCAAAGTGCAAAGTATAGATTTTTTCCATGCTTATAATATGTTGGTACAAATGCATCCAACTCATGAGCAGTATGTAAGGTCATTCCAGACCAGGGCTGGGCAACACCGGCCCTCCAGATGTTAGTGAACTACACATCCCAGGATGCTTTGCATTAGTTTTGCTATGTGGCCATGCTGAAACTGATGCAAAGCATCCTGGGATGTGTAGTTCACTAACATCTGGAGGGCCGGTGTTGCCCAGCCCTGTTCCAGACAGTGTATCTTTCCGGGATTATATTGGCTATGAGAAATCAAGAAAAAGGCAGAATTGTGGTTAAGTAATTGTTTCCCCCCATAAGATCCAAATAAAATAAATAACTATAACTAAAAATAAGAAAAGACATCTTATACTAGGGCAGACAAAAAGTAAATGTTTTCCAATACAGTTATTCATGCAGAAAGGGAAAATACATCATGGCCACGTGTCTCCAGAATAGGAGCAGACAGCCCCGTCAGAGCATGATGGGAAGCTTGGCTCTGAGTGTAAGTACAACCCAGACATCCACATTGATCATATTGTTTCAGTTTTGTAAAAAGTACACAGTTTGTAACTATAAACATTGCTAACTATATAGTGCATAAAAACTTCATACATGTATTGTAATGGAAAACACTACCGAGTACATCTGTTTCTACAAGTGGTCAGGGATCCTATGAGCATAGTGTCTTTTCAATTTTGAAAAATATCCAGGCAATTGTTTTGTTATTCACCAGCAATACATTATATATAAAACAGATTTTGTTGCTTGGAATTCACATGAGAAAAATTCAGATTTGTAACTAGCGTAAACAACTTATATAAACAATAGTATGGTTTTGTTCGGCAAGTATATAATCCATATCAACATATTTTACAATGTTTGTTAAATATACATCTTTCACGGATCCGATACGTAATCCCGACACTGGAATCCCGACCGCCGAAATCCCGACATGGGGGGGACGTGGAGCGCCCCCCCTTGCGGGCTCGCTGCGCTCGCCACGCAGCGGGCCCGGTGCCTGGCTACGCTCGGCACGCTATTTTATTCTCCCTCTATGGGTGTCGTGGACACCCACGGAGGGAGAAAGTTTCGGGATTTCGGCGGTCGGGATTCCAGTGTCGGGATTCCGACTGCCGGTAAATTGACTGCATCCCATCTTTCACATAAGGGTATTTATATCAGTGGCTCAGTCATTAGCTATAAAAGGCCAGACAAACGTGTAAAGCTATTTCTTTCCTGTAACTGTTCTAACCTTATGCCAGGCATATGCACTACAATTATCTCAATATCAGCAGATCAGACAGATCATCTCAGCTTGTATGCAGGCATGGTAGTTGATCGGTTGGACATGCCAGATCATCCAGAATGTTGGTCTGATTCAATATTTTGAAAGTGTCATTGGATAGTGTGTGCATTGTCGCGTCTGTCTGAGAGACATTTCCCCTGTTCCTTGTTTTGGGAAGGAATGGAGAAATGTCTCCTCCATGATGCCAGTGCTGGATTTATGTGTCAAGCCGCCCCAAGTTACAACATTTTTGGAGTCCCCCTGAGAGAGAGAGAGAGAGAGAGAGAGAGAGAGAGAAAGAAAGGGCTGGAGAGAAAAGTAGAGCAGAGAGATTTGGTAAGAAATCCACGGGTTTTTTAAAGCGGCAATCATTTACACTACAAAACCAGTTTTATTTTGAAGTGTAAATGATTACCGGTTTAAAAAACTGGAGATTTCTTACCAAATCTCTCCCTTTCTGAATCTCTCATCCTATTAAATTTCACCCCAGGTAACATACACCTGTGAGAGATCTCACAGTGAATGCCAGTGATATCTGCAGTGTCAGATAAAAAACCTGTCAGGCAGGCATTACAGGGGCATATCTCCCAGAGGCAGTGGCAGTTCAAAGCCCTTCATGTGCAGCAGCACCTGTGGTTCCAAGTGTGACCGCTGCTCTTACGAAGAAGCTCTGCGATGCATCTGTCTGCCTTATTGACGACTGCAATTGGGGACAGGACAACTCCTGGCTGGCACCCCTCAGCCTGTGCTGGACTGGGAGATGGGAAGCACTGGTGAATGCTGACACATTCACACGCACACTATTTGTTTTCTCTTTTTTTCTTTTAGAGGGGTTACCAAACTCCAGCTTCCCTCTGGGCAACTGGAATGAACTTACACCCCTGAGGCATTGTATTTGCCTGTGTATGCTCAGCATTAGGGAATACTAAGTATGCCTTTTAAGATTTTTCAAAGCATGGAACTGCTTTGCTGATTATCGAGTCCAAACACACGCCCCCGGCCTGCCCTGATGATTGCGTACAGCTCAGCAGCTATGCAAGTCACTAAAGCCATTCGCAATTGGGGCTGCACATGAGCGTAATAGACCATGTGCATGCACAGTCCCCAAAACATTGGGATGGGGCCGAACTCCCACAATTGCGAGTCAAGCAGAATAGCCCCCAGTGTTACCTCACCTCTCTGGCAGTTCACCCTCTCCTTCTTTTTGTGTCTGTGACCAGCACTTGCAGTGATTCTACACAGATGCTGATCCCAGCAGCACCAGCAGCCTACAAATTCTCACCTCTATCTCCTCAGCTGTAGTCCTTCCTACTGAAGTATCTATAGTAACAATTGAAAAAACATTATTATTTTTTGTATGCACAATCCCTGGCTGCATTTTTTGGTACTCTTTACCTAGAACGGCGCCCGCGATTACAATCGCGGGCGTCGGGGGTAAAAAATCGCGGGCATCGCGGGTACATAGAAAACGGGTGCGACGCGATGGCCGCGATTTTCCCATAGGGATCAATGTTAAAAGTCAGATTGGACGCGATTTTAGCGTTAAATGCCTCAATGCCCGTGATTTTTACATAGGAAACAATGTTAAATGGGCCACAGAGCCCTAATAGTCCCCCTGAAGTCTTAAATGGCCCCCACAATTTTTAACGCCACCCCACGATCAACGTCAACCCGAAGCGTGGCGAGCGCAGCGAGCCCGCGAGGGGCGGCGGTACGCGTCCTCCGACCTTTTCATACCCCCACTATCCACGTCGGCGTGGAGTTGAGAATAGAATAGTGTGGCGAGCGCAGCGAGCCACCGAGCCCGAAGCGTGGCGAGCGCACGCGGATACCTTCACAGTTATACGCGTCCCCTCGCGGGCTTCACAGGTGTCCGTGGCGACGCGGACACCTGTGAAGCCCGCGAGGGGACGCGTTTACCTGTGAAGGTATCCGCGTCCCCTCGCGGGGCTCGCTGCGCTCGCCACGCTTCGGGCTCGGTGGCTCGCTGCGCTCGCCACACTATTCTATTCTCAACTCCACGCCGACGTGGATAGTGGGGGTATGAAAAGGTCGGAGGACGCGTACCGCCGCCCCTCGCAGGCTCGCTGCGCTCGCCACGCTTTGGGTTGACGTTGATCGTGGGGTGCCGTTAAAAATTGTGGGGGCCATTTCACACTTCAGGGGGACTATTAGGGCTCTGTGGCCCATTTAACATTGTTTCCTATGGAAAAATCGTGGGCATTGAACACTAAAATCGCGTCCAATCTGATTTTTAACATTGGTCCCTATGGGAAATCGCGGCCATCGCGGGCATCGCATCGCACCCGTTTTTTAGTGCATTCGATGGTCGCGATGGGCGCCGTTCTAGGTAAAGAGTACCCATTTTTTCAACACCCAGGGATGATGCTATGTGTGCTCCTATGAGCCAGAGCTGCAAGATTATTACATGCACATGTCAGGATATTAAAAATCTTGTCCCAAATCTGCTATCCCCTTAATAATGAAACCCTAAATTTGGGTCCAGCTTAAAAAGCTAGACCCAATTATCTAACAACATACTCACTCAGCTTTCATAAGTCACTTGTAGCCTCTCCCAGCAGCCTTCTGAGCACTGACTGGTGGATACTTCTAGCCAGCAACCAATCCTTGTGGGGAGATATCCTACCATTATCGCCCCTGGTGAGATACAACATTCTATTTATGCATTAGACCCCAGATTTTTGGACCCCTGTCTGTTCACCTGTGAATGTACAGCCAGTGTATACCTGCAGTGAATGCCACAAAACAATAATGTCTTTCTGTGGCCAGGGACACTTGCATATCTGAGCTCCCTACCTGCCAAATGCCATCTCTTTCAGATCAGACCATCACCACACAAGGCAGTATTGAGAAAGGGTCCGTAATGGAGGAGGGGCTAATTCTTGCAGCTCTAGCAGTAATGTGGCTGGTTCCAGGGACCAGGAACACATATCTCTTAGGGACAGCTATTAATAAATAAGAGCTTGCACCAATGTGCCCAGACAGCCCACACTATAGGAAAATATTTGGATGCAATGGTCCAAGCATTAGCCTTGCTACCTACCCATTGAGTTGCCCTACTTTTACTTATACATCTATATTTGAGGTATTCAATTGGATGATGAATATGAATCTGTTTGCAAGCAACTAGAAATAACTATTATTTACACACTATATTAACTATATGAGGAGACAATTCAACAAATGTCAGATGACTCGTAGAGAGTATGGTAAGTTGTCTCCATACGGTCATGATTTAGCATTTTATAAAAAACAGCATAACAAATTAACAGTAACAAAAGCTATTACATATAATATGATAGGACAGAGGTTAAGGAGAGAAGAGAAGGAGGGAGAGTTAAAGGAATCCATCATTCTCATCTAACAAGGCCAATGTTTATTCTACAGACAGTTCTATTTCACATGATAACTCACCTTCAGCATTGTTAAAGTGCATGAAAAGATACTTTTGATACAGTACATAGAGAATAGATTGGGAACCATGTTGATTCTGGAGCAGAATTTCATAAAACCCATTGATGTTCTGTCAAAATGGTTGATGTTTCGGGCAATCCCATCTAATATTCCAAGAGAAGCATGAGTAAGGTCTCTCTCATGCCACGAGCCCCAAGAGCAGACTGTAAATCATGGATACAGAATGGAGAGGGTCCTGGGGAGAAATAAAAAAGGTCTGAAACTATCTAAAGCATCTACTGAGAGCATAATTACAATTGAGCTTCACAAGATAATAATTAAGCTGGAAATAAGTTTAATGACCTCTACTTGACAAATAAAGGGTATACTGGAGAAGGGAAAGGGACAAATCTCATTTCTAACTACTGCAGACATGCAGAGAGTGTAGGAAACAAAAGGTCTGAGATATCAGACCCAGTGGGTTGGAGAGAGATCTTTCTGTACTTCATATGGATAAAGTGAACAGGAGAGAGGAGATACTGCTGCATTGCCCAAGTTGCTTCCACTGAGAGAGGGTAAGAAGAGCAAGTGTGGAAGTATTACGAGCATTTTAAACCAAAGAATTGTAGGCAGGGTCAGTCATTCAAAAGAGCGGTTATTGCTCAGAGTTTTGTGTACCTCGCATATTTCAGTTTTTCACTGGAATAAGTTCTTCTTGAAGCCCATCTCCCCAGCAAGAGCTTGATACTAAATTAATGTAAAAATTTACGTTTGCGAGTTTTAATTTAAAAATGGCAATTGTGATAAATATATGCCATATGTGCCTTACGGGAGAACCCCCCCCCCCCCCCCCTAACATCACTTCAAGCTGCCCCGGGGACTCTTCCAGCATGGTTGGCTCCTTCTCAGTGACATAATCTGAGTGTTGCAGGATAAAGCCATCCTGTAGCACCCCGGTTCCTGTTTATGCAAATGAGTTGGCAATTTGGGGTCAACCACAGGGACACCCACCTTTTTGAAGCCTATTCCCTAAATACACACAGCATTAAACAATGCAATAGTATGGTTAATCAGTGAATATTTTGCAGTCTTGTTTAGTATGATGGTAAACTAATCCTGTAACAAAGAATGTTGATTTATGAATTTGACCTATATATGTATAATATCCTCCTACATACTAAGCTGGCACACTATTTGGCTTATGCAATAATTATGTCTTGAAAGGGAGTGTCTTCTAAATCTTTTGCTCATATATCCACTGGGAAACTGTCTACAAATGCTGGAACTTCTGGGGCTTTTAGACTGCATTATTTACAGTATTACAGTACACTATTCACTCTTATTTCACCCATCTGTAATGCACTGTTTATGTGTTTATTAATATGTTAAGAACATTAAAAAAAAAACACTCAGGAGTAGTGTGCACAGCATCTATGTATCTATTTGCCCTTGCAGACTGAGTCTTCCTGTCAGCCAGTGACAGGCAATACCCAAATGCACCCCCTGCACACACAAAAACAAGCGGGTGGGATGCAGGACAGTCACCAAAAAAAATATCTTTGAGCAAAAATCTGGACAATTGGAAGGTGTGGTGCAGTTACTGTCAAGGGAGGGGTGTGTGTGTGTGGGGGGGTACTCTTTACCCCGACCTGGATCTGATTGAGGGGCCCGATGGTGGCCCTGGACCCACTACTCCCTCCCCTGTTACGGAGAACCAATCACAGAGAGAGAGAGAACTAACTGCTGTTGCAGCAGACTTGCACTTGCTGCTTAGTATTGTGTGCTGAGCTGGGTAGAGTGGCAGTGGAAGTGGTAGCATGTCCTCTCTCTCTCTGCCACCCCCTGGACATCCCACCGGTGCCCCCTGCGCATTTTTTAACAGAGACGTAACCACACCACTCTATTGGCCATGCCCCATCCATTGATCATGCCCCTTCATTTTATCGGGGCCAGGCAGAATATATATATATATATATATATATATATATTATGCTGCAAGACTCCCACTGACCTTTTGCCTGTGCTTGTGAGGACTGGGTACTTTTCTTCATAATTCTTCAGGATCTAGCAGTGCACCAGCCAGCGGACCCCCACAGGTACATAGCCTGCATGCACACCAGATACCAGGGAGGATGCAGAACCAGGAAGGGGAGGAGAGCAAAGGTAAGAGCCTCTCGACTGAGTTCGTACAGTGAGCCCAGCAGGGGCCGGCAGCTGCAGTCAGTGTACAGCATTCAGTCAATACTACTGCCGCTATTAGCCACTTGGTTGCAGCGTTTTCCAGCCAGGGGGATTGCCACTTTCAGCTGCAAACACAGGTGGAAAGCAGACAGCAGGGAGAGGGCGGCAAGATGCCGGTGGGCATCAGGTGAGCTTGCGGCTCAATGGCAAGAGCAGTCAGCGGAGGAGCTGTGGGGTGCCCTGTGCGATTGCACGACTCACCCTGCCGGGGAGGCAGTACACTACATGGGCGACTAAAGCTTTCCCCCCACCTGCGACCTGACAATTTTATACACAGCAGCCAATAGGCTCTGTGTTTACTTTCCCCAATGGGAGCACAGCCGCCGGCGAGGGACTCCTTGCTGCAGTAGCAGCTTGGCCAATTTTCAGTGTGCCCGGCACCCCGCAGACCCTGTCAGCGCTGGCTCCCCCAAGTCGCCGCAGGGTCTGCAATACCATAGTTATGCAACTGGGTAACATATTTATAATGTATAATTCAAGTGCACAATCTCGTACCTGATCTCTAGAGGAGGAGATGGGGCCCATTGGCGAATCTGCTGTACCCCAAGGCCAGTCCAACCCCACACAGGAGTGACAGTCCTTATTCTCAGCACTTTTTATGAGCTTCCACATAGGAAAGAGGCTTCTTGTATTATTATTCTTAGCCGGTCTTTTAAGAGTTATAAAACGCGGTAGAATGAGCCAGACATGTAGACATCTCCCCATTGTATTCTATCTTTATTTGATGTTTTTATGGACATTTTTTGAGAATGTGCAAACAATGGAAGACTCCCTTCCAAACAACTTTGGCTCTGATATAGACAGTATGATCCATTTTTATATTTTGAATGTTAATGTATAATCACATATTGTCCTACTAGAGGAAATATGATGTTGCTGTATCAGCATGAATAGCTTGTTATCTTTTCATTTCTTCCTGTTATTTCAGTGTATTACGCCACATATTTGTGCTAACCTGGCACTGACAAATGAACCCATTTCTGCATAGGAATTAAATATGTTTAGGCTCTTACACGTGAACATTCAACTAAAGAATTTTTATTAGCCCTAAATCCCTAGTGACAGCGGAACTATCCCATAAAAAAACAGGACTGTTCTGCTCAAAGGCCCCATAGGAGCCTCTCTGTCAATCATCAGGTTTGTAGGATGACAGTGGATCTCTTGTTTCAAAGGCGGAAGTCTTTCCTTTTAAGTGAGTTGTCCGCTGCTTGTTCAAAATTATCCTAACATGTTGTATTGTCTCAAACTTACAATAATGTTAAGCCAAATCCACTGAGACTAGTGTTCACTAGGGGATGTGTAAAATGCAAACATTGGTGGCAAACTATTTTTACGATACTTTTGAAAGTTGCTATTGGTTTTTGCAATTTGGAATGGGGACCGACTACTGGGATCTGGGAACGACATCGGCAATGTTAATTTTTAATGTTAACATTTTTTTTAAATAAATGTTTAAAAGTGTAATTTATAGTTAATCAGAAAATATGGAAGGTCCTGAGGAGAATGAGGTTCTGTGATCAATATGCAAGCAGCTGTGGAGGTAGTCAGCCTCACAACACAGAACCGCTAAAAACATAGCACTACAATATAATCTGTATGAGTCCATATTTGCGCAAAAAAAATTGATTAAAAACATGCACATATATTAATATACAATAGGCACACAGGCATACATTAATATACAATAGGCATATATAAATATACAATACACTACTATACTTCAATGAAGAGAATACAATGTCCACCATGGTGGAAAAAAAAACACACACGAACAAACGCGACAATACTTTTATAAGCACCTTAAATAAACATAGGGTGGGTACACACTTGGCCATTCATGTGATTTGGTTCTTGAATCGCCGATACATACAGGGGATGCAGTTGATTTGCCGGCGGTCGGGATCCCGGCGGTCGGAATCCCGACACTGGAATCCCGACCGCCGAAATCCCGAAACTTTCTCCCTCCGTGGGTGTCCACGACACCCATAGAGGGAGAATAAAATAGCGTGCCGAGCGTAGCGAGGCACCGGGCCCGCTGCGTGGCGAGCGCAGCGAGCCCGCAAGGGGGGGCGATCCATGTCCCCCCCTTGTCGGGATTTCGGCGGTCGGGATTCCGACCGCCGGGATCCCGACCGCCGGGAAATCGTATCGGATCCACATACAGGCATATGTACAAATATAGCTGCAGGATATATCAGCATCCGCTTGCTGCAGAGCTGAAGTAATATGTATATCTGTACTGTCATTATTGAACTGTTACCTACCTGGCTGTTGCACAGCAATCCCAATCAAATTCCTAGTATATGCAAGTATACCTGCCTAATAAAACTGATTATGATATGTCTGTGAAGGATGTCATTCATAGATATAGCTGCTGATTTTCTAGCCGAAATATTGTTCATCAGCTATACAAACAATATATCCACAAGTGCACACCCAGCAATAGTAAATTAAGATATTCATTGCCTTTAAATCAACCCTCCAGGAGTGTGTCATAAGCACATAGTGGCCCCAAAGATCTGTGTGCCATAGTAAACCAAGCAAATAGAAAGAACAAAATGCCACAGTCCCTGGGCCTCCAGGAGCATTTATGATATATCCTGGTAATCAATATAGTTAAATTGTTTAGATCTTTTTGAACCTCGATTTTGTAATCTTAAGGCCCCCATACACTAGGCAATTCACATGCAATTTGGGCTCTTTCCCTGAGATTGTGGTAATCAATCACAGGAAAATATCTCAATTTGCATGAAAATGACAGCAGGACCAATGCGATGTGCGGTCTCATGCGCATTGCACCAGAGCCTGCTTGTATTATAGGCTGCAGAAGAAATGTCTTGGATGGCTTCCAGGCAGGATTTGGCTGGGATTGTATGCAATATATTGCATGCAAGGTCCTAGGTAGCTCGAGGGGGGAAGTCGCCGTAGTGTATGGCCAGCTTAAAGGCACTGATATATACAAATAATAATTTGGGCTATCAGAATACAGTTGTTATGTCCTCCCGTGCAGCGGACAGTTTCTGGGACTGGATGATAAAACCCCCCATTCTGGAATCATTACAATTCCCCCTTTTGGTTCTGGTCTCCATAAGGATAAATACCACAATATATGGTGATATGCAATTTTAAAGTTTTTACTTTGTGAGTGATGTATGAAGTCAGCAGGAAAAGTGCTTGATGGCAGGTACAGTATGCCCACTTAGACTGCTGATGTCAGTGGTATAAATCCCAGACAGGGTTGATATGGGTGGTGTGTTCCCGGTTTTGGCATACTTGGGGAGTTCAGGTGCAGTTCTGGAGATAGGGGAAGCTGCCTGTGAGCAGGGTATTGTGTGTATTAAATAAAGCAAGCTAGAGAGAGCTGCTGCTGCTAGTATCTGTCTGGGACCTGCCAATGCAGAGACAGGGCGAGTGCCTTGGTCTATGCCTGCCTGTTATGAAGCTAAAAGAGCAGACACTTTGTGTTCAAGTTGAACGGAACTAAGTTTACCTATTGCTGCTGAAGAAAAGCCTGTTTTGGACTTAATGCGCTGCTGATAAGCCTCCTGTTAATTTGCTTATTAATAAAACCCTGTCTTGCTGCAACATACCTTCCAACTTTGTTGGGGACGGAGGAGGGACAGAGTGTTGCATGCCGCAGAGGGGGGGGGGGGGGGTAATTGCTGTCATGATGTTTCTTGTCCTCAGTCCCTCAGTCCAGTTCCCTTACCTGAGAATTAGTCTCCTGATGCTGTAGGGGTGACCACAGAGGTAAATGACAGTTTTCCCTTAGTGGATTTGGCAGGAGATGGGGATGAGCTGTCTACCCCTGAGCAGAATGTCCCTGACTTGGCAGTATCACAAGATGATTTTGGAACTGCTCAGTTGCGAGATTTCACCCTGAAAGGTGCATATGAAAATGTAAGTGTTCTGAATGGGGTTCCTCAAGAGCCAAATGCTGTTAATAATGATTTGCTGTATCGGGTAACAAAGGTACGAGGTGAATTAGTGGAACAGTTGTTGGTGCCAGAGACACGTCCAGAATCTCACTCTTACAAAGTTACCATAGGCGAAGCTCTCTCAAAGTCCCAAAAACAGTAGACCAGGGAGTTTTTGCAGCATAATAGGTATATCTTTTTCTGATCTTCCAGGAACTACTGATTTAATTCAGCATGACATAGTCACTGAACACAATGACAAGGAAAACGTTAAGCCGTACAGAATACCTGAGGCCCGGAGACAAGTTATCTCTGAAGAAGTTAAAAGAATGTTAGCTTTGGGGGTTATTGAGGAGTCTAAGAGTGAGTGCTCCAGCCCCATAATGTTAGTCCCAAAGCCAAATGTGACCTGGCGATTCGGTAATGACTTCCGCAGACTAAATTAACTCTCCATATGTGATTCCTACCCAATGCCTAGAGTCGATTGAAAGGTTAGGGCCAACGAGGTACATTACCAATCTAGACCTCACCAAAGGCTACTGGCTAATTCCCTTGTCAGAGGGGGCGAAGGAGAAAACTGCCTTCTCCACCCCAGATGGCCTCTTTCAGTATGTAAAGATGCAGTTCGGGTTACAAGATGCGCCAGCTATATATCAAAGGGAGATGGACAACATTTTGAAGCCTCGCAAAAAGTATACAGCTGCCTATCTAGATGATATTGTGGTCTTTAGTACTGACTGTCATCTGAGTAAGGTCCAGGTCATTCATGATTCTCTTAGGAATGCAGGGTTTACTGCTAATTCTGAAAAATGTGCTGTGGGGCTAGAGAATGCCTGATATTTGGGGTACATTGTAGGGAAAGGTATGATCAGACCCCAGGTAAATAAAGTTGAGGAGATACAGAGTTGGCCACAGACCCTCACTAAGAAACAAGTTTGGGAATTCCTGGGGATTGTTGGTTATTAACGCAGGTTTGTACCAAACTTTGCCTCCATTGCAGCGCTGCTAACTGAACTCACAAAAGAGAAAAAATCTGTTATGGTCCAGAGGTCTGAAGAAGCAGAAAAGCATTTCAGAGCCTTAAAAATGCCTTCTGTAGTCAGACACAATTAATAGCACCAGACTTCTCCAAAGAGTTTGGGGGGGGGGGGATATGTAGCAAGTCAGCAGGAAAAGTGCTTGATGGCAGGTATGCGCCACCGAGACTCCTGATGTCAGTGGTATAAATCCCAGACAGGGTTGAAATGGGTGGTACAGTCCAGGTATTGGTATGCTTGTGTTGGTTTACTACTGGCTATTCCCATACTACACACCAGGCTAATGAACTTCTGAGCTGGGAGTTCAGGTGCAGTTCTGGAGTGGATTAATAGGGGGAAGCTGCCTGTGAGCAGGGTTGGTATTGTGGTAAAGTTTTGGTGTAACACTAGTGTGTAGTGTTGATTAGTAACCACTGGTGGCGCTTTTTAGAATATGCATTTGTATTTTGTTTTCAATAATTGGGGCTAATGATGCTTTCTATATGAATGGCAGATATCTCATATGTTACTAGCATTAAGTGTTGTGAAGTTAAATAAACATTGTACTCATAATATGAATGGGTGCTCTTAAAAAAAATAAACCCCTCCAGACCAGAGAAATTGCAGTTTAAGCATTCTCACCTCCAGGCCAGAGACAATGGAATCTGAGCATTGTCACCTCCAGGCCTGAGACAATGAAGTTGGAGCATTCTCACCTCCAGGCCTGAGACAATGAAGTTGGAGCATTGCCAGGCCAGAGGCAATGGAATCTGAGCATTCTCACCTCCAGGCCAGAGACAATGGAATCTAAGCATTCTCACCTCCAGGCCAGAGACAACGGAATCTGAGCATTCTCACCTCCAGGCCAGAGACAACGGAATCTGAGCATTCTCACCTCCGGGCCAGAGACAATGGAATCTGAGCATTCTCACCTCCGGGCCAGAGACAATGGAGTTTGAGCATTCTCACCTCCGGGCCAGAGACAATGGAGTTTGAGCATTCTCACCTTCAGGGCAGAGACAATAGAGTTGGAGTATTCTCACCTCCCGGACAGAGACAATGGAGTTGGAGCATTCTCACCTCCCAGACAGAGACAATGGAGTTGGAGCATTCTCACCTCCAGTCCAAAGACAATGGAGTTGGAGCATCCTCACCTGCAGGCCAGAGACAATGGAGCTGGAGCATTCTCACCTCCAGGGCAGAGATGTAGGAGTTACAGCCCTGCCCTGCTCCCAAACCTCTCTAAGCTGCCATCATGATGGGCCTAATTTTATATGAAGGCCTGAAGCTGAAGCTCCATCTGTCTCATTGTTAATCTGACCCTGTACTCGATAAAGCTGCATGGATAATTGAAAGTTTTTTTATTTTCTTATTATTGAAGACAATTAATGGAATATCTTAATTCTCTGCCTGTGATTAAAACATGCAAACAAGCAAATTGAATTTTACCGGATGTCATGTCCGTAGAAGCCAAACTGCAAGAACCTGCATGCGGAACATCATCTGCGGGCAGAATGGGTTTGAACTGCCTGAAACATGTGGCTGTCACAGGGATCACTGATCCTTTTGATAACCTTTGCTGCTAGTTCACATGATAACTTGTGTTGTTACATAACATAACCCTTTCATGCAGCACACAGCAGCAATGTTCCGGAACAGTAATTCAAGCTACAAAAAAACCCCCAAGATACAGACTAATTTATTACTCAAGGTACAAAAATGATTTACTGTATTCATTATGTGTTGTGTGTCCCTATGGAAATGTGCCGCGTGGTCTACGTGCCCAGCAGAGAGCTGTCCTCTATGAAAATAAAATTCTTGCTGAGCATTACTGTTTCACTGTAGCTTTCAGCTTACTAGTGCTAGTGAAAAACTGATGCGATAACAATGCAGCCAAGCCACTGTAAAACTTTACAGCATAGAATGTGAGGCAATAAATGAAAAATAACCTAGCAAGCATAAGCAAGAGCGTCTAATCTTGTTGTCAGTGACTCAGCACTTCCCTCCTCCTGTCCTGTCCCACACATGCTGTCAGCTGATCCTCACAGCCCCAGCTCTTCCTGCACTCACACATCAACTAATCACACCTAGCACTTCTACAATTCCTAAATACAAAGGACCAGTCAAATCTATTATATATCTAATCACAACAAAAGCATCCAATAAATTAGCCTTTTATCTGGATCAGTACCAGACATGTCTTCTTTGATGGAGAAAAAGGAGCAACCAGTGGAGGAGCAGAATGGCAGCCAGACTTTTCTGTACACCAAGAAGAGGGGCTATGATATTACCCGTGACCCACATCTTAACAAGGTATTTAGGGCCCTCTAGATAATGCACACTGCATTGGTGCAATACTGCAATCCCAAATAGCATAAGTTCCAGCTTCCGCTACAGGTTATAACTTTGCACTATGCTATTCTGATGCTTATAAATGTCTCAGAATAGAATTGCTTCATTGTAGGAGATGCTCATTATTGGAAATGAATTAAAAGTACTGGATGTTTAAACATGTTTAGATTAGAATGAATCCAGCTCCAGCAATGTGTAGCGGTACACGTCTGTAATACTATAATGGGGTTTGTTAAGGCCACAGCTCATTAGCCTTTTATGTGTTTTTTTTTAACAACTAAAAACATAGCTAATATTTACGTGTTTGATTTGTGTTTTAGCTAATAGAGAAAGGCACAGAAACGTAATGCATAGCTTAAACCAGGCATGTCAAACCTGCGGCCCTCCAGCTGTTGTGAAACTACACATCCCAGCATGCCTTGCCATAGTTTTAGCAGTCCCTAATAGCAAAACTGGGGCAAGGCATGATGGGACTTGTAGTTTCACAACAGCTGGAGGTTGGACATGCCTGGCTTAAACTAAACTTTATTTCAAACTATTCATTCAAATTCTGTTCCTCTCTCCATTTATTTAATAAAAGCAAAGGGGAAATGTTAGAAATTTCTAGAGCCAGACTTGTTTTGTGGTTTCTACTTGGTTATAAAGGCAATAAAAAAAAAAAAAAAAATGCATGTGAATATGAGGCCTAACACTGTAAATTTGTCTTACATGCCTAAATCGATACAGTAAAAGTCAATGGTATTGTTCCCATTTGTCAGGTACAGTGTGTTTTTGTGACCATGCAATGTTGTTTTTATATGGTGCAAACAGAGGACAGTGGGGCAGATGTGTGTTGAAAAAAATGACAGGAGTTGATTGGTTGTACAGATTGCGGGCTCGTATGTACTAAGAACAGCCACGGAGGGCAATAGAGATTTTACCTGGCGAATATGCATTTTATAGCACTTTTCCTGTACGGTGTATAAAATGTATCCACAATTAAAAAAGTAGATCGCACACAACTTACATTATTGAAGACCACAGTTGTGCTCCCTGCCTGCCTCTACGCTCAACCATCCACTCTATCACCCACTCCTATCCTCCGGCTTCTACTGCGCATGACAGCATCCACAGATGGGGATGTGCATGTGCAGTAATCATGTGGCCAGCTAGACTAGGCAGATCACATTCTCAGCTGCGACCGCAAGTCACATAAAAAATGTTACATACGGGGAAGATGAAGGTAAAAACAGCCGGGAACGCCACAAATAGGCTGCAAAAGCAGTGCGAGCAGACTGTTACAGCAATGCGGTAAATAGTACATCTCGCCCTACGTCAACTCCCAGTAATGCACTGCACACTTGTGCAGTCAGTGTGCCTCAGCTCCCTATGCTCAGCACCATTAATCATTGTCACATCAGCAGATAGCTGAAGCTGCAGCACTACCCCACTCCCATGCAAAAACTTTTAGTTAAGGAAAAAAAAACCATGACAGCCATAGGGAGGCCCTAGATCAGTGGCGTAACAATAGCCTTGCAGACCCCGAGGCAGCGGGGAGGTGCTGAGTAAAGTGTGGGCGCTGGGGGTCTGCGGGGCTATCGTTCCGCTGCTGCCTGCCTTACCCCTGTTGCCGCTCTACCGCTGCTTCTGTAACGGGGACACGCAGATCTACTTCTCTGCGGTTCCTCCTTGCTTGGCTCCTGCTGCACACAAAATGAGTTGAACGCCTAGTCTAGCATCCGAAAAAATGGTCTGCTGTAAGGTGGCGGACATTTTGTGTGGGAGATTTTTTATAATAGCAGCAGGAGCCGAGTGAGGAGGAACGCCGGGACTGCAGAGAAGTAGTTCTGCGTGTCCCCGTTACAGAGGCGGTGTTGGCAAGCAGCAGGTGGTAAGGCAGGGGGTTCACTTTTCTTGGGGGGGGGGGGGCGCAATTTTTGTAGTTACGCCACTGCCCTAGATAGAGGAAGGACTGGGGGTACTGACCCCCTGAGCCTCTCCCTTAATCCGGCCCTGGTCCCATTCACACCCTATGGAGAGCTGGCTCACTGGCGCTTGATGTCATCTACAAGAGCTAAGGCCAATCCCCAGCAATAACCCGTGTCCAGCCTGCAATGTGAACAGGTTCCAAGCTTCGGTGACATGCCTTGAAACATGTCTTGTTTGATATGGTCACACAGCAATGTTTGGGTCAGGAAGATGTGAACGTGAATAAAGAAATAATATGTGAAGTTATGTGATACTCAGAATAATAGGTGGTTTTACCTATTATTGGGCATGTCTTTATGTTCTATATATTAGCAAAATGTGCTATTAAAACACTGATGTTGTTTTGTTCTATGGGGTTTCAAAGGAGAACAACAGAGAGTGGGGCAGATGTATTAAGCCTGGTAAAGTAATAGTAAAGTAAAGTAGTGATAATGCTGTGATAAAGTGTAAGATGATAATGCACCAGCTAATCAGCTACTAGTAGTCATTTTTCAAACACATCTAATTGGTTAGTGCATTATCTCCTTCCACTTATCACTGCTTTATCACTTTACCAGGCTTAATACACCTGCCTCGGTGTGATGTGTAGCAAAGTGTATGTAATTATACACAGCAATATCTATGAAATGATGCCAGTTCATCTATGTAAATATAGTCATAGGAATCACACAATTGAATGACTATCTCATATATATTTAGCCAGATCTGTCACTCATCCCCTGTGTGTATATCGTTCCCGCTTAGCGTTATACACAAACCCGCCCCCCCATGGAAAAGACCAGGGTTATACACACCACCCCCCTCCCCCTTTGACATCACCTCCCCCCGCCCAGCCAGGGCTACAGTACACGCCCACCATCCACCATGGTGTAGTGAGCGGCATCCCCCCCCCCGGACCCCCCTCCCGCGATTCGCAGGCCCCCACAAACCCCCCTCCCGCGATTCTTGGACCTCCGCGACCCCCGTGACCCCTCCCGCAATTTGTGGACCCCCCTGACCCCTTTCCCGCAATCCCCCCCAGCGGACCCCCGCTCCCGCATTTTACATACCCCCGTGAGAATGGGGGATCCTGTACCGCCACAAGCAGGTGCCGCCCATAGGTGGTAAATCCGGCCCTGGCTGTCGGGCTGCAGGTTCCCCCACTGCCACAACTTTTATCAATGTCTTGCCCACATACCACTGTTACAAAGCCTCCTGCTCTCATGCACCCTAACTCCCTCCCAGTGGGAGGAGACGCACACCCACTGCTGGGAGTTGCATACTGTCCCCCACCCTCCTCCAGTTCTAGGGATGCCCATCGACCATCAATGATTTAAAATCATTGATGGTTTATGGCCGATGTTGAATACTTTTGCCATTAATGTGGGAGGACCAGATGGTTTCCCTACATCGATGGCATAGGAGAACCGATCAAGTTTCAATTTTTTTTAAGGTGCCGGGACAAGGAGCATAGCTCCGACCCCCCACACCCGGAAGTCCCGCCACCGAGTTCTGATTGACCCACGGCCTATTCAGTCAGATATAATGGATGACCATCGATAGCTACAACAGTTAGAAACATAGAAACATAGAATTTGACGGCAGATAAGAACCATTTGGCCCATCTAGTCTGCCCCTTTTTTTACCCTTCAGGTAAACTCAACCCTTTTTAATCCTTATTTCTTTGTAAGGATATTCATATGCCTATCCCAAGCATGTTTAAATTGTTCTACTGTCTTAGCCTCTACCACCTCTGATGGGAGGCTATTCCACTTATCCACTACCCTTTCTGTGAAGTAATTCTTTCTAACATTTCCCCTGAACCTACCTCCCTCCAGTTTCAGTGCATGTCCTCGTGTTTTATTACTTCTTTTCCTTTGAAGAAAATTTCCCTCCTGTACTATGTTAAAACCATTGATATATTTGAAGATTTCGATCATGTCCCCCCTTTCCCTTCTCTGCTCCAAACTATACATGTTTAGATCTTTTAGTCTATCCAGGTAAGTTTTGTGATGTAGGCCATGCACCATTTTAGTTGCCCTTCTTTGTACACTCTCCAATGTATTTATATCCTTCTGAAGATATGGTCTCCAGAACTGGACACAGTATTCCAGATGAGGTCATACCAATGACCTATAAAGTGGCATTATTAAGTCTTTTTTTCTGCTACTGATTCCTCTCCCTATGCATCCAAGCATCTGACTAGCCTTCCTTATTGCTTTGTTACATTGCCTCCCTGCCTTTAAGTCACTTGAAATAGTGACTCCTAGATCCCTTTCCTCCTCAGTAGTTTCCATTATAGTACCATTGATACTATATTGAGCCTTTGGGGTTTTGAGTCCCAAGTGCATAATTTTGCATTTTTTAGCATTAAACTGTAGTTGCCATTCTCTTGACCAATTCTCAAGTTTACTTAGATCATCAGTCATTTGATTTACCCCTCCTGGTGTGTCTACTCTGTTGCATATCTTTGTGTCATCTGCAAAAAGGCATACTTTCCCTTCAATACCATCTGCAATGTCACTAACAAAGATATTAAAGAGCACTGGTCCAAGTACAGATCCCTGGAGTACTCCACTGGTAACATGTCCCTCCATAGAATGCACTCCATTTACTACAACTGTCTGTTTCCTATCCTGCAACCAGGTTCTTATCCATTTAATTGTTTTATAATCCAATCCCACACTTTCAAGTTTATTTAGCAGCCTGCGATGTGGGGCAGTGTCAAATTCCTTACTAAAGTCTAGATATGCCACATCAACAGCCCCCCCTTCATCTAGTATTTTGGTCACGGAGTCAAAAAAGTCAATGAGACTTGTTTGGCATGATCTCCCTGCAGTAAAACCATGCTGTTTTGGATCCTGTAAGTTGTTTAATTTAAGATATTCCACTATTCTTTCTTTTAATAGTGTTTCCATTAATTTCCCTACTACTGATGTAAGGCTCACTGGTCTGTAGTTACTTGCTTCTTCTTTGCTTCCGCTTTTGTGCAGTGGAACTACATTTGCTTTTCTCCAGTCCTCTGGAACTGCACCTGTATCTAGTGACTGGTTGAATAAATCTGTTAATGGCGCTACCAACACATCTTTTAGTTCTTTTAGTATCCTTGGATGCACTCCGTCTGGCCCCATTGATTTATCCACTTTCAGTCTTGAAAGTTCTGTTAGGACTTTCTCCCTAGTAAATGTACTTCCATCTACCTTATTTTTATGAATGTCCTTGCAACTTAACTGTGGTCCCTTCCCTTCTTCTTCTATAGTGAATATGGAGCAGAAGTAATTATTTAGATGATGGTTGATGGTTATCCAAGTAATATTTTACTACTATCTATGGCAGGGTGCAAAATCGCCATCAATGCAAACCATCGATGGCGTCTGCACCAATGGCCATCCCTACTCTGCAACAGCCCAAAACCTTTACTACCATGCCCACACACCCCTATCACTGCCCTGCCTCCTGTTCTCCTGCCCCGTAACTTCCGCCAGTGGGGACCCGCTCACCCTGTGTTGCCCACATTCCCCTATCATGCTTTACCACCCAGCCTCCTGCTCTCATGCACCCTAACTCCCACCCAGTAGGAGGAGACACTGACTCAGGGGCATCATCCTGTACTCCTGCGCTGGCATGCTGGATGCTCACCCACTGGCTGAAGCTGCACAGTGTCCCCCACCCTCCTCTGCACCAGCGCAAAAGCTTTAGTCCCCCTCATACCCATACACCCCTATCATTACCCAGCTTCCTGCTCTCCTGAACAGTAACTTCCAGCACTGGGGAGTCGCTGACGCTGTGTTGCCCACATACCCCTATCATGCCTTATAGCCCAGCCTCCTGCTCGCATGCACAATAACTCCCACCCAGTAGGAGGAGAAACTGACTCAGGGGCACCGTCCTGTACTCCTGTGCTGCCACGCTGGACCCTCACCCACTGGCAGAAGCTGCACAGTGTCCCCCACCCTCCTCTTTAGTCCCCCTTATGCCCACACACCCCTATCACTACCTAGCCTCCTGTTTTCCTGTGTCGTGACCTCTGCCAGTGGGGAGCCGCTGACTCAAAAACACCCTACTATACTATTGCACACACACACACACACCTAAACAACACGCACGTACACCCCCCACACCCACAAATGTCACTGTACCCTCCACACTATCAATGTACATCTTACTCTGTAACCGCTTTTTAATTAAACAAAACAATACAAACACCCTTCGAAATCATATGCTCTCTATTTAACACATTTCACCTATAACTCAAGTTGCAATACAGGGCAATTCTTTCATACAATTCAAACCATATTTCACACAAAAGTTCACAAATTAAGGGGGCACAGACCCTTACACCGGTGTGAAGAGCGCCCGTAGGGCGCGATGAATCACCTAGTCCAAAATAATTTACATATATGTTGAATTATTACTAGGAAACAAGCATCTGACGATGCGGTATGTATATACAGATTGAGTATCCCTTATCCAAAATGCTCGGGACCAGAAGAATTTTGGATAATGGCTAATTCCGTATTTCAGAATATTTTTATATTTCATTAATTAACAAAGTTTGTGTACAATCTCAGATACTATCTGAGGTACTGCAATTGAATGCCAATACATATTTAGTGCCAGTTACACACTGTATCATGTCCTCAGTATTGCTGTTATAGATGTCCCCAGTAGTGCTGTTATAGATGTCCCCAGTAGTGCTGTTATAGATGTCCCCAGTAGTGCTGTTATAGATGTCCCCAGTAGTGCTGTTATAGATGTCCCCAGTAGTGCTTTTAGCAAGAAAATCATTTTTTTGTTCTCTTTCTGGAATGTATGGTTTTCAGAATAATTTGGATAACGGATATTTGTATAAGTTATACTCAACCTGTACCACTATATATTTATATCTACCAGTATAAAAGGCAGATCTGCTTACCTCAGTGTTTTACATGTTTCCCTTTATATTATTTGAAACCACTATACAGATGGACTTGTAAATTGTTATTTTGGATTACTGTAGCAAGACCTAAGTATAACAATGGCCGTGGATAACTGATAATAAATACTGATTGCAATGTACATTGTAGTAGGGGAAAGGTAAATGCAGGGGTTCAATATACAGCATCATTACTGGTTTTATATTGCTGTGGTACTGTAGGTCATTTCAGGCCAGCATTATCAGTTCTAGATGGTTGTGGTTTTGCAGAGTGCAGCCCCTTTCTGCAGTATTGTAGTTTCTGAACAACAAAACTAAACATCCAGAATTTACAGTCTGTATTAGAAATGAATGCTCAGCACCCCTCGCATAAGCATGTGTATTGGGGAGTGTGTGCATGAGAAAAGAAGTTACTGGACAATCACCGGCTTCCCAAGTTCTATTCAAAGTTTCAAACAGCATGGTCTGAAGTGTGAAAACAAAACTGTTCTCTACCAGTGCACTGTTGTCCTGATGTATCACTAGCAACACTCATCACAGACAGGGGAGAGGCCCACACTCTTATTTCATCTCAGAATATACACCCCACAGCACCCCTGCAAGATAGAGATGTTGGTACAGTCCTTTAATGTTCAGTCTTAAAAATAGTTTGAGGGAAAAAACTGGATGAGTTTTCACACTACTAGGCTGTGTTCTATCACTGGACATAAGTGGCAGTGCTCGTATTAAGCAGAATGCAAGGATCCCTATAATAATAGCTTTATTGAGATCTATAAAATTTTTGGAGGATACACCATACTTGCCGACTTTTGAGCTGGGCTTTGCGGGAGAGAGCAGCTTGTTAGAGGAAATAGGGGGCGTGGGAGCTCTCAAACGTAATTTGGATAGCTCCGCCCATGGTCCTGCCTCATTTACGGGCATGTAAATGGGGCAGGCCATTGGCGGATCTATGCAAAGTACATTTCAGAGTGTACTTTATAGTTACATTTTGCAAATTTGAAAATCTTTCCTTCTTCCCTCCCTCCCTCCCTCCACGACGCTGTTGCTTTATAAAAATAAATGTTCCTCTCCTCCTGCACCTTATATGTTATATGGTAGTGGGGAGGGGAGCAATTTTTATGAAGCTGCAGCGGCAACGTGGGGGTCTGTAGCGAGGGGGGGGAGAAGAGACAGCCTGAGCCCGAGGCATGCGCAGTCACTGGGGTTTTTTTTTTTTGACAGGCAGCCTAAAAGCCGGGAGGATCCCATAGATTCCCGGGAGACCGGGAGAAGGGATCAAAAAGCGGGATACTCCCGCTAAATGCGGGAGGGTCGGCAACCCTGGGATACACCAATACACATGTGCTGTTATGGTTCTATAAAGTTTCAGCCCAGACTAATGTAAAATATATAAATGATGGGTTACTTACAAATGAGAAGTGTAGCATAATTAGCATTATTTACATATAAGTCACACGACTTTACAACATAGTTTAAAGAGCAAATTGTAGAAGTCAACTCATGATATATTTAAAGCTGGGTACACACTGAAATAATGGGCGTTCATTCTCCGGCATCAGAACAAATGCCCTTGAGCTGACATTCTGTGTAGACATTAGAATGAGTTTAAAGAATAGGTTATTCTGTTTGATTCGCAAGGTTGCAAATTCGCAGCCTTGCGAGTCTACCAAACCCCGCCTTTCAAATGGTGGCACGCCGGCCCACCATTCACAGGGTGCGTATGTTCACACGGCATGCGACTGGATGATTCATATAAACATCCATTTGCATGTCAGTGGGAACCTCCCATATATTTCAATGGTCGGCAACCATATGTAAGGTTACTCTGAGCAACCTTACATATGCGTGTACTCTCGGGGGAAGTGGGTGGGCACTCGCCCGTATGTCAGTCACGGCTGCATTAGCATAAGTACACCCAGTGTTCCCATATGCTAATGGACCAGTGCACGGTGCATGGAACAGTGCATGGAACGTGCAAGCATATCTAAGTGACTCTCGGGTCACTTAAATTTGCGTGCACCCTCGGAAGGAAGTGGGAGGGCAGCTAACATCTGATGAAGTCAGCTGGCCGCCCCTGTCATCATGGCCCAATTACCATGGGAACGCCCAGCGTTTACATGGCAACTCCCATGAATCTAACATTCCCATGGGCGCGACTATCGGCCTCCGCCCTATGCCCCCCGACCACAGCCTTGGGTGCGTGCACCCAGTGAACAGTCTGTTCGCAGTGACTGCACGCACCCGGCGTATGCACATGTGCAGAAATGCGGCTGCACATGCGCATACGCCATACATCGTCCCTGTGCGAACGTAGTCTGGCTGTGAATGGACCAAAATAAGGTCCTTAGCACCCAGCTGAACACCATGGATTTTAAGACACAGACAGAAATTTAAATTGGGATAGTCTCTAAAAAAAATACCTTCGGAAAAAGCTGCCTCCTTTGGTTGTTGTAAATTAGGTCAACAATGTCTAGGTTGACAATTAAAAAGGTCGACATTCACAAGGTCGACAGTGAAAAAGGTTGATCTTTAAAGAGGTTGACACCTGAAAAAGTCGACATGCAGTTTTTTCTCTTTCAATGGTCCTGGTGACACAGCTCAACACTGGGATGTAGGAGGGTCCGAAGGAGCCAGGCACCTATCCTAAAGTTTTAGAGGGTAGGCTCCTCCCCTACTGCATCCCTGGACTCTTCAGTTCGTGTTAGGTGCCCACTGGAGTGGGTGCTATTCTAAAGGGCTGCAGGAGCAGCCGAAGAATTAGAGTAGTTAGGGGATTTTTATTGTTTTATTAACTTTTACCCTAGCTAGGTAGGCACAGTGTGAGGATTCTCATAGTGAATCCTCACACTGCTAGCGCAGCAGGAGCTGACAGAAGCGCGTCCTGTCAGCTCACTGTGCACAGGGGAGACACTGTCTGGTCTCCCTGTGCAGCGCTTATAGCCTTTTCTAAAAGGCTGCCTGGGCTCCGGAGTACCCTGAAACCGGCTCCACATTTAGGTGGGGATCATGGGGGACAGGCGCTCCGTGATGGCGGCGGCCATTTTATGCGGAGCTTACACGCTGAGCTCCTAGATGAGAGGACAGCAGCGTTGTGACAGGCATGTTCCAAGTGATCCCCAGTCGAGGGGGAGACACTGGAACTAGGAAATCCTAACTAAGGAGCGGCTGGCTGGGGGTGGTTGGCGCCAAAAGGTCACGGACCCCGCAGGGACCTGTGGTCTCTTCCTTCACTCTGACTTTGGCGCCTTTCAGAACGCTTGCAGCGGAGCTGAGCTGGCTTACTGATCCTGGCAGAGTGACTTGGATTTCCTGGGCATCGCTTCCCCGCAGTTGAAACCAACAGACAGATAAGTGACTGGGTGCATTGCCTCTGTATATACGCTTGTACATTGTTTGCACTGTGTATACTGATAGATATACATTTATCACTTGCATCATGTCTGAGCATCAGGCTGTGGTTTTGGAGGAGGGAGCCCTTAGTGCACTGAGCGCGTGCAATGTTTGCACACAAAAGTTTGTCCCTGAGCAGATGGCCAAGGGGGGCTTATGTATTACTTGCGCTGATGTGAGACCCATGGGCAGTGAACCCCATAGGGCAGAGCAGATGGAACCTGCGTGGGCCAGGGCCCTAGGCAGGTCAGTTAACGCTTTGGTGCAGCTTTTGGACAGGCAGAGTGATGGGCTGGTAGAATCACAGAGACCTATGCCATCATCTCAGCAGTCGTCTGGCTCCTTGCCTCTTACCCAGGCAGATCCTGCGCTGATTCAGGTGATGCAGGATACTGCTAAGGGGATCAACAGGTTCAGTGAAATGCTGGACAAAATGGATGATGTGGCAGGGACCCCTAGAAGGTCTTATGCTTTGACTACTGTGGTAGATGAGGAGGAAGGAGAGTATACTGACATCCCCTGGGATCAGGGTGATGATTTGGAAGAGAACTCTGCTGCTGGTATAGAGGATCTCATTGTAGCTGTGAAGCAGGCTTTAAAGCTGTCTGTGGAGGATAAGACTCCTGTTAAAGGTGTTTTTAAGCGACAGCGGAAGGAGGCTGTTACTTTTCCTTCAGATGAGGGGTTACAGGAATTGTTAGAAGGGGCTTGGAAAACTCCTGATAAAAGGCTTCAGATGCCTAAGCGATTCCTTAATCTGTACCCCATGCCAGAGTCTCATGCGGAGCTCTGGGAAAAGGTCCCAGTGGTGGACGCTTCAGTGGCACGGTTGTCCAAGGCTACTGTATTACCAGTACAAGGCGGTGCAGCTTTTAAAGATTCTGTGGATAAAAAGCTGGAGGGAAACCTCAAGGCTATCTTTGAAGGGGTGGGGTTTACCTTACGGCCCCTTATTGCTTCAGCCTGGGTCTCTAAGGCCATGATAGAGTGGGCTGGTGAATTATGCACCATGCTGCAGGCTGACCCTGGTGCGTTACTCCTTGCAGAAAAGATTAAGGCAGCTGCAGAATATGCAGTGGAAGCAGAGGAGGAAGCTATTAAAATGGCAACCAGAGTGTCCACAGTCTCCATTAATGCCAGGAGAGTGCTTTGGCTTAAAGCCTGGGAAGCAGACAATGAGTCCAAGAAGGCTCTGGAAACATTAGCCTTCAAAGGAAAGGTACTCTTTGGTACCGAATTAGAGGAGATTATAAAACAGGCCACGGGCGGCAAAAGTACATTCCTGCCGGCCTCCTCAGCAAAGCAGACGTCCAGATTTTCTGCTTTTAAGCCGTCCTTTCGGCCCTCCCCTAGAGGTGGTGCGTCCTTTCGAGGACAGTCTTTCAGGGGAAGGTTTCAGTCCTCTAGAGGCAAGACACAAAAGTCAAAATTTGGCTCTTTTCACAAGAAGCCTGCCACAAAAGGAGAGGATAAACCCTCTGCATGACTGTCAGGGGCTTCGCCCGACAGTGACAAAAGTGGGGGGGCGTCTCACACTCTTCAGGGACGCTTGGGCTTCTCTAGGCCAGGATGCCTGGGTGTTAGATATTATAACACAGGGTTACAAAATCCCTTTCAGAGGGCCGCCTCCAAAGAGGTTCATTCCCACATCCTTACTAAAGGAGGCACGGCTTCGAACAGCTCTTGTGAGAGCAGCTCACTCCCTTTTGGAAAAAGGGGTGGTTACACCAGTCCCCAGGGCAGAGTGGAAGAAAGGCTTTTACTCCACGCTGTTCCTGGTGCCCAAACCAGACGGGTCTTTCAGACCAATACTAAATTTGAAGTCTCTAAATGTTCATTTATGGGTAGACCATTTCAAAATGGAGTCCCTACGGTCAGTACTCCTGAGTCTGGACCAGGGAGAATTTTTGGCGTCCATGGATGTCCAGGACGCATATTTGCACGTCCCTATACACCCGGAGCATCAGACCTTGTTGAGGTTTGCCATAGGAGACCTGCATTTACAATTCCGGGCGTTACCCTTTGGGCTAGCAACCGCGCCAAGGGTATTCACAAAGATAATGTCAGTGATGGCGGCGGTGCTGAGGCTCAGGGGAATCACAGTCATACCCTATTTGGACGATCTCCTGTTCAAAGCAGAGTCAGCAGCCATGCTGCAGAGTCACTTGGCAGAGGCCATCAGTTTTTTGCAGGCTCACGGCTGGATTTTAAATTTGCAAAAATCTCAGTTGGTACCGTCACAAAGGCTCCAATTCTTGGGAGTCATACTGGACACCCATCTTCATCGGGTATTCCTCCCGGAGGTAAAGGCCAGGGATCTGGTCACCCTAGTCCAGGAGATTCTCAGGGCTCAGAGCATTTCAGTATGGAGGTGCCTCAAGCTCCTGGGGAAAATGGTGGCGTCATTCGAGACGCTTCAATTTGCCAGGTTCCACTCTCGGAGGTTCCAATGGAACATTTTGTCAGCCTGGTCAGGAAACACTTTGACCATGAAATCCGAGATGATAGTGCTGTCTTCGGACACTCGGGAATCCTTGAAATGGTGGACAGAAGTAGATTCCCTTCAGTGGGGTCGGTCATTACAGACCTGGGACTGGTTGGTAGTAACTACCGACGCCAGTCTCAGGGGCTGGGGGGCAGTAGCCCTGGATCTCAGGCTTCAGGGCCTGTGGACGGCAGAGGAATCAGCGTTACCAATCAACATCTTGGAGCTGAGAGCTGTCTGGAAAGTGATTTCCTTGGCGGGAGACAGGTTACAGAACCTCCCTTTGAGGATTCAGACCGACAATGCCACAGCTGTGGCGTATCTGAATCACCAGGGAGGTACACGCAGCAAATTGGCCATGTGGGAGGTGTCCAGAATCTTCCTATGGGCGGAACAGAATGTTCCAGCTGTATCGGCTATATTCATTCCAGGAATAGAGAATATAGAAGCCAACTTCCTGAGCAGGGAGGAGCTCAAGGAAGGGGAATGGAGCTTACACCCTCAGGTGTTTCACCAGATCACTTCGATGTGGGGAACTCCGGATGTGGACCTGATGGCATCCAGGGTCAACCGTCAAGTGCCCAGGTTCTATGCCAGAACAAGGGATCCACTAGCGGAGGCAGTGGATGCCATGACTATTCACTGGCAGGGAGATCTCCTTTATGCATTCCCACCAGTACCAATGTTACCGAGACTTCTGAAGAAAATACAGGGGCAGAAGGTTCCAGTGATCTTAGTGGCCCCAGATTGGCCAAGGAGGTCCTGGTACTCGAGGCTTCAGAGGTTGTCTGTGGACTCATGGCGTCTACCTCTGAGACCAGACCTTCTAAGACAAGGCCCATTCAATCACCTCGATTCAGATCGATTGATTTTGACGGCCTGGCTATTGAAACCATCATTTTGAAAAGGAAAGGGTTTTCTGAGGCAGTAGTACAGACGATGATAAAAGCCAGAAAAGCTGTATCTTCGGCAAATTATTATAGAGTCTGGAAGACTTACATTCGATGGTGTGAGAGAAGAAAGGCTCATACATCTCATTTTAAGCTATCAAGAATGATGGAATTCTTACAAGATGGTTTTTCATCGGGTCTAAGCCTTCAGTCACTGAAGGTGCAGATTTCAGCCTTGTCCATCTATTTCCAGAAAAAGATAGCCATTTTGCCGGAAATTCAAACCTTTTTACAAGGAGTATCCAGGTTGAAACCTCCATACAAGCAACCAGTAGCACCTTGGGATCTATCACTGGTTTTGGAATGCCTTCAAAAGGCACCATTTGAACCTTTAAGGTCGGCTGACTTTAAGTTTCTCACGTGGAAGCTAGTGTTTTTGTTAGCAGTAGCATCTGCTAAAAGAGTTTCAGAGTTGGGAGCCTTGTCATGTAAATCTCCCTTCTTAATTTTTCATGATGACAGGGCTGTTTTAAGAACAGTGCCTCAGTTTTTACCGAAGGTGGTATCTACCTTCCATTTAAATCAGGAGATAGTTCTACCTGTGTTTCAACCCCCAGAGGGTTCTAAGAAAAGGGACAAGTTGAGAACTTTGGATGTTGTGCGTGCGTTACGCATATATGTGGACAGAGTGAAGAGTGTCAGGAAGACTGACACATTGTTGGTATTGTATGACGTACACAAAATTGGTTGGCCTGCATCTAAGCAGACTATTGCTAGGTGGTTGCGGTCTGTGATAGCCTTTGCATACACCAAAGTGGGTAGACCGGTACCGGCCAAAATAAATGCGCATACCACCAGGTCAGTTGCCACCTCTTGGGCGGTTCGACATGGGGCCACAGCTGAGCAGGTTTGCAGAGCTGCCACTTGGTCATCTGTTCACACATTTGCCAAATTCTATAGATTCCATGAGTTCGCGTCGGAGGACGCATCATTCGGGCGAGCAGTGCTGAGAGCTGCAGACCTGAGCGTACCCTCCCAAAGGACCGGCTCTGGAACGTCCCAGTGTTGAGCTGTGTCACCAGGACCATTGAAAGAGAAAAAGGGATTTTTGTAAGAACTTACCGTTCGAATCCCTTTCTCTGATATGGTCCTGGTGACACAGCGATCCCTCCCTTACGCTCAGTAAGTATGCCAGAAGTTTCATGATGTTCATGTTAAAATGGTTAAAAGTTAACAGTTTCTGTTATAAAATGTGCATATAATATGTGCAGGCGTTTGTACTGAGTTAATGTATTCCAGTGGCTTTGAAAGATTGAACTGAAGAGTCCAGGGATGCAGTAGGGGAGGAGCCTACCCTCTAAAACTTTAGGATAGGTGCCTGGCTCCTTCGGACCCTCCTACATCCCAGTGTTGAGCTGTGTCACCAGGACCATATCAGAGAAAGGGATTCGAACGGTAAGTTCTTACAAAAATCCCTTTTTTGATGTGTCAATGTTGACACCTGAGCGCGTGGCATATGTTGCTGTCAAATATAGATCATGGAAAAATAATGTAGGTCAGTAGATGCGCGCAACGGTACATCAGCAGCACTAACCATAAGCATTTTTACACCTACCCTTTAGTAGGTACTCCTCCTAGCAGGCATACAGTATGTAGATGGTTCTGCATGATTTATATTTGCAGAAACACTTCTTTACTTTAAAGGAGTGGTTCCCAAACTGTGGGCCTTATTCTAGTTCACTCTGACAAAATCCTTATTAGATGGACAAAACCATGTGCACTGCAGGTGGGGCAGATGTTACATGTGCATTGAGAATTAGATTTGGGTTGGGTTTTACTTCAAAGTGAGATCTATATTGCAGTGTAAAAATAAAGCAGCCAGTATTTACCCTGCACAGAAACAAAATAACTCACACAAATCTAATACTCTCTGCACATTTTACATCTGCCCCCCTGCAGTGTACATGGTTTTGTCCATCTAAGAAGGATTTTGTCAGAAAGAGTGAACTAGAATAAGGCCCTGTGTGCCTTGGCTCCATGGGGTGCCTCAGAGTCCCTGCAGGGGTGCCTTGCTACTTATGGCTTCCAATCAGTGGTCGAAGTGGAAATTTTAAAGTGGGGTTAAGGAAAAGTGAAGTTGTGTGCTATGTGCGCACCAAAGGCCCGCTCCAGAGAAGGGTATGTGGCCAATTTAAAAGGGGTGTTGCTGCTTAAAAGGGGCGTGTCCTTGAGTGGAGTGTGCCACGCCATATACCTCTTATATACATTATTTAACACAATTGTAGACCCCCTACTTGCCCCTTAAACATTATGCCACACGGAATGAGTCAATATTCACCTTGTGACACACAAATGGAATGAGCCAAAAATCACATTATACCACCCGGATGAAGCAAAAATTCACATTAAGGTGCCCATACATGGAGCGATGTGCTCTGTGCATTTGAACTAGATCCCATTGCATCTAGTTAAAAACGTATGATATGTGCTCAAGCAGCGTGCGTTTTGAAATACTGTAGATGCAATGTGATCTAGTTCAAAAAGTATGTGCAGCACAAAATTCACATGCTGATACCAGGACTAAGCCAAAATTCACATGCTGATACCCGGACTAAGACAAAATTCACATGCTGATACCCGGACTAAGCCAAAATTCACATGCTGATACCCGGACTAAGCCAAAATTCACATGTTGATACCCAGACTGAGCCAAAATTTACATCAGGCCTCCCAGATTGAGAAAACAATTCACGTCATTCCACCCAGACTGAACCGAAATTCACATCATGACACCCAGATTGAGACAAAATTCAAATCATGACACCTAGATTGAGACAAACTTTACATAATGTCACACAGATTGAGCCAAAATTCATGGACGCAGGGACTGCTGGGAGGCAGGGTCACAGGCATGCATAGGTACAGACAGGCAGGGACAGGGGCACACATGGGCAGGGACAGGGGCACACATGGGCAGGGACAAGGGCACACATGGGCAGGGACAAATGAACACATGGACAGGGGGAACAAATGGCAGAGACAGGGGCACAAATGGGTATGGTATCAGATGGGCAGGGACAGAGGAACCTACAGGCAGGGACATAGGAACACATGGGTAGGGGAACACATTGGTAAGGGCACACATGGCAGGGACACAGGAACACATGGGTAGGGGCACACATGGGCAGGGGCACACATTTCAGGGACTAAGGCACACATGGCAAGGACACTGGCACACATGGTAGAGCATAGGTACACACAGGCAGGCTTAATTTGCTGTAGAACTGCCTAGTTTACCTCCAGGTGCATGGGTCAAAGCAGGACGTGTTGTGGCTACAGGTAGCACTTTCTACAGGCTGTCTGTCCTCCGTGCCCAGCGTTCAGACTGTCAACTGCCGTTAAGAGCCTCTCTGAGGCGATGTGTATGCAGCCGTTGCTGGATGATACTGCTGGGTTGCGGCAGGCTGGCGTGGATGGGGCAATCCAGAGTCCCGGCTTACAGAAGCTGCTCATGCTGGGGCCAGCTCTTGCTTAAGCTGTTCCCAGCGGGTGTACCTAGCCGCCACTAATTGATGCCGCTGATATGCAGGCGGGCTGGCGTGGAATGGATGTCTTCCGGCCAGAATGTCGCACACTGGGAGGAGCGGTACAGGCGCAGCTGCACTGGAAACAAAGGGGTTCGGCGTACTCCCGTTCATTGCTGGCCACAATGATCAGGACTAAGGGGGAAAAGAATTAATTCAGTGCTTGAAGTGGTGGAATGCCATATCGGCGTATACCGGCCCACTTCGAGCACTGCTTCCAATAATAAAAGATGTGGATAAACAGAAGTGATTCCTGCCCCTCCCCACATAACTGGGCCTAAGGGTGACATACTACTGTATATAAGCACAACTTATTTCAATTTATATATTACTAGGTGATTCATCGCGCCCTACGGGCGCTCTTCACACCGTCGTAAGGTGTTAGAAATATATTTCAGTGAGAATTATATTTGTTATTTGGTGATGAATGTGTTTGATGCCTAATTTAGTGAGAGCTGAGCTTTGACTTGGGTATTTCAGCATAAATGTCATTGGTATAGAAGTTGGATGAAAGGCAGAAATAATGAAAACTTTGAACAGGTATTGCCTGTTAGGCTAGAGGGGGATTTGGAGGATGAGCAATTAACACAAATAAAGCAGTGTCTTGTGGTAGGGTGAGACCCTATACTCACTGGCGCTGCTTGCTTTTGAAATTGTGGCCAGTCCCTGGCTGTCCTGCTCCTACTTCTGATAATGCTGGCGTAGTTTTTAACTGCGTGTTCAGCCCAGCGCTGCTGCTCCTACTTCCGGCTTACAGTAGGTCTCTCCTGAATTGGCTGGTCCGGTCCTGGCGCTCCTAATCCTCCTGGCACGGCCACCGCTACCCACACAGGCCCGCATTTGACTCTCCTGAGGTTGCTGGTCCGATCCTGGAGGGCCTGATCCTCCTGCCATGGCCACCGCTACCCACACAGCCCTGTGGTGGATGGAGGACACACCTAATAACGGTACGCTGCGCATGCAGGCGCCAACCGCAAGCCGTCTGGGTGTTGCCAACACTGTGGTGTGTTGGATTGTGCAGGCTGGCTGTCTTCCCGCAAGGTTTGCGGGAGTTCACGTGGGATTGTAGCGTTGGTGGGCACTGGCCAGTGGTATTGTGCAGTAACGTTGGGGGAGTCCAAAGTGTTTGTGTAGGCGTTGGGTGAGGGTGTGTTGGGGTGTAAGGACTGGCCAAATCTGTTCCACTGTGTGTATAACAATGGAAGGGGGGCGGTAATGAGGGGGGCACGCTAAAAGGGGGCTGAGTTAAGTGTGTTAATTGTAACTCCTCCCAGCATTATACACACAGTGATTGACAGATCTGGCTAAATATATAAGAGATTCTGAAATTCTCAGTAACAAATTTTTCACCTAGGGGGTGCCGTGCAAAAATAATCTGAAACTCTAGTGTGCCGTGATTCCTAAAAGTTTGGGAACCGCTTCTTTGAAGTGAAGATGGGAAATGCTATACTGTATCTTTAAATAGGATCCAAAGGCTGTTAAATATTCTATTTATCCATTCAGAATACAACAGAGGCTCAAATGAAAAAGCATTTTTGTAATTAAGGCCAACTCTTTGTGTTTTTAATAAGCCACACAAAATAAAGACCTTGGTATGCTTACTGCAAATGTAGTTTCAATGAGTGATATGAACTTGACCTTTACTAAATCTTTTCTGGGCAAGAGTGTTCTATGTACGTCAGATAACAGGTCTTATCTGTTAACATTGGACTGAACATCGACTTTAGCTCATTTATATCAAGTTCAAGACGGGTTCATGGGACACATAGATTAGCAAATGTGCTTTATTCATATTCTAATGATGAAATGATGAAGGGCCAGAACTAGTTGAAGTGTGTGTTTAACCCCTTCCCGACATTTGACGTACATTTACGTCATGGTCGGGAAGTACTTCCCGACACATGGCGTAAATGTACGTCATGGCTTGTAACTGTCACCGCGTCTATAGACGCGGTGACAGTTTCAACATGTCTGCTGTCCCTGACAGCAGACATGTCCCTGCATGCCCAGGGGGGGCTGCGATGCCGCCCCCCCGTCGGCGATCGCTGTGATTGGCTGTTCAGTGTGAACAGCCAATTACAGCGTTTTCTGTGTCACCGGCGAATAACGTTCGCCGGTGACACGCGATCGGAGGTGATTGGTGCTGTAAAGTACAGCACCAATCACCGCGGGGTGTAGGGGTGACACTGGTGTCACCCCACCTCACCCCGCCCGCCCCCAAAGGCCGTGATTGGTTCGTCGGACCGACGGACCAATCACAGCCAAGGAGGGGGATTTAAACTAACGGTGACTGCACTGCAGACGCCATTCCGGTCTGGAATTGCGTGCAGTGCGGTCACCGTGCCTAGCTGCCGCAGTATACTGACCTGAACCGAGCAAAATACTTACCTGATCACTGCTTCATTACTGCTTGTAGTGTGCTGGATGCTTCCTGGATCCTGTTACTACTTGTGACTTCCTGTGTTGTGAACTTGTGCTGCTGCAGTGTAATAGCGTTAGATAGAGAGAGATAGATAGAGAGATAGAGAGAGATAGTGTCAGAGAGTGCTATATTTTGTGCTGCTGCAGTGTGATATAGTTATAGATAGAGAGATAGAGAGAGAGAGAGATAGAGAGAGATAGAGAGATAGTGACAGATTGTGCTATATATTTTTTATATAACTGACTGCTGCCCCCCCCTTTTGTGCTGATCAGTATAAATTAACTGATCAGCAACTTTTTGGGGGCGCAGGGTTTTTTTTATATATATATATACCTGTCAGTGCTGCTGCTGCAGTGTTATAGAGTGATAGATAGTGAGAGATAGAGAGATAGAGAGATAGAGAGAGATAGTGACAGAGAGTGATAGAGACTGCTATATTTTGTGTCTGCTGCCCCCATTTTGTGCACCCCCAGCAACTTTTTGGGGGTGCAGGGGTTATTTTTCATATATATAACTGTCAGTGCTGCTGCTGCTGCAGTGTCATAGAGTGATAGATAGTGAGAGATAGAGAGATAGAGAGAGATAGTGACAGAGAGTGATAGAGAGTGCTAAATTTTGTGTCTGCTGCCCCCGCCTTTTGTGCTGATCACTATATCTGAGGTGATCAGCAACTTTTTGGGGGTGCAGAGGTTTTTTTTTTTATATATATACCTGCCAGTTGCTGCCAGTTGCACTGTCAGTTGCACCAAAGGTTGTGCACCTGCTGCCCCTCACTGGTAATCAGTGTCGCATCACTGATCACCTTTTTTTTTTTTGAGGCTGCTGTGGGGTCTTTTTTTAATTTTTTTTTTACACACACTGTGATTTTGTGGGTGTCCTGTGGCCACTGTGCGCTGATCAGTGACGTACATCACTGATCAGCTTTTTCGGCACAGGGTTGATCTTTTTTTTTTTTTTTTGATCAAATTCCTGTTGCCTTTGAGCGCTGTTCAGTGACGGATGTTACTGACCAACATCTGTGCTCAATTTTTGGCGCAGGACCTTTTTTTTTTTTTAACCCCTTCAATTTTTTTTTTTTTTTAACCCCTTCAATTTTTTTTTTTTTTGTATAAAGTATTTTTTTTTTCTGCACTACATACACACTACACACTACATACCCCCCGGGTTTAAATAAAGTTTGTACCCCCCCCTACACTATACACGTGTTGAAACATTTCACTACCAGTAACACAAAAATAAAAATGGCATCCCAAATGTCATCCCAAATGTCATCCCAGTCATCCAGAAGAATGTATTCAGCGGAGGAGGCATATGCCATGCTTGCCTCTGACTCTGACACAGCCAGTGATGCAAGCGGGGAATTTGAAGGCTTCGTCTTAAGCTCCTCTTCCTCCTCTAGTGATGAGGGACCCCCTCAAAGACGCCCCCGTAGAGCAGCTGAGACCCCCCCCCCAATAATTGATCTCGTATGGACCCCACCACCAGACAATTTTGAGCCCCAGGTTCCTGAGTTTTTGGCCATGCCAGGAATCCAATTTGATTCCACAGGTCTCAGAGAACTTGACTTTTTCAAATTATTTTTCTCTGATGATTTTATAAATTTAATTGTGGACCAAACTAATTTATATGCCCAGCAGTTTATTGCTCAAAACCCCACGTCATCATTTGCTAGGTGGACCCCTGTAGATGCAGTAGAGATGATGACGTTTTGGGGTCTGGTGTTTCATATGGGCATAGTAAAAAAGCCAGAAATTAGGCAATATTGGAGTACAGATGTTCTGTACAGCACCCCATTTTACCGTATGGCCATGCCCCGGGCTCGATTTGAGACGATCCTTAAATTTTTGCATTACAACGATAATGCACAGTGCCCACCCAGAGATGATCCCACCTTTGACCGGCTATTCAAAGTCAGGCCGGTCATTGATCATTTCAGTGCCAAATTTGAAGAGATGTACATCCCAGATAAATTCATTTGCATAGACGAGTCCCTTATACATTTTAAAGGAAGGGTTAAATTCTGCCAGTACCTTCCCAGTAAGAGGGCAAGGTATGGCATAAAAATGTATAAGCTGTGTGAAAGCACCTCAGGGTACACCCACAGGTTTAGGGTATATGAAGGGAAGGATTCAAGAATTGAACCGCCAGAATGCCCCCCCTCCCTCGTAGGTGTTAGTGGAAAAATTGTCTGGGATTTAGTGCACCCCTTCCTGGATAAAGGTTATCACCTCTATGTGGATAACTTTTACACCAGCATCCCCCTGTTTAAGGCCCTTGGTTCAAGAGGTACAGCAGCTTGCGGTACTGTGCGCAAGAACCAAAGAGGCCTCCCAAAAACGCACATTGCCCAAGTAATGAGAAGGGGTGAAAGCAGGGGAATATGCACCGAAAATATGTTGTTGGTCAAATATAAGGACAAGAGGGATGTCCTTATACTGACAACAATTCACGGAGACAGTACCACCTCCGTCCCTGTACGAGGTACCAGTACCCACACCTCCGAACCTAATTGTATCCTGGATTACAATAGGTACATGGGCGGAGTGGATCTTTCAGATCAGGTACTGAAGCCGTACAGTGCCCTGCGGAAAACAAAAATCTGGTACAAGAAGCTGGCCGTGTATATCATCCAGATGGCACTGTATAACGCTTACGTGCTATTCCGTTCTACCGGCCAGAGGGGGACATTTATGCACTTTCAAGAGGAAGTCATAAAGGGCCTAGTATTTGGGAACCAGCAGGCAGAGGGCCCCAGTACTTCTAGTACTGGCCCCCGTATTGTACCAGGGCAGCATTTTCCTGATGAAATCCCCTCCACTGGAAAAGAGGGCAGGACACAAAAAAGGTGCAAAGTTTGCTATAAAAAGGGAATAAGAAAGCAAACTATTTTCCAGTGTGACACTTGCCCCGACAAACCCGGCCTATGTATAAAGGAGTGTTTTAAAATATACCACACATCTATGGATTTTTAGGTTCATCATTTCACCGTGCTTCGGGGGTCTTGCTAATGCCACATAGCACCCACCATTCATTCCACCAGAATCTGAGCCGCAAAATCCAAAAATCACTCCTTCCCTTCTGAGTCCTGCCATGCACCCAACTGGTATTTTTTGGTCACATGTGAGGCATTGCCGTACTCGGGAGAAATTGGGGCACAGATTTTGGGGTGCTTTTTCTCCTTCATACCTTGTGAAAATGAAAAATTTTGAGCCAGAACTGCATTTTTGTGTAAAAAAATGTAATTTTTCATTTTCACTGCCCAGTTGTATCAAAATTGGTGAAACCCCTGGGGGTTTGAAATGTACACTATACCCCTAGATGAATTCCCTGAGGGGTGTAGTTTGCAAAATGGGGTCACTTGTGGGGGGGTTCCACTGTATTGGTGCTTTGGGGGTCTTGCTAATGCGACATAGCACCCACCAACATTCCACCAGAATTTGTGCTGCAAAATCCAAATATCACTCCTTCCCTTCTGAGTCCTGACACTTTTTGGTCACACATGAGGCATTGCCGTACTCGGGAGAAATTGGGGCACAGATTTTGGGGTGCTTTTTCTCCTTCATACCTTCTGAAAATGAAAAATTTTGAGCCAGAACTGCATTTTTGTGTAAAAAAATGTAATTTTTCATTTTCACTGCCCAGTTGTATCAAAATTGGTGAAACCCCTGGGGGTTTGAAATGTACACTATACCCCTAGATGAATTCCCTGAGGGGTGTAGTTTGCAAAATGGGGTCACTTGTGGGGGGGTTCCACTGTATTGGTGCTTGGGGGGTCTTGCTAATGCAACATAGCACCCACCAACATTCCACCAGAATCTGAGCTGCAAAATCCAAAAATCACTCCTTCCTTTCTGAGTCCTGCCATGCACCCAAATGGTATTTTTTGGTCACATGTGAGGCATTGCCGTACTCGGGAGAAATTGGGGCACAGATTTTGGGGTGCTTTGTCTCCTTCATTCCTTGTGAAAATGAAAAATTTTGAGCCAGAACTGCATTTTTGTGTAAAAAATGTAATTTTGCATTTGCACAGCCCAGTTGTATCAAAATTATTGAAACCCCTGGGGGTTTGAAATGTACACTATACCCCTAGATGAATTCCCTGAGGGGTGTAGTTTGCAAAATGGGGTCACTTGTGGGGGGGGTTCCACTGTATTGGTGCTTGGGGGGTCTTGCTAATGCGACATAGCACCCACCAAAATTCCACCAGAATCTGAGCTGCAAAATCCAAAAATCACTCCTTCCCTTCTGAGTCCTGCCATGCGCCCAAATGGTATTTTTTGGTCACATGTGAGGCATTGCCGTACTCGGGAGAAATTGGGGCACAGATTTCGGGGTGCTTTTTCTCCTTCATACCTTCTGAAAATGAAAAATTTTGAGCCAGAACTGCATTTTTGTGTAAAAAAATGTAATTTTTCATTTTCACTGCCCAGTTGTATCAAAATTGGTGAAACCCCTGGGGGTTTGAAATGTACACTATACCCCTAGATGAATTCCCTGAGGGGTGTAGTTTGCAAAATGGGGTCACTTGTGGGGGGGTTCCACTGTATTGGTGCTTTGGGGGTCTTGCTAATGCGACATAGCACCCACCAACATTCCACCACCAAAAATCACTCCTTCCCTTCTGAGTCCTGCCATGCACCCAACTGGTATTTTTTGGTCACATATGAGGCATTGCCATACTCGGGAGAAATTGGGGCACAGATTTTGGGGTGCTTTGTCTCCTTCATTCCTTGTGAAAATGAAAAATTTTGAGCCAGAACTGCATTTTTGTGTAAAAAAATGTAATTTTTCATTTTCACTGCCCAGTTGTATCAAAATTGGTGAAACCCCTGGGGGTTTGAAATGTACACTATACCCCTAGATGAATTCCCTGAGGGGTGTAGTTTGCAAAATGGGGTCACTTGTGGGGGGGTTCCACTGTATTGGTGCTTGGGGGGTCTTGCTAATGCAACATAGCACCCACCAACATTCCACCAGAATCTGTGCTGCAAAATCCAAAAATCACTCCTTCCTTTCTGAGTCCTGCCATGCACCCAAATGGTATTTTTTGGTCACATGTGAGGCATTGCCGTACTCGGGAGAAATTGGGGCACAGATTTTGGGGTGCTTTGTCTCCTTCATTCCTTGTGAAAATGAAAAATTTTGAGCCAGAACTGCATTTATGTGTAAAAAATGTAATTTTGCATTTGCACAGCCCAGTTGTATCAAAATTGGTGAAACCCCTGGGGGTTTGAAATGTACACTATACCCCTAGATGAATTCCCTGAGGGGTGTAGTTTGCAAAATGGGGTCACTTGTGGGGGGGTTCCACTGTATTGGTGCTTTGGGGGTCTTGCTAATGCGACATAGCACCCACCAACATTCCACCACCAAAAATCACTCCTTCCCTTCTGAGTCCTGCCATGCACCCAACTGGTATTTTTTGGTCACATATGAGGCATTGCCATACTCGGGAGAAATTGGGGCACAGATTTTGGGGTGCTTTGTCTCCTTCATTCCTTGTGAAAATGAAAAATTTTGAGCCAGAACTGCATTTTTGTGTAAAAAAATTTAATTTTTCATTTTCACTGCCCAGTTGTATCAAAATTGGTGAAACCCCTGGGGGTTTGAAATGTACACTATACCCCTAGATGAATTCCCTGAGGGGTGTAGTTTGCAAAATGGGGTCACTTGTGGGGGGGGTTCCACTGTATTGGTGCTTGGGGGGTCTTGCTAATGCAACATAGCACCCACCAACATTCCACCAGAATCTGAGCTGCAAAATCCAAAAATCACTCCTTCCTTTCTGAGTCCTGCCATGCACCCAAATGGTATTTTTTGGTCACATGTGAGGCATTGCCGTACTCGGGAGAAATTGGGGCACAGATTTTGGGGTGCTTTTTCTCCTTCATACCTTCTGAAAATGAAAAATTTTGAGCCAGAACTGCATTTTTGTGTAAAAAATTAAATTTTTCATTTTCACTGCCCAGTTGTACCACAATTGGTGAAACCCCTGGGGGTTTGAAATGTACACTATACCCCTAGATGAATTCCCTGAGGGGTGTAGTTTGCAAAATGGGGTCACTTGTGGGGGGGGTTCCTAAATTTTAGCATCTTATGGTGCCTAGAAACCTACATGGTGCCTAAAAAATAATCTCATAAAAAGGAGGCTCCAAAATCAAGTAGGTGCTCCTTCTATTATGAAGCCTGTGGTTTGGTCAACGTGCACACTAGGGCCACATATAGGATATTTATGAAAACAAAAGAATTGGGGGAATCAATTTTTAGTCACATTTCTCTAGTAAAATGTACTGTGTTCCTTAGAAAAATGTATTAAAATTGCAAATCTGCAAAAAAAATGAAATTTTGAAATTTCACCTACACTTTGTTTTAATTCCTGTGAAACACCTAAAGGGTTAACAAACTTCCAAAATGCTGTTTTGAATACTGTGAGGGGTGCAGTTTTTGAAATGGTATCATTTATGGGGGTGTCTCACATACAAGTCCCTCAAAGTCACATCAGAACTGAACTGGTCCCTAAAAAAATCAGTGTTTGAAATTTTCTTGAAAATTTGAGAATTTGCTATTCATATTGTAAGCCTCCTAGTGTCCAAAAAAATTAAAAGGAAGTTGAAATAATGATGGAAACATAAAGTAGACATATGGTCTATGTTAGTTATTAACTATTTTGAGTGGTATGATTATTTGTCTCACAAGCAGAAAATTTAACATTTTGCAAATTGCAAAATTTTCCATTTTTTCACGACATTTTGGTATTTTTCACAAAAAACCACAGACTGTATCGACCCAAATTTACCACTAATTTGAAGTACAATGTGTCACGAAAAAACAATCTCAAAATCACTGGGATAAGTAAAAGCAAAAAAAAGTTATCCCCACTTAAGTGATACCTGTCAGATTTGAAAAAAAGGGCTCTGTCAGGAACGCAAAAACTGGCTCTGTCAGGAAGGGGTTAAAATGCTGTGACAATAATTAAAAATGTTGTAGTATTTGTGTATGTTATGTGTTCAGAGAAGGCACCCATGTTCCCAGGGCCAGTTTAAGCCTTCGGGGGCGATTGAAACGTTGAAAATTGCATAAAGGCGATTGAAACGTTCACCGTACTTCTAAGGCCTGGCGTCTGCTTTGTGAATTCCGGGGAGTGCCACCCACTGCAAAATATATATATACAGTATATATATTACCACATGAAAAGCCTGTGTTTGTCCCTCTGTACCTTACTCTGTAGGAGCCCTGACAGGCTCAGCGCTGCCTCAGCATAACTCTTTCCTGCTGCACTGGCCATTTTAGACACAAGAAGTCTCAATTCCTGGTTACAGATGCACTGTCAAATTGTGACCTCCACAAAGCAGTTTTTATGAAAATCATTATATATTGTCAGTGCCAGATTAAGGTCCAAATGGGCCTGGAGCTGAAATTTATGAAAGGCCTATGGCGCGCTGCCACAGAGGGTGTGGCCAGTACTGCAGGGGTGTGACAAGTTACTGTATGTGGGGTGTATGGGCTATAATCTTTTAACTATATATGGTATAAAGGAATCCATATGATAAAGTTCCCTACCAACGCATGTGTCCATCCACCTCTTCCATAGGCGAATCTAGGGGGTGGTCCGGGGGTGCACAGGACCACCCAGACACCCCGTGTCTCTAGCCCCCTGGGAACCGGAGATACGGCCAGGCAAAGCTGGAACGTTTTCCCTATAGGATAACATGGGACCCACTAATTCCGACCCCCACCCAGTTCAACGGCTGCCAGTTCCCCCTTCGGCATCACTGAAGCTCGAGGTTGATCTCAGTCGAACCCAAATCGCTGGGCCTTCAATCTGATACCAGGATGGATCCATATGGGTTAATTGGTGTCATCCCTGCAGCTTCCGCTCCAATTCTTCTCCCTGCTTTCACCTCAGCCCGTCCCCCCTTTAATCATGTGGTGCCAGCGCCCGGCGTGCTCCCCCAATGTCACGTACAACAACAGCGCGCACAATATTTTAAATGTCCACTCGGCTAGAGGGGTTCCCAGGAGGGGAGTGGGAGTGTGCTCTGTACTGCGCTCTGCTCCTTTCCCCATAGAAGCAGCTGCACCGCTCTCTATCTCTCCCTGCAGCAGCAGCGAAGGCTCATATAAAAATTTACAGTAAGTGGCACTTTTGGGGGCATTGCTTAAGGGACGCTACAAGTGGCGGTATGTGGGGGCATTACGCAAAATGTGTGGCTTAATGTGTAAGGGGCATTACGGTGTGCAGCATCATGTGTAAGCGGCATTATGTGTGCAGCATCATGTGTAAGGGACATTATGTGTGCAGCATCATGTGTAAGGGACATTATGTGTGCAGCATCATGTGTAATGGGTACTATGGTGCGCGGCATCATGTGTAATGGGTACTATGGGTGTGCGGCATCATGTGTAATGGGTACTATGGTGTGCGGCATCATGTGTAATGGGTACTATGGTGTGCGGCATCATGTGTAATGGGTACTATGGTGCCATCAAGCAAGAACCCCCTAGCAATGAGCACGTAGGTAAGCAGCACTTATGTGGCAAATATGTAATGGGCATTACGGTTTGTTATATAGTATGTAATGGGCATCATGATGTGTGGCACAATGTGTAATGGGCATGATGGTGTGTGGCCTTATGTGTAATTGGCATTACGGCGTGTGGCTTTATGTGTAATGGGTATTACGGAGTTTGCTAAAATGTGTAATGGCCATTACTGTGTATGGTCTAAAGTGTAATACCACACCCCTTTTTGTGATGCTACTCCTCCTTCCCATGAGGCCACGCCCCCTTTTGCCGCGCGGCAAAGGTCCCCCTGCTATTGTGTCTAGATCTGGGACCACCCATTACCATAAATCTAGATTCGCCTATGACCTTTTCCCAATATCTGTTTGATTTCACCTTTTCTTGATGTCTCCCCCATCCTTGCTGATGCTCTTACTTCTCCCTGCACCTCTCATGCCCTCTGTCCCTCTTTAGACTTGCAGAGGTAAATTTACTAAAATGGGAGTTCTATTGTAGATGGGCTGTTGTCCATAGCAACCAATCCGATTGTATTTCCTATGTATTTAGCACCTTCTAAAAGATAATAGAATCGGATTGTTGTGGGCAACAACATCCCATCTTCAATAGAACTGTCATCTTGGTAGGGCTATTTCACACACTCTGGCTCCTGTCGGGCGGCGAAACCCCGCACGGCCAAGAAGCCATGCCGCACTAAGAGGTTTACAATGGAGGGGATGGCCACAGCCCGGCAGCCATCCCTTCCAGCGGTGGGATCCGGCTGCAACTGGGCGGCTGGGCCGTGGCCTTCCCGTGTGAATGGACACAATCGTGTCCATTATTAACTACTGTGTGCTGCATGACATTTTGCTGTGCAGCGTTTTGCCGCCCAGCATGAGCCAGGTCGTGTGAAATAGCCCGTAAATTGACCACATGGTTTTCTCTCACTCATTTAATCTCTCTCCACTGCACCTAACTCCTGGGAGTGCAGCACTTACCATAGAGCAGGACAGGGACCGCTGGGGAATGTCTTTGTCTTCTGACTTCCTCTCAGACAGGTCAGGTGGGAAGCAGGGGGAGAAGCCGTCAGACATGGGGGCGTGGCTACATGAGGAAGTAGCCAGACTAGTTCATCATCTCCGGACTGAAGCCTTCGATGGGAGGGAAGCACACATCACCCATCTGCATCTAATGATCACATGCTGGCAGAGATTCCCCCTGATGCCTTTACCCTAGCCCCTTGCTGCCTCAGCTCACACTGGGGCAGATGTATGAACCAGCGTTAAGTGCAAAAAAATGCACTTAACGCTGGTTAACTGGGGGGATTACGATTTTGCTAATGTATTACTAGCGCACCTAAAGTGCGCTAGTGACAGCCCGCCAAGTTACGCTCGGCGGGGCTGTCCCCTGCAATCCCCCCCAGGGATTAGCGGCCGGTGCGATGTATTAACAGCCTTCAAGGCGTTAATTAGCCCCGGCCGCTTCGCCAGCTCAGGGCTAGCGTTGTCCTATCCCCCATTATGGGGACAACGCTAGCCCTGCGTCTGGCTTGGGCTGCGCTGGAGATCTCGCGGTTTTAGCGAGATCTCGCGCATGCCCAGAAAGCCGGCCAGGGGGGGGGGATGGCGAGTGCGCATGTGCGGGGCAGCGAGGGAGACGATAAGGAGAGCCGTTCACGCTGGGGATAACGGCTCTCCTTATTGGCTTTGGGGGGGTTAATACATCTGCCTATAACGTTTGCCCGCTTCTCCACGTTATGCTGGCGAAGCGGGAATCGTTATTTGCCAAACGTTATAGGCAGATTAATACATCTGCCCCAGTGTCGCAGGCAGACATCCACCTGTGAGCCTGAGGAGGATGCTGCAGCAATGGTCAGCAATGAGTGCACCCCTCTGTCAGAGGTACAGCCCACCTCACCCACCTGAGTATGCAGGTTACTCCTGCTGTCCTGGCCTCGCCTGTAATCAGGATCCTCATATTCACCTGCTGCTGCCTTATCAGTCAGCCCCCCTGCTCTCATGCTCAGCGTAGCTGGCTGCTGACTGACTGGGAAGACTGGGACTCCACCCAGAGTGGACCCCGCCCCATAGCTCTGACAGCTGGCTGCCCTGCTCTGCCGCAGTGCGCACATATCTGTGTGTGTATTCTCATGTTCAGCTGTCCGGCCAGCTCAGCGTGCGGTGCGGGTCCTTGGGCGGCCGCAGCAGATTCTGTGGGCCTATTCCGAATGGGGGGCCTTGAGCTGCAGCTCCACCCATTGTTAATCCGGCCCTTTATATTGTTTTGCTTTTAACCAAAGTACAGTAATAAAATGGCCTAAAAGTGGTTTATATTATGGTGTACATAAATGAAATAGTGCTAGAAACAGGAGATCCCCAATACAGGCCTGTTCTACACTGCATTGTGATTACTATTTGCAGGGCAAAGTACGTGTGATGTAACTGAAGTGAGGATACTGGATTTCCTCTTAAAACCAGGTGTTAACATGTGCACTGAGTGAAAATATACCCATACCCTAGGCCAGTGGTTCCCAAACTGTGCGCCTCGGTTCCCTGGGGTGCCTCGGAGCACTTGCAGGGGTGCCTCAGGTTGTTGGTCCAGAACCAATTCAAATTATTTATGGTCAATGTAATAGGCAAAATCAGTGCTTGTGACTTTCAATTATAAAATATGTGGATAAACTGAAGTGAATCATTTTCTTCACCATATAACTGGAACTAAAGATGACATTTAAGTACAATTTTAATTATTTTTTTTATTTTTGGTAACAAACTTTTGGCCTTTTGGTGCCCTGAAAAATATTCTGATACTCTAGGGTGCCGTGATTCAAAAAAGTTGGGGAACCACTGCCCTAGGCAATACCAGAGCGATTTAGTTACTTTTCATCCGATTACAGCGAGAAATCGGATGACAAATGTCAAAATTGCATCTATTTGACATCAGGTCCTATATTGCAAGGTGTTGTGGGTGTTTTTGTGTTAGCAGGCAAAGTACAACGCAAAGAGCAGGGCCGGATTTGTGCCTAGGCCCGTGAGGCACCGGCCTCAGGGCGGCACCAATTAAGGGCGGCAGGCAGGATGAAATTCTGTTAAATAGCAGCATGGCAGAGCGGGTGGGTAGCGGCGAGTGACGAGCGCCGCCGCCGCAGACATGAATTATCATATGTCAGCGGCAGCGCCGCTCGTCACCTGCCACTGCCCACCCACTCTGCCATGCACATTACATCACCGCTTAGTGGCTGGGTCCGAGGGTCCCCCTGCGCGTCCGGAAATAGCTCAGGCTCACTGCTGCCGGCTCCCGCCCATTGGCTACTCTACACACACACAGTCTATTGGCTGCTGTGTATCCAGCAGCTGAGCTGAGCGGCGCGCAGATCCTCCCTGCGCTCAGTCAGTAACAGTGTGTGAGCCGGATACACTGTGCTAATCACTGTACTAATAAGTGCCTCCCTCCCAGGGCCGGCGCCACCACTAGGCAAATCTAGGCATTTGCCTAGGGCGCTGGCCACTGGAGGGCGGTATTTCGCCCCCCCTTGCCGCCCGGGTACCTGTCCTGCGGCGTAAAAGCTGGTGGCGGCAGCGGGGGGACCCTGCAGTCAATAAGAAATAACGAGCGCTATCCGCCGGGCTATGCGGAAGCGCTTCTGTTTTGGAAACACTGCCCGCACACTGATTGGCTGAGATTCAGCCAATCAGCGTGCGCCGTGTGGCCAGGATAGCGCTCGTTATTTCTTATTGACTGCAGGGACCCCCCGCTGCCGCCGCTGCTGCCAGCTTTACAGCGCCGCAGGACAGGTACCCGGGCGGCAGACACCGGGGCGCCCCCACCCCGACTTGCCTGGGACGCTCTGGTGCCTTGCACCGGCCCTGCTCCCTCCCTCCAGTGAGCAGTCCATAGTGCTTAAAAAAATATTAAGGTGGGCTACAGTTAAATTTTAATGAAATATATAAATAACAATGTATATACATATATGATCACATTAAAATAGAGGGGGGGGGGGGGCACAAAAATGTTGTGCCTAGGGGCGGCCTGACCCCTAAATTCGCCCCTGGCAAAGGGTTTCAACTTTAACACATATGTAGTATAAGTACAGTAGTAAATAAAAAGATCCATTTTATTAATAGTAATCATACATGTATTTGTAATACCCCTTTCACACAGAAAAGCAAATTACTGCGTTAAACGTTTCTACCTGGTAATTTGCTGTTCTACACAGATCATTTTCTTCTGTGAAAGGGTCAACTAGGGTCGCATTTCCCGTTTTTTTGACCTGGGAGAATAGCAGGGTTGGAGACCCACAATTTCGACCCAGGTTGACCCTTTCGCACAAAAGAAGTACCTGTGTAAATCAGCAAATTACCTGGTAGATACTGTATGTTTAACCCAGTAATTTGCTTTTCTGTGTGAAAGGGGGTCAGGCTGGGTCCTGCAAAACAACCCAGCACTCAAATGCCAGGTAAACTCCAGGATTTGGGGACAGTTCTATATGAAAATAGTATAAGTTACTTTATTTACGCCTACTTTGAAACAAGCAGCAGCTGTAACTCACTCTTCATTTCCAAATAAATAAATACAATTCCGAATTTGTTTTTGCTGAATACACAACATGAACATTGTTTCTTAATAATCACATTCTATCAATAGCACACTGTACGGTGTATACATGTTTCAATCTAATTTATATCTAGTGGAAAAGAAAAACAGCATGGAGGCTTTTATCTACAGATTCTTCAAAAAGTGTTGCTACAAGGAAATACGTCAGGAAAATAGGAAATGAAGGTAAAACAAAAACAGGGAAAGAGCTAAAGGACTATATTGCTCCATGAAATGATGTCTTTGTGGGTGTACGCATATCAGACTCCGCATAAGGAGCTGCAGAGTTTAGCTTTGGGCCTTTACTTCACAGTCAACTTTTCTTTTTCTTCATCTGCGGACAACAAATCAATTGACTGTGTAAGTCCCAGCTGTGTACGTAAGAGAGAAAGTTCCTTGTGCTTTCCAGGACATTTTTTATATTGACCTCTTGTAGTGGTGTATGAAAGGAGGGCACCTGAATTGGTTTCTGTGTACAGTATGAATGCTATATTCTACATCATGTTCCTTTTAAGTATAATGAAGTGGTTTAATTTGGGCACATCTATTTTTCTCCTGTCAATACGATTGACCTTTTAGTGACTGAGGTGCCAGTTGCAATATAGCACTTTGTTCTGCAGGTACGGTACACAAGGGCTGTCCCTGACATTACAATGGTGCTGTTATATTCCTGCTTCTCCACAGTTCAAATAGCAGTCACTGAGATGCCTTTTTCCTTTATTTCATTTCACTTTTTAATTCTGCCTTGCAAGTATTCACTTACATCTAGCTGTGTGTACGGGTAATATAAATGCATTTTAAACAATATCATGACATTTAATCTTTTTAATATGCTGGCATTGCATTTGATGGTTTCTGAAGGAAGGTCAATGGCAGAATTATTTGTTTCTAACATTACATAGGCTGGGCTTTCCTAGTTCTATAATACATTCCTAAAACTGAACAATTATTGCCTTGAGGAATGATAAAACAGATAATGGTCATCTAAATGTAATTTTTCAATGTGGATGAACTGGTCATGTACATATGGTGCAATTCTGTTTTTATGCTCAGCTATAGCACATATTTTAGTCTGTGAGCAGCATGCAGTGTCCAGGCCAAGTAATAAGACTGCTCATTTGGATTGGCCAATAACCTTACACTTTTTTGTAATGTTATTTCTAATTTACATTTTACCTCCTTGTTACATACATTTGTGAATCTATATGTTTCAGTTTGTCCATACTGTTGTATGTGACTATCAATAGTGCTTTTATTATTATTATTATAATTGTTGTTGTCAATAACAGTAATAATAATAATAATATTAATAATAAGTAATGTTTTCTTAATGTGTATTTATCTTATAAAACGCCCCTGCTAATGGTATGTACACACGGGGCGATATGGCTTTCGATGTTGCCGATATAGTGAACATCGGAAGCCATATCGCATGCTTTTTTATGCGCTGCCGATGCGCGCTCCCGTGTGAGCGCAAATCGGCCTTGAAATAGAGAGGGTAGCCAAGACTATATAGTGCAGATCTGCACTATATAGTCCGAATTGTCCCTCGCATGCATGCCTTGAGATGCGAGTCCCGATACCATCTGATCGCAGCGGGACTCGCATCTCACACCATAAGGAGTATTATTGTCTTTTCTTCTGCTCAGATTTTGAGCTTTCATGTTTGGATTACATAATGTATGCAACATTCTATAGCATGTCTCTTTGGTGGACTGTATGTATGTATGTATGTGACTTCTTTAAAATTGAAAATCTACTATGATCCATGAAACTTTATGTAACTGCTATGTGGCCTGAAAAGTTTTGCTCAAATCCTTTCTCAATCCAGTTTCAAGATCCTTTGAATATTCTACAAAGCAAAAGTTTATTTTCTCTTTACATTTGAATGTTTTTTTGGTACTTGTGTAGTTTCACGGCGGCACCTTACGCTACTCTGTAAGCGTAGCCCAACGGCAGCCTAGCTTAGTTGGCATAGTCACTGTCCCCGCGAGCTGCAGCTCTGTCCCCAGCATCCCTGGCAAGCCTAGTGAGCGTCTCTCACACAGCGCTGGTAACCGCCAGTTCCCCTGCGCTGGCGGACGCCGGGGGAGAGGCGATCATGCGGGCTCCAGCGGAGAGGCGCTCCATCTCCCTGAGACGCACAAAATCTCATACGCAAGTCTCAGTAATTCCTACCCGTGTTCACTTCAGGGAGATGGTCAGGGTTAGGGGTTCTGTAGCATGTGCGTCTCCTGCACAAAGGGTAGGTGTGGCCACAAGTGCATCTCATGCACAATAAAGGACATATTTATCAGTGCTCAATGTTACATACTGGCAAATGCCTCCATTTCAAACCCCCACTATCCACGCCAGCCCGAAGCGTGGTGAGCGCAGCGAACTCTGCGAGGTAACTGACCTGTTCATACCCCCACTATCCACGTTGGCGTGGAGTTGACTTTCTAAAGTATGGCGAGCACAGTGAGCCACTGCAAAACGAGCCCGAAGCATGTGTAACGCTGACTGACTACGCTAACTGCGTAAGCTCCGGTTAGGCACGTATGTACACACAGTCGCAGACACAAGCTGACTACGTGCTGACTACGCTGGCTGCGGGAACACGATGCTGATGCTAACAGGGACGCTGACTAGGCTGACTACCCTGGCTGCGATGCTGAAAGGGACACTACGCTGACTAGGTAAGTGCCGCCATAAAACTACACAAGTACCTTTTTTTTACCCATTTCTTTTTGTTCCTCTGTTTAGCTGGATACAAACGTGTAGGGAAGCAGGAATGATTCGTTTAAGCAGTTGCAAATTCCAGCTATGGGTTCCAAGGCTACAACCCCCCAGTGAAATCTACCACTACTCCTGCATTTTGGGCAACCCTCCATGGCGTCTAAGGACTACAGCCTATGTAGTCCTTTGAAGCTGGGGTTTTGCGCACATGCAGTAAAGTCACTGTGTCGATTAACATAATAATAGAAGTAAAAGTTTACAAATCTAAATTTGTTTTCCTTTATATCATAGTGAAACTTGTACTGAGAAAAGCAATTCACAAAGTCCACACATTTTTAAATAAAAAAAAAATCAAATTCCTTTATTGTTAAAATGGTGAAAACAATCCCAGTTAGTTGTGTATAATTACAGCACTTGCTGACTTGTTATAACGATTACCTCAAAAGGATCAGTTTGAAGATGCAGCCAGTCTGCCTTCTTGTAATGTCATAGTACATTGCTTTTTCATCTTCATATTAGTAGACCTTCTTTTGAACTGAGCTTTACAAAATTGTTGGTTGCAAAAAAGGCGTTTGTATACAAGACACATCAAAAGATCTTAACCAGCTGTGCAAAGGAGCACCATAACCACGACTGCCATATATTACGTAACAGCATGCCAAAAACCTATGCAATCCTGTGTTAACTACAGTACATGCATTGTTTTGACATTTAGGACCTAATATTGCATATATACAAACATTGCCCTAATATGTTTTAAGTAAATTTTTTAAGTATATTAATGTGTACTGGACCATGAAGGTCTGATGTACAGTTAGGAGCAGATCCAGAATTAGGATGTATTATTACACCTTTGCAAAATAAAGTTCTAAATGAGCCAAAGGTGTTATTTTAAATGTGTAGATAGAGATAGAGTTGGTAGGCGGCATCTTCTGGCTCTTTGCTAAATCACCAAATTATTCTGTCAAAAATAACAGTTATTTAACAGTCATATTAATAAAAACCATAATGTCTACATACTGTCCCTGGTGACCCTGCAGTTACGTATCTTCTCCTGGCAGTTGTGTGTCTCCCAAGTCCTGGCAGTCATGTGACTTCCAGTTCAGAGCTGTGTTCCTCCAGGGTTCTGGTAAGTATTATTCCCTTGTCACCAATCCATATCCCTACCCCTAAACTGCACTCTAGTTCTCACTTCTCCCACCCGCAGCCTAAAGATGGGTAAATACTGGAGCAATGTTGGGCCAATTTGTGATTCGTAACATCAAATCATCATGGGGATTTCCTCATTCTTGGGGAGGGACGAGCAGGTGTCAACTTGCGGCTCCTCAGGTCCATTTTTTACGTGTTTTTTTTAACCCCCTGGATGCCTACATGGAATGAAGAGGAACGATCCATGCCGAATGGATGGTAAGCATATATTTTTTTTAACAGTTACCCTATGGATTCTATTGGAGAAGAGGACCCTATAGGTAAGTATGTATGTGTGGTGTATGTGTTAAAATGTTACTTTAATCTGTGTCAGTGTTTTGTGTGGGGTATTGGTTCTGTAGTCGGATTCAAGTCCAAGCAGGCCCAATAATATCCTGCATGCTGGGACTTATGGTTCTTGTTCTCCAAGTCCCTGCATGCTGGGGGAGGCTTTCTGGGTCTGGCAGTTCTGCTACAAAACCCAATACTTATCCTTAATCTATATTTAACCATTTGACACAATCAGTCCAAGAGCCCGGAGCTGGTTTCAGAAATACAGGGGGACCACAACAATTCTTCTCCCCTTTTTTTTGGCAACCAACACCAGCTCATAGAGCTTTGGGCTGGTTATGCTCATGGGGGGAGGTACGACCCCACCCTGTTTTTTTTTCTTTTTTATTAGAATTTTTTTTTCTTTTTTAAACAGTGAATCATCGCACAGATCTGACTGATCCGTGCAGGCTTCATGCTCAGGGAAACTCGGCAGCCAAATACGAATGACTTTACCTCGGAAAATACAAACCCTGAGAATATGGCAGCTTAGTAAATTAGCCATATTCTCCGTTCGTATTTTCGGCCTGATTACGGACGATTCCGCTTGTACAATTTAGTACACGGGATCGGCTGTAATCAGGGAACTTAGTAAATTTCCCCCTGCATGCTGGGTTGAGAGGCATCTACAACAGCAGCCAGTCCTCTCTCCCTGCATGAGGTATTGCCCACCCAGCCACAAGCTGGTGCCATTACCCATGCCCTCTCTCAGTATCTGGGCCCGACAGTGCTGTTTGTGGCCATGATGGTATGTATGTATATATATATATAGCGGGGGGTTGGCGGCACTCGGAACAAAAAGCAGACCACACACTAGGTGTAAACCAACGTTTCAGAGCTTGGTGGCTCTTTTATCAAGGTGCAGGATAAAAGAGCCGCCGAGCTCTGAAACGTTGGTTTACACCTAGTGTGTGGTCTGCTTTTTGTTCCGAGTGCCGCCAACCCCCCCGCTACACTACAGGCTACAACAACCTGCATTCCAAGAGGGCACCGGAGATAGACTATTTCCTTTATTCAAGGACTTTTACTGGGAGTGCCACCTCATCCACATTTGTATATATATATACATTTCCTGCAGAGGCGTAACTCTGGGAGACAATGGAGTCATCTGCCGCCGGGCTCCTTCTCCCAAGGGGGGCACCTCTCCTCCCCTGCCAGTTTGAATCAGTTATTTGAAAGCCATCAATATCGCTTCTGTGGCTGACTCCCCCTCCTAACAAAATTTTTGCAAGTGTTACACGCTGTATTAGAATCCATGACCTCTCTTACTAGAGACAGACACCTTACTGGTTAAGGTATTTGGGGGGCACTAATATTTATCTTGCCTCCGGCAACTGGAACACACTTACGCCACTGATTTCCTGGGTTAGCACTGTACATTTTCTTTTGGACAGCATTATACATGTAGACCCGGCAGCAATGCTGATGCTGAAACATCATGAAGATCTGACATCTTGAGCTGCTGATTGGTAAGTGTGTATGGCTTACCAAATAAGCCACTATGTTGCAAATCCACCAGCATATAGTGTGTACCCAGTATTATCCTAGACCTGTGTTTAAAGCATATGGTTCAGGCTTTTTTTATGTGGCTCTATAGTATGTGACAATTACAGTATACACTGTATACTGTATACTGCTGGTTTGTAGGAGCATATGTACACAATAAGCCTTGGGGAGAGATGAATGCAGAGAGGCAAAGTACCAGCCCATCAGCTCCTAACTACCAAATAATAGGCCGTGTTCGGAAAATGACAGAAGCTGATTGGCAGGTATTTTATCTCTTCACTTTGAGGGGAATTCAATTGCAGACATAATATGCAGGTCGCAGTCTCATCTGACATTCCTCGCCCACTCTGCCTTAATTCTGAAAGTGCACAGAAATGCTAACAACCCTTTGGGGGTTTTAGCAACTTTGTATGAGATAGGGCTGTAGTAAAGTACAGCTGTTGCCCTGCTGATTCAATTGGTCAAAAACATTCACCCCTTTATCTCCCTCCATAACATAGTACATATGCCCCCAGTGACAGATACTGCAGTCTCATCACATGATTGTTACATAGTTACATAGTTACATAGTAGGTAAGGCTGAAAAAAGACTTGCGTCCATCTAGTTCAACCTGGCATAGATATCCATTGCTGATTTGGTAGGATCTGGTATTTTACAGACAAATTATATTTCTTATTTGTACCCATGGATGTTTTTCTCCAGTAAATGTTTGTCCAACTTTGCCTTGAACGCATTTAATGAGCCAGCTGTTACCACCTCTCTGGGAAGAGAGTTCCAGAGTTTGACTGTTCTGACCGTAAAGAAATTCTTTCTACTAGCTGAATGAAATCTTTTTTCTTCTAATCTTTACTCATGCCCTCGCGTCCTAGATTCCTTTCTAGTAGAAAAGAGGGTGCGTGACAGTTCCTTATATTGGCCCTTGATATACTTGTACATGTTGAGCATGTCCCCCCTTAAACGTCTCTTTTCTAATGTAAATAGTCCCAAATTGCTTAATCTCTCCCCGTAGCTTAAATTCTCCATTCCCCTAATAAGCTTTGTTGCTCGCCTTTGGACTTTTTCTAATTCTATGATGTCCTTTTTATAGTGTGGGGCCCAGAACTGTACTCCGTACTCTAGGTGAGGTCTCACCAATGCTTTATATAGTGGCATAATTACCCTCGAGTCCCTAGTTTCCATTCCCCTCTTAATACATGCCAGAATTTTGTTGGCCTTTTTGTAGCTACATTACAATGGGCACTACATCCTAGTTTGCTGTCTATTTGGACTCCTAGATCCTTTTCAAGTATGGAATTACCCAGTTCCTCTCCGCTAAGGTTGTAACTTGCACACTGGTTGTGTCTCCCAAGGTGCATAACCTTACATTTATCTACATTGAACCTCATCTTCCATTTTTTTGCCCACTCATCTAGAATTGCAAGATCATTTTGAAGCATGGTGACATCTTCTGATGATTTGATGACTTTGCTAAGTTTTGTATCATCCGCAAAGATGGATACATTGCTGAGTAACCCTATCCCAATATCGTTAATAAAAATGTTAAACAAAATGGGCCCCAAAACCGAACCCTGGGGCACTCCACTTAGTACCGGTATCATATCTGATACGGCACCATTCACAACCACTCTTTGTTCTCTATTACATAGCCAATTCCCTACCCATCAGCAGATATTTTCACCCAATCCTAGGTTCTCCATTTTATTAATCAATCTCTTGTGTGGGACAGTATCAAATGCTTTAGCGAAATCTAGGAAAATCAAATCTACAGCATTTCCATTATCAAGGTTTTTGCTAACCTCTTCATAGAACCCTAGTAGATTAGTTTGGCATGAACGATTTTTCACGAACCCATGTTGGTTAGCACTGACGGTGATGATCTAAATATCTCTGGATACCATCCCTTAAAAATCCTTCAAATAGTTTACCCACAATTGATGTTAAACTAACGGGTCTGTAATTAGCGGGATCTTCCTTTTTTCCTTTTTTGAATATTGGCACTACCTCTGCTATTCTCCAATCTTTTGGTACTATACCTGACGATAGTGACTTGCTAAAGATATAATGTAGGGGGGTAGCTAGTTCATCCCTTAATTCCATTAATACCCTCGGATGAATCCCATCTGGCCCTGGTGATTTATTTGTTTTGAGTTTGCTTAGCCTCAGTATTATTTACTTTGGCGTGAAATCCACAATGAGATCTGGCTTATTTGTCCCGTTTGTGGTAAATGTTCGTTCCACAGTCTGCTCTCCCTTAGTAAATACTGATGAGAAGAACTCATTTAACAGTTTTGCTTTTCCCTTGTCCTCAGTAACACTTTTTCCACTAGTATCAGTTAGTGGGCCTATGTTTTCCTTAATTAAACGTTTACAATTTATTGTATCTTTGTGTATTCATTGGTCGAGGGTGTTTGCATTGTCACCAGTAGCGCAACTATAAAAAAAAGCATCCCCCCCGCCATAAATTTTTGTGCCCCCCACCCCCCTGGTAAAATGAAGTCCCCCCCAACCCTGCCTTACTCCATTGGTGCTGCTTGCCATTGCTGCCACCGCCAATGTGTGGCCGGGATCGAAGATCTACTTGTCTGCAGTCCTGGCTCTGCTCCTGGCTGGATCCTGCAGTACTAATGAGAAAATAGCTCACACAAAATGTCCAACCCCTGCGTCCTCAAAAAGTGTCTGCTGTTAAGGGGGCGGACATTTTGTTTGAGCTGTTTTTCATTAGCACTGCAGGAGCCAGCCATGAGAGCCGGGACCACAGACTAGTAGATCTGCGGGTCCTGACTCCCGGCCATACACCTGTCGGCGGCGGCAACGGTAAGCAGCACCAGCAGGCAGTGCAGAGCATTGATAGCTCCGCAGACCCCTGGCGGCCACGCCTACTCAGCACCTCCCCGCGACCGCGTGGTCTGCGGGACTATAGTTATGCCACTGACTGTCACCATAGTTACCAAGCATACCCTGGGGTGGTACATGATGATTTCAGAGGTGATATACAGCAGAGTGTTTTGCACATGCTGATGATGTCGGCCTATTGGAGTGCACGTGGTGTTGCTTCCTACTTAAGGTAAATACTTGTACAGTATTTATTTTTTGTTCCTGAATAAAGTGCTGTGTAATACTGTATGTACAGGTAGGTGCAATACAAACAGCTAAATAAACACAATAAGTAATTTGTTATGGATATTCTCATTATTTTGCAGTTTCATCTGTGTGTTTTTGCATAGTGCTAATAATAAAAATCGGTACTTCCTCATCTTTGCGGCCACCGCTTATGCTATAGAACATACGTAGCGTACGGCGCACCACCCTCCTGTGTCCCCACCACCATCTTTTATTATTATTATTATAATTTTATTTATAAGGCGCCACAAGTGTTTCGCAGCGCCGTACAAAGGAACAATACAGGGAGACAAAACTTGGCATAACATTGAATAAATAACAAAAATACAGTACAAATAAAGAGCACCACAGTTCAATACACATTACAGCTTAAATGTAAGTTGTGAGGACCCAATCAACATACAACTAGAGGCTTGAGGCCAATGATGGAGATGAGTATGAAGATGGTCACTGAGTGTTGGAGTAAAGGAGAGCTGTGAGTGAAATGTGAAGAGAAGTGGGCTTTGACAACAGGAGGGAAGAGGGCCCTACTCGGAGGAGCTTACAATCTAGTAGGAAGGGGAGACAGACAGATTACAAGAGGTGCAAGCGAGGGGGTGGTGGTTAGATAGCAGGATGTAAACAGGAAACAGGCTTTTACCTTTAGTAAAGTTGTGGCAAGCAGAGTGTGGCGAGCGAAGCAAGCCCGCAAGGGGACAATGATGCTATTCTGAAAGCAGCTAATGTAACTGGCGTAAGTGTTGGCTGGAAAGATGAGGAATTACCAAATACTCATCTTTTTGAGGGCAACCATAATTGCCTCATGCAGAGTGGACAGCAGGCCAGTTTGTAGAGCGTATTTTGCATGAATTTGAACTGTGCATCCGCTGAAAAAGAGGATGAAGTATGGGTTATAGTAATCATTTCATTTTTAATACTTATGTCATCAGAGCCATAACTAGACTGTATAACATGGCATTCTCATGTAGGGAGAAAATGCTGCACCCATGAGCCCCAGCGCTCTAGCAGCTGCTGGGCTGCCCACAGTACCTCTCAAATGACTAGACACTGCATGCTTGGCATCTATTCGCTTCTTGCTCTGCTAAGCAGAAAAATTAGGGATATGGGACCACCAACTCTCCTCGTTACTGCGGGTTACTGCAGCTGTTAGTTGGTTGGTGGTTGGGGCAGACCCAGTTGCTTATATAAAGGCAGTCACATCATACAAGGCATACAGGTGAATATACTCATTGTAGGTATACATTATGAGCAGCATACTGTAGCATTATTTGATTCTTACTGCATTAACATGCAGTTTTAAGGTAGGCTTGTGATCTACCTATTCATAGTCACCTAGTATTCAGAGCAGTTAGCAAATCCATGCAGTCATGATTCCCAGCCAGTAAATAAATAAATTTCTAAGTTATTAAGCAGTTAGTTAGCTGCTAATCTACCTCTTATTCCACAGGAAATTAAAATGTAAGCCGCAGTCTTCTGAGTCCAACCAAATGGTATAGATTACACAGATAGATTTCACCTTGGACCTATATATGTGTGTGTGTGTGTGTATATATATATATATATATATATATATATATATATATTCATGCTACAAGTTGACATAATTATGTAGCCCATAAACATCCTATATGCAGCTTTAACCCCTTCCCGACATTTGACGTATATATACGTCATGGCCGGGATGTACTTCCCGACACATGACGTATATATACGTCATGACTTTAAACTGTCCCCGCGTCTATAGACGCGGTGACAGTTTAAACATGTCTGCTGTCCCTGACAGCAGACATGTCCCTGCATGCCCAGGGGGGGCGGCGATGCCTCCCCCCGTCGGCGATCGCTGTGATTGGCTGTTCAATGTGAACAGCCAGTCGCAGCGTTTTCCTGTGTTACCGGCGAATCAGACGCTCGGTAACACAGGTGTCAATCACCGTCGGGTGTGAGGGGGCATGAGGGGGTCACCGGTGATGACCACACCTCACCCCACCTCACCCCACCTGCCCCCAAGGCTGTGATTGGTCCGTCGGACCGACGGACCAATCACAGCCAAGGCGCGTCATTTAAACTAACGGTGACTGCGCTGCAGACGCCATTCCGGTCTGGAATTGCGTGCAGAGCGGTCACCGGCCAATCTGTCGTAATATACTGACCTGATCCTTGCCTGATACTTACCTGATCACCGCTGGTAGCGTGCTGCCAGCAGCTGGATGCTTCCTGGATCTTGTGACTTCCTGTGTGCTGCTGCTGCAGTGTCATAGAGTCACAGATCGTGAGAGATAGTGACAGAGAGTGACAGAGAGTGATAGAGAGTGCTATATTTTGTGTCTGCTGCACCCCTTTTGTGCTGATCAGTATATCTGTGCTGATTAGCAACTTTTTGGGTTTTTTTTTTTTATATATATATACCTGTCAGTTGCACCAAAGGTTGTGCTGCCTGTGCAACTGACTGCTGCCCCCCCTTTTGTGCTGATCAGTTTAAATTAATTTAGATCAGCAACTTTTTGGGGGTCCAGGTTTTTTTTTTTATATATATACCCTGTCAGGTTGCACCCACAGTTGTGTGCCTGCTGCCCCTCACTGCTAATCAGTGTTGCATCACTGCATCACTGATCTGCAGTTTTTTTTTTTTTTGGAGAGTGCAGTGGGGTTTTGTTTTTACACCCACGTTGCTTTTGTGGGTGTCCTGTGGCCGCTGATCAGTGACGTACATCACTGAACAGCATTTTTGGCACAGGGTTGATATAATTTTTTTTCTGCAGTTTTTTTAAATTGTTTTTTTTTTTGGAGAGTGCTGTGGTTCATTACACCCACGTTGCTTTTGTGGGTGTCCTGTGGCCGCTGATCAGTGACGTACATCACTGAACAGAATTTTAGGCACAGGGTTGATATAATTTTTTTTCTGCAGTTTTTTAAAAAATTTTTTTTTTTGGGAGAGTGCTGTGGTTTATTACACCCACGTTGCTTTTGTGGGTGTCCTGTGGCCGCTGATCAGTGACGTACATCACTGAACAGAATTTTAGGCACAGGGTTGATATAATTTTTTTTCTGCAGTTTTTTTAAATTGTTTTTTTTTTGGGGAGTGCTGTGTTTTTTTTTTTTTTTAAATTGTTTTTACACCCACGTTGCTTTTGTGGGTGTCCTGTTGCCTTTGAGCGCTGTTCAGTGACGGACGTTACTGACCAACATCTGTGCTCAATTTTTGGCGCAGGACCTTTTTTTTTTTTAACCCCTTCAATTATTTTTTTTATTATTGGGATCAAATTCCTGTATAAAGTATTTTTTTTTCTGCACTACATACACACTACACACTACATACCCCCCGTGTTGAAATAAAGTTTGTACCCCCCCTGCACTATACACGTGTTGAAACATTACACTAATAGAAACACAAAAATAAAAATGGCATCCCAAATGTCATCCCAAATGTCATCCCAGTCATCCAGAAGAATGTATTCAGTGGAGGAGGCATATGCCATGCTTGCCTCTGACTCTGACACAGCCAGTGATGCAAGCGGGGAATTTGAAGGATTCGTCTTAAGCTCCTCTTCCTCCTCTAGTGATGAGGGACCCCCTCAAAGACGCCCCCGTAGAGCAGCTAAGATCCCCCCCGAATGATTGATCCCGTATGGACCCCACCACCAGACAATTTTGAGCCCCAGGTTCCTGAGTTTTTGGCCATCCCAGGAATCCAATTTGATTCAACAGGTCTCAGAGAAATTGACTTTTTCAAATTATTTTTCTCTGATGATTTTATAAATTTAATGGTGGACCAAAGTAATTTATATGCCCAGCAGTTTATTGCTCAAAACCCCACGTCATCATTTGCTAGGTGGACCCCTGTAGATGCAGTAGAGATGATGACGTTTTGGGGTCTGGTGTTACATATGGGCATAGTAAAAAAGCCAGAAATTAGGCAATATTGGAGTACAGATGTTCTGTACAGCACCCCACTTTACCGTATGGCCATGACTCGGACTCGTTTTGAGACAATCCTTAAATTTTTACATTACACCGATAATGCACAGTGCCCACCCAGAGATGATCCCACCTTTGACCGGCTATTCAAAGTCAGGCCGGTCATTGATCATTTCAGTGCCAAATTTGCAGAGATGTACATCCCTGAAAAATTTATTTGTATCGACGAGTCCCTTATACATTTTAAAGGAAGGGTTAAATTCCGCCAGTACCTTCCCAGTAAGAGGGCAAGGTATGGCATAAAAATGTATAAACTGTGTGAAAGCACCTCAGGGTACACCCACAGGTTTAGGGTATATGAAGGGAAGGATTCAAGAATTGAACCGCCAGAATGCCCCCCCTCCCTCGTAGGTGTTAGTGGAAAAATTGTCTGGGATTTAGTGCACCCCTTCCTGGATAAAGGTTATCACCTCTATGTGGATAACTTTTACACTAGCATCCCCCTGTTTAAGGCCCTTGGTTCAAGAGGTACAGCAGCTTGCGGTACTGTGCGCAAGAACCAAAGAGGCCTCCCAAAAACGCACATTGCCCAAGTACTGAGAAGGGGTGAAAGCAGGGCACAATCCACCGAAAATATGTTGTTGGTCAAATATAAGGACAAGAGGGATGTCCTTATACTGACAACAATTCATGGAGACAGTACCACCTCCATCCCTGTACGAGGTACCAGTACCCACACCTCAAAACCTAATTGTATCCTAGATTACAATAAGTACATGGGCGGAGTGGATCTTTCAGATCAGGTACTGAAGCCGTACAGTCCCCTGCGGAAAACAAAAATCTGGTACAAGAAGCTGGCCGTGTATATCATCCAGATGGCACTGTATAACGCTTACGTGCTATTCCGTTCTACCAGCCAGAGGGGGACATTTATGCACTTTCAAGAGGAAGTCATAAAGGGCCTAATATTTGGGAACCAGCAGGCAGAGGGCCCCAGTACTTCTAGTACTGGCCCCCGTATTGTACCAGGGCAGCATTTTCCTAACGAAATCCCCTCCACTGCAAAAAAGGGCAGGACACAAAAAAGGTGCAAAGTTTGCTATAAAAAGGGAATAAGAAAGGATACTATTTTCCACTGTGAAACTTGCCCCGACAAACCCGGCCTATGTATAAAGGAGTGTTTTAAAATATACCACACATCTTATTAGGTTTTTTTTTATACCACACATCTTATTAGGTTTACATCTTATTAGGATTATTAGGTTCATCATTTCACCGTGCTTTGGGGGTCTTGCTAATGCCACATAGCACCCACCATTCATTCCACCAGAATCTGAGCTGCAAAATCCAAAAATCACTCCTTCCCTTCTGAGTCCTGCCATGCACCCAACTGGTATTTTTTGGTCACATATGAGGCATTGCCATACTCGGGAGAAATTGGGGCACAGATTTTGGGGTGCTTTTTCTCCTTCATACCTTATGAAAATGAAACATTTTGAGCCAGAACTGCATTTTTGTGTAAAAAAATTTAATTTTTCATTTGCACAGCCCAGTTGTATCAAAATTGGTGAAACCCCTGGGGGTTTGAAATGTACACTATACCCCTAGATGAATTCCCTGAGGGGATTAGTTTGCAAAATGGGGTCACTTGTGGGGGGGTTCCACTGTATTGGTGCTTTGGGGGTCTTGCTAATGCGACATAGCACCCACCAACATTCCACCAGAATCTGTGCTGCAAAATCCAAATATCACTCCTTCCCTTCTGAGTCCTGCCATTTTTTGGTCACACATGAGGCATTGCCGTACTCTGGAGAAATTGGGGCACAGATTTTGGGGTGCTTTGTCTCCTTCATTCCTTGTGAAAATGAAAAATTTTGAGCCAGAACTGCATTTTTGTGTAAAAAATGTAATTTTTCATTTTCACAGCCCAGTTGTACCACAATTGGTGAAACCCCTGGGGGTTTGAAATGTACACTATACCCCTAGATGAATTCCCTGAGGGGTGTAGTTTGCAAAATGGGATCACTTGTGGGGGTGTTCCACTGTATTGGTGCTTCGGGGGTCTTGCTAATGCGACATAGCACCCACCAACATTCCACCAGAATCTGAGCTGCAAAATCTAAAAATCACTCCTTCCCTTCTGAGTCCTGCCATGCACCCAAATGGTATTTTTTGGTCACATGTGAGGCATTGCCGTACTCGGGAGAAATTGGGGCACAGATTTTGTGGTGCTTTGTCTCCTTCATTCCTTGTGAACATGAAAAATTTTGAGCCAGAACTGCATTTTTGTGTAAAAAATTTAATTTTTCATTTTCACTGCCCAGTTGTACCACAATTGGTGAAACCCCTGGGGGTTTGAAATGTACACTATACCCCTAGATGAATTCCCTGAGGGGTGTAGTTTGCAAAATGGGGTCACTTGTGGGGGGGTTCCACTGTATTGGTGCTTCGGGGGTCTTGCTAATGCGACATAGCACCCACCAACATTCCACCAGAATCTGAGCTGCAAAATCCAAAAATCACTCCTTCCCTTCTGAGTCCTGCCATGCACCCAAATGGTATTTTTTGGTCACATGTGAGGCATTGCCGTACTCGGGAGAAATTGGGGCACAGATTTTGGGGTGCTTTGTCTCCTTCATTCCTTGTGAAAATGAAAAATATTGAGCCAGAACTGCATTTTTGTGTAAAAAATTTAATTTTTCATTTTCACTGCCCAGTTGTACCACAATTGGTGAAACCCCTGGGGATTTCAAATGTACACTATACCCCTAGATGAATTCCCTGAGGGGTGTAGTTTGCAAAATGGGGTCACTTGTGGGGGGGTTCCACTGTATTGGTGCTTCGGGGGTCTTGCTAATGCGACATAGCACCCACCAACATTCCACCAGAATCTGTGCTGCAAAATCCAAAAATCACTCCTTCCCTTCTGAGTCCTGCCATGCACCAAAATGGTATTTTTTGGTCACATGTGAGGCATTGCCGTACTCGGGAGAAATTGGGGCACAGATTTTGGGGTGCTTTGTCTCCTTCATTCCTTGTGAAAATGAAAAATTTTGAGCCAGAACTGCATTTTTGTGTAAAAAATGTAATTTTTCATTTTCACAGCCCAGTTGTACCACAATTGGTGAAACCCCTGGGGGTTTGAAATGTACACTATACCCCTAGATGAATTCCCTGAGGGGTGTAGTTTGCAAAATGGGGTCACTTGTGGGGGGGTTCCTAACTTTTAGCATCTCATGGTGCCTAGAAACCTACATGGTGCCTAAAAAATTATCTCATAAAAAGGAGGCTCCAAAATCAAGTAGGTGCTCCTTCTATTATGAAGCCTGTGGTTTGGTCAACGTGCACACTAGGGCCACATATAGGATATTTATGAAAACAAAAGAATTGGGGGAATCAATTTTTAGTCACATTTCTCTAGTAAAATCTACTGTGTTCCTTAGAAAAATGTATTAAAATTGAAAATCTGCAAAAAAAATGAAATTTTGAAATTTCACCTACACTTTGTTTTAATTCCTGTGAAACACCTAAAGGGTTAACAAACTTCCAAAATGCTGTTTTGAATACTGTGAGGGTGCAGTTTTTGAAATGGCATCATTTATGGGGGTGTCTCACATACAAGTCCCTCAAAGTCACATCAGAACTGAACTGGTCCCTAAAAAAATCAGTGTTTGAAATTTTCTTGAAAATTTGAGAATTTGCTATTCATATTTTAAGCCTCCTAGTGTCCAAAAAAATTAAAAGGAGGTTGAAATAATGATGGAAACATAAAGTAGACATATGGTCTATGTTAGTTATTAACTATTTTGAGTGGTATGATTATTTGTCTCACAAGCAGAAAATTTAACATTTTGAAAATTGCTAAATTTTCCATTTTTTTACGACATTTTGGTATTTTTCACAAAAAAACACAGACTGTATCGACCCAAATTTACCACTAATTTGAAGTACAAGGGGCCTTATTCGAGTTCACTCTTTCTGACAAAATCCTTCTTAGATGGACAAAACCATGTGCACTGCTGGGGGCAGATGTAACATGTGCAGATAGAAATAGATTTGGTGATTTTTTGGTGATTCTTTGCAGGGTAAATACTGGCTGCTTTATTTTAACACTGCAATATAGATCTCACTTTGAAGTAAAACCCCACCCAAATCTAATTAGATCTGCACAAGTTACATCTGCCCTCCTGCAGTGCACATGGTTTTGTCCATCTAAGAAGGATTTTGTCTGAAAGAGTGAACTCGAATAAGGCCCAATGTGTCACGAGAAAACAATCTCAAAATCACTGGGATAAGTAAAAGCAAAAAAAAGTTATCCCCACTTAAGTGATACATGTCAGATTTGAAAAAAGGGCTCTGTCAGGAAGGCAAAAACATGCTGCGTCAGGAAGGGGTTAATACCAGATATCGGAATTTCAAACAACCCACCACCATAACCATATGAATTTAAATGGATGCAAATTCTAATTGCTGGTATTTCAGGTATTAAATATAAACATATCGTAGCCACATATATATTGTGAAACTGTTTCCTAATTGCATAATTTGTACTTGGAAAATCATTTAATTGTAATGCAGCCTTTCTCTGGAGGAAGCAAAATGTTAAATGTAAAAGTTTTAATGGAATCAGTGCTATAATATTGAAATATTCATACAGTACTTTTTGTAAATTCCAATCAAGTATTACTGTAAGTGCCCTATAACATTTACTATGAAGCATATTTGATGCATTATATACACACATGTGTTGGAAGTAACAGTATAGTATAAGCAGCGATAGACTAGGGGCCATATTCAATGAGAAAAATTTGCCGTGTTTTATGGCGAGTTTGTGCTATTTTCGCGTTGGAAGGAGCAATTTGCTCTCCAAAAGTGAACCACCCTATTCAGTAGTGATATTTTCACCGTCTTTCTAAGTGATTTTCGCCGTGTCTCTCCGTGTAGCAATTCTCCATCTTTTCATGGAGTACTGGAATGTGAACTTTTAAACTAAAAGGTTTTTTTTTTTAAATTTTGGTGTAAAAAAATCAGGAATTTTTTTTTTGAAGGGGCATGTTATTTTTATTCATGTGCTTATATTTAAATTTAATTTAAAAAAAAAAAAAAAATTTTTTTGAATTTAGTTTTTGTTACACAGCAGCCAGCAGGGGGCCGGGAGCCGAGCCGCTCATTAGATATTCATATATTCACTGCACCCGATCATTACATATGCACGATCGGGTGCAGTGAATAGTGGGTCCCCCACTGGCTATAGGGGGGGGGGCAGCTTGTGCTGCCTGGGTCCCGGGGAGCCCTCCTCCCCTCCACATATGTTCTGGGGAAGCCAGGGAGACTTTAATCTCCCTGGCTGCCACCGTCCCCCGGCTCCCTGCCAGCTCCCTGCCGCGGACGCTCGTCCGCTGCAGGGGTTAAGACTCGCCGCGAGTGGCGGAGCGTCTTAACCACATTGAATAGTGGGAGCAGGAGTGGCAGCAAGCCCTCCGGAACAGGGCGAGTGCATGGCGAGAGAAAAAAATCTCTTGCCATGCACGGCAAATTTTTCTCATTGAATATGGCCCTAGGTCTATGACATCGCATTTCTGCACTTGCTGTAGGTGTGTCAGAAAATCATGACCACTTGTCATGGTTGTGTATCATTAGTTACAGGGGTGTGGCCACACAGCACTTCCCTATTTAAGCATGCTGGCCGAACAAAGCTCCCATAGCAGGGAACCTCTAGGCATTCACACAACCAGACCAATTATTAATGCCATTGGTATTTGCCAGAATTGAGTGTAAGGGTATGATATTTTGGGGGTCAGCACATCCCCTTGCATGTGGCTGAAGGGGAGAGAAATCATTTGATGGTCCCTGACCATCTGCTAGTCCTGCATCACTGGGCAGGTGTATGACATGCCCCCAAGCCGCGTCAAGGCTTCTCTGTATATTGGGGGTCCCTAGCGCTATATCTAGGTGCAGGGTGTGGCACTGCGCAGGTATATGTAACCAATATCTCTGAATTCTATTATCATGTAGTGTTCAAGATTGGTTACTAATACTACTCAGTGTGCTGGAGGAACCAATGTCTTGTCACTTACTAAGCCTCTAAAACTATAATGAGAGGGGACAATAATATAGTTCTAACCCGCAATAAAAAAAAGTCGTCCAGTCCACCCAAATATCTCAACGATGCTTTTCAGAGGTTTAAATCTCCTACTCAAGCAAAATATACTATATATATATATATATATATATATATATATATATATATATATATATATATATATATATATATTCCAGTTTATAAGTTTGGCAACAAAACAGGATGACTCTTGTCCAACCTTTTACAAGTTCGAAAAGCTGCCACTATTATCAAACATCTTCAAAAGGTGGATTGTACGTATACATATACTGTACTTCATCTATGAAGTTCTCAAATTATTTCAGTCATTAGAGATTTTTATACTTCTATTTACACTAAATGGCCACCTGATTCCCATGGCCCCAAATATCGGTACCTCCGCTACCTTTTGACTTTCCCACTTTCTTAACTGCCCCAATAACTACAGAATGAGCCAGGTTTATCTATCCAGCCAGCATGCCAGAGCTTTTCAGCCTGGCACGTCATTTGCAGTGAATGGGACTCACGTGGCTTGACAACTTGGCAAACGGCGCGCTGAGACAGAAACTCTGGCACATCGGATAGATAAACCTGGCTCCATCTATAATGTGGAAATACTAAACGTTGTCAAAAAACTAAAGCCTGGTAAGACTCTTGGACCAGATGGTCTTGGTAGAAGATATTATCTATCAGGATTGTTTTACAAATGTTTATAATGGATATATTTATTTTCCCTTTCCTATTCAGCAAGGCACCATTCATAGATGTCCTCTCTCCCCATTGCTATTTGCTTTAGAATCATTAGCGGTAACTTTACGGACATCCTTAACTTTTTGAGGGATTGAGGTGGGTGGAAAAGAGTGAAAAATTGCATTTTCCGCAGAAGATATGCTTCTCTTTGTCTCTGATCCGACCACCTTGATCCCTGAAATACTCCACCTTCTTACAAAGGTTAGGATATAATGTTCTTATACCAAAGTCAGAGTTTCTGCCTATTGCTGGTTCTTCTGAAGATTTTTTTTGGTCTCACTCAATATTATCCGCATTCCATATTGCTCGTGATAAGTTTAAATATCTAGGGGTTTATACACCCTCTAATCTAGAAGAACTACAGTATTTGCAATTAATATTTCTTCCGTACTAAAATCTATACCGAGAATGCTTACTCATTTGACCTCTCACCCACTATCATTACTGGGAGTTGTGGTTTTGAAGAGCATTATTTTCCAAAGATTTCACATGTAACACAAATGATTCCTATAATGTTAACTTAATCTGATATATACTCTACATAGAGCCTTCTCACTGTTTCTCTGGAATAATAAAATACCCAGAATTTCAATGACTAAACTGCATCTTCCTTGTACGGAAGGAGGATTAGGTGTTTCAGTTCTGTATTTTTTTCACTATATATCGGATTGGTTATTAGATCGGTCTACATGCACTTATAATGTGATTGATAACGCTTTGTTTGCCCCTTTCTTTCTCAGTGCTCTTTTGCATACACCTAAAATGTTGTTGCTACCTACAGTCATTGGGAACCCATTATTCAGAGCTACCTACAGTATTTGGCATGGATCTCCATTAACCAAAAATTAAATCACAATTAGCTATTTACTCCATACATACCTACAGTATGTGTGGCAATCCTTTATTAACTCCAGCCCTACATAAAAGACTGAGGGGTAGATTTATTAAGCTTGGTGAATCACCGGCCAATCAGCTCCTACCGGTCATTTTTCAAACCAAGCCTGTAACTTCACAGTTAGGAGCTGACTGGCCAGTGCTAGAACCAATTATCACCAACTATCACTTCACCGAGCTTAATAAATCTGCTCCTCAGAGGTAGATGTATGAAGCAGTGATAAGGGGGGAGAAGTGATAAAGTACCTGGTACTTTATCACCAGTCAATCAACTGTCCCTTTTTAAACCCAGCCTGTAACTTAACAGCCAGGAGCTGATTGGCTGGTGATAAAGTACAAGTCACTTTGTCACTTCTCCTCCCTTATCACTGCTTCATACATCTGCCCCTGTTTTCCATATGAAGCTTGAAACATCTTCTACATGTAAAAGTTTTTTTTTTAATGTAATTTCAACTACGTCATTGGGTACAATACTGTATCTTCAAATTGACATTATATTACCTAGCATACTGACCCTCTGCTATCATTGTTATGACAGTTATCTTTTTACCTGTTTACCACACTAAAAGCCTAATTCAGACCCATTAGAAAATCGCAGATCACGCTTTTTAGAGATCTGTGAATGAACACTACAAATACAATCACCTCATGATTGCAGTTTAAGTTCCAAAGATGGCAGCAATGTCCAAACAGGTGCAGCGGTTGACCGTTGTGGGAGCGGGCCAGAGCGTTTTCTGGGAGAGGTTTGGGCAATTTAGACGTATCCGGGTCGCTGTAACCCTAAACACGGCTGGCCTGCACCTGGCTTTGCAGGTAGGCAGTGCAGCCAGGGGGCAGCCGATGATGTGAAAGTGCTTCATTGTGTAGCAAAACACTCAAACTTTAGCGATGTGCCAGTATAATTTTGCTGATACATTACAGGGAGGGACCTGGCAAGCGGCGTGGCCTCGCCCTGTGCTGGCCAGTCCCCTCGTCCATAGATTATTTCCACCAGTTGTAGTTTTACAAAATTTCACACAACTGCAACTGGGTCTGAATCAGGCCCCAAATACTTAAGTAAACATTTACTTACCACTCCATTTCCACTATATGGTGCAACATTTACCTTAGCTGGACCAAAGCTGTTCCTTTAATGCCACCTTTTGATAGACTTTTTATTAATTTTACTTTTACCATGAAATATCTGAAAGCAGCAAAGCTTCAAGAAGTATATTTTAGAGTGATCAAGGGCTTATCTGTCACTGCATCAATGTCGACATATAGTTGAGGCTGAGCTAGGTAATTGTCCTAAATGTTGATATCACAATTCTTCTTTCTTCCATAATTTTTTGAAACATTCAAAGATTCAACATTTTGGGATAAGACTCTTACATTTGTAAATACATTTTTTTTATTTCAAAGTAGAACCAGAACCTATAGCTTTATTATTTCTTTATTTTCCCACTTGGGATCCAGGTCCAAACTAAAAATCTATATTTCCTGTCCTTACAGTTATTATAACCTGTTGTTCAAAATTTCGATGATAAAAACTAATATCTGACTAAGTCATACATGTTTTTTCTGTCACTTCCCTCCCCCTTGCTTACCCTTGGACTGTCTTCTTTCTATCCCCTATGTCTTTCTTCCAATTTTTAATATAAATATTAACAGTCGGTATACTGTAAATACTAGTACTTGTTGGTTGCATTCTATAATGTGGATATTAGATGATAATGTTTACTGACCTTCTCTTGTTGAATTTCAACTTGCATCACAATGTGGAAAAAAGGAATAGGACTGTCCTTTAAGGGACAGAACTTGGGGGCGCCTGTCAAGAGTTGCTTAACTAGCAGCTGTTCAGTTGGAGGGATAGTTAGTCCTGTATCGATGTAGTAAAAAAGAACAAGCTTGTGTGTTTAGAATCAAGGAATAAAATGTTTAATAAGCAATTGGATGGTATTTTACAAAGTTTAATCATTGACCAATAAAACAATAATGGTAGAACAAAAAGAAAAACAATCAAAGGGGAACCTTCTTTAGAGTCGCAAGTGTATCAGAGAGTCCGTTCCTATAATACCCCTAGATTAACGTAATAGATGTGAGATAGTTACCACCCTTACTAGGGTATATGAGTCCACCAAGTGTCCACAGATCGGCTCAAGATTGGCTCAAATGACTGACAGTCTGCTGTAGGTGGTGCTCGGATGCTTCCCAAAGGCATTTCCTGAAATGAAGGCACTTGGAGATGGAGCCCTTGGTATAGGCAATATTTGTAAATCCAGGGGTTGGTTCGGACTGCGATCCAGATTTAAAAAGCATAAAAGGGTGGTTTCCCAGCAGCTCGCTGATGCGTTTCGCCACTCCTGGTGGCTTTATCAAAGGAAGGAACGGATTCTCCGATACACTTGCGACTCTAAAGGGGGTTCCTCTTTGATTTTTTTTTTATTGATTTTTTTTTGTTTTACCATTATTGTTTTTATTGGTCATTGATTAAACTTTGTAAAAGACCATCCAATTATTTATTAAACATTTTATTCATTGATTCTCAACACACATGCGCTGTTCAAACTTGTTCTTTTTTTACTTCAACTTGCATCACTCTATTTTACTATAGGCCCTGACAACAGTAAAATACAACTTTACTGTTTTACTAGTTAAACTTGATGTGTTAATATTGTAATATAATTCTGTTTCATCAACACTGTACTCCCATAATAAACAGATTTAAAAAATAAATAAAAAATGCTATGCCATATAGTTTTCCTACTCATTGTGTAAAACCATTTGTGTGAACATGTAGAATTCCTAGTAAGGCACTGTACCAAGAATTCAGCACAGAAAATAAAATAAACAGGCTGCCAATAGCTGCTCAGTTTCCCCAGAAAACAGCTTAAACAAAGACCTTGAGTGTTAGTGTTGGACAAATTTCTGGAGTTAAAAATAAAAAAAAACCCTTCCACACATCACAACAAAACACTAGCCTTTTATCATGGCAAAAAGTACATCAGACATGCTTAGTTTGGGATATTGACAGGCTCAACTTTATTATAGGGGGCTGACGCTGCTGTGCCACTGAGTACCGCTCCCAGCTGCTGGCCGTTGCTCCTTCCTGCAGCCTTTGTCCCGGCATCTGCACAATGCAGTTTACAGGCGCTGGGCCCCATGGATGCGCAGTATTGACAGCGATGCTACATATGTGCATATCCCCAGCTTTTATGGGCTGCATCAGCTGCAGTCCATAGAAGCCAGCTAGGGCTGCACAGTATCCATTCACAATCAGTGTAGTCTCAAATCTGGCTCACTCCTGCAGTGTGGTGGATTTTCCTGGGGGGGGGGGGGGGAGGCTGCAGTCCTGCAGTCCATAGGTGAACTCCGAGACTGGATATTGAGGTACCAGTGTTGGATGCCTTGAATCCGAAGGTGATGACAAAATCGTCCACTTCATGATGTCCATTTTATTTTCTATCAAGCCACTAGCCAAGTCCATCTGTAGTATTTGCTTGTCTTTTAATAATTGGTACCACACCCAGTGGCTGTGGGGTTACCCATGTGGTCAATAATCATGCAGATGATCTGATGCTGCATCTTTGAATACAGCATTGAACTAGAGAAACAGGGAAGATGAGTCTATTTACACAAGACGCTTCCTGCGGCATTAGCATATTATTGTAAAGCGGCTGCATACAAAGCATCCATCAGAACCCAGTAATTTCTTCAGAACAATATTAGAATGCCCCAAATGGTTTTACAGCGTATCAGGAATCTGAAAATGGGCTTTTCAGTCCTTGCACATTCAGATGGATGGCTTCAACATCCGACTGCGAATCAAACCCTTAAATTGAACTCTTGTTGAACAATAATAATGGTCATTCACAGTATCTGATTAACGTGTTTTTCCCTCTGGAAGGGAGATGCAGGGGACGTGGGGAATGCAAGAGAAAGGTCCTGGGGTGCATGCATCATCTCAGCATTCGGTACTTGTTTCCTAGCAGGGCGCCCAGTACGCTAAATGCCTATTGGGCTGCGGGCAGGTGGATGGAGGATATCCGTCACAGGTCTGCAGCCGCCTCCAGCAGCCATAACCCGGCAGACCCGGAAACCATGAGCCGGTTGTGATTTCTGCAGCCCCACTCCTTAATTGGTGGACAGATACCCGCACAGACCTGGGCGGTGAGCACAGCCAGCAGAACAGCACACGCAGCAGGGCGCTGGGAAGACGCCGGGCAGAAGGAAGCTCTGTCCCTCTTGTGAAATTCTGCATAGACACCGGCAGCACGTGCAGCAGGACACCAGTGGGATCCCAGATAGAGGAGAGCCGAGCAGTGTGCAGCGGACGTCTACTCGCCGGTGACTTGGAAAAAGCCAGAAAGGCCGGGGGAGTGCAGGGAGCAACAGGTACCAGTGAGAGGGTCCTGTAGCCGCTGCACGCGCCCCAGGAAAACATGCAGCCCGCAGTGTGGCCGGGACTTGGCCAGAAGCACACCAACTAAAGACGGGAGAAAAGGAACGGGGAGAGCGTCCCTATTATCTCCGTGTCTCTTTCTTGGGCAAGCTGATGATGGTCCGGGCTGGAAAAATTTGCCAGAAGGCGTGAGTGTCCACATACCCAAAACGCATATTCAGTATAAGCTGGCCTTGAAAATCAAGCACTGTCGCCAATAAAACGACCAGACAGAGGCAGAGTACACGACCCCAAGGAAACAGCAACAATAAGCCGGTGCAGTATCGATACTTATTTATTAATAATCATCTGCCAATAACCATTTATTATATACGGATGAAATCCTGGGGTTCTGTGAAGTGCCAGCTATCTCCGTTGGGGGACTCCACGTGGTCTAAACTGAAGTTAGCCATTGTTAATGGTGAGATTGTGCTTTAAGTCTGTAACCAATGATTCATATATTTCTGCCTAACTGTATCAGCTGTGGGCTACAGTTGGTCTGGACACGGCTAGTTCCTTGTGATCTACCCCCTCTGTGCGGGACTAACTTGAAATAAGCTTATTACCAAGGGTGGGACCTTGCACTGGTTATTGTGCATATACAGAAACGGGTCTATTTCCTGCTGGCGTGCAGCATACTGACTGGCCTCTCACCTTGCTAAAAGCAGGGAACTCCCTTTGCTGCCACCCCATTCCAGGCGCTGTAAAATCTCGACCTGGGGTAAATAGAGTGGGTCAGGGGATAAAAAGTTGCCCGTCTCTCCCTGTGAAATCTCCCTGTCGGTCTAAGTCAAACAGAACCCACTTTGCTGTAGGGCAGTCTCACTTACTGTCAGCGTAGGAAAAATACCTCGGGGCTGGTGTCAGCCTGATCTTTTTAAACAGCTATAAATCACTAAAATGGTGGTACTACCCCAGTTGCTTTATATTATTCAACAATCCCCAGTTTTTCTTTCTAAAACCTTATTCAGGAACCTAACAGTAAACTTTCATCTTTCATCTGGCATAACACTCGTCCAAAAATTCAACTAAATAAATTAACGATCGACAGGGGGATGGGGGGTATGGGGCTCTGCAAACGATTATATATCCAAAAGACCCACCACTAGTAAGACAAGCCATCAAAATCTGGCAGGAGGTAGTTAAATTGTCCAATACGCCTGGGCTTGACCCCTTACATCCAATAGACGACCCTGTAACTTTTAAGGAATTAACAACAATCCAGGTTAGAGAATTTTTGAATAGTTACTCAATTACAACTATTGGACAAGTATACTCCTCTGGTCGTATAAAAACCTTTATAGAATTGAGGGATGAATTTAACCTCCCTAAATCTTTGTGTCATATTTGTGTTTTTGTATAAATGTTTTATATCAATGTTTTGTATAAATTACTGAAATACCTTGAAATTAAATTAAGGAAAATGTATGTATGTTATGTGAAAAATGAATAAAGAATATAAAAAAAAAAGCCTATTGGGCTATTCTCCGTAGTGAAATCTCATCGCATGACACGTTATAGTAGCATGCAATACATGCGATGTCCATATAAAGTGCACAGGAGTGCTTATACCATGAAGTATCGAATCCGATCTCAGTGCACCAAATGTGATGCAATATTTTATTGTACAAGCACCCATGTGATGGGTGTTTACAATTGTAAGCACCTATGCCAGGCATGTGCAAAGTCCGGCCCGGGGGCCAATTGCAGCCCATGCTGTCATTTGAAGCGGCCCGCAGCCTTCAGCCTGAAGTGTGTGGAGCATCAGATGCGGGACACACAGCATTAAAGGTGGGGCCCCGGTGAGCGTGCCTTTACCTTGCTGTCTGCAGCAGTGAGGAGGTGCCGGCCGCCACAGTGAGATGTGTGTCACAGTGACAGCAGTGTGTGGGGAAGGGGGGCAGCAAGGGAGAAGCTTGCTCCCGTAATATGCAGAGTGGAGGAGGGCGGCAGCGGGAGCCCAAGCATCTCCTGTCCTTGCAGTTCCTGCTTTGCCTCTCCGTCCTCTGGCTCACACAAGGGGCTGGGAAACATACAGAGAAGGGAGGGGGCAAGCAGGGGGACATACAGTCAATGGGGTCAGAGTGGAGGACATACAGTGAAGGAGGGTCAGGCTGGGGGACATACAGTGAATGGAGGCAGTGATGGACATTCAGAGAAAGGGGGGCAAGCTGTGGGACATAGTGAAAGGGAGTCATACAGTAAATGGGGGCAGATTGGGGGACATACAGTGAAGGAGGGTCAGGCTTTGGGACATACAGTGAATGGAGGGTCAGGCTTTGGGACATACAGTGAATGGAGGCAGTGATGGACATTCAGAGAAGGGGTGATAGGCTGGGGGACAGAGTGAATGGGTGCAGAGTGGGTGAATGGTGGACATACAGTAAAGGACATACATACATACAGTAAAGGAGGAGCAGGCTGGGGGACATACAAAGAAAGATGGTCAGGCAGGGGAATATACAGTGAAGTGGGCAGTGTGGGGGACATACAGTGAATGGGGGCAGGCTGGAGGAAATACAGAGAAGGGGGGGAGTCTAGGGAATATACAGTGAAGGGGCAGGCTGGGGGAAATAAAGTGAATGGGGACAGAGTGGGGGGCCATTCTGATGTGATTAATGATTCAAAGAATTTCAGGCTGAATGGTCGGCCCCCCACATTTTCACTTCACCAAAACTGGCCCTCGTCGCAAAAAGTTTGGACACCCCTGACCTATGCCATCATTTATCAGTTACAAAAACCGGTACTTGTTTCCTAGCACGGCCACACCGATTAAGATCGGGGTGGTCGTGCTGAAAAAAATCGGGTCGATCGCATCGCATGCGATTTGGTCGCATGCGATGCGATCGACGCGACAGACCGATTTTTGACCCGATTTTTTTCATTGAATCCAATGTAAATTGGGTCCCTGGGACCCAATTTTACATTGTATTCAATGAAAAAAATTCCCAACCCCCCCAAATTGAAGCTCGTAAACAGCAGCCCACGATAGAAGCATACCCGAAGCGTGGCGAGCGGCGGCGGTACGCGTCCTCCGACCTTTTCATGCCCTACTATCCACTAGGGCGTGGAGTGAAAATAGAATAGTGTGGCGAGCGCAGCGAGCCACCGAGCCCGAAGCGTGGCGAGCGCAGCGAGCCCCGCGAGGGGACGCGGATACCTTCACAGGTAAACGCGTCCCTTCGCGGGCTTCACAGGTGTCCGCGTCGCCACGGACACCTGTGAAGCCCGCAAGGGGACGCGTATAACTGTGAAGGTATCCGCGTCCCCTCGCGGGCTCGCTGTGCTCGCCACGCTTCGGGCTCGGTGGCTCGCTGCGCTCGCCACACTATTCTATTCTCACTCCACGCCCTAGTGGATAGTAGGGCATGAAAAGGTCGGAGGACGCGTACCGCCGCCCCTCGCGGGCTCGCTGCGCTCGCCACGCTTCGGGTTGGCGTCTATCGTGGGGCGACGACGGGGACATCTATAATGTGAAATGGGTCATATGGACCCATTTCACATTTTTTGACATTTTTACACCATTTCAATGTTAAAAATTTTTTTAACATTGAATCCTATGCAAAAATCGGGGGCATCGCGTCGCATCGCGTCGGGACCAATGTTAATGGTCCCGACCGACGCGATGCCCCCGATATTTTACCTTTCCCGACAAGATTTCAATGTTAAAATATTTTTTAACATTGAAGTCTATGGAAATATCGGGGGCATCGCGTCGGTCGCGTCGGGACCAATGTTAATGGTCCCGACCGACGCGATGCCCCCGATATTTTATCCTAGCCGGCAAAATGGACCTGATTTCAAAAGAAATCGGGTCCATCGTGGGTAATCGTGTCCCTTAAGTAAGGGACACGATTACTCACGATTGTGGCCGTGCTAGGAAACAAGTACCCAAAAACCCAGTATTTGAAACTGTGTTAAAAGATGGATCCTATGCGTTTCAAAGCCAATCCATTTTGCAGTGTGAAAGCCTAAGACTCGGTACTCTTTGAACACATGACTGTGCCACAGAAGGTGATAGGCTGTCTCCCTGCCTGATGACACAATCCTGAATCAGGAAACCAGAGAAATAGTATTGGAAGTAGTAAAGAAGCATTGCTGGCATATTTCTATGCCAGCAATACAGTTATGGCAACATGGACTGATGAGGGGAGGGAGATGCTTAGAATAAGAGGGGAGGCAGATATTGCCAGACAAATCACTGGTACTGTAAAGGATTCTCTAATATATAACTAAAGACATGTTTAATTGGTCCAGTAGATAATTATCAACAAACAGGCTTATTTTTAGCTATAATACAAAAATTTGAGCCATAAAAGCCCATTACAGATGACATTACACTGATTTCTATGGTTGAACCGGGCTCAGTGAGAAAGGTACCAACCCAGTAATGAATCGACAATATACCGGTTACAACTGGCGATGGGAAAGGGGATTAACTTGCTCAGACCCATTTTAAGAAATGTTTTCAAATACTGGGTCTAAGCAGGTTTTAAAATGTGAAAGCAGTATAATCTATAATGGAAGATATTGGGAGGGGGAATATATTGGGAGGGGGGCATCCCCAATTATTATGTCATTGAAAAATATTTGTTTAAGACATTGCTACGTGCTAGTTTAACTTTATGCACTATATGTTCACTGTATTTAATGCAATGGTGGAAGTTGTTTTGATTCTTTACAAGAGCTTAGTTTGTGTTTCCTTTGCTTTTTCTGTTTACTGCAGCAAAACCACAAAATCTGTTTGCATTACCCAGGGCTTTAACCTTGTTGAAGTGCAGATGTGAACTTTATGATTATAAAAGAGAAGTTTGTGTTTGTCCTTTTGAATTTCAATTCAATGAACTATTTCTGAAATAATAAAAGTCCCTTTTTCCCATAATCCATTGATATTTGTTTGTTCTATTTGTTTCTTTTTCTGCAAGAGGCACACATATCTAACTTGAAATAGATAAAAATATTTTGGTTAGATTGATATTGTATTCAGCACATTGCATTATATATAACATGCATGCAGTTTTTTACTAGATCATGCAGTTTTTACTAGAGTAGAGCCATTGCATTTTTTAAACTTTCCTTATATCCTTTCTACTGTACCATATATTTATATAATCTGTAGAGCTGCTTATTTGTTCTGCCATGTGATACGACACAAAGCTCCTTTATGGATATAGTTATGTTCAATGCAAATAGCCCAGCAGCAGTGTTATAGTGTATAATAGAGACAGGTTTAAAACTTCCTGGTTAACCTACTGTTTCCCTGTATGTATACCCTCAGGGCCGGACTTGTTTACAGGGGTACAGGGGAAATTCCCAGTGGGCCTCACTGCCTGGGGGCCATTTTCTTATTTTAATGATCAGGTTTCAAACTGCCACATGATTTACATACTATTCATATGTTACTTTAGGGTTGCCTACCCTCCCAGAATGGCCGGGAGGGTCCAGAAAATCGGGTCCCCCTCCCGGCCCCCGGAAAGGTGGGCAACCCTTCCGTTTTCTGGGGGACCCCTGCTCCCCCCCTCCTGATCGCGGCTTCCTTACCCCTGACCACGCTGGTTCTGCTGATTTATGATGAGGGGGCAGGGCTAAAGTGTCATAATCGCATACTTTTAGCCCCACCCCCACCGCAGAGATTGGCAATTCAGGACATTTTCCATCATTGGGGCAGGGCTTAATGATGTCACGCTCAAGCCCCACCCCCAAACTCCTGCTTTCAGTCTCCTTTCCGGGCTTTTCCCAGAGAGGAGATTTAAAAAGTCGGGAAACCCTGTGTTACTTTATCATACCTCCCAACTTTTCAGGCAAGGAGATAGAGATTAAGGGGCATGGCTTAGCGGAAAGGGGGTGTGGTCTAGAAATCAAGTTATCTTTATTTGATCAGGCAAAACAAACAAGTTGCAGACAATTTGTACTGTATGGGGTTTATTTACTAAGATGGGAGTTATATTCAAGAGGGGATGTTGCTATGGGAAACCAATCAGATAATATCTATTTATATTCTAGAAGGTGCTAAATAAATAAGTATATTCGGTACTTATGTAGTAACTGGGCTGCCGATTTTGAAATCGGGTCCATCGCATCGCATCGTACCCGACCAAATCGCATGCGATGCGATGCGATGCGATGGACCCGATTTTTCCATAGGATTCAATGTTAAAATGGACTGAGTCCATTTCAACATGGAATTCAATGGGAAAAGGGGTCCTTTTCATACCCCTACTATCCAAGTGGGCATGGAGTTGGATATAAACCTGTGGCGAGCGTAGCGAGCCACCGAGCCCGAAGCGTGGCGAGCGTAGCGAGCCCCGCGAGGGGACACAGAATACCGTCCCCTCGCGGGGCTCGCTTCGCTCGCCACGCTTCGGGCTCGGTGGCTCGCTACGCTCGCCACAGGTTTATATCCAACTCCATGCCCACTTGGATAGTAGGGGTATGAAAAGGACCCCTTTTCCCATTGAATTCCATGTTGAAATGGACTCAGTCCATTTTAACATTGAATCCTATGGAAAAATCGGGTCCATCGCATCGCATCGCATCGCATGCGATTTGGTCGGGTACGATGCGATGCGATGGACCCGATTTCAAAATCGGCAGCCCAGTTACTACATAAGTACCGTATATTCTGATTTGTTGCTCTTGGCAACAACCTATCGTTAATAGAACTCCAACCTTAGTGAATTTACCCTTATGGATCTATATGGTAAACCTAATTGGCTGTTTTACCCTTCACAACTATTTTATCTCTAACATTTTTGTATTGTCTATTACATCTTAGTAGTGAGAAATAAACCTATTTGAGTTATTTCCCATGATGCAGATTATTTGAGATACATGTACCCTCTGATGAACATATTAAAACCACAATGACCCTTTGATGACCATTGTATTAAAATATGCATTCCTCCATCCCATTTGAACACGTGTCATAGAAAAAACCACCAAATGTGCAGCAAGTTGAAAACATGTGTCAGTTGTGTTTTATTTTTCTTAATTCTGAGCCAGCCCTTTCTAAAACATTGTTTTTCTTTGATCATTTGTTTTTTTAATATAAAAAAAATTTAAACACTCATAACTGAAGTCATATAAAAATGATTGTCCAGATCACTTACATGTAGGGGGAAATGTACTAAGAATACAAATACGATTGGTCGTATTCTTAATACAAATGAATACGACTGCATACGGCTGTTTTAGCCATATGCAAATTCGTATTCCGGAGGGGAATTTACAATTCATATTGATTCATATTAGTGGCCGTATATACGGACGCTTATATGAATTCGTATAGGCAGTCTGCATGGATCAGTCAGATCCGTGCTGGCTGCAGTGTGTAAAAAAAATAGAAAATAAACGGCCGTAACCAGCACCAGGCTGAAAGAGCCGGGGCTGGTAATACAAAATCAGGAAACCATTTAAATAGGGGTTTCCCAATTTTTTAAAACCAGCCCCAGGCTCCAGGACTGGTTCCCAAAATACGGGGGGGTCACCCATATTTTAAGAACCAGCCCCAGGCCCAACCAGCCAGCAGGGTAATGCCACAGCCAGGGGACACTTATTATATAAGGTCCCGCGGCCAAAGCATTAACCCTACCGATCAGTCAGCCTGGCCAGGGGCCCTGGGGGAGTGGGGACCCCCCCAATAAAGGTGTCCCCCCCTCCAGGACTTACCTGGCCAGGCTGAAGCCTGGTGCTCTCCCCGGTGACCCTGGGCTGTGGTCGCCGGGCTGATAAAATGGTGTAAAACAATAGAATCAACTATTGTCTAATACTGTGGAACTATGAGTCCCAGCAAGCCTCCCCTGCATGCTGGGACTTGGAGAACCACAATTCCCAGCACGCGGGGCATTAAAGGGCCCGCTGGAACTTGTAGTTCCACAGTATTAAAAATAGTCAAATAAACACACTGACACACATTATAAATAAAACTTTATTTCATCCAAAGCCCACACATACTGATACTTAACTATCTTGATCCCGTATGTAGGTATCCGGTGTCCTGGGGGTCCGGGGCTCCGGCATCCTGGTCCGGGGGTCTGGCGAAATCCATAGAGGGACCTGTGGAAGGAAATTATACTTACAAGTGTCCTATGGTGAAGATTACGTCCTCTTCAATCCTGCAGTAGTCCAGGGGTCTTGGCCAAAAAATAAACTGGCTACCCGAACCCAGACGGACTGAGCAGGAGCCGCACGATGTCTTTTTTACATTGTGCGGCTCCGCCCCCTGAATACAGCTGTAGATGTGTGAGTATCAAGAAACTCACGGACACCTGTGCAGCCTCAATCAGGTGTGTCTTTATTCCAGCTCCGGCTAACACTGACTGCCCGGCCAGCCGTGTGACCGGAAGTGATGTCATAACCTGGGTACTACAAAGACCAAGATGCATCAGATGCATCTACATCCCCCCTTTTAACTGAGAGGACACAACATGCATGGATAAAACAATTTCAACAACAATAAAGATAAAGCTGAAGGAAAAGACTACATAGAAAAGTCTTGGAACTTGGGATTGGGCTTTGACACCCGCCTGGACCTGGTGATGGTGTGCTGTGAACCCATGGGATTGTCCTGAACAATTTGGGAGGGCTCTGCCACCGGTAAGGTCTCTGGGATGGGATCGTCCACATGATGTGAATCACCACTAGCATTGGTTGCAGCAGTGGCAGTAACTGATGGACCCGGCTGTGCAGAGTCCTCTTCAGCTGTACTCAGCAGGTGCCGGTGGTTGCGCTCATACAAGGCATCGTCAGACTGCACCACATAACTGTTAGGATGCCCTGCTGGACGCTGCACCACTGCTGTTCTGTCAAAGCCTTGCTCAGTCTGTATGCGAACAGGTTGGCCTGGAGAAAGATGTGGCAGGCGATGTGCAGATCTGTCGTAGGACACCTTGGAGCCTGCTCTGCGTCTGTTGATGCAATCACTCACTTGGGATTCCACTCTGGGCCGCAGGAGCTGCTTTGCCATGGGGAGCACCGTACGGGTGCGCCGTGCCAACAAACACTGTGCAGGGGAGGGTAACCCGTCTCTGGGTGTATTTCTCAAATTGAGCAGGGCTAAGTATATGTCTGAGCCATCTCGTGCACACTTTTCCATCAAGTGCTTTGCTGAGCGAACTGCCCTTTTTAGTTTTGATATTACCATCAGGCTTATGGTGGTGGTGAGGTAGTTGATTTCGAACCAGCCTGAGTAAGAGTCCGCAAGCACCATGTACTCCTTCCCCTCCATTCAAACAGGTCAGCCGCCAGGATGGACAAAGGAAGGTCCGGGCTCCCGTGGCTGATGTGGACGCAGGGCATTGCAGGGGGCACAAAGAGACACAGACCGTTCAATGTCACCATACATAGAGGGCCAGAATGCAGTTTCTTCGGCCCTGCGCTTGGTGGCTTCCAGGCCTGCATGGCCCTGGTGCAACTGCTGGGTGTATGAGGACTGTAGAGCAGCTGGGATCACAAAGCGGTGACCTCTCATAATGACACCATCAACTATGGTGAGTTCATCCCTCATGCAAAAGAAGGTACGTAGACAGTGGGGCAAGTCTCTGGATGAGGGTGGCCAGCCATTGAGGATGACATCAGCAAGACGCTGGGAGAGCTCATCTGTGCTGGTAGAGTCATCCAGCCTTATATGATATGTGATGGGCAGCTTTCGTAGTTTGCTGTTATCAAATAAGTCTTGGAAATCTTTCATTTCTGGGTCAGTCATTTGATTTGGGTGTACATCAGGCCCAATTTCAACAGGCCCAGTTTCATGCTGTCCGGGAGGCCAAGCAATGACTTAACTTGTTGGTCCACAATGTGAAAAAGTAATTCAGCACGGTTGAACTGTATTTTTGTGGTGCCAATTGTGGTGATGACCTGGCCTCCATATGCTATTAGGTTGATATTGTCTTGTGGGTTGATCTGTGCAGCACGGTCTAGCTCGCGTAGTTGTCTGCGTTACATGACGTTGCACTTGGCCCCTGAGTCTATCTTGATTGTGGCCACTCTGTTGGTGTGTTTGGTCTTGAGCTTTATGAATATTTCACCCCTCTCATCAGTGTGATCGACACTGTCACAGGCTGTTGTGCGGGCTGTGCTGTGCACCAGGTCTGTGTCTACCTGGCTGACCTGCCTGGGTGTGCGGCTGTATCGGGGTTCTGGCTGCTGCTTTGGGGGTGTCTGGTCTTTGGAGCGACAGCACCTGGCGAAGTGGTTCCATTTGCCACATGCATTGCAGCGTTTATCATATGCGGGGCAGTTCTGCTTGCCTGGGGGGTGCTGTGCTGCGCAGTTCCCACATGAGGGTGAGCGGGGTGCGGTGGCCGCCATGACACATACCTAAAAATATTTTGAAATAGGAGAATTGATTACCATATAACTACCAAAATAAGTCCTTATTGAGAAATTGTAAAAAATATTAAATAATGTAAATTGTGTTTTATCCTTAGGTTCAATTGTATGATGAGGGACAGGATTCACTTTGATTTGTCCAGTCGCCAGCACTTGTTCGTTACTTTGATCATAAATTATTTAAATTTGTTCTGGACCTCCAACCCAGAGTATATATATATATAAATTAAAAACAGACAATTAGTTAAGAAAATTCCTATACTGAATTTTTTTTTCTTTTTCTAAAAATAGAGTGTAAATAAATTCAAGGTGCAAAGAAATAGAATTTTTTTTTCTTTTTCTAAAAATAGAGTGTAAATAAATTCAAGGTGCAAAGAAATAGAGTTGCTTATCTTTTTAGATGAGGCAGGAAGGCTGTAATGACCAACGCGTTTCGTCCTTCTGACTTTATCAAGGGATAAAGTCAGAAGAACGAAACGCGTTGGGACATTACAGCCCTCCTGCCTCATCTAAAAAGATAAGCAACTCTATTTCTTTGCACCTTGAATTTATTTATACTCTTTTTCGAAAAAAAAAAAAAAAACATTTTAGGATAGGAATTTTCTTAACTAATTGTCTGTTTTTAATTTGTTTCCTATTTGTTCAAATAAATGTATTTATTTTTTACATATATACGTTGACAATTTTTTTATTAATTATATCCATAGTCAATTTTGGTACGCATCGTGGTTCCAGGTCCACATATATCACCAGTGACTTACTTATTTTTCAAAAGTGCAGGCTAGCACAATTATTATATATATGTTTTAAAGAGCAGTAGTCGCCGCATCTTCATCCATTGAACACGTACTTTCTCTCTAAGTAACTTACCATTACTTTTCCTTTGAAGATTGTCTGACACCCCTTAATTTGAAGGGGGACATTGCCTACTATACCCTATTTTGGTTGAAGTTTCATTCTGCTGTAGAATAGATACATTATATATAATGAAGACAGGGTTTCCATAGTCCATTGTGAATCCTTTCTATTTATGTTATGGTTCGGTGATGGCATTTATTTGGCCAGCTGGAGAATTCAAGTATAAAAATTCCACTCTATGTAATGCTACTCAGCATAGTAAAAGACACTGTTTTCATAGTAATAAAAAGAAATCCCCTTTTACACAGTAGATTGCAGGTGCTGAATTCCCTCACTAATAAAATGCCAAATAGACATTCTGTTATTAAATCCAATCATTTGTTCTCCCCATTGAGGCATATCATTTCTATACTATATTCTGTGCTTCCACTCTTAATTAGTTAAATACAACAGGCTATACATAATTGTTTAATTCTATGTTTTTATATACAGTGAGAGATTAAATGTGTATGGTTACACACTGCTGCTGTAATAAAGAAAATCTTGATTCTATTTAACATTAAACGCTGACTTGTATGCTGACTGCGGGAGCCCTGAGGCTTAACAGGTGGCAGCGTTTCAGTCTGATGTGATTTGATGCTTTTAACCTTTGTTTGCTTCAGTCAGTCATAGCAGCCCAACGCTGGATGCCAAAATGAAAAGTTCAGGGCAGTGATATGTATTCACAGAGCTGTGACAGTTATTTGCCTGAGTTGTAGTGTAAAAAAATGTATCAGTCTTCTCTGCAGAAGTGTCATGGAATTCCACAAATAATACAGTACCAGTGTGATCATGATATATCCCATGTGTGGGGTTTGATAATATTGGTTGAATCAAATACTTCTGTGTAACAGGACACTAAATAGATGAATGCATATTAATACCCACTTGGCTTTGTATCACCTCATTTGAGCATTTATGCTTGATGTCACAAAGTACGGTGTATTGTGCTATACCCAGAAACTGGGACATTGCAATAATTCTTTTGATTAGACTGAAAAGGTGGGGTCACTCCCAAGCATTATATACATGTATACAACAACCAAATACGTCAAGATAATACTTTTAACAAACCCTACTTGAGAAGACAGTTATAAAGCAGTTGAAAATTCGAGTTTTATACCTAAATCATTAGGAATGGGGTTTGTGGTAAAGGAAGCCTATTGGAAAAAAAGTCTTTAACATGCTGTTACCGTACTGTCTGTCGCGGTTCCGGTATTCCATGGATCTGGCTTGGGACCCTGTGTAGGAGCCGGGTGTACAGGATACAATGAGGCTGTGTGTTAATCTTATTCATAGCCCAGGTGAAATAATATAATTGGGGATCCCCTCCTCCACCCCAACCCAAGTTCACAACAGGCGGTAATGGGTGACATGGTGAGGCAGAGGGTGGCAGGTAGAGGCAGAGGGAGGCAGTGACAGGGAGAGACAGAGGGTGTCATGGAAAAACAGTGGGTGACAGGAAGAGGGTAACACGGACAGCATTGGGCCCCTTAAACCCCATTGAATGCATTGCACTGCACCTGTGGCACCAATGGTAGTTCTGCCTCTGTATAGGATATACAGGGTATCAGGCATAATAGTAACACATAGGAACTATGGACTGGTGATATGCAAAGAACTGAAATGAAACCAGGAGCCACCAGGTCACCAGGCATCCTCTCACTTAATAATTAATTAAGACCAGTCAGGACAAAGATCTGCACCGGAAGCAAGCCATCCCCTAGAACTCAAAGCAGTATAGTACTGGCAGAATGGATCCAGAACTAAATCAGTAATCAAATTATTATATAACCAGGGAAGAGCTTGAGGAAGTTATATCCCAGGTACTGGGTCAGTATGATCTCCCTACAGTTGGGATCCTGGCTGTCTTAATCTTGATATGTTGGCCGCGGGGGAGCACATAAAGGGCCCTTGCAGGCTTGCTGTGCTCACCATGCTGTGGGCATAGTGGTAGATATGGAATTTTCATGATTTTTTCCTTTTTTTTTCTTTTGTAATACTTTACCATGTGCATGGGGAGGAAAGTTCTTTAAAAAAAAAAGTGAAATTTAATCAAAGTTATCCAGTGATGTCTATGGCCTAACAAATATTTTAAGCTCTAACTAGCAGGGCCCTCTCTCCTCATGTGCTTTTGTAAGAATATATCTCTGCCACTGTTATAATTGCCTCAGTGTCCGCTGCTGCAACTGTTTATTATTTACCATGTACTTGTCCTAATTTGCATTTGTACTGTAAATCACTATCTTCTTGTTTTGTTCTTTTGCTAATCTATGTATTGTCAGGCGCTGCGGAACCCTTGTGGTGCCATATAAACGATAATAATAATAAATAATAATAATTAACAGTCACACCGTCCCACTGGCTACAACATATTCTGTGTGTGTTTAACCGGTCAACCATGTTAGTGACAATTGTACTGGTATATGACCAGTAAGTGACCAGCTGAGTGTGGAACATCTTTTATTGCTATTTTAATAGGATTCTACAACTATTTGACCCTTTGAGTGCCAGTTGAATTTATTAAAATAGGTCTGAAATTTGCCAAGCAAACCTTTTTATTAAACCCTTTGAGTGCCAATGTTACTGTGAGAGAACCTCAAAATATCCATTAAAAATGCCAACGCCGCTCAAATCTACTGTTCTTTTTTTGGGTACAATATTTAACTAAACTTCAATTAATTGACCTGGCTGTATTTGTATTTATACTTAAATAAAAGTCGCTGGAAGCAATGGTGCAATTTTTAGCGGATATTTTGAGGATCGCTCACAGCAACATTGGCACTCAAAGGATTAATAACAGGTTCAGGATTTACAGTTGTGGTGCTATAATTGTATTGCACTGCACTTGCAAGTTTATTAATAAATAAATAATAAGAGATGAATGATATATTTCTAATATTTTGTCACTGTAACATTCACTCGTACAGTATCTAATTCACTTTACATAGACATTTGTAAATGTGCACAATTTTATACATAGCTGTTGTCAGGGGCGAATTTAGGGGTCAGGCCACCCCTAGGCACAACATTTTTGTCCCCCCCCCCCCCCTATTTTAATGTAATCATATATGTATATACAATGTTATTTATATTTCATTAAAATGTAACTGTAGCCCACCTCAATATTTTTTTAAGCACTGTGGACTGCTCACTGTACGGAGGACCCGGAGAGAGGGAGGCACTTATTAGTACAGTGATTAGCACATTATCTCTGTCAGTCTCTCTCCGGCTCACACACTATGACTGTCTGAGTGCAGGGAGGATCTGCACGTTGCTCAGCTCCTGGATACACAGCAGCCAATAGACTGTGTGTGTGTAGAGTAGCCAATGGGCGGGCAGCAGTGAGTCTGAGACATTTCCGGACGCGCAGGGGGACCGTCGGACCCAGCCACTAAGCGGTGATGTAATGTGCATGGCACAGCGGGTGGGCAGTGGCGGGTGACGAGCGGCGCTGCCGCCTACACATGATAATTCATGTCTGCGGCGGCGGCGCTTGTCACTCGTTGCTGCCCACCCGCTGTGCCATGCTGCTATTTAACAGAATGTTAGCCTGCCTGCCGCCCTTAATTGGTGCCGCCCTGAGGCCGGTGCCTCACGTGCCTAGGCACAAATTCGGCCCTGGCTGTTGTCTAGTCAAGTATTTAACCTTTTTAACACTGAGGATATAGACATGCACAGTGTGTTGTTCAGCTGGCGATACTTTCAATCGGCATGATAAAATGTATTGTGTTAGAACAGCACTTGCAGTTATTGGTCACTGATGTACATAGATGGAAGGCTTATCCCTGCAACTCTGATTCAATATTCAATGTTTTCAATATTTGATATTAAATCATGCCAATATTCGCAATCCAATATAGCAATGATGCTTGAACATAGTTTATTTGAAATTATAGGGATACATTAATCAAAGTACAATTTTATGTGTGGTTTGGCCTTTAGTAAATCTCATGTTTGCAAAGCCACGCCTTAAATTCCTAGAAGTGTGGTTTTGCAAAACCCTACTTTGGTAAACATCATCTGTAATGCATTAAGCCTGTAAATATCAATAAAGAGCTTACTTTATTTATACAATCAGTGAATAATGTTTTTCTTTGTCTGTTATTTAGGGTATGGCATTCTCTCTGGAGGAGAGACTACAGCTGGGCATCCATGGTCTTCTACCTCCCTGTTTTCTCAGTCAAGATGTCCAGGTCCTGAGAGTACTTCGCAACTATGAGAGGCAGAAAGGTGACCTTGACAGGTAAACTCAAGCAGAATTTGAAGCAGTCAAACTTGAGATGACTGGTTACAATTTATTTGCAAATTAGATTTGTTTATATTTACCATTCCTCACTTATCTTTCCAATTGCTAGACCTAATGTGGCCTGTACATTTAGAGATTTATGGGCATTTTCTAAACAATCTCACTTAGAAAATTCCCATACATTGCTAAATGTTTAGGGGCTATAGCAATGCGCGACCCACACATTGCTATCACCCAGCGATTAATATCCAGCATGCTGGATAAATGTATAATGGCCGCTGTCAGGGCCAGTGTTCTCACAAGAGAACACTGGCCCTGACATATAGCTCAGCACACAGCACTGAAGGTGCCCATACGCGTTACAATTATTGTATACAATATCGCATCTCATCGCATCTCGGTTTTGCGATGAGATGACATGAGATGTGCAGCACATACTTTTTGTACTAGATCTCATCTCATCTTATCTCATCATAAAAACTGAGATGCGATGAGATGCGATATTGTATACAATAATTGGAAAGTGTATGGGCACCTTGACACATCGCTGTGTGCTGAGCGATCTTGCTGAAGCATTCTTTGTGATCTAGCTCGTTCAGAATGCTTCAGCATTTCCCCATGTGTAGGCCCAATTAAACGTAGGTATTTATCAAAGCAGGGAGAGAGATAAAGTATAGAGATATAAAGCGCTACCCAACCAGCTTCTAAATCTCATTTTATAGACTGTGTTTGAAAACACAATTACAGAAAGAGCCTTGGGAGTTTCTATAATTGGTGCAGTGTATGTGGTGCACATGGGCCCTTGGGTCCAGGGGGGCCCATACCACACACACTGCACCCATAAATTATACTTACCCCTCCGGAGTGCCGTGGCAGCACCTCAGCACCAGAGACGCAAATCAATTGAAAAATGTCAGCCGCTGTCATTTATGAGAGATTTGCGCATGCTCACTGGATCTGTCCCTAGGAACAAGGTACGGACACCATGTTCCCAGAAACCTGTGCACAGGGCCGGCGCCACCACTAGGCAGCTTTAGGCATTTGCCTAGGGCGCCGGCCAATGGAGGGCGGTACTGAGCTGCAGCAGTACTGAGCTGAAGCAGCAGTGCTCCCACCCGAGGAGAGCAGCTGCCAACTTCAAGTACCAGCAGCTATTCTTGGACCCAGCAGGGAGCAGGTGAGCCGTACCCCCATCCCCCCGCCCATGCCCAAGGATCTGATCCACCCGCACCCCCGCACTGGTCAGCGGCAATCTGCGGGTGACAGCTGCTTCCCCCTCCCTGCTAGTCAGTGTTACTCTGCGGGTAGCGCCCGCCCGCACCCCTCCTGGAGCGCTGTAAACCGCGGGTGGCTCCCGCTGCCCCCCTCCCCCCCAGCAGGTCAGCTTTATCTGGTCAGTGATATTCCATTTTAAATATGTTGAAGCGCCGGGGGAGAGAGGGCTCTAGCAGCCTCTGAAGAAACCCGGGTAGGAGTCCCCGGCTATGTTGAGGTGAGGGAGGCGGGTGAAGTGTCTCCAGCGACTGGGGGGGGGGAGGGGCGGCAGCAGCGGTGATTTCGAAGATTTGCCTAGGGTACTGAGATGGCTTGCACCAGCCCTGCCTGTGCATGCGCAGTAGACTTTGGCATAATGATTCTACTCGCTGTCAGAGAGGAGGGTGCCTACAGCGAGGGCTGTAAGCGGGTCCTCTCCTCACGTGAAATGCCCGTGGAATGAGCTGTAAATATACTAAAGCTTCTAAAAAGGAAAAGAGGTGATGTTGCCCATAGGAACCAATCAGATTCTGTCCCTTCTATATTGCCTCCTAGAAAATAATTAACATACTGTAATCTGATTGGTTGCTATGTTCAACATCACCTCTTTTCATTTTTAGAAGCTTTAGTAAAATGTGAGAGCCTGATATCTGTTCATCTCTAATGCTGTAGCATGTTAAAAGTGAGATTGAACAATTTATTTTACATCTATACAGTATCTCATTTTTGGGCTTAAAGTATGATGTAAGTATTTAAAAATCTTGAATCTTGCTAACATTTCTATGACATTACACTGAAGCTTTGGACCTACCCAAGTGCACTTCTATCAGGTACAGCCAGAGGCAGAACTCTGGGAGGCAATGGAGTCATCTGCCGCCGGGCTCCTGCTCCCAAGGGGGCACCTCTCCTCCCCATCAAGTTTGAATCCGTTAAATGAAAGCAGTTGATATTGCTAATGTGGATGACTCCTCCTTCTAACATAATTTTTGCAAGTATCACACCCTGTATTAGATCCCATGCCCTTACTGGAGACAGACACCTTACTGATTGAGCAATTTGGGGGGGCACCAATATTTATCTTGCCTCCGGGCAACTTGGATGAACTTACGCCACTGGGTACAGCATTGCATAGACTTTCATGTGGTGATTATTTTTGTAAAGACATCTTTTTGTGAACGTTTTGGTAAAAATAATATTACCCTGATGAGATACAGTATCTAATTGGCATAGTTTTTCTTTACTGATTAAAAAGTACAGTAAATAAATTAAAAATATAATTTGGTACACATTTCTATTAGTATGTCCAACTTTTAAAATGTGCAAAATACATACACAAATACACACATAAACACACACACACACAGCAATATAATATTCTAATAATGTTTGTGGTACTGTGCTTGATAAAAGTCTACCAGTCTGAAACGCGAGCAAGTGGCAAACTTGCCTGTGTATCCATATTGTTTAAAGTCATGAGAGTGCCGCCTTTTCTCTGTTATTATTTATGGTGGTTGTGTATTATGGATGGCACCTGGACCAGTAATAATTTCACAGTACGGGCTGATTAGTGAAGTGCACAGTTCATTTCTGTTTTAAAACTTGCTCCATGTGACAATGGGGGTTATTTTGGTTCACTCTTTCTGACAAATTCCTTCTTACATGGACAAAACCATGTGCACTGCAGGGGGGCAGATATAAAAGATGCAGAGAGAATTAGATTTGGGTGAGTTAATTTTTTTCTGTGCAGGGAAAGTGCAGACTGCTTTATTTTTACACTGCAATATAGATCTCACTTTGAAGTAAAACCCCGCCCAAATCTAATTCTCTCTGCACATGTAACATCTGCCCCACCTGCAGTGCACATGGTTTTGTCCATCTAAGAAGGAATTTGTCAGAAAGAATGAACCAAAATAACCCACAATATTACACTGTATTTGTTCAGTGAACGGTTTGTGATATTAGCAAATCTAATGGCAAAGAGAAGCTATAAATCAAGTTGTTACATAGAAAGGTCATTTTGAATCAAAGGTTACTCACCACAACATTTAATGCTTCAGTTAAAGATAACATAAGGTAAGAAGTCGTTTTTCCTGAAAATGTATTTTAATTCAGTATTAGTATTATTATTCAGTACTAGTATTATTATTCAGTACTAGTATTATTATTCAGAATGATTGGCTCAACATGTATTATACTATGAAATTCAGAAATAAGGGCATCTACATCTGTGTGCTTAGGATACACTATGCATGATGTATTACTGTGGCAATGGAGATGTGGTAGCTCATTTAACTCATTTAAAAGTAATTATGTTGTTTTGTGCTTCTTTCCTTAATAAGCATGCATAGGCCGGGGTGTAATGGGAGCCACTTTGTGGCAATCTGCAGCAGCACCCCAAAGATGGCTACTTAACTGTGAGTGCACTCAGATATATAGTATATATACATATAGATAGATATAGATATATTTGCGGTAAAGAGCATCACTCCGGGTCTTGTTAATTGTGATATGGGGCAGATTTATTAAGCTCGGTGAAGTGATAAACTGTTTGGTTTTTATCACCGGCCAATCAGCTCCTACCTGTGAAGTTACAGGCTTGGTTTGAAATATAACAGGTAGGAGCTGATTGGCCGGTGATAAAAAACAGACAGTTTATCACTTCACCGAGCTTAATAAATCTACCCCTTAGTCACAGTCTTTTTCACAATTAACAAGACCCCGAGTGACAGTGTTTTCCGCAAATATAATAAGGAGCAAAGGGTCTTTCAGGAGCAGGTACCCAGACAGGTACTATATTTATATTATTTCAGAGTGCCGGACTTTCAATATTTTCTATATATATCACCTTTTTGTCTATAAATCTGCTCATTGTGTATGATATGCTTTCTATAGCAGATTGGGAATGTATCATTTACACATCTGCAAAACAGGTTTTTGTTCTGATGCATTCTAAATGGGATTTCCTATTAGAGTTTTACAGTTCAGTCTTTTTGACTTGATTGACCTAGCATGCCATGCAAATAAACCTCTGCACAGTAATGAGTCTCATACAGTAGACCGGCATTATGCCATATGCGGATCCTACAATGGTACACTGTGTAAGAAGTATAGCCTAGCTACTCAATGTTTGTTTGACTTTCAAAGTTTGTCCGACGCTTGCTTTAACAAACTTATTTCATATATGTGTAATGTTACCAGTTTTTACAACCGGTTATACAGACACAAATATACACTATGCCATTATTTAAGACAAGCAATTTCTCCATGGTGTATTAACCATAAGCGTAACCTTCCATACTGTGCGAGATCGCATTTGATGGCAATGGTATGTAAGGGTGCATAGAACCATAGAATGCTATTTGTCTATATGATGTATACGGCACATTCTGCCCATGACGTTGTTAATGATGTACAGTAAGAACGTACGGACATAATCTGTGCGATCTAAATGACTTATCTGTATAATGCAGACATTAGCTGTTTCTGATCACTGAGAATTAATGTTTAATCTGCATATTACAGTAAGAACTTCCCAATGGTTGTCCTCAAGAAACCTGGCCCACTGTCATAACTTGGCTTCTTGTGAAATCCTTCTGGCAGGGCTTAAGAGTGACGTTATGAAGAATTGTTTGTGGGGTTTATTAAAGGACTTGGAAAAAAGGTTCATTAATTGGCAGATGAGTTGACATGGCAAAAAAATGGTTTGTAATGTTAAGCAGGTGCTCGCTGAAGAATCCCATTTCTGTGTTTTGTTGGTAATGGGTTACCAGGTTTTATCATGACCAGATGGTGCACATGCGTAACCAAACAGTGCGAGCACATTGGGAATAACGCGAAGTAGCTAGCACAGAATAACTCACCTGTGTGATGACTTTATAGAGGATCATACTATGATGTAACTGATAATGCATTTGAAGAATATGCATTTGTATATGACCCACAAACTGTATGTGAATAAAGCGTTGAACCATCTTATTTAGATAGTTCTGTGTACAATAATTCATTGGTCTTAAACATTACATGATTGAGTTCTGGGACATATTTAATCTGACCCATAAATGATGCATTATTTAAGTATAATTTATTTTTAACGGTATTTAAAATGTCATGAATTTCCCACTGTTTTACTGTACATCATTAACAACATCATGGGCAGAATGGGCTTTAGTACGATTTATCATAGACAAATAGCATTCTATGATATAGACACCCTTACATACCGTCACCGTCAAATGTGATCTCTCACAGTATGGAAGGTTACGCTTATGATTGATATACCATGGAGATATTGCTTGTCTGATATACTGGCATAGAGTATATATTTGTGGGCATATCCAGTTGTAAAAACTGGTAACATTACACATATATGAAATAGGTTTGTTGAAGCAAGTGTCGAACAATATTTGGCTAAAAATACATGGTAATGTTGCAGAGGTGCAGTGGTTCCCAAACTCAGTCCTCAGGACCCCACACAGTACATGTTTTCCTCTTCAACTGACAGGTGTACTCAGTACTCACTGACACATTTTAAAAGATCCACAGGGGGAGCTAGTTATTTCACTTGATTCTGTTAGGAGACCTGCATAGGAATGTGCCACTGAGCGATCTGCAGGGCCAGTGTTCTCCAGGGGGGGACACTGGCCCTGACACCAGAGATTATAGATTTATCCAGCATGCTGGATATTAATCGCCAGGATATTGCGACATGCAGGGCCGTTCAGCGCTATTGCTATGGCTATGGCCCCTACATACACAGTGATGTAGGGCCATTTTATGAGCGATCTAGTTAAATTAAGTAATATCACTCAGAAATTGGCCTGAAATCGCTACATGTATAAGCTCCATAAGCTTATCAGGATGGGGTTTGGTCATCTAAAAATGGCTTTACTCAGCTTACCACTATGGAGCAGCTTGAAATCTTGTTATCCCACAATGATAGGCTTACCATACTATCCCAGAATTACACAGGTTCTGTGGTTGGCATAGTTCAAGCCAACATTTCACCTGATTTTAATCAGAAATAGAACCTGTGTAATTCATGAGTACTGTATCTAGGGTTAACACCCATCTGGGATTACTCGGACAGTCGGGTAATTAAGGACGGTGTCTGGAGTCCGGATGGGTGGTGTTTCCGGACTATACAATATCCGGTAACAGCGCTGCCACTATGGTGAGGTGAGAGAAGATGTGCCAGGAGTCGGGACATGGGAGAGATATCTGCGGCGCGGACTTGGCTGCTCATCGGCTATTTCAAATCTCACAGTTCAGCAGCCAATTTAGGGGTGGCAGTGGTGGCTCTTGATTGGCTGCCGGAATGCGAGCTGGTGCAAAATTTTAAATAGCCGATGAGCAGCCAGGTCAGCGCCAAGGCTATCTCTCCTGTGTTCCGACTGCTTGTTTATAACTCTCCATTTTATCACTTTTGAAGCTTAGTGCATTTGGCCCTAAGCCTGGTGAAGTGATAAAGTGGCTAGTTATAATGCATCAGCCAATAAGCTCCTAACTGTCAAGTTACAGGCTGGGTGTGAAAAATTACAGGAGCTGACTAGCTGGTGCATTATCACCTGCCACTTTATCACCCATGCTCAATATATATATATATATGCCATCCCCTTGGTGCTCTATGTAAGACTTTGGCCAGGTGTACTAAGCTTCAAAGAGTGATAAACAATCAACCAATCAGCTTATAACTGCTATGTTGCAAGATGGGTTTGAAAAATGATAGTTAGGAACTTAAATAACTTTTTGAAGCATAATGTTTCTGGCACGATGTCTGGTTCCCCCTAGCAGATATGTGTTTGAATGTGTAAGGGCTGAGACTCCCACTTTCAGACACTGTAAAAGTGCATCTTTAAATGCAAGCATAAAGGTCCATACACACTGGGCCTAGCGTGTATGGACAGTGATGATCGCTATCATCGCTGGGGGGAAAGCCGCTCAGTGCATACACGGACGGCTTTGCAAAGTATAGTGCTATGCAAAGCCATCCTCATAGCAGCTCATCTGCTGGTAATACCAGCAGATGAACAGCTTTCCCTGAGATGATGCGGGAGCATGCAGCAGCGCTCACCGCTCTTCGCCGGGCCATACACACTGGGCGGCTTTGAGCTCAAAACAGCAGGTTTGAGCGGCTTTCAGCTCGAAGACACCCAGTGCCTATGGGCCTTAAGTCTCACCATCCAAATTTGCAGGATCCCCATAATGGGAGTAATTTTTCTATCCAAGGTTGACCTCCAAGGTGAACGACATGTATACTCTCATAAACACCCATAAGATGGACTATCTCCATGCGCCTGAGTAGCCACGTCCCAGCATGCACAGTGCTAACACAGAGAAGGTGACACTCTCTTAATGCCGTACCAGCCCGCCCACCTGAAAGAGATAAGTCAATTTCCAGACTACCCAAATGTCCCTAAGTATTTGCCTATATTGCCTATTCTTAGGGCTGGCTATGATTACTGGTACTGTGGAATGAGATTTGATGACTCATCAAATCTTCCTACGCGTGTCCCTGCTTTGCACCAAAATGCATGGTGTATGTAACAGCAAAATATATGACTGGCTGGTATTATGAGTTAAGGTGCCCATACACGGAGCGGTAACTCATTGCATCTACACGGAGCGATAACTGCATTGCAACTAGTTCAAAATGAATGGGATGGGTTAAAGCACCGTGCGTTTTGATGCAATGCAATATAGGTAAAAAAACACAGGCAGCACATACTTTATGTGCTGTGCAATGGGATGTGCGCGGGAGTGCGCATCTCATCACACCGCCTTGTCGCTCCGTGTATGGGCACCTTTAGGTAGAGTTACAGAATTACTGTTATACCTGGTGTTTGTGAGGACTACAAAAACTAAACTTTCTTATCATTAATTTGAGTCATATATGAGGCCAAAGTGATCGTTATTTTAGTCGATAAATTCAGAAGTATTATTTAATGAAAATGGTTAGTTCTATATTAGTTGGCAGATGTGGTGTGATGTACATCTCTGCACAGTGCATCTACACAAATATATGGTTCATAGAAACATCCCCGTACACATTCATGTAGCTGTAGACATGCTGGCCACACACTTGGGGGAATGGTACAAAACTAAGACCATTTGCTCTATGGAAATTAGATGCACTATGGGGATAATTCAGACCTGCTTGCTAGGCTGCATTTATTCAGAGCCTATTGAGCAGGTGAACCCCGCAGAACACACTCCCCCCTTCCCCCGAATCCCCTTGCTATGCTGTGTGCAGATGTGTACGCTTACACATCCCCTCGCAAGCAACGGCACAGAGAATAAATCCTTTGATGGTTATATATCCTCAAAGGAATTTTCCTCTGCACGCAGCTGAAGGGTTGTCTCCGAATTGGGGGCGGTCACTGATGTCATGTGATGTCAGCCGCTCCACCCCGAGCAGACAGGAGAACACCTGCGTTCCCTGGGGCCCGCCCAGCATTTCTATAGGCATGCCCACTGTTTTTGTGTGTCAATCAGGCAGCAAGTGCCCTGGCAGTTGAAAATCTATCAATGCACATGCACATTAGCAGACCCCCACCATCGGACAGGGGAGTGAATTCGGACCTGAAGGTACAGTTCTGAATTACCCCCTATATACTGTATGAAGCTGTCCTTTGTTTCACTAGATGGGATCTTTTCATATTTGAAATTGCCAAGTCATAGCAAAGAGTCTCAGATCAATGTAATGTACAGTATATTTTACAAATTGAATTTGTCAACGGTTATGTATATATATATTTTTATTGCTACAGGTATATTTTATTGATGGGACTTCAGGATCGTAATGAAAAGCTGTTTTACAAAGTTTTGACATCGGACATTGAGAGATTCATGCCTATTGTTTACACACCAACTGTGGGGTTGGCTTGCCAACAGTACGGATTAGCCTTCCGGAGACCAAGGTACTGTGAAACCTTGTGTGGTGAATTATCATTTCAAATACAATACTAGCAGCAACTGTTCTGTGTTTAGCAACTGAAAGTTGGTGAAAGTGGAAAACTACATAATAAACAAAAACTAATAATTATATATTTTTGTAAAATATATTTATTTATGGTAAAAAATATATTTGTGTTTGTATACAGTAAGTAGGTTTCATCTTTACACATATTGCTGGACAGTGGTCACCCACATCTGATGAAGGTGGGTGACCCATGCTGGGTTGCCACATGCCTACTATTGCTGGACTTGCCTTTGCTTCATTGGACCAGATGACTGCAGCCTCTAAAGGCCTAGTGGACAACCTCTACAGCCCACCACACCTCTAATTTGTTTGCAAAAGAATTGTTTATCCACATCAATCCACCTTCTAGTAAGCTATGCTGTTAAAGCTGGATCTTATCAGTAGACCTTTGGAGGGGATACATATGATATCCCGTTGGTCCTATACATCCTGGTATGTAGAATCCTGACAGGGGCTCCGCTAGTCGGCCAACACTCTCCACCTACCTTTCTCACCCTAACCCCCCCCACACACACACACACACAGCTTGATCCTAACCCTCGCCAATAGGGCCTAATCCTAACCTCCGGACCCCGTCACCTAACCCTATCCCCCCTTGTAAGTGCCTAAACCTAACCCTCCCTCCCTGCTCCTCTCCAAATTATAGAGGATTTTATAAAAAGTTACTCCCCCACTCCTCTCATGCACTCACTTACTACTCAGTTAATCTAATGGGATAGGGAATGGAGAACCCGCTAATAATAAGGTCACTTTCAGACATTCTTCATAATAATGAAAAGGACTGGGATGATTATTGTTCTGATGATCTAACCACTCAGTGCAACCCTAAAAGCATACAGCTTTTTTTTCTTTAGCCTGTTTTAGCATAAACATCCATTTGCAGGCTATGCAGGAACACCCACATCATTCAATGGTCACCGACCATCGAATAATGTGGAAGGCCCACGCACATCTAAGGTTATTCTCAGGTAACCTTATATGTGCGTGGACATTTGGCAGGAAGTGGGCGGGCAGCTGACATCCAGTGATGTCACGGGCTGCTTTCCATGGGAACGCCCATGAAATGCTGGGCATTTCCATGGGAGCAACTATCCGCCCCCCCCTGCTGTCTTGGGTGCATGCACCTGGCGAACAGTCGTGGCCGCACACACCCAGGGTATGCACATGCGCAGAAATGCGGCTGCGCATGCACATACGGCCCACATCGGTCGTGAATGCGAATAGATTAGAATAAGAACAACATCAATGCATGATGCACTGGATAGACGTCCAAACCATAACTAAAAAAAATATATATTAGTATGGATATAGGTGTATTTTTTTTTACAATATCTCTAGCTCTCAATAAATGATAAGTAATTATTTATAACCTTGCATGCTGGAAATTGGAATGTAAAGGCATGATCTGGATAAAGGAAAGAAATAAAATATCTGACTTTATAAAGACTTCTATCCTAATCCCTTGGCTCCACTGAAGTGCCAAATATAGAAAGAACCATAATGAATTGTTAGTCTACAGCACATACTTTTAACAGCGACATAACTCATTTAACATAGGCTTAGTTTATAGGTAATATGATATACAGACTCATTCTGTGAGCACCAGGATCTACAATAGCTCCTCACTGTCTTTTCAATTTATACATTTAATTTATTCAACAGCCAGCCAGGACAATACAAGTTGTGAGCAATGGTTGTTTTTAAACAGTTGGGATGCAAGATATTCTGCAAGAGATTTCATCCAGATTATTGTGCTCACCAAAGCAAAGGTGTGGCTTAACACAAAACAAAGGATATTTGTTGGTACATTATTGTTGTAATCAATTGATAAATGTGTTAGATCCTACAATTGTAAGGATAAATCTAAAGCCCCATACACACTACACAATTTTTTAAAAGATATCGCTCAGAAGGGACCAAAAATTGTGTATTTCGTATACTCATAATCGTTTACGATGCGCAATTCTCCGCACCATAAACAACCCCGTTTTCGTGTGTGAGTGCAGCTCAATTTGACTATATCGTTAGTGACTGCATACACAGCTGCGGAACCGGTGACGCCACTGAACGATATCAGTAACAGATATGCTTGTTTGACCAGCAGCACTAGTGATATAGTTAACTATATGGGCAATAGTTTATGGTTGGTTATAGCGCTCTAATCCCCGGTATGTGGGTGCAGCTTAACTGAGTTTTTCACACTCAAAAAGGGAATAAATAGCCGGTTTGTTGTTAAGCGCTCACCTTAAGGCTAATTATGTAGGAGAGGTATAGCTAAGATTCTAGATATGTGAGGAGGCTAATGAGGAAACTGTGTTTGCAAGGAAACTTGTTTATTGAAGTATATACAATGTGAATACAATAAAACAAATAATGATGGAAGGATGTCTGTACAGTCAATGCCTTGTGATGAGCCACAGTGGGAATGGGGAAGCCACCAGGTTCCTTTTTACCATAAGTCTTATAAAGACTTATGTCTTATGTGAGGTGGGTGTGTATTGGATGAGCCCTGCAGTAACTGTGACCTTCGGGGTATGAGAGTGCCAGCAGGCCTCTTTTTGACCATAAGCCTTCTGTGGCTTATGTCTCAATCCGGTGCAAAGTGGTAGGTGGGTATGGGCAGAAAGGTGGTAAAAGTTCCAGCTGAACGTTTAGTCCTTTTACCGGCAGGATGGGGGAGGGGTGGGTGTTGGTGGAGTAAGGAGCGGCATCACACTTACTTCTAACCCTGTCCATGCAGTCTGCTGTAGTGGTACCAGGGGGGGGGCGAATGTTCAGTATGTCTACCTGGCCGCGGCTTGATGATGTGCGCGGCTTTGGAGTGGAATGGAAGTCCTGTGTCCCGGCTCCACAGACTGTGTGCGGTGCGTGAATTCCTGAATGTAGTGCTTGCGAGAATGCTGCTCCCGAAGTGAAGTCACCGGAGGTCTGTGCGCTCACTCGTGGGTAGAGGAGACTGTGCTTGCGCTTCTGTGTGTTGGGATGTGTTTGCAGTGACCAACGCGTTTCATCCACTCTAAACCTTTGTCAAAGTCCCAGAGTGGCTAAACTATATAGAGTTACAACTACAGTATATGGGCGGCGTCGCTAGTCGGTTAGTGTGTACAGGGCTAAAACCTGACACTGAGCAGAAAACAAGCAGGATTGCCATAATTTGTCTTGTTTACTTTTTACGTTGGAAAGATATAGGTACTGCCTTTCTTTAACCCTTTGAGCACCAAGTGAATTTGTCAAAATAGGTGTGAAAATTGAGCAAACATTTTTATTCATCATAATGACCTGTAATGTTTACCTTATATAGGAAATAGAGGGTGACATTTAAAAGGATGAGAGATTCGGAAAGTGATAGATTTGGTAAGAAATCTCCAGTTTTTTAAAGCGGCAATCAATATCAAACTGGTTTTGCAGTGTAAATTATTGCCGCTTTAAAAAACTGGACATTTCTTAACAAATCTCTCACTTTCTGAATCTCTAATCCTATTATATTTCCCCCGTAATCTTTTTAAACAACATTTTTTATTTGAATTTTGATAAAAAATGTGAGTGACCCTGGTATTTTTAGTGGATAACTTGAACATCTCTCACAGAGATGTTGGAACTCAAAGGGTTAACTTTCATACAGTGATAGGCCCAGGTATTTCTCTGGGGGCATGGCCTAATCACGGGAGGTGTGGCCATGCACCATTAAAATAAAATACATAAAACATTTGACATTAAGCACCTCCCTGCCCCCACTGTGCCCTTCCATTAGACCTGGTCCCAGGAAATTTGTACCCCCACTCCCCCTTTTGGTGCCCCTGTTTGTCTGTCACAGTGAATGACAGAATCATCTAATATCAGATTTTAGATTGCAACATTTCACTTATGTCTGCATATATGTTGAAAGGTTGAAACAACTGTATTATACAAATTATCAAATAATAAGACTGTCTAACAAGAACGAGATGAGTTTTTATATTGTTTTAATTTTTAAATTGATGCTTTAATTTCCACTGACAAAAAAAACATACTTACTGTAGAAGATTTTCAGAGGCAAATTGTTGTAAAACACTGATTACTAAACACACCACCACACCCCACAAGCCATAGAAACACGTAATGATATACAGTGTGGTGAGTATTTTAAGTATAAGAGCCAAAGATAATTTTTTTAAAGCCAAATGAGGGAACATTTGAGAGCAAAAAAAAAAAGTAATTGGGACAGAAATACAGCATATCCCCAAAACATTGTGCTAATCCGCATATAGTTATATAACTTACTCAGACGATCAAATTTACAGCAATTTAACAATGAGCTAAACATTCTCTTGCGGTTTAATTTACCAAATGGTATTTAACAAAAAAGCACCAGACACCATTGTTTTCCTACATTTTAAGCATATGGTTCCACAACTAGTGCGGAAAGATCACTTAACACATATAAACCTCTTTTACAGTGTAGCATATTAACACTTAGAGAAACGTGAAAGAAGTTCTGGTTCCAGATGGCCTTGTGTCATATTTAGAATTCAAGGAAGTTTCCTACTAGATGTTCAAACTCATTACACTATACCAGGGATCCTCAAACTATTTTGCTCTTGGACCCCATCACACAATAAAAATAATTACAGGACCCCAGCAAGTTACTGCAGAAGGTCATCACATCACATGGGTAGTAAACAGACGGCACATACATGGCAGCATTGTGAAGGCAAAACATAATGGGAGGAGTTTAAGATATCAGACAACTCAATAGATCTATTACACTCCTTGAATCACTGTCGAAGCTCTTTGCGAAGCGTGCGCCGACCACACACTCAGTGTTAACCCCCCACATCCCCTCCCCACATACTACTGCATTTTTATTGTGTTTAGCGTAATTGTATGATCCTGGGTTTCCGTTACGTACGGAACCCGCCGACTCAGAGTGTGGAGTGTGAGGCATCTCACCCCACTCCAGCAGGACTTAGTCACCTGCAGCATTGAGGCCGTGCACAGGCACATAACTCACACACCTCTCGGCATCAGGGGCAGCGGCTCTGTCTGGAGTGATCACAGCGGCAGACAGTCAGGCGAGTGACGAGAACTACACCCGCGCCCAGCATTATCTGTCTATGCTGCGCACCCGGACTGTTTGACAGCCACCCCAATTGTATAGGGAATATACGGTGTTGTCAGCCCACCACAACCATACATAAGGTTGTATACTGGTTGGGCCACTTGATACCGGCAAAGGTTGTAACTGTGATTAATTTGAATAAAAGTGTCAATTGTGAAATTAATTGATGTTTTACCTGTGCCCGACTCAACCCCATCACTCATAAGCAGACATATCATCTATATGATATAGAACCAATGGTAGATTGATTACTGGGAACAGAATAGTTTCTCAATAGTTACCTATTTCCTGTCTGCCAATCTCTGCATACAGTCCATAGGATCTAACACAAAGCAGCATTAAACTCAACAGAGAGGGAAACGTATGTGAGGGGTCCACTGAGTGTGGATTCTTATCCTTTTTAACTCACAATTGTCTGTGTCTATGTGTTATGTGTTTTATTTCGCAACTTTTTAAAATAAGTCAATAAAAGTTACATTTTATTTAGTTGACTCTTTAGGTGCACCACAAAGTGACACACTTTTCTTCCCTTTATCTAGTAATCCCACCTATATTGGTGTTGGTCCTGCATACCTTTGTTTTGGTGCTGCCTATGTGAGGCTACATTTCAAAATTTTCCCAGGGCCATTTTTAGTTCCCAATCCGCCCATGTTGCCACAACAAACACTGACAGAAATGCAAATGGTACTTGTGTAGTTTCACGGTGGCACTTCCCAGCAGATTGAACCGTATGCAAATCATATGCTAATATCACATGCAATATGCATATAGTTCGATCTGCGATGCGATTTAGCACACGCCCACTATCCACGTCAGCCCAAAGTGTGGCGAACGGACGAAGTATGCATCCTCCCGACCTGTTGGAGTGGATTTTATAAAGTGTGGCGAGCGCAGCGAACCACCGAGCCGTAGCGTAGTGATCGCAGCGAGCCCCACGAGGGTCCACGGAAAACGAGCGAGTGCAGCGAGCCCCGCGAGGGGACCTGGAGAGTGCAGCGAGCCTGCGAGGGGATGCGGAATACACGTCAAGTAATCTGTGTCCGCTCGCCACGCTTTGGGCTCATATTCGTGTTCCCTCACGACGCTCGCCACGCTTCGGGCTGGCATGGATAGTGGGGGTGTGCTAAATCGCATCGCAGATCGAATTGTATGCAAATCACATGCGATATTTGCATAAAATTTGCATATGATTTGCATGTGATGTGATACGCATTGAAGTGCCGCCATGAAACTACACAAGTACCATTAAAACAAAATAAGCAGAGTTGAGCAGAAAGGCAATTTTAAAAAGGAAAATTAGTAAAAGCTTTTTTTTTTACTGTTATTGCAAGCTTGTCCTATTTAAACATTTTTATAAGATAAATCATAACAACAGTAGATAAATAAAAATAATACAATGACTAACATGCTTTATTATTCCCTGGCTTGGTTAAATACACATGGAACAGTTCCTGCCCTGAATATACCTATCAGCGTTCTTATTATCCTGGTAACAGGGAGTCAGTATCTTTTAACAGCTTCACACTGGTGTTTTCTTGCATTATTCCAGCATTGATGACAGTGACTTAAGCCAATACAGATTACAAGTGGACTGACAGCCTGTTCCTGCAGACCACCTACAATGTGATATAAGTGCGTCCATTATCAGGGTAATCATTAGACGTCAGGTACAAAGAACACCTTGTATTTACTGGTGATCTGCAGGTTTTACAATCTGTTATCTTCTTTACTATAACTGCAGATCTTGAATTAACATGGGCTCATGTTTTCATTTTGTAACATAATCTCTCTTGTATGAGAGAGCTACTGTGACAGAGACCTCTTACCTTGAATTACGCTGAAAATAGTTTGAGCATTTTTTTATAGAATAGCAGTGATCTGTAACGAGAGATTGGTATTTTAATCATTAATTTATTAACAATTAAGTGATGGAATCTGACAAGAAGAAGGTAGACAGTGTATACTAGCAGGCCACACACAAAGGTGCAGACGGTCCTGTAAGACCAGAACATTTAAGTGGAAACAAGTTGTAAGTAATAGCCTGGTAATTGGATTCTATCGTTACTCATAGTTATTACTTATGAATCTCTAAAATGAAAAAATGTGCGTGGGAGGTGAGAGATATAAAAATAATTTCAGATGTGTATTTTCAAACAACTGCACAGGAAGCAGCATGTTTATTTAAGTTTGCTCTCATTTGCTAACAAATTGTTGGTCAAATCTGAGGCATGTGGATCTCTGCGCGTTGGTGCAAATGGCAAGTTTTTTTTATACAGCAGATATGAGAATGCAAATGTACAGTATATATATTTTGCCGATCTCTGCCCTGTCCTGAGTTGTACAGAACACGGGATGCACCAAACTAAAAATGCCGTAAAAACCATGTTTTCAGGGTTTTTACCGCTTTTTCATATGCAGCAAAGCCCCACCGCCAGGGCTTCACTGGGGGGGGGGGGGGGGGGGTTACGCCAGTTCTAGATGGCGTACCTCATGGAAACCTACGGTATTCCCTTCACGCCCCCCGCCGCTCCGCGCTCCCCGGCCGATCCGCAACGCACCCCCCTTCACCTGTGTCCGGGCAGCCTCCTGCTCTGCAACAATGCGCATGCCGGCGATGTGCAGCCGGGGTTATTAGAGAATCCCGCCCAATGACTGATATCTCTTTCTGTGAAATTGCTTGTCAGGTGCACAAATCCCCCCCATTAGAACAGAGTCCCTCATTAGCAAAAGTTAGTACTAATTATGGCTGTGTAACTCTGTATCAACCCCTGTATGTGAAATGGTAAAGGTGTTTTATAATTGCCCCTCAGCTGGTAGGTAATGCTTCCTTCGAGGGACGCATTATGACTAAAGATGGTAATGCCACATGTCACAGTGTAGAACAAAAACACAGCATGCAAACATTTTTTTTAATTGGGCAACAGATAAAAATAAAACCAAGTGATCTCCCATATTATAAATCAGAATTAAGACAGTATAGACCAGTGGTCTCCAACCTTTTGTGGGTCGGGAGCTACTCGCGACAAAATAAACCGCCCGAAGAGCTACTAAAGTAAAAAAAAATTACAAATCTGCATAATATCCCAAAAAATGCCCTTTACACATAATGCCACAAACTGTAATGCCCCTGACACATTATGCCACACACTGCAATGCCCCAAAACATACCTCCCAACACTGGAGGCAGAGGAGAAGAGTCATCTGCGCATGCCGAAGGCACGCGCCAAAAATTAGAAGGTTCAGCTACTACCGTGGAACTCCTGCGAGGCTACATCCCCCATTTTTTCCGCTATGGGGCATAGTCAGCTCTCTAAGAGCTGTAGCCACATGGGGTGCAGCCATGGAAAATGGGGGTGTGATACACATATGCCCCCAATAGTGCAGTGCCAGATATACATATGCTCCCACGGTGCCAGGTATGCCCCCACAGTGCCAGAAACAGGAATACCCTCACATTGCCAGGTATGACCCCATGGTGCCAACAATGCCCCCACAGTGCCAGCAAGTATGCCCCCACAGTGCCAGCAAGTATGCCCCAACAGTGCCAACAATGCCCCACAGTGCCAGCAAGTATGCCCCCACAGTGCCATCAATGCCCCACAGTGCCAACAAGTATGCCCCCACAGTGCCAATAAGTATGCCCCCACAGTGCCAATAAGTATGCCCCCACAGTGCCAATAAATATGCCCCCACAGTGCCAATAAGTATGCCCCCACAGTGCCAAAAAGTATGCCCCCACAGTGCCAATAAATATGCCCCCACAGTGCCAATAAGTATGCCCCCACAGTGCCAATAAGTATGCCCCCACAGTGCCAATAAGTATGCCCCCACAGTGCCAATAAGTATGCCCCCACAGTGCCAATAAATATGCCCCCACTGTGCCAATAAGTATGCCCCCACAGTGCCAATAAGTATGCCCCCACTGTGCCAATAAATATGCCCCCACAGTGCCAATAAATATGCCCCCACAGTGCCAATAGGTATGCCCCACAGTTCCAAGTATGCCCCCACAGTGTCAGGTGTTCCCAAGCAGCACACTTACCATTGTTGCTGCTGCCGCCGGGGAGAGAACTATTCGGCCATCCGGTGCCCCCTGTGGTGCTGCTGGCACTGTCTGTGTCCGGCGGTGTCCTCCTGTTTTGGCGTGCTGCTTCCCTTTCAGGGGAGGAGAGCACAGCGCAGCACGCATCTCTCCTTCCCCTCACTTCCTTGTTACTGCGCCGTCTGCCATTCAAAGCTCGCGGGCCGGCTGCTGATTGGCTGCCGGCCCGCAAGCTCTGGTTGGCGGACGCCGCAGTCACAGGGACCTGGGACGCACAGGGAAGGGTAGGAGAGAAGCGCAATGCTCTCTCCTCCCCTCAGGAAAAAATTGAAGCAGGGGCGGACGGCGGCGGATAATGGAGGGGCGGGCGGTGACAGTGGTCGAGCTACCCCGATCGCTGCCGCAAGCTACTGGTAGCTCGCGAGCAACGGGTTGGCGACCACTGGTATAGACAGTATGGTCATCGGCTTCTGATTGCATACTGGATCATGAGGCACAATTGGTTCAAAGAGAGCACCAAATTTGAAAACATGCAACAGCTCCTCTGGTGGCACTGGTATCTAATGCCCATACCCAGTGCTGGCCACATATATATCCAAGCAGGACAAATCTCTAATGTCCTGCTACCACTCCATTTAAGCATACTTGCCTACTTTTGAAAACTAGTTTCAGGGAGATTATAGTTGGTAGTAGAATTTTGCACAGTGTCCCATTGAGGGTGTGTGTCATGCTTCACCCAAAGGGCGTGTCTAGTTCCATACATGGAGAAATTGTGATAAGAGATTGTGAACCTGGGTGTGTACTGCTACATCCGAGAGGAATCTTTTAAAATGATTTGACCAGATGTAGATGAGCCCCAAAGCAGTTAGTAAGAGCTACTATACTTGGTAAAGTGCTTGGAAATGGTGCTGATGATTCATTGTAAATGTATCTATCTCTTATTCCTTTTCCACAAAAAAATGTAACAGTGTAATGTTTGTTAGGTGAAATGAGGGAGATTGCTAGACTAATGAGGGAGAGAGGGAGATTGCTGCTATTTCAGGGAGTCTTCTGCAGAATGCAGGAGGGTAGGAAACTATGCATTAAAGTGTAGTGACCACTACCCAGCTCTGGATCCCCCCGTTTGTGCTATGTCTCATTGGGCAAGTGCCAAGGTCACCAATACTGAAGTCTGACCCTGCATGCCCACTTCACTGTATTAGAGGGCAGGTCTATTCTCTCAGGAGCCCATGGTATCTTACTGTAATTTATCAAGGTGTATCAAGGATAGTATCAAGGAAAGTAGGCAATTGTGCATAAAGAATGTCTCTGAAGCATTTAAAATATGTAGAAGTATAGTTTTGGTTCAATGGCTTACTAACTCATAGACAAAACAGGCACATTTGCGTTAAGTTAAATCAAAACAAAGTTAACATCTGGTGTTAATGTCCTCTTTACAGTGGTAGGATTGGCAAGAACACATCTATCAAATTATTTACAGTATTATCTATAACTGTTGTAAACCTGCTGGTCATGATCAGTATTCTGTGGATCTGTATCTTGTTGTTATTTACATTTTTATGTAATTTGGATTTGATATATCTGTCTGATTTGCTTTACCACAGTTACTAAGCAAGCTACAAATATTGTAGTTTCTACATAACCACAATAGCAGATTTATTTCCCAGCAATATATACTGTACAGTATATGGAACAGGGGAACAAGGTCTCTGTGCATGGCTGAGATGTTGTTTCATCCAGAGCAGTATGAAATTGTCTAGTACCAGATATTCAGTTTTCAGTACACACTAAATTAAATGAAATACAAACACAATTACAACTGTTAAATTAAGCATGTAATAACACTTAAACCACCAAATGTGAATTTAAAGCAATAGCAACTGGAGAGAGGTGAACCAGAATGTAATTATGATTGATCTGGGCCAAAAAATGAGATCGCTGTCTAGAAAACGGACTATGCACAAAATCAATTCAAATCTAATTTGAATTAGAATCCAATGTTAATATTGTTCTGCCTTCTGTGCTACAGCAGTGAACCTTGTAGCTTCCATTTCACCTTTGGGAACGTTCATAGGATGCTTGTAGCTTAATACTGACATTGGGAGGTTGTGTTTGAAAGTGATCTAGATCAGATTAGAGAACCATCTACTTCAGTTCTATTTGGCATGAACAATTTACACTCAAATGACTGAATAAGAGTAAAAACATTTCATACTCTGAGGTCATTTATTTTTATGAAGAGGAAAAGTACAAGAATACTATTCTCCCTTTGGGAAGTGCTCATTTTTGTTGACAAAGAGCCAGATAAATTTCAACTTTATAACATTTTTAAATGTTACCTTAGGAGGCAATCCAGTTTTAGGTTTCCAGGGTCAACTCCTAACACCTCTTGTTGACTGATTTGTGCTCTCTAAGGATTAGATTGAGTCTTCAGTGGTATAAAGTTGATAATGCATGGAGAGGTACTGTAGATGATTCAGTTGAGCTTTGTTCTTTTTTTTGGGGGGGGGGGGGGGGATATTGTGTTTTATGTTTTAGAAAGGCTAGATAGTAACAACAGTATTATCTTGTGCCCCCATTATTTTTAGCTGAATTTGTAAAGGTAGTCTGTAGTCATGTATTGAACAGGTGATGCAGAGTAAAACCAGTGTGTAATACTCAGAAATCATGTTCATTTATGTACATATGCACATATCTCATAATGTGCAGGCCTCTAAACAGGTAGCATATTTACCTAGAGTTATTGCAGCAGAAATAAACTCTATACTGTCAGGGCCGGGGGGGGGGGGGGGGTACCTGTCCTGCGGTGCTGTGTATTTAAATCTGGCGGCGGAGGCAGCGGGGGTCCCTGCAGTCCATTAGAAATAACGAGCGCTATCCGCCGGGCTATGCGGAAGCGCTTCTAGTGTGAAAACACTGGCAGCACGCTGATTGGCTGAGATCAGCCTGCGCCGTGCTGCCAGGGTTTTCACACTAGAAGCGCTTCCGCATAGCCCGGCGGATAGCGCTCGTGATTTCTAATGGACTGCAGGGACCCCCGCTGCCTCCGCCGCCAGATTTAAATACACAGCGCCGTAGGACAGGTAACCGGGCGGCACAAAATGCCGCCCTCCAGTGGCCGGCGCCCGAGGCAAATGCCTAGATTTAAGTAGGAAGATTTATTCAGAATGTGAATATGGGCGCTAGAAGAATAATGGGTGTGGTTAAGATATAGAAGCTGGTACTTCCCTGTATTGTTCAAATTCTCCGGGTAAGAGTTTTCCACAACGTGAATTCTTGTTTAGAAATATGAAAAGACAAGAAAAAACAACAAGGCAATGCCCCTCGTGTAATCCTGTTTAACTGATTTAGATAAAAATTCTAAACAATTGGATCAAGTGGTATGCTATGATCCAATATTATTCAGTCGGGGGGTCACCCCTTCTCAACACACTTACACCAATCAGAAAGTGTGTTCGCCAAAATCAAGATCTTTCAAATCCAGGTCACACTGTATGCTAAAATTATATATGACGGGGGTTTTAACCCCTAAACCATATACTCACGTATAGATGGTTTTATCTGCACATCAAACGGTATCTTTCAATGGCACAGAACAGGGATGGAATGATGAAAGAATTTTTCCTGGGTCCTTATGTATAAAAGCAGGTATCCTTTATTGGTACAATACAACAATAAAATCTTAAGGTGGGGTTACTGTACTGTGAGTGGCCGGTCAGGGCTGGACAGATATGAAGTGATGGTAATGTGGTGAACAAGGTTACCGGGGCCCCTTCTCCTAGTCCACACTCTGTCCAGGATCCTTTCCGCTCCTCCAGCAGTATTACTCCACCACAAAGTGAAAGGTGCAAAGGAAATCCACCGACGCGTTTCGAACCGTAAGTGATTCTTTTTCAAGGTGTGGTCCTTCCCCTTGCTAGTCCGGAATATATAGGTGTCCCATTAATTGACACAGGTGTAGCTCAATCTATTTGATTGGCCCACTGTGTAGCGTATAATTTCTCAGTATTACTCAATCTATTGTTATGTCGTATACAGGTTCCGTTGCGGCTTCCCTCACGGAACCTGTATACGACATAACAATAGATTGAGTAATACTGAGAAATTATACGCTACACAGTGGGCCAATCAAATAGATTGAGCTACACCTGTGTCAATTAATGAGACACCTATATATTCCGGACTAGCAAGGGGAAGGACCACACCTTGAAAAAGAACCACTTACGGTTCGAAACGCGTCGGTGGATTTCCCTTGCACCTTTCACTTTGTGGTGGAGTAATACTGCTGGAGGAGCGGAAAGGATCCTGGACAGAGTGTGGACTAGGAGAAGGGGCCCCGGTAACCTTGTTCACCACATTACCATCACTTCATATCTGTCCAGCCCTGACCGGCCACTCACAGTACAGTAACCCCACCTTAAGATTTTATTGTTGTATTGTACCAATAAAGGATACCTGCTTTTATACATAAGGACCCAGGAAAAATTCTTTCATCATTCCATCCCTGTTCTGTGCCATTGAAAGATACCGTTTGATGTGCAGATAAAACCATCTATACGTGAGTATATGGTTTAGGGGTTAAAACCCCCGTCATATATAATTTTAGCATACAGTGTGACCTGGATTTGAAAGATCTTGATTTTGGCGAACACACTTTCTGATTGGTGTAAGTGTGTTGAGAAGGGGTGACCCCCCGACTGAATAATATTGGATCATAGCATACCACTTGATCCAATTGTTTAGAATTTTTATCTAAATCAGTTAAACAGGATTACACGAGGGGCATTGCCTTGTTGTTTTTTCTTGTCTTTTCATATTTCTAAACAAGAATTCACGTTGTGGAAAACTCTTACCCGGAGAATTTGAACAATACAGGGAAGTACCAGCTTCTATATCTTAACCACACCCATTATTCTTCTAGCGCCCATATTCACATTCTGAATAAATCTTCCTACTTATTTGTAATTCTTGGGGAAACTAGGTGATCCCCTATTTTAGAACAGAATACAGGCAGCTGGGAGCGCAGTACCAACTTTCCCACAAAAACCCTACAAATGCCTAGATTTGCCTAGTGGTGGCGCCGGCCCTGTATACTGTTTGTCATCCATTTTGCAAGACATCGACTAGTAGTGGCAGTAGGATAACTGATTTAACCCTTTGATTGCCAACATCTCTGTGAGAGATGATCAAAATATCTGCTAAAAAAAGCCAGCATCTCTCACATGTGTTATATAAATTCAAACAAAATATGTTGTATAAAATAAATTATATTTCCTATGTAAGGTAACCATTACAGGTCATTATGATGAATAAAAACGTTTGCTTTGGCAATTTTCACACCTATTTGAACAAATTCACTTGTCACAAGGGTTAATCACTATTAGATGCTGATAAGGGGTTTGCGCCATGTAGCAAAAAGGCCTGATCAAGCAGTACGTAAATAAAGAGGATACATTCAGACTATGGAGAAGATATATAAAACCATCCCATGAAATTCAATCAGTCCATGAATTTCAATCAGCTTCTAACTGTATTTTATCATGCATACTTTAACTACTTCCATGGTTGCATCATACTGTATGTAACCACCAGGCTGGGCTTTCCTTGACAGAAAGGCCCAGTTGGAAGATATTCTTCCAGTGGCTGCAAACTGAATATGATTTTTAATTTTGATGTAGCATAATTAAATCCTTAATTTTAGATTCTGCCGCCGCCTTCTAGTTTTATTATACTTTTTATATAGATTGGACTGATTACAGTATGTGTACCTTGTTTGTCATGTGACCTACCCACTTCCTGTCTATGTGGTATATAAACCCCATAGATGCAATACATGAACACCTTTGATAAAGCCGCTGAGACAGTGAAACGTGTCAAAGGTATCTTGCCCACCTTGCACTTTATGGACTGATCCGGACCAGCCTCTGTTTGACTACAACTGCTGTGTACTCCACTACTTCAGGACGGCAACTCGGCCTAGTGCATTCAGGCTTTGAGTCCCTGGGAGGAACAAGAAACACAATGGTCTCTAACTAAAGTGGACAGTAACATCAATGCTTATCTACTTCATTGCATTTTCTTTGGTCCTCTGAGGCATACTAGGAACGGACAGCTAGTATATCCTCCATATTTGGGGCCCTATTTGCATTCTAAATACCAGCACTTCCCCCAAAAGGCCATTCATTGTATTTATAAAACGTATATATTTTTTAATGTAAAATCAGTCCAATCTTATTATGTTTTTTTATTGTTCCTAAATGGCTTTATAATATTAAAAACCAGTCAGCGCTGCTTCCCATCTTGTTTTGTCCATTTGTAGTTCAGGCCTGACTAGCCTGACATTTTAGCAGCTGCCAGTGATCCAACTTACGTCAAAGCGCCACCTTTCCCTTTTCCCTCTTAAAGGGGAAATACCTATCTTTTTCATTTGCACAAAGAAATAAAGAATTGTATTATTGAAAAAGACTCACTTATTCTATAGAGTGTATGAATAAAGCAAAATCAGTTTGTGTAAAGGTCTCAATTGATTATGGCACAGAACAATATGATAGAAAGAGAGACTAATTAAGCCATAGCTTTCAGAAAAATAAGTCCAAGTGAAAGGACAAGTTAATAATAATGTGGGTCTAAGCACAAGGAAACCAGCAATAAACCAATAATGATATAAAATATATTTTCGGGGTATCTACCTCTTATGTGAAAGAGTGGAGATGTGCCAGAATCAAAGCAAATATAATGGAAAATATATCAATTACTTTTCTATTGTAGTGAACCAGTTGAATAGAATGTACAGTAGTAAGAAGAGCGATTCTGGGATATCCTTAAATGAACAACTGATAGTGTTTAGAGAGACCCAAAAAACATCAAACCCTGTTAAAGTTTTTCGGGGGACGGTGAGGAAATTTTTATTTGTGTCTTATCTTGATTTGTCTATAACCCATAGGAGTAATAATGTGCCACATGTACTGCACACTTTAACTTTTCAAGTTTGGCAAATAAATGATATTGTGCAGGAAAACCCAATATAGTTTGAATATCTTGTAAATGGTCTTGAATGTTTTGTAAATGAATCGGAATATCATTACTAAATTGATTGAAGAGTTGGAGAAAACATAACTAAAGGATATGCTAAAAGACAGCCAGGGTTATAAAAGTCCAATTAGATTTAATGAATTCTCATAATGTCTATATGAAATTCAAAAGTTTTACATTGGTCACATTGGGCCAGATGCACCAAGCTTCATAAAGGGATAAACTAAAAGCCAATCAGCTCCTAACTGTAATGTTTCAAACACTACCTGTATAATGACCATTAGCAGCTGATACAAACTAGATTACTCTCTTCCAGTATAAGGTTGAACTTTGTAAGACTTGAACAGACAACTATTGGGAAACAATTGGGATATGTATCAGGAAGGTATATATGCGATTGCCATGATGTTATTTGAGAGTAAATATTCCATGTAGAGGCAAAGCAAGATGTTTATTTAGCAGAGTAAATAGGTGCTCTCGGCAGGAAAGTTAAACAATGTTTTAAATACTACTCCAAAATATTATCATCCAAAGTCCTGTGCTCTGGCGCTGACAAGGAATAGATCTACCCAAAAGGAATTTGAGTTCCAGGGAAAAAAATGATTCAAGCAGTTACAGTGTTGATGGAGTGGTAGATTCTCTGCTTGCTTCTCACCAAAAACATCTGTGCCATCTGCGGGCCGAAACCAGGATTTGTGTCAGCCGGGACAAGGCAGCAATTTGGCGCCCCCTCCCCTCTGTTTCATGGACCCCCAGCAGTTTGTTCTATTATATGTCCCCTGGGTGCCCCCATATGTTGCACTATAGCGTTACACCACATTCCCTACACAATGCACAAACTACATTCTTTATATGCTACACTAAACGACATATTCTATATGCTGCACTACTTACCCTATATACTACACTACATCCTCTCCCATGCACATGGTCAGACAGGAAATATCCGGGTACTCAAACCAATATTTTAAATGTACTGTATGGTACACATGTGAGGCGGCACTGAGGAGTAGCTCCGTTTGACAGGCTCAGTGTGTACAGGGCAGGCAGATCACAGCAGCTGGGAGAGGTGGAGCTGGAGGCGCACATGGGGAGCACTCCCTGCTCAATGCTGGCCAACCTGTGCATGTGTAGGAGGACAGGAGGAGCCGGAGATGCTGCTAAGGATGGGTACCTGGCTGGGCTCAATATTGTGGGGGTGGAGAGGAGCACTAAAGTCCAGTCCCGGAGCAGGTCCCTCCAATTATCAGAGGTACGGCTCTTCGCACTCTCTCAAAACTGTCACCCAGGTTGCGTGGCCCCTTAGCCCCCCTAGCTGCGGCCCTGTAGTCACTTTAGGAATAAAACATTTAAGAGAAGGCAAAATCCAGAGCAGTGGACTAAGAAGATAACAAGTCGCTGTGCTAAGCTGCAGAACATTATACCGGGGGTGTCACTCCCGTACAAGATATAAAGGAAAAAAGGGTTTGGGTGCAGTGCAAAGTCGTCCTCAAAGCTGAACATCTGCTGGTAATACCAGCAGATAAGCGGCTTTGCCGGCGATGATGCGGGAGCGTGCATCACCGTTCCTCACCAGGCCATACACATGTATTTGGGGGGGTGGGGGACCCCTATACCACCAACATTTATATGTTTGGGGGGACATTATATCACCAACGTTTATGCTTAGGGGGGGGGGGGGCACTATATCACCAACTTTTATTTATTTGGGGGGGGGGGGGCTGGAGAGGGACATTATTGTACTGTGACACGTGACACTCCCCCAGGCTTTATTACAACCCATTATTTAAATTGAGAGATTTGAAATCTCTCATGCTGAATCTTCCGTTATGAATCTCTGGCACAAATCTCTGTGTGTGTAGGGCCCTTTACTCTTTTTTTTATTTCCTCTTTATGTAATGTAAAAATTAAATGAGGAATGTATAAGATATTCTATTTTTTTTTTTTATTTACTGTCGAGCTTCTCTAATGGTGCTAAATGGCCAGGTCAGTTAATAGTTATTAATAGCCTAGACCTACTGCAGGATAAAAATATATAACTATTTTTGTATTTAGTACCAATATTCTCATTTTATTTTGATGATGATGTTAATTGACAATATTCTTATAGTAGTGTTATTATTATTATTATTATTAATAATAAAAATAATAATAAACTACAAAACTTCAACATGAAATACAGTTTTCTCCTATAAACAAAATGAAATACAGAGATGTGTAAACCATTATCTTCTTGTCATAATGCCAAGCAGGACACTTTGCATTCTGGGAAATGCCTCACTCTGCAATTACTGTTGTACTTGATTATAAGGAATTGATGATTCAGCATGAGTAGGTCTTATTTTATTGTGTCATGTATTAATGATAGCACAGGTGATTAACAGCAAACCAACTACGGTTTATGTCGGAGGTAATCACTATTGTATATGTTATATGATAGTGTAATATTTTGATGAATTTCTACAGTTTAACGTTAAGGTACTTGTTTCCTAGCACGGCGCCCATCGTATGCCATCACATGCCACTAATTAAGGTATGTGATGGGATGCGATAGGACCCGATTTTCGGGTCCTAAGAGCCGCACTGTACAATTTTTATATTGCGTCGCATCCCATGCCATTACAATGGCATGCGATGCGATTTTTAATTGTACAGGCACCCTGATGGGTGATTACTATGTTAAATGCACCACCATTGTTAACAGCACCCCCACTATCAACGCCAACCCGAAGCGTGGCGAGCGCAGCGCCTCCGACCTTTTCATATCACCATTATCCACGTCGGCGTGGAGTTGACTATATATAGTGTGGCGAGCCACCAAGCCCAAAGTGTTGCGAGCGCAGTGCGCCCCGCGAGGGGACACGGAATACATGTGAAGTAATCCGCGTCCCCTCGCGGGGCTTGCTGTGCTTGCCACGTTTCGGGCTCGGTGGCTCGCCGATGCGCTCGCCACACTATATAAAATCAACTCCACGCCGACGTGGATAGTGGAGGTATGAAAAGGTTGAAGGATGCGTACCGCCGCCCCTTACGGGCTCGCTACGCCGCACTTCGGGTTGGCGTTCAAAGTTGGGGTGGCGTTAACAATGGGGGTGCATTTAACATAGTAATGACCCATCAGGGTGCCTGTACAAATAAAAAATTGATTTGATCGCATCGCATGCAATCGGGTCCCCTGCGATGCGATCAAAACGATGGCATAAGATGATGAAATCGTGGGCGCCGTGCTAGGAAACGAGTACCAACGTTAATGTATATTATAAATCTTATTTGAAATCCATTTTTATTTACTTTATACTATAATAAACAGGATAAGTTTAAAAAGTTTTGTCTTGTCTAATGTCTAAAATTTTGTCTTGTCTACATGTCTAATATCCTGTTAATCGCATGTTGAAAAATGTTATGTCATTATTGTGCTGGTGCTGGTTGATAGATCTGCAGTGTCTAGTTAGACAGTCAATAGGTTAATACCAAAAGGTAGACATGAAATAGGTCAACAGGGTCAAAAGGTTGACATGGAAAACTTTACATGGTCAAAAGGTCAAATCTAGGTAAACACATGAAAAGGTTGATATGAGTTAAAAAAAAAATGTTTTGGGACATTTTCATACTTACATACTACCATCCACATGGACTACCATTGAGAATGGTAGTGCATGTGGACCATGTGGAGAATGGTAGTCCATGTGGCAATATGGGTGGTGTAGTGGGTAGAATTACTGCCTCACAGCACTGAGGTCATGGGTTTAATTCCCACCATGGCCCTAAGTGTGCGGAGTTTGTATATTCACCCTGTACTTGTGTGGGTTTCCTCCGGTACTCCAGTTTTCTCCCACAATCCAAAAATATACTGGTAGGCTAATTGGCTCCCAATAAAATTAACCATAGAATGTCTGTGTGTGCGTGTACATGTGGTAGGGAATATAGATTGTAAGCTCCACTGGGGCAGGGACTGATGTGAATGTTCAACTATACTATATGTAAAGCGCTGCGGAATATGTATGCGCTATATAAGACACTGTTAATAAATAAAATAAATGTGGAGAATGGTATTCCAGCGAGGCACACTTTATTGGGGGACCACACTGTAAAGGGACACTAAACTAGACTCCATGTGCTAGGACTCACTCCATAAAGGCATGTATGCAAGGCACCTAGTAGCCACATAGGTTGCGATATGTATAGTATACAACTGCAGGTACTCTTTACCTATCACGGCGCCCATCGCGGGCATCGCGGGTACATTTATGTCTGGCCGCGACGCGACCGTCGCGATGCCCGCGATTTCCCATTGAAAACCATGTTAAACATGGAAATCGCGTCGGTCGCGTTGCGGCCGGCCATAAATGTGCACACGATGACCGCGACGCGATGCCCACGATTTGCCATAGGAATCAATGTTAAAAGGCCCGATGGACACGATTTTCATGTTAAATGGCTGAATGGACCCGATTTTACCATAGCAAACAATGTTAAATGGGCCTTAGAGCCCAAATAGTTACCCTGAAGCCCGCGAGGGGCGGCGGTACGCGTCCTCCGACCTTTTCATACCCCCACTATCCACATCGGCGTGGAGTTGAGAATAGAATAGTGTGGCGAGCGCACCTTCACAGCTATACGCGTCCCCTCGCGGGCTTCACAGGTATCCGCGTCCCCTCGCGGGGCTCGCTGCGCTCGCCACGCTTCGGGCTCGGTGGCTCGCTGCGCTCGCCACACTATTCTATTCTCAACTCCACGCCGACGTGGATAGTGGGGGTATGAAAAGGTCGGAGGATGCGTACCGCCGCCCCTCGCGGGCTCGCTGCGCTCGCCACGCTTCGGGTTGACGTTGATCGTGGGGTGGCGTAAACAATTGGGGGGGCCATTTCAGAGTCCAGGGTAAGTATTTGGGCTCTAAAGCCCATTTAACATTGTTTCCTATGGTAAAATCGGGTCCATTCAGCCATTTAACATGAAAATCGTGTCCATCGGGCCTTTTAACATTGATTCCTATGGCAAATCGTGGGCATCGCGTCGCGGCCATCGTGTGCACATTTATGGCCGGCCGCGACGCGACCGACACGATGTCCATGTTTAACATGGTTTTCAATGGGAAATCGTGGACATCGCGTCGGTCGCGTCGCGTCCGGGCATCTTTAGCCCGCATACGACGCGACCGACGCGATTTTTTACCTCACGATGCCCACGATCAAGATCGTGGGCGCCGTGCTAGGTAAAGAGTACCCAACTGCATAGTAGGCTGACCTACACACTGTATCTTACCTCTGTTACTCTTTTTTTTTTCCTCCACTGTCCTGTCGCTTGTTTGACATTTTCATAAATACAACCTTTCTTCTGGGTAATTTCCTCTAACAAGCACTACCAGGATAAAGTTCTACGCATCAGAAACAATGAAATTGCTAGCAATTCCAAGAGTAATCAGTGGGCCACCCACTCTAAGTACATGTGTTTTTACCCTTATACAAATTTGTCAGAATAAGCACTAGGCATGGCACATTAGAAGTGACATGTGGCATGGACTGCTGTTAAGAACAAACCTCTGGCATATCTGTAAACTTCCTATTGGCGATAACAGAGAATATTTTCTTTGTCCAGTTTCCAGTTCATTTTGGAAAGAAGAATATAACAGATTCCAGTTACATTGTTTATGAATCTTGGATCTGAACTGGTTCATTTTTGGAAGCATTTTTGCAGACAATATTCAGTGGCAGCAGCAGCAGTAGGAACAATATTACCACCAAAGCCAAAGTATTGTCTCCGTCGTGCTGTTTAAAAAATACTGTATCTTACAGGGAATATACAGTATTGCTTGCACAGGAACTGTTGAAAATTACTTCTTTTAATAGAAAACATATTCTATAAATGCGAGAAAAAGGAGAAATTAATCGCACAGGAAATCATTTTTATTTTGAGTACAAAGATGACCCCTTATATGTTGGTAATGCGCATATAGCTTATTGGAATAAGGGTGTGCTACCACTGGACACTAATTTAGAAGCAAAGGGAGTGGAAAGACACAAAGAATGTCTCTGTGTGGTGCACCGGAGAGATTTTTTATATTAAAATGTAACCTTTATTGATTCATTTAATAAAATTTAGCGAAATAAAAGACATGATACATACACATACAACATAAACATGTAATAAAAAGGATATTGCTATCCTCACGATGTGGGACCCCTATATCTCAAATGAAAGATATACAATTCAGTACACTAATGTGGTAAATATATAATGCTAGAGACTGTTTTCTTTAATAGATTGGCTGATTGGACATTCCAATCTGGCCGATAATTGCTTGGAATTCCAAATGCGGTGTTGTGCCAGGTTCAAAAAGTAAGTGCGGCCAATTTCTAAGCCAACCTCAATCTGCAGACTACAATCATCTGTCTGTGAAAGTATAAATAATTTGAATTGGCAATAACCTCTTTATAAGTGGACAGGCAATCTGCACAATGGCAGTTATTTTCCTGTTCCACTTTAGGTTTCACGTCTGAGCAATAACAGCGTGCACACAGGAGCTGTGCTGCGTGCCGATTCACGGCCCGGCTAGAGAACTGACCGGTGATCGCGGTATATGGCAATGAGACGCTGTGCGATCAACCTCCATGTCAGCGCCTCCGAGGTCGCAGAGTTAGCCTAATACACTGCACCTCTCAGCAAAGCGGACTGGTATGTCCGCGGACCGTTGGTAGAGCACCGCTAACTATAATTCTTAAAAAAAAACAGATCAAAATGCATTTCAATGGGGAAAGGGAATGAGGGGTAGCCCACGAGGTGTACGGTCGGTGTACGCTTCGCTAATGAGCTTCGTCAGGACCAACCTGGTCAGAATCTCAAATCGCACCTTGTGTATGCACCATTAGGAGTATATTCAATTGATGCCGGATCCATTCTGACATTCTTTTGCCGGAATGGATCCGGCATCCATTATCCGGATATCGGATTTAGCCGATGATTGATACTCACCCGGACGGCGCTCGGACTGGGTGAGCGTGGCAGCGGAAGACGTCATAAGGCAGCGGGAGATGGCGCGAGGCAGCGGGGACCCGAGACAGAGCCTGGATGGAGCCAGGTGAGCTAATCTCACCCGGCTCGGCGGCGGGTATGTAAGGGAGTCGGTGGGAGAGTGTTGGAGGGTGCGGGCAGCGGCGTGAGAGTGCGGGCTGCAGCATACAGGAGGACAGCGCTGTGTAAGCTGCTGCTGCTCACACGGCGCCGTCCTCCCTGTCTCAATCCGGCATTTTGTTATGCTGGATTGAGAATGACAGAAACACAGCCAAAGCCTTTCAGTTTTGGCTGTGTTTCCGTCAAAAGCAGGTGAATTAGCAGCTCTTCCATCAATCCACCTGCTTTTCAGTTTCGACATGCCAAAAAAAAAAAGCTAAGATTGATTAGATCGGAACCCCTTCCGATGTATTTATGTCGAAAACTGCCACCTTTTCGTCAAGACGGCAGTTTCGACCTCTATTAAATATACCCCTTAGACTGGTGCAGAGGGAAAAACACTTTGTGAATGGATCTGCGAATGCATTGCTATTTGCAATAGACAAAGGCATAAACAGTGCTGTACACCAACTTGTGAACCATACCAGATGTGACCCGGGTATAGGGCATGGAGGCTTGCATAGTGCACACATAGGGTCTGATTCTGGTTTGACTCACAAAGCAGCGGGATCTTGCTGTTTTGCAAATAACGCCGTCCGCAGGGCGAATGGATATTTTGCATAAACATCCATTCTCAGGCTTGCATGCGGGCCTGAAAACATTTGATGGTCACTGACCATCGAATGATTTGTAATGCACTTGCTAAATTAAGACACTCTCTGGTGACCTAGATTAGCAGCGCCCTGTACCGAGAACAGGGCGGGCAGCTGACATCTGGTTTTAGCCGCCCGCCCGCAAAAAGATATTCACATCTTTGAATATTTTATATCTAAAATGTGTTTTTACTGGTGAGAGGAAAGTGTACGAATTCTACATCTAGCCTACAAGTTTATAAATGTTACTTAGAAAAAGAAACACGTCTGTGAGAAATGTTTGAACTCTTGTTCACATGACAGTGTTAGATTATTCCCAAGCATTTCATTTTCACTAATATTCTAGGACAAACATGCTTTTTCCTACATATTGTGGTAGATACAGTTTACTTTTTAGTAAATATACACAACCTTTGGCTTTAACTTCATTTTAGTATTTCTATCATCAAACATGGTAATGAAATCTCAGAATAGTTATCTTGCTTATTTTTGTTCTAGCAATTCCTTGCATTGTACACGAGACTGACATTTCTGTATCAAATATATTGAGACTGATATGCAGCTCTATGGCCATGATGATTATAGCGGAGTGTTGCGGTTATTGGGCTTAATTTGGTGATTCATGCTCACAGAGCTGTGGGCGCGTATATAAATTGGTGTTTTGTAAGATTGTGCACCTGTGAGCATGCACCATTTTCCATAGGCCAACATATCAATATATGGGTCATTATCGAGTGGGGTGCTAGCATGGGGATAACTTGATGACAGTGAATGTAACTTTTTGTTTACGGTTCCCATGTATCTGAAATATCCCAATACATTTTTTTTTCATCCAAAAAGTTGGTGTAGAGTTGTAAGTAAAACAGTCTAACATTAATAAAAATAAATGGTAGGCAAATGTAGAATATTTTATTTTTCACACATGCTGCATGCAAAACCATCTTGAGATGCAGCTGCCAGGACATGAGTATTTATGTACTTATTGTAATATGCAGCGAGTCATCCTCCTCAGCGTGTACTTCCACCCTACACCAGATGCAAAGGATTTGCCTCCTAACTGTGTATACTGTATACTGTACATGTTTATGCACTGGTTTCAATAACATGTGTACTGGTGATTTCAGTAGCATGCCATTACCGAACTTTGCTTATGGGAGATCCAATTCAGCCTGTGTAGATGCAATAATAATGCAGGAGGCAATGCATTCTCTGATGTAGATGTTCTGAGCAGGCATGGGCGCCGGAACGGGGGGGGCGAGGGGGCAGCTTGCCCCCCCAAAATTACTGAGGCGCTAAAGTACCGTTGTCTGGGGGTGCTGTCAGGGCCGGCGACAGGGGGGGTCAAGGGGGACATGTGTGACGGGCCCCGGCGATCTGAAGGGCCCCAGAGCCCGGCCGGGGCCCATCTGTGTCTTGATGTATGTGTGAGGTCTTTTCTACACTCACATATCCTGCAGTGCTATGCGCGCTGGCGCCGCTGCGCCGGGTCTCTCCATCCGTCCTCCCTGTCAGACTCAGTCCCCTCCCTGCCGGCCGCCCTGCCCAGCGGTGTTTGATTGACACTTACAGTGTCCGACGCCGCGGCCGCCCGCCCCCTGCTGCTTCAGCGACGAGCGTCGCATGGGCATGGCATCCAGGTCCCCAGCGCGCTCCAACCCCATCCTGCTGCGGCCAGCGTGTCTGCCCTGCTGTGTATGGGAGGGATCCAGGCAGCAAAACAAAAAAAGTAAGTTGAGGAGATCTCTAAACTTGCTCACAATTCGAGTTAATGTACATTGGGGATGTATTAAGTTATGGGGAGTGTGTGAACAATTGATGTTCTGGGCATATGAGTGGTGTGGGGACATGTTCTGGGCAAATGAGGGTTATAGGGACATGTGCTGATCATATGAGGGATGTGGGGACATGTGCTGGACATATGAGGGATGTAGGGTTATGTGCTGAGCATATGAGGGATGTGGGGGCATGTGCTGGACATATGAGGGATGTGGGGGCATGTGCTGGACATATGAGGGATGTGGGGGCATGTGCTGGACATATGAGGGATGTGGGGACATGTGCTGGACAAATGTTATTTTGTTACTTATAAAACTATAGTGTTTTTCTGTTACTCTATTACTATTGATGAAAACATATTTCATTAACTATCAGGGGGTAACATATAGCAATTTAGGGGGCGCCAAAATAATATTATATCTTGCCCCCCCCCCCCCAACCTAAAAACGTTCCAGCGCCACTGTGAGCAGGTACAGTGCTAACATATGTAAGATATGCTATGCAAATGGGAGATCCTTCATCATTTACAAGACTCCCAATACTTATTATTCCATCATTTTAACTCCAAATTAATCTATATTAACAGGATAAATGGAAATAGATCCTATGGAATCAGTATGGACTGCAGTGTCAAAAGTCCCAGTGTCAATACTGGCAGTGTGGACAGCCGATTGGCCAACGCGGCATGTCTATGTAGAATTGAAGTAGTTTAAAGCATTGTAATTGTGATGTTATTGTATTAGAATGCTTTATGACACTCCCTTACTTGTATGTGTAAGTATGAATGTTCAGTGGCGGTCCCTAAGACCATCGGGAATGCTGAGAAGTGGATAGTAATTATGTCATCTTTAGGACTCTAAACAAAATGGCAAAAGTGTGGCAAGTCTGTAATGCTAGTAGTGTATAAACTGCAATGTTTTTTTTTCTAGATTATGGAATGTTCTTTTTTCAGTACTTTTTTCACAAAGTTGCTTGGCGGAATTTGGCCTTACTGTATCTTTTCCATATTAATCATTTTTGTTTATCTCAGAATTCCTTTTTTACCTGATCCAAGCCACGTAACAAAATAAATTTTCACCATTGTTGTCCTTTACTGACATGTGCAATGGGGGAAAAATATCAAAATGTGAAGATTTGGGAATCCAGAATGCTGACAGACACCGTTTAGGTCGATAGTCACTAGGTTGACAACATATGGTCTACGTCATGGGTGCTCAAACTGTGGCCCTCCAGATGTTGTGAAACTACAAATCCCAGCATGCCTTGCCACAGTTTTAACACTCCCTTATAGCAAAACTGTGGCAAGGCATGCTGGGATTTGTAGTTTCACAACATCTGGAGGGCCGCAGTTTGAGGACCCATGGTCTACGTGCATATGCTCAACATGGTCAAAAGGTTGAAACAAGTATAATATTGCCATGGCTATCATTAACAGATGTTGTTTTGGATTTTTTCACTTTTTTTTTACATTTCAAAACTTTACCACCCATGTGAACCTGATTGGGAATAATAAAATGTCCTGAAGCATAGGCAGCCATGCAAGGATACAGGGTACACTCATTGGGGGTCCACATGCTCAGGTGTCAACTAGTTGACATAAAAAAACATGAAAAATTCATGTCAATCTTTTTCCATTATGTCGACCTTTTGGGATTGACCTAGACATTGCCGACCTCATATACCACACCAGAAGATTTGCTGGAACTTCACACTTCTGTGAAATGTCCTGTTCAGCTGAGAAATACAATTTGTGCAATTGTGTCACAATTTCCATCATTCCTAAAACTGATTGATGAATGTTGTGTTATGCTTGAATTATTTATACCAGTAGCTATTTTAATTTACATTTATGAAGTTTGCAATATTTATAATGCATATTGTGTTAAGCTAGCTCTGCAGTATATATTAACACATAGTAGCCTGGACAGGATTTGTAAGGGTAATATGCTATGTGTATTTATATAGAATTATCTAAGCCCACATTTGCCAACTCCTTTTCTGTAGTAGAGATGAGGTCAATGAAATTGTCTGTGTACAACCGTTCTGGAATGTTTAATATCAATGCTGGCAAATGTGATATCTTGTATGTTTATATTAGACCATTTTGTACCTTGCACTTAACTTGGCAGGCTGATTAGACATCCACATTCTCTGTCATCAGATCTAAAAATGGTAAGATACAAACTGCAAAGCAATTTGCACACTTAAAACAGCATTCTATTTTTATTTTTTTAGTATAAGTGAAACCGATGACTTCCTGACCCTAAAATGTATATACTGTACCAAATCCGGGACTTGGGGGAAAGGGCGAGGTCCATGCTATATTCCACAGCATAGCTCTCACTAGCGATATCCTTTGTCAGTCTTTATGTATGTTGCTGATGACGCACAAGAAAACGCGTTTTGTTTTAGTTTTTTTTAATTCAATATTTTTTATTAAAGTTTTAGTGAAATTGTACATAATCAACTAATATAGACTTATAGAAAACGCAATGGGCCAGATTCTCTAAGCTTCAAAAGTGATAAAGTGGAGAGTGATAAACAGCCAGCCAATCAGCTCCTACCTGTCATGTTACAGACTATGTTTGAAGCTGATTGGCTGGCTGTTTATCACTCTCCATTTTATCACTTTTGAAGCTTAGAGAATCTGGCCCATTGTTAGCAAAATATGTATATATCAATCTCTGTTGTGGATGAGAAGGCTGCTGTAGACTGTTTTGTGATTCTGGGTCTCCCATTGTTTCAATTATGATTGTTGCCCCATTTAAGTATAAAGGGAGAAAAAGGGAACCAAAATCACCAAAAATCACCTTCTATAAATAATATATATTATATCATATGCTTAAACACACACATAAGACTTACTTAATATGTAAGCAATATTCAGTAGCAATGGATCATTTACAAACAGCCAATCACATGCGTCAATGTGAACCCAATGTGTTTGCAATTACATGAACATTTTTTTTCTTACGTTGCCTAAGAAAGAACACCCCTTTCATCTTCCATTTTTATTTTCCCAGGTGTGGTCTGGTATGAGTGCCAACATCATGCAATACTTTATAGTTATAAGTGTGTGCCCACTCTAAAGGACATATAGAAAGTGATTTTACACATGATACTCTATGCTAACTGATTTAGTATTCTCTGTGCCTCAGGCCTAGTGTTAGTTGGATACACTTACAGTAAATAGTTTTTCTGAGTTCAGTCACTCTATGTACAAAACCCTGGAAGTACTCCTGCTTTTACCAAAGAGAATTATGCATTATGTATACCGTAAAGATTGTTTCATTTAACTTAGTCTTTCACCTAAGGCTATATTGTCCTTGGATACAAATGTTCCCTTGGCATGGTGTAGACATTATGATACTAATAGGATGAAACAAAAGTCTATTTTGAAATGTCTGAGCTCAACAGATAATGTGTTCGTCAGACTTTTACCTTTGAATATAGATTTCACATTTTATGTCTTTATTTTTTCTGCAGAGGCCTCTTCATTACCATTCATGACCGTGGTCACATATCCACAGTAATGAAATCGTGGCCTGAGAATGAAGTTAAGGTAATCTATGCTTATGTCTATGTAACATAGAGTGGTCAGCAATATAACTTTACCTCAGGCATGGTAACAATTATGGAACTGAATACTGTAGGTCATGTAAGGATAGGACATCACACTGACTTTACATGTCTCATAAAGAAGCTATTTGCAATTGCCTGATTTAGCATACAATTCCTGTGTATGAAATGGATAATAAAATGTTTAGATGTGTGTGATATAATATTAATCTCCAGATAAGGAATACCCTTAAGGTTATATAAGAGACCACAACCAATTTCATAAAGTTTAGATAAGAATTCATTCTAATTGGCCTTTTTATCTTTACTATTTTGTGAAAATGATCAGAAAGAATTCCTTTATAATCAGAGGCTTAACTAGATATCCATAGGCCCCCATAGCAAAAGTTTGTAAGGGCCCCCTATTAAGGGACTAATGGTGATAAATGTATGTAAAACATATTACTTAGGCAGTAAAGATGGGCCCCCTACAGCTCTGGGCCCCATAGCAGCTGCACGCCTTGCACCTAGTTACGCCCTGTTTATAATCCTTCCTAGCATTGACTGATGCACATGAATGGTCAGCAGGCCACGCTCCTGCAAAATAGTTATGGCTCACATTATAAAAATGAAATATGTTTTTCACAAACTCTTTGACCCAGACATCAGACTGGGTTCACTAGTAATATGAACTTAAGAAGAAAATATGTATACACCCAATAGAGAAGCTATTATTTATGTGTTACTATGTTTTTGAAATCTGATCCCTTAGTGCATGTCAAGGCCCCAGTTTTGGGAAGGGCCTTGATATGGAGCTCCAATCCCCATAGACCCTACTTTGGTTTCAGAAAGGCTGGACTCTTCTGAGCATATGCCTGTCCCCTGCAGTGATGGTAGTTTCAAAACTGCTAACACTGTAGCAGTACTGTTAGAAGGGCTGTCAATGTACCACTGAGGTACAATGGAATCATCGTGTCAGTTCCCAGCTATGAAAAACACTGTGAAGTGCCATCTAGCAAACGTTTCTTCTTCTTTTTCTTCTTCTACTTCTTCTTATCCCTCATTTATATGGCACCACAAGGGATCCACAGCACCCAATTTAATTACAGAGTACATAAATGAATTAGCAAAACAGTGACTAAATGTGATTCATTTTCTATCCAATTCTGATTCAAATGGGATCGAATTGGGATTGAATTGCATGTCACAGTGTACCCATTCAATTTTGACTATAAAGTACAGATCTGTATTATGGGGTTGACCCTATTTGCCGCAATTGATTCGTAAGTGCGAATCATCATGGCATCGGACGCACTTTACGGCAGATGAAATTAGCTCTAAAGTGCTCGCTGCCCCATAGGGTTGCAAGCAATTTTTAGTGAATTCAGGCCTGCTAAGGGTGCAAAATCTGGTAAATTGTGTGCCGTTGCCTGCATTTAATTGCCATTGGAATCGCACCGGAACAGCACCTCGCACCCTTTGCCGTTAATTGGATCGACCTCTATATCTGTTATATATAGTCTTGCCTGCACAGTCTATTTTTTTATTTGATATAGACTGAATGGGGGCGCACATTGAATTGGGTTTGAATGCAGCTGAAAACTGTTTGAATTTGATTTTGACTATATAGTCAAAATCTAATTGAAAGTGAACATGTGTATGGGGCATTACAGTTGAATACAATAGAGGACAAGATGACCCTGAAATAAGTATATACATACAGTACAATGTTCGCTACACTTCTATTCTTTGCAAAAACTCCTCTGTACAGATGTTGTGTTTACAACATAGTTAACATTGTTTATGAATACAGAATGTTTATTTAAAGTACACCCAGGGCCGGCGCCACCACTAGGCAGCTTTAGGCATTTGTCTAGGGCGCCGGCCACTGGAGGGTGGAAGTTCGGAGCAGCCAGGTCCGTCCGTCCCTGTCCCCGTCCCCCCAGATGGAGGTGAGCGGAGGTGAACTCCCCCCCCCCCCGCTACTGTATATGCAGCAGGGGGGTCTGTCAGAGGGGTCCCAGCGGTGCTATCAGATTCAGGCAATCAGCGCACGGCCAGTGTTTTAAAAATCAGAAGCGATTCCCACGCCGCCACCCGGCGGATGATGATGAACGGCAGCGGGCAGCACTTCACTCCGGCTGGGCGGTACAATGGGCGGATTTCTCTCTCCTGGCCGGACGACGGCACCCGACGGGGCTCTGTAAGTTGCTGGGGAGGTACCCCTCAGACCGTCCGAACCCCCCCCCCCCCGTGTAGTGGGTGGGCACCCCCATCCCCCCTCGCCTGGGGCACTCCGGTGCCTTGTACCGGCCCTGGGTACACCCATTGTACTAATAATGGTAAGGATACACTCTATCAGTCCACCAGGAACCAGAGACAACATTGAGGCACATATTTATTCAATTATTTATTCCTTCACATCATCTGTACTAAAATATAATTATAGTGTTACTGCAGTTACCACTTGGGTTTGATATTAAGATGTAATAGATGTAAATTAGTTATGATCATTTATATGACAATAACATTAACCGGATTATATCTCTCCTCTGCTCTGTGTGTTTAGGCTGTTGTGGTAACAGATGGAGAAAGGATCCTTGGTCTTGGTGATCTTGGAAGTTACGGCATGGGCATCCCTGTTGGTAAACTAGCCCTATACACAGCATGTGGTGGAGTGAAGCCCCAGGAGTGTCTGCCTGTAATGCTGGATGTAGGAACTGATAATGAGGTGCGTATCTTGTTTGTAATAAAAATATCAAAATGCCTTTATGTAGTAATTTCTTCTCAGAGACACCTGCTGCACTGTGAGATTATCGTTCAGTGACCGATGAGGTGGTGACTGGCAGTAAGTCTGAGGAAAGTGTGAGGAAACGAACAGCTGTGGTGGCCATTTTCTGAGTTATAGACATCAGGGCTAAATTAAGTCACTTTGAGATTACAGTAACAGCGACTTTTATCATAGCCACTAGGTTTGTCATTGAGAAGCAGGACTGAGAGAATAGATATAAACAAGCTCAGAGATCAGGAGTTACCGCCATCATCACTGCTGTGCCCCTGCCTCCATGTAAAGGAAAAGTATAATGCTGAGGAACAGATAATTTGGCTGAGAACGTTCCAGCTGTTATATCTAGGGTGACATTTAATGGGATGAGATATTTTGACTTTTTCAATTTTTAGGCAAAAAAATTTGCACGTTTTCCCGAAATTGCCAACTTAATAGGATGCGAAATACATTAAAAATAAAAAAAAAAATTGCACATGCTGACCTGTCGATTTTTTTCTCACACTTCAATTCACATCAAGATGTTTTCCCATTATAGAATATACAACTCACAAATATAATGAGATGCGAATTTTGGAACATTTCTAAAATGTTTGCAAAAATTGCAAAACAAATAGACCCATTTCAACATGGCGAGTTTGACAGAACTATGCACAGATCAGTGTGATCTGTGCATGGTTATGTTAAAAAAATGTGTAAAAGTAAAAAAAAAATGGCATGGGGTCCCCCCTCCTGAGCATATCCAGCCCCAGGCTCAAATAACCAGTCCTGGTTTTAGAAATTCAGGGGAGAAAAACATAGGGAGATCCCCAGCATTTCTAAAACCAGCACCAAGCTCAAGGGCCGGTCCTGGTTCCCAAAATACGGGGGGACAAAATGACTAGGGGTCCCCAATATTTTGGCAACCAGCACCGGGCCCAAACAGTCAACATGGTAATACCACAGCCGGGGAAACTTTTTGCTTAAATTCCCCTGGCCGAAGCATTGATCCCTGTGGCTGGTCAGCCCAGACATGGACCCTGGAGGAGTGGGGACCCCACCAATATAGCCCCCCCTCCAGATTGACCCCTGCCCTGCCCCGCATACTGGGACTTGGAAAACCACAAATCCCAAAATGTGGGCAATTAAAGGGCCCAGTGGTTCTTGTAGTTCCACAACATTACAAATAGTGAAATAAAACACACACACACATATGAACAGTACAGCTTTATTACATACTACATGTATTCACACATACATTACCTATGGATTTCCCTCCTAAGCCTGTCCTCTTCTACATGTAGAATACCAACAAGTACCTGTTGAGAAAAATCATACTCATCAGACACCTCCCTGATTAAACACTGTCTTCTTCAGCTGGCTGTACCCCTGTCAGAGATGTCTGAATGTTTGATTACATTCGCGGCTCCTCCCACATGCCAGGAGTTAGTCCCACCCACCAGCCAAAGGCCACTCATTATTGGCTGGCAATAGATATATTGGCAAACATGCACAAGATTCCATTGCTGTGCCTGACTAGTGAGACCCAAGCACCAAAGGAAAAAAAATTCATGTCTCCAAAAATTCCAGATTTCCCCCAAAATGCTAATAGCAAGGTCATGACACAAGACCATTCCCACATACCATTCTGGATCATCTCAGCCCTGAATTTAAATTCTCCTTTTTTGTCTTATCTGGGCATTGTCAATATAATTTCTGTCGCTCTTAGCAGTGGTGTCTCCACCTCACAAGATGGCCGGCCCACCTTTTGTTCTCCTCACACTTTCCCAAGACCAACTACCATTCACAACTGCCAATCATATCCTACCAACTATTCTCAGCCTTCCAGCTGAACCTATCACAGGAGCCCTCTCTGCTTGTGTAGAAAAGCACAAGTACAGGTAAAGATTGCATTTTGGTGGGAGCATTCTTACTGTAGTAAGGTATTTATAAGCCATTGCTCTTCCCTCAAAATGACTGAATTCTTACATGCCCTCAGATGCATCGGAGCTTGAGAGCGAGCCTATATTTCCAAAGTACCAATCAGGCTCACTTTATACAGCAAATGGTATATTTAAGTGACATTTTACCTGTATGATAGTATCACAAAAACTTCAAATGTTAGTAATAAAATGGATAAGAAATGGAGACTGTACTATGACAGGACTTATTTTGTACTTAAATAAGCAAACAATATTTTTAAATAAAAATATCGAATTTTTAATTAAAAGTTTGAAGTAATATTTTCACATTTTCTGGCACACGCAAGCTACGCACACTATGCCGGTCTGCTGCTACTCACTTCTTTAACATCATTTTATTTGTTAAACAGCAATTATATTAACTTATGAAACACTAGTCATAGTTATAGCGTGCTTCATAATTGACAGGATCTTCTACCAGCGATGTCCCATATAATAACTATGGTCCTCTCTGCAGACACATTTAGCAAGTGCCAAGAGGGACCTATATACATTATACATAGACAGTGAACATCTTATTGGCATCCAGGGTTTACTGTTTATTTTTTTATTAATTAGACTCCCATTTGTTGTAAGGGAAAATCAATATACCACGTTGCTCATTTCCTAAGAGCCACAGTATGCTTCATTTTGGGTGCCAAAAGAAATAAGAGCTGAAATTAATTTATTTCCACTAAGTAAGATAATCCAGGTGCACCTGGAGTTTGTGTTCAGGGAGACAAGCACTCTGTGTAATATTGTTCTGGTGACAAAAATCAGCACTGTGCATACACATATATAGATCAGCCTTTCCTATGGTCATTAGGCCAGGCCTTATTATATTACCAGGCCTAGCTTATAAAATAACAAAGACAGGTGTGCGGAAAGGCAATTACAGCGGCACTGAGCCTGAGGGAGTATTAATTCTGGGCTTGCTGGTTTGCCACCATATCAGCAGCAGATGGGGGGGGGGGGACCACAAATATTTATGTAACTGCCTATATGCCACTGAGACAGTGATTTGTAATTACGCAGTGAGCTTCACCTCTACCTACTCCTGTCAGTGACCACTCAGAGGAAGCATGCCGATGGTTTGTACCCATGTTCTAATTATGATACTTCAATCTGTGTAATAAACTAACTTGTTTTAATAAGTTTCTCTGCCCTCTGCCCTTACCTTGACTTGTTTTGGATTCCTCCAACTCTTGTCAATACCTCTGATACCAGGGACAAGATGCATGAAACATTGCATTGTGAATTTGATGCATCTTGACACTCATCGCATACATATTGGCATTTACTCACAACGCATCCATGAATATTTCAGCAAAGGATACAGTATCTCTCCCTATGAAGCTGTCCTTTGTGGTGTGTGGACTTCCAGGTTTAGGAGTCCATCTGCGCATTGTGTTAAGTGATGCATGCGCCATGGGGTGCTTAGAGGGATCCAATTGAACCCCTCTCGGGGGGGAGGGGGGGGGGTGACGAAAAGAAGCCCAAGGCTTCTATAGGGTAATGCATCTACAGATGGAATTGCCCACCCCATCCAAGTTTAGTGCATTTGCAGTAAGCCACCATTCCTCTAGAAACCGCATTTTCCAAGGTTTGCTGTATTTTAGGTATGATCGATGCATCCCACCCCAGGTCTGTTACACATTAATTATATTAATTATAATTATATAGGTTAAGGAGGTTATGGGGGGGGGGGGGGGGGTATCACAACCACAATGTTGAATTGTTGGGCCTCATGTGGCCCTCACCATTATCTCACAGCACTAGGCCCAGAGCCCTTAGTGTCCTGACTGCACTACTTTCCCTGAGCTGCACAGTATGTAAAGATAAGTACTACTATCGCATCAGCCGCCCGCCCCGAGCAGGCATCGCCCTGCTAGCATTGCGTTCGCCGCTCAATGCTTTTCTATGACCCGCGGAAGCTAATTAGATGCACATGCATGGCAAACCGCTACAGTAGACTTATCATCTTATGGGGGGTTTCCTTGTGGTTTGGTAGGGTCCCAGAGAATTTCTGCAGCTATGCATCAGTCTTACCCTTTAACACATCCTACTCAATTATATATTTATTTATAATGTCAGTATTTATTTCCTATTTGTTATCCCAGTTGATGTGCTCAGTCTGCCACTTACAATTCACATCAATGTCTTGGGTTTATTCTAGGAAACTTTCTATGCATGGTTTTACCAATCATGTTCTATTATATTTAACACAGTCTTGCGGTTTGGCGGAAATATTTACTATCTTGGAAGCTGTTGATGAATGTGCCAATTAGCCTTAAGCTGTGCCGCCATAAACAAGCCAGTATTTGGGAAGGTCAAAGCATACTGTAGATGACCATTTTGCTCTATATGGAAACACAGAACACATATATGTATCTAACATCATTTACTTTACTTCTCCTGCACACATATTAAGAATTATACATGCCTGTTTTTATACGCTCTGGTTCCATTCACTGTCTCGCGTAAAATTGACATCAGTTCGTTTGTTGTTATTCCAAAATGTCTGAGCTGTCTGTGCTTGCCCAGTATTGAGTACGCCTACAAAAATGCACAGAAACCACAACTTCTGTGGGTAATAAAGTAGGGGTTTTGTAATGGAAAAAGGATTTGTGAACATATGAAGTATTGTATGCAAATGACAGTAACTAGGGTTTGAGTGAGCCTCAGATATGTAAAAATAAATTTTATTTACAATTTTAGTCTTCTAATGCTGGATTTAACAACAATCTTTAGCCAGATACATAGTAACAAAGCTAATGATCCGGTAAGGGGACATGATATTAGTCAGGGTCAGGCTACTATCCCACCAATAACCATTAGTATTGCCCTAGTTTGCGACTTTTTTCAGACACTTCCTGTTTTTCATGTGCTTCCTGGTTCTTTGTTTGGAAATTACATGCATTAAGGGGCCGATTCAGACCCAAATGTTAGGGGCCAAATTCATCCCCAATGTTCGAGGTTTGCGTAAAGATGTGTGAGATCACAGCTGTATAATGTAGTAGTGAGTAAAATTGTTCTCTAAAATCATAAAAAATACAATTTCTTCAATCCATGACACGATTACATACCATGAAATAATAAACAGGTTTGTTTATTTGGCAAGGAGGGAGATCTTGCATTAGCCTTAGGAAGCAATGCCACCTTAATTCTAATGGAGGGATATATTTTCTCAACATTTTTACATATACTATATGAACAAAAGTATGCGGACGCCTGACCATTACACTACATATAATTTAATATGGAGTTGTTCCCTCTTTTGCAGCTCAAGCATCTTCAACTCTTCTTGTGAAGGATTATCACAAGATTTTGCAGTGTTCTGTTTGTGGGAATTTGTGCCCATTCATTCTGTAGAGCAATTATGAGGTCAGTGCTCCGTGCAGACCAGTCAAGTTTGTCCACACTAAACTCATCAAACCATGGGGGATATTCATACCTAATTTGTAGATCTCTGTGATCAGGCAGAATCCCAACTATGATAAGGATGCTGAAGACTGAACCCTTGTTGGGATTCCCTCATTTAAAATGCCAGCATCAGTATTCTGACCAACGGTATCCCATCCGGCAGTCATCCACAAGTATTCCCATTACTGATGTGTCCTTATGAATCATTGCTGCAGTCTCACCAGATAGCCCCTCTTGGTCCACTGAGTCTCTCCTTGCATTTTGCATCTACTTTGTTGAAAATGTATTTTAATGACATTGTGTTTTTATGAGAAAACTGATTTTATTCTCCCCTGTGCATCCTTATTCTTCATTCTATCTTCTAGCTGTTTACTAGGTACATTAGATGTTGGTACCCTGTGCATTATAATACCTCATAATCCCACACACAAACTTTTCAAAACCCAAGTCTGTTGTGGATTATTGTAGGCTGATTTGTTAATGATTTCCAATACAATCCACTGTCACTTGTCTCTCCAACAGTATCAGTTGGATCCATACAGGATTCTCATCAATCCTGTATGGGATGTCTGGCTCTTTCTTCATGGCTGACACTTTTGAGACAATCTTTGAACTACTAAATCCATTCATACACACTTCTTCATGACAAAACGCTTTCTCTATACTGTGTAGAAAAGGGGGTATTCAGTCTATGCTCATGATTCCAACAAATGCTGCCATTTCCCCCTAAAATATATATTTGCAAAACAAATCAATGCATGCTGCTCTTCTATCGTGCAAATCACAAGTGAGGCAACCATGTTTTTCTTGCACCGCAGTTACAAATGAACTGACATAAATGTTCAAGACTGCACAGCAGTGACTGGGGAGATAGATACTTAGTACAGAAATCATTGATAAGACAGTGTAGCCAACAAGTTGTAACTGGAATGTGGATAATTTTTGACGCGTGGAGTTGAGAATAGAATAGTGTGGCGAGCGCAGCGAGCCACCGAGCCCGAAGCGTGGCGAGCGCAGCGAGCCCCGCGAGGGGACGCGGATACCTTCACAGGTAAACGCGTCCCTTCGCGGGCTTTACAGGTGTCCGCTGCGCTCGCCACGCTTCGGGCTCGGTGGCTCGCTGCGCTCGCCACACTATTCTATTCTCAACTCCACGCCGACGTGGATAGTGGGGGTATGAAAAGGTTCGGAGGACGCGTACCGCCGCCCCTCACGGGCGCTCGCCACGCTTCGGGTTCACGTTGATCGTTAACAATTGTGGGGGCCATTTCAGACTTCAGGGGGACTATTAGGGCTCTGTGGCCCATTTAACATTGTTTCCTATGGACAAATCGCGGGCATTGAACACAAAAATCGCGTCCATTGACACTTTTAACATTGATCCCTATGGGAAATCGCGGGCATCGCGTCGCACCCGTTTTTTTAGTGCATGCGATGGCCGCAATTTTTTACCCCCGATGACCGCGATGCCAATCGCGGGCGCCGTGCTAGGTAAAGAGTACCATCTATCTATCTATCTATCTAGCTATCTATCTAGCTATCTATCTATCGTATCACCTTCTTTTTTTATTCCACCTTTTTCCCTAAACGCATTTGTGGAATGTATGCTGGTTTTCTATCACAAAATGGTTAACATTCCACTAATGAGCACATTGATTACGCTGTACCAGGTTAAAAATAGCATCTTGGGTCACCATTGTATTTGTTTTAATTACTGCATTTTGATTAATTTTGCAGTTCATCAAATTGAATGAATATGCGCCTAAAAAATAAAGCAGGCCTTTTTATAGCCCAATAAAAAAAAGCAGAAATTGAGACCATTTGTCTGTTTTCAGTAGTACTGGATATATTTGGAAACCTATAATAAATAGCAATGTTATTGGAAAAATAAACTACATTGTTTCACAAGTCAGCAAAGATTTCCAACAATGTACTGGAGCATATACAATATAACACATGTAATGCATTGGACGCAGATTTCTTAAAAAGTATTCTGTGTCCCCGCGTGGGGCTCGCTACGCTCGCCACAGGTTTATATCCAACTCCATGCCCACTTGGATAGTGGGGAAAGGAAAAGGACCCCTTTTTCCCATTGAATTCTATGTTAAAATGGACTCAGACCATTTTAACATTGAATCCTATGGGAAAATCGGGACCATCGCATTGTATCGCATACGATTTGGTCGCATGTGATGCGATGCTACCGATCCGACCCGATTTCTAAATCGGACGCCCAGATACTACATAAGTACCTCAACTTCTTATTTATTTAGCACATTATTAGAAGATAATAGATAGTATCTGATTGGTTGCCCATAGCAACATCTCATGTGAAATAGAACGCCATCTTAGTACATACCCCCCACAATGTCTAGGTAGACAGTCATTAGGTAAACAAAAATAAATAAAAATAAACTCGGAAAACATCTGTTCATGGCATATAAACTAAAGTACTGTATAGTCTTACTAGTATACAGCATAAAGTCAGACACACTAACATTTGCTGTGCACTATCACTTCACATTAGGACCCAGTCACCTTTGCACTGCAACACTACTTATTTTTAGAGCAGAGTAGAGCTTGCATATAGGCTCCCAATTCACCGGGTTTTTTTTAGCGAATCGGGCTGTTTTCACTCCTTGTAGTGAATCTTTTTCACTGAAAATGTGATTCACCCCATTCGATGTTCACTGTTCGCCGAAAGTGAATGCCGGCCAGTTCTCCATTTCATGCTCGCTGCAATTCGCTGGTGTATTTCAATGGGGTTTTCACTGGGATTCGCCGAGAGTGTATCCAATGCTAGGATGGCGAACTGCTTTCTTCTTTCTTTCTTTCTTCTTTTGCCACAATTCACCGTTTTGCATTCAACATCTTTTTAAGGTGAAGTGGAAAGTGATCTTTTAAAATAAAGGTTTTTTTTTCTTTGGTGTCAAAAAATCTAAATTGTTTTTCTGTGAAGGGGCATGCTATTTTTATTCATATGCTCGAAGCACATTAATATATATTCATTATTATTTTTTTTTATTTTTTTTACACATTCGCCAGCAGGTGGCCGGGAGATGCTCATTAGATATTCATATATTCACTGCCCACTGGTCCCGGCTTCTTACGAGTGGGACCAGTGAAGCGGCTCCCTACGGCTTCTGCTGCCTGTGTCCCCGGGAGCCCTCCCCCACAAATTCTGGGGCAGGCAGGGAGGCTTACATCTCCCTGCCTGCCTCCATCCCCCGGCTCCCTGCGGCATTCGCCACAGGGGTTAAAATTCGACGTCAGGGGCAGCGAGCCCCTGCGGCATTGAATAGGGTGACAGGGAGGGCTGGCAGCGAATGCTGCAGCCCTCCGGAACCCTGCGAATGTGCAGCGAATCCTAAACAGGATTCGCTGAACATGGAGAAAAAAAACATTGAATACTCCCCATAGAGTAGCCAGGGCTGGATTATGGTCAAGGAGCTGAAATGTTCAAGGGACCAGTGCTGTGTGGGTGTGGCCAAAGTCATGGGCATGTGCACACTCTACACCAGTGGTCTCCAACCTTAATTGAGGGAGAGCTACTCGCAACAAAAAAAAGGCAAATAAACCTCCCGGAGAGCTACTAAAATTTGACCAATGCCCCTGATACTATGCTAGACCCGTAATGCCCCTGCGCAATATGCTGCACACTGTAATGCCTGTAAAAAATTGCGAGCACCGTTTTGTCGCTGTGAGGGCATGGCCAGTGCTGTGTGAACTGCTGGCCATGCCCCCAGCCCCTCTGCCTGCCTGATTAGACGCATGCACAGTGTCTAATCCCTGCAGGACCGTAAAAAAAAATGGGATGTCACGCATAAATCAATACAGTTGGGAGGAATGCATTATGCCACACTGCAATGCCCTACACACTATGCCACACCACATTGCCCCCCACAGTAAAGGTGCCCATACACTGCTGCAACGTCTCGCAGCAGTGTTCGGACACCCGATACCCTACAAGCCGCTGGGACCTTCCCGGCGGCAGGGACGCATGCGATCCGTTGTGATGGATCACATGCGTCCCTGCTTCCCGCCCACCTTGCCGCCTGGAGGGAGGTCCCAGAAAAGGTGGTCGGACAGCCAGCCGCTCCGACCACCTGGTCAGGTCCGACCGCATGTCAGGGAGAGGTGATTTGGTCCGATCAATCGCCCGAAATTGGACCAAATCACCTCAGTGTAAGGGCACCTTAAGGCTTCTAATAAATTGAAAATTATCTGCTTATTGCCAGGGGTCAATACTCATTGCCAAGGGGTTAATGTTCGTTGCCAGAGGGTTAATGTTCATTGCAAAGGGGTGTTAATGTCCAGTGCCAGGGGTTCTTGCTGGTTACCAAGGGGTTAATATGCATTGCCAAGGGTTATTGCTGGTTGCCAAGGGGTTTTAATGTCCATTGTCAGAGGTTCTTGCTCATTGCCAAGGGGTTAATATGCATTGCCAGGAGTTATTGCTTGTTGCCAAGGGAGGTTTATGTCCGTTGCCAGGGGTTCTTGCTTGTTGTCAAGGGGTTAATATGCATTACCAGGGGTTCTTGCTCATTGCCAAGGGGTTAATATGCATTGCCATGGGTTATTGCTCATTGCCAAGGGGGGTTAATGTCCGTTGCTAGGGGTTCAAGGGGTCACCGCCTGCAGGGCCGGCCTTAGGCATAGGCAAACTAGGCAATTGCCTAGGGCATTTGGAATGCCTAAGGGCATCAGCAGCTTCTGCTAATTAAAATGATATGCAGCATGCCTGTATTCTGTGTGTGAGTGAGACTGTATCTGCATATGAAATAGTGTATTCATGGACATCACTGTAATGTAGCATTCTGTATGCAGGTACAGCCACAGTCGCACACAGAATATAGGCATGCTGCATATCATTTTAATCATTGGAAGCTCCTTGTCTGTGCTGGTCATAATGCAAATAAGACGAATTTTCAGCAAAAAAAGGCTCCCAACGTTAGCAGAACTGGCCAGGAGCTGCATGGCCTATTGAGGGAAGATGTATGAGGAAACATCTGTATCCAAGCAGAGGCAGAGGTCACAGTGTTAGCAGCTGTGCGAGTGCTGTCTGCGGGTGGGTTGGTTGTGCAATAGTGTTCGGCTTATGTGTAAGGGGCATTATGTGTGTCATGTATAAATGCATTAATAATGTGCAACATATGTGTAACAGGCATTATGTGTGTCATGTGTATAAGGGCATTAATAATGTGCAACATATGTGTAATGGGCATTATGTGTGTCATGTGTATAAGGGAATTAATAATGTGCAACATATGTGTATGGGGCATTATGTGTGTCATTATCAGTATGAAGGGCATTAATAAAGGTTGGCATAATGTGTAAGGGGCATTATGGTTATAAGGACATTAATAATGTGTGTGATGTGTAAGGGGCATTACTGTGTGGTATTATCAGGGGTGCCGAGAGAAAGGGGTAGGGGGTACAAATTGGCCAGGCCAAAGTCTGATGGGAGGGGGCCCCAGGCCCAGCGGCGTAGCTACGTTTTGGGCCCCCCCCCCCCCGCCGTTAGGGGGGGGGGCCCCGCCGCCCATGCAAACCCCCCCAATACCCCGCAGCCTTACTTTTCGCGCTGGTCCTGGCGGCTCCGTTCTTCTGCTAAGGACCACTGCAAAATGGCCGCCCCCATACAGCAGACAGTTTCTGTCCGCCCCCATACAGCAGCTGCAGCTCTTCTCCTCTGCCCAGCACACACTGCTTTGTGCTGGGTTGCAGTGTGGCCATGGAGGTGGTTAAAATACAATATTTTCTCAGTATTTTTTTCTAAGGGTATAATGTGAATAATGTGAGGAGTAATGTATATAAGGTAAAGTGGTACTACAGTGTGATGTAACTTGAATAAGGGACACCATCGCATGATATTGGGCCAGATTCTGTAAGCTTCAAAAGTGATAAAATGGAGATTGATAAACAGCCAGCCAATCAGCTCCTGCCTGACATATTTGAAACACAGTCTGTGACATGGCAGGTAGTAGCTGATTGGCTGTCTGTTTATCACTCTCCATTTTATCACTTTTGAAGCTTACAGAATCTGGCCCATAATGTGAATAAAGTTGCACTACTGTGTGGCATAATTTGAATTGGGGGTACTATTGGGTGGCCATGCCCCTTCCCAGCAAGAACACAACCCTATTTGGGCTGCGCACCAAATGTGTGCACTGTTTCTATTTAAAATATCACGGGTAGGAGCACCAAAATGATGACTGCTATGATGAGGGTTGATGGTGCTGGAAAGGGGAGCAGGGTCAGAGGCAGAACTAGTGGCGGTGCTAGGGGGCACCAGCCAAAATCTTGCCCAGGGTGTCATTTAGGCTAGGGCCGGCTCTGACTGCCTGCATCTTCCCCCACACCCCTCCGCAAGGTCTGTGGGTGCCGCAGAGACCCCCCCCCCCCAGACAAAAGCATAATTTCCCCCGCCCCCCTACCTGTGCAGCGCAGGGAAGGTATCTGGACAGTAGGGTCAGGTCGGTAGCGCTGGCGGGCTGGCGGGTGGCGTATGTGAAGTCAGCTAGTAGTTCCCATCTGCTGCAGGGACACCGCCGCTGATCTCACATACGCTGCAGGGACCCCCTGCCCGCCAGCGCTACCCGACCCTGCGCTACCATACCCCGCTGCATGCCACCCACCAGGTCAAGCCACAGACCAGCAGGTGTAGGACATAGTGTAGAGGCGGCCAGATGGGAGGCGCAGGCGGGCAATAGTGGTCGAGCCATCCGTTTTGCTCAGACGAGCTACCGGTAGCTCGCGAGTGAGGGGTTGGCGACCAATGCTCTACACTATCAGGTCCACTGTAAAATGAGTTATTTTCTAAGAAAACTAGAAAAACTTATAATACTTATAATTTATGGCTGATTGTGAGGCCAGCTGTGTGGCTGATCACCAGGCCTATTTTTATATGGAGGCCTGGGGCTGTAGCTCCATTCACCCTATTGTAAATCTTGCCCTAACAGTAGTTGCCCCAAAAAGTGAAATATTCTTCAAGCATTCAGCATTTATATACAAAGGATAGCTCTTGTGGTAAGAGCTGGTTGAGTCTAGCTCCCCTTGGGTTAATGTAAGATCAGATGGGATCATACCTCATGTACCATGGGAAATTCTACAAGACTGATATGGCAAAAGGAGATGCAACGTTATGAACATGGGACTTAAAGTTTAATATTGGACCCACAGTGTACCATGGGGGGCTCACTTTTCCCACCACCCTTTAGGCTCAGGTTACTACATTGAATAGATGTTGACTGCTAGGCCAGTGACCATTTTCTTCCCCCTGCTGTTGCAGATCGCATGGCATGTCCCCGAGCCGTTCCTAGGCATTGGCAAAGTAGGCAAATGCCTGGAGCATCTGGATTGCCTAGGGGCATGCCTTCTAAGCCTAGGATAGGCTCAGTTTGAAAGCAAGCAGCAGAGGTTGATATGGCCAACAGGCTGGCTGGCTTACACTGCTTGCCTGGACGAATGGCGATTACTGTACCGTGATCAGGCAGCAGGCAGGGGCACACTTAAAGTGAAATAACCTTGGGAGGGCTGCTGAGCATGCACAGACACCGGCAGTGTCCTCCCATGGGCCAAGCTCCTCCTCCCATGGGCAGCTCCTCCCATGGGCCAAGAGAGAACCCCCTGCTTGGAACAGAGGTTACAGGAGCTGGAGACACCTGCAAAAGGTGAAACAAGATTAGGTTGTGCAGCCAGTGACTCTGCTAGGTGGTCACTGAGGCCAATGCCGGGAGTGGGAAGGGGGGGTGCAATTCGGGCAAGTAATAGAGTCTAGAAGTGTGCTCGGCTGGATCTCTGGCTTTTCTGTGTGCTCACAGTGTACACACAAGTGCAGGCATTATTACTAACCAGCCCAGCTGTGCTTCCTAATGCCCCACTGTTATAGCCCTTCACACCCTCACAGTGATGTACTAGGTCGCAGACAGGACAATCTCTGCTATGTGGGGGTGGGTGTCCTGCAGAAGGTCACACAGGCAGCAGGAGTCCAAAAAGTACTGAGAAGGAAACAGCCAATGAGCAGTGCTGTCTTTACCCAGCAGGGGCTTTATGTAGTCAGAGGAAGCCTAGACTTTGCTCTCCGTCCTCTGGCCCCTCCCCCTGCTGCATGAGGATCATGCTGCCAGCCCTGCAGTGAGTGACCACTGACCAGCAGCTAGGGTTACCACCTAGTCCCTTTAATTCCAGACACATATTAATTACACAGGTTCTGTGGCTGGCTGACTTCAAGACTCCACTTCACCTGATTTTAAACTGCCACAGAACCTGTGTAATTAACATGTGTCCGGAATTAAAGGGACTAGGTGGTAACCCTACCAGCAGCACATGTAAAGTTTCAGATGTGAGGTGAATGTGTGTGGAAGTGAAGGAGGGGCACTATACCAGGGTTGCCTATTTTCTGTCTGCCCTCTCTGGGTCTAATTTATTCCATGCTTGTTAGCTATCACCCATCCCAATGTACTGAGGAGGTTAAGGTTCTTGAAGTGACTGCCAGATGGCTATGCCAATGTAACTTACTGATGGAAACATTACTTTATGTACATTGTGCTCCAGTGCCAGCTGGGCAGCTTAAAGCCAAAGTCTCCTTCACACGCCACGGGCATTAGATACTGCATGCCAGTTGTACAACCTTCATTACATGCACATGGGCAGTATGAGTGGTTAGCCCCTGAGCACCCATACACATGTGTTTAGCATTACAATAAGGGACACCATCGCATGATATTGGGCCAGATTCTGTAAGCTTCAAAAGTGATAAAATGGAGATTGATAAACAGCCAGCCAATCAGCTCCTGCCTGACATATTTGAAACACAGTCTGTGACATGGCAGGTAGTAGCTGATTGGCTGTCTGTTTATCACTCTCCATTTTATCACTTTTGAAGCTTACAGAATCTGGCCCATAATGTGAATAAAGTTGCACTACTGTGTGGCATAATTTGAATTGGGGGTACTATTGGGTGGCCATGCCCCTTCCCAGCAAGAACACAACCCTATTTGGGCTGCGCACCAAATGTGTGCACTGTTTCTATTTAAAATATCATGGGTAGGAGCACCAAAATGATGACTGCTATGATGAGGGTTGATGGTGCTGGAAAGGGGAGCAGGGTCAGAGGCAGAACTAGTGGCGGTGCTAGGGGGCACCAGCCAAAATCTTGCCCAGGGTGTCATTTAGGCTAGGGCCGGCTCTGACTGCCTGCATCTTCCCCCACACCCCTCCGCAAGGTCTGTGGGTGCCGCAGAGACCCCCCCCCCCAGACAAAAGCATAATTTCCCCCGCCCCCCTACCTGTGCAGCGCAGGGAAGGTATCTGGACAGTAGGGTCAGGTCGGTAGCGCTGGCGGGCTGGCGGGTGGCGTATGTGAAGTCAGCTAGTAGTTCCCATCTGCTGCAGGGACACCGCCGCTGATCTCACATACGCTGCAGGGACCCCCTGCCCGCCAGCGCTACCCAACCCTGCGCTACCATACCCCGCTGCATGCCACCCACCAGGTCAAGCCACAGACCAGCAGGTGTAGGACATAGTGTAGGGGCGGCCAGATGGAAGGCGCAGGCGGGCAATAGTGGTCGAGCCATCCGTTTTGCTCAGGCGAGCTACCGGTAGCTCGCGAGTGAGGGGTTGGCGACCAATGCTCTACACTATCAGGTCCACTGTAAAATGAGTTATTTTCTAAGAAAACTAGAAAAACTTATAATACTTATAATTTATGGCTGATTGTGAGGCCAGCTGTGTGGCTGATCACCAGGCCTATTTTTATATGGAGGCCTGGGGCTGTAGCTCCATTCACCCTATTGTAAATCTTGCCCTAACAGTAGTTGCCCCAAAAAGTGAAATATTCTTCAAGCATTCAGCATTTATATACAAAGGATAGCTCTTGTGGTAAGAGCTGGTTGAGTCTAGCTCCCCTTGGGTTAATGTAAGATCAGATGGGATCATACCTCATGTACCATGGGAAATTCTACAAGACTGATATGGCAAAAGGAGATGCAACGTTATGAACATGGGACTTAAAGTTTAATATTGGACCCACAGTGTACCATGGGGGGCTCACTTTTCCCACCACCCTTTAGGCTCAGGTTACTACAGTGAATAGATGTTGACTGCTAGGCCAGTGACCATTTTCTTCCCCCTGCTGTTGCAGATCGCATGGCATGTCCCCGAGCCGTTCCTAGGCATTGGCAAAGTAGGCAAATGCCTGGAGCATCTGGATTGCCTAGGGGCATGCCTTCTAAGCCTAGGATAGGCTCAGTTTGAAAGCAAGCAGCAGAGGTTGATATGGCCAACAGGCTGGCTGGCTTACACTGCTTGCCTGGACGAATGGCGATTACTGTACCGTGATCAGGCAGCAGGCAGGGGCACACTTAAAGTGAAATAACCTTGGGAGGGCTGCTGAGCATGCACAGACACCGGCAGTGTCCTCCCATGGGCCAAGCTCCTCCTCCCATGGGCAGCTCCTCCCATGGGCCAAGAGAGAACCCCCTGCTTGGAACAGAGGTTACAGGAGCTGGAGACACCTGCAAAAGGTGAAACAAGATTAGGTTGTGCAGCCAGTGACTCTGCTAGGTGGTCACTGAGGCCAATGCCGGGAGTGGGAAGGGGGGGTGCAATTCGGGCAAGTAATAGAGTCTAGAAGTGTGCTCGGCTGGATCTCTGGCTTTTCTGGGTGCTCACAGTGTACACACAAGTGCAGGCATTATTACTAACCAGCCCAGCTGTGCTTCCTAATGCCCCACTGTTATAGCCCTTCACACCCTCACAGTGATGTACTAGGTCACAGGCAGGACAATCTCTGCTATGTGGGGGTGGGTGTCCTGCAGAAGGTCACACAGGCAGCAGGAGTCCAAAAAGTACTGAGAAGGAAACAGCCAATGAGCAGTGCTGTCTTTACCCAGCAGGGGCTTTATGTAGTCAGAGGAAGCCTAGACTTTGCTCTCCGTCCTCTGGCCCCTCCCCCTGCTGCATGAGGATCATGCTGCCAGCCCTGCAGTGAGTGACCACTGACCAGCAGCTAGGGTTACCACCTAGTCCCTTTAATTCCAGACACATATTAATTACACAGGTTCTGTGGCTGGCTGACTTCAAGACTCCACTTCACCTGATTTTAAACTGCCACAGAACCTGTGTAATTAACATGTGTCCGGAATTAAAGGGACTAGGTGGTAACCCTACCAGCAGCACATGTAAAGTTTCAGATGTGAGGTGAATGTGTGTGGAAGTGAAGGAGGGGCACTATACCAGGGTTGCCTATTTTCTGTCTGCCCTCTCTGGGAGGCAGCTGAGGAATACAATTAAGGTCTAATTTATTCCATGCTTGTTAGCTATCACCCATCCCAATGTACTGTGGAGGTTAAGGTTCTTGAAGTGACTGCCAGATGGCTATGCCAATGTAACTTACTGATGGAAACATTACTTTATGTAGATTGTGCTCCAGTGCCAGCTGGGCAGCTTAAAGCCAAAGTCTCCTTCACACGCCACGGGCATTAGATACTGCATGCCAGTTGTACAACCTTCATTACATGCACATGGGCAGTATGAGTGGTTAGCCCCTGAGCACCCATACACATGTGTTTAGCAGCATTACAATGGGATCTATTTGAGTATTAACCTAGGGCACCTGGAACATTTAATCAGGCCTTGCACGTACTGTAACATATATTTTTAAACCATAAATGTGTACAGTCTATAAACTTAATTGTGGCCAAGAATAAATAATAATAATTTACAGCCAATACAGAAAAATTCTACATATTTGAGTGTTTCTACAGGGAAATGTTTTATGAACACACAGTACGGGATTATCTAATGTTATATGAGGTCATTCACCACAAATTCGGACCCATTTTTTCTCATGGTGTCTTGCAGACATATATACTTCTTAAAATAAATAACATATCATGTGAAAGCATAAAATAAAGCCAAAACTGTGACTCACGAGAACAAGGGAACATATCAAAGAAATTGTTTCCTTTTCTGTTTTATTTTAGCTTTCTGTTAAATTAAGTGTTGAAAAATAATGCTGTTTTTGCATGTAGGCACAATATTGTAGATTAATTGTCACTATGGCGTTGACAAGGAGATTTTCTTATAGTGGCATTTAATGCTGCACCTAGTTGTACAATATAGTTGTAATATGACATAAGTCTGGAAAAAATATAAAACATCTGTCCATGGCATATAACTAAAGTATATTCTTATTGGTTTACAGTGTAAAGTCAAACACACGTATACCCCTTTCAAATTACAGCTAAAACACGGTATATTGTTGATTTTTAGGGGTTTAAAATGGTTCTAGCTGTAAAGTGAAAGGTCCAGAGTGAATTTACCGGTTTTAGAATACCAGTCATTCAAAACAGGTTAAAAGTAGGGTCCTACCCATTTCAGAGCCGTTTCAGTGTGTAGTGTGAACGGCATTGAAATTTATGTTGTTGCTATGGTTACACAGTCACCTATGCATTAGTGCACAGTGCATTGTTTATGTTGTTGCTTTGGTTACACAGTCACCTCTGTATTAGTGCACAGTGCATCGCTATGGTTACACAGTCACCTCTGTATGAGTGCACAGTGCATTGTTTGTTGTTACTATGGTTACACAGTCACCTCTGTATTAGTGCACAGTGCATTGTTTATGTTGCTGCTATGGATACACAGTCACCTCTGTATTAGTGCACAGTGCATTGTTTATGTTGTTGCTATGGTTACACAGTCACCTCTGTATTAATGCACAGTGCAATGCTATGGTTACACAGTTACCTCTGTATTAGTGCACAGTGCGTCGCTATGGTTGCACAATTACCTCTGTATTAGTGCACAGTGCATTATTTATGTTTTTGCTATGGTTACACAGTCACCTCTGTACTAGTGCACAGTGCATTGTTTATGTTGTTGCTATGGTTACACAGTCACCTCTGTATTAGTGCACAGTGCATCACTATGGTTACACATTCACCGCTGTATTAGTGCACAGTGCATTGTTTGTTGTTGCTATGCTTACACAGTCACCTCTGTATTAGTGCACAGTGCATTGTTTGTTTTGGGTACTTGTGTACTATCACGGCGCACATCGCATTGCAGACCATAAGGCATGCGATGGTATACGATGCGATGCGATGCGATGCGACGCGACGGGATTGGCACCCGATGGTATACAATTTTAACTTGTATACCATTGTATATGGCATACAATGCCATACAATGCGATGCAATGCAATGTTAAATGGGGGCTTACAATTTATTTATTTACAGTTTCTTATACAGCGCAGCATTAGGGCACATTTTATTGTTTATGTTGTTGCTATGGTAACACAGTCACCTCTGTATTAGTGCACAGGGCATTGTTTATGTTGTTGCTATGGTTACACAGTTACCTCTGTATTAGTGCATAGTGAATTGTTTATGTTGTTGCTATGGTTACACAGTCACCTCTGTATTAGTGCACAGTGCATCGCTATGGTTACACAGTCACCTCTGTATTAGTGCAGAGTGCATTGTTTACGTTGTTGCTATGGTTACACAGTTACCTCTGTATTAGTGCACAGTGAAATGTTTATGTTGTTGCTATGGTTACACAGTCACCTATGTATTAGCGCAGTGCATTGTTTATATTGTTGCTATGGTTACACAGTCACCTCTGTATTAGTGCCCAGTGCATCACTATGGTTACACATTCATCTCTGTATTAGTGCACAGTGCCTTGTTTGTTGTTGCTATGGAAACACAGTCAACTCTATTAGTGCACAGTGTATTGTTTATCGTGTTGCTATGGTTACACATTCACCTCTGTATTAGTGCACAGTGACTTTTTTATGTTGTTGCTATGGTTACACAGTCACCTCTGTATTAGTGCCCATTGCATTATTTATGTTGTTGCTATGGTTACACAGTCACCTCTTTAGTAGTGCACAGTGCATTGTTTACATTGTTGCTATGGTTACAGAGTCTCCTCTGTAGTAGTGCACAGTGCATTGTTTGTTGTTGCTATGGTTACACAGTCATCTCTGTATTAGTGCACAGTGCATCGCTATGGTTACACAGTCACCTCTGTATTAGTGCACAGTGCATTGTTTGTTGTTGCTATGGTTACACAGTAACCTCTGTATTAGTGCACAGTGCCTTGTTTGTTGTTGCTATGGAAACACAGTCACCTCTATTAGGGCCTTATTCTAGTTCACTCTTTCTGAAAAAATCCTTCTTAGATGGCCAAAACCATGTGCACTGCAGGGGGCAGCTGTAAAATGTGCAGAGAGAATTAGATTTGTCCATCTACGAAGGATTTTGTCAGAAAGAGGGAACTAGAATAAGGCCCTTAGTTCACAGTGCATGTTGTTGCTATGGTTACACAGTCACCTCTGTATTAGTGCACAGTGCATCTCAATGGTTACACAGTCACCTCTGTATTAGTGCACAGTGTACTCTTTATGTTGTTGCTATGGTTACACAGTCACCTCTGTATTAGTGCATAGTGCATCTCTATGGTTACACAGTCACCTCTGTATTAGTGCGCAGTGCATTGTTTATGTTGTTGCTATGGTTACATAGTCACCTCTGTATTAGTGCACAGTGCATATCTATGATTACACAGTCACCTCTGTATTAGTGTACAGTGCAATGTTTATGTTGTTGCTATGGTTACACAGTCACCTCTGTATTAGTGCACAGTGCATCGCTATGGTTACACTGTCACCTCTGTATTAGTGCACATTGCATTGTATATTTTGTTGCTATGGTTACATATTCACCTCTGTATTAGTGTACAGTGCATTGTTTATGTGGTTGCTATGGTTACAGAGTTAACTCTGTATTAGTGCCCAATGCATTGTTTATGTTGTTGCTATGGTTACAGAGTCACCTCTGTATTAGTGCCCAATGCATTGTTTATGTTGTTGCTATGGTTACACAGTCACCTCTGTATTAGTGCACAGTGCATTGTTTATGTTGTTGCTATGGTTACAGAGTCACCTCTTTATTAGTGCATAGTAATTGTTTATGTTGTTGCTATGGTTACACAGTCACCTCTCTATTAGTGCACAGTTCATCACTATGGTTACACATTCACCTCCGTATTAGTGCACAGTGCATTGTTTATGTTGTTGCTATGGTTACACAGTCACCTCTGTATTAGTGCACAGTGCATCGCTATGGTTACACTGTCACCTCTGTATTAGTGCACATTGCATTGTATATTTTGTTGCTATGGTTACATATTCACCTCTGTATTAGTGTACAGTGCATTGTTTATGTGGTTGCTATGGTTACAGAGTTAACTCTGTATTAGTGTACAGTGCATTGTTTATGTGGTTGCTATGGTTACAGAGTTAACTCTGTATTAGTGCCCAATGCATTGTTTATGTTGTTGCTATGGTTACAGAGTCACCTCTGTATTAGTGCCCAATGCATTGTTTATGTTGTTGCTATGGTTACACAGTCACCTCTGTATTAGTGCACAGTGCATTGTTTATGTTGTTGCTATGGTTACAGAGTCACCTCTTTATTAGTGCATAGTAATTGTTTATGTTGTTGCTATGGTTACACAGTCACCTCTCTATTAGTGCACAGTTCATCACTATGGTTACACATTCACCTCTGTATTAGTGCACAGTGCATTGTTTATGTTGTTGCTATGGTTACACAGTCACCTATGTATTAGTGCACAGTGGTGTGTTTATATTGTTTCTATGGTTACACAGTCAACTCTGTATTAGTGTACATTGCATTGCTATGGTTACACAGTCATCTTTGTATTAGTGCACAGTGCCTTGTTTTTTGTTGCTATGGAAACACAGTCACCTCTATTAGTGCACAATGCATTGTTTATGTTGTTGCTATGGTTACACAGTCACCTCTGTATTAGTGCACAGTGCATCTCTATGGTTACACAGTCACCTCTGTATTAATGCACAATGCATTGTTTATGTTGTTGCTATGGCTACACAGTCACCTCTGTATTAGTGCACAGTGCATCTCTATGGTTACACAGTCACCTCTGTTCTAGTGCACAGTGCATTGTTTATGTTGTTGCTATGGTTACACAGTCACCCCTGTATTAGTGCACAGTGCATCTCTATGGTTACACAGTCACCTCTGTATTAGTGCACAGTGCATTGTTTATGTTGTTGCTGTGGTTAAATAGTCACCTCTGTATTAGTTCACAGTGCATCACTATGGTTACACAGTCACCTCTGTATTAGTACACAATGCATTGTTTTATTTATCTATTTATTTATTTACAGTTTCTTATATAGCGCAGCAGATTCCGTTGCGCTTTACAATAGTAGACAGTGATAAGACAAACTGGGTAACAACTAGGGTGACCAACTCATCCCTTTAATCCGGGACACATATTAATTACACAGGTTCTGTGGCTGGCTTTCACCTGGTTTTAAACTGCCACACCTCAAGACTCCATTTCACCTGGTTTTAAACTGCCACAAAACCTGTGTAATTAATATGTGTCCCGGATTAAAGGGATGAGTTGGTCACCCTAGTAACAACAGACAGACTCGGAGGTAGGAGGGCCCTGCTGCAAGCTTACAATCTATAGGGTTTATGTTGTTGCTATGGTTACACAGTCACCTCTGTATTAGTGCACAGTGCATCGCTATGGTTACACTGTCACCTTTGTATTAGTGCACAGTGCATTATTTATGTTGTTGCTATGGTTACACATTCACCTCTGTATTAGTGCACAGTGAATTGTTTATGTTGATGCTATGGTTACACAGTCACCTCTGTATTAGCGTACAGTGCATTGTTTATGTTGTTGCTACAGTTACACAATCACCTCTTTAGTAGTACACAGTGCATTGTTTACATTGTTGCTATGGTTACACAGTCTCCTCTGTAGTAGTGCACAGTTCATTGTTTGTTGTTGCTATGGATACACAGTCATCTCTGTATTAGTGCACAGTGAATCACTATGGTTAGTTACACAGTCACATCTGTATTAGTGCACAGCGCATTGTTTATTCTGTGGCTATGGTTACACATTCACCTCTGTATTAGTGCACAGTGCATTGTTTATGTTGTTGGTATGGTTACACAATTACCTCTGTATTAGTGCCCAGTGCATTGTTTATGTTGTTGCTATGGTTACACAGTCACCTCTGTATTAGTGCACAGTGCATTGTTTATGTTGCTGCTATGGATACACAGTCACCTCTGTATTAGTGCACAGTGCATTGTTTATGTTGTTGCTATGGTTACACAGTCACCTCTGTATTAATGCACAGTGCAATGCTATGGTTACACAGTTACCTCTGTATTAGTGCACAGTGCGTCGCTATGGTTGCACAATTACCTCTGTATTAGTGCACAGTGCATTATTTATGTTTTTGCTATGGTTACACAGTCACCTCTGTATTAGTGCACAGTGCATCACTATGGTTACACATTCACCGCTGTATTAGTGCACAGTGCATTGTTTGTTGTTGCTATGCTTACACAGTCACCTCTGTATTAGTGCACAGTGCATTGTTTGTTTTGGGTACTTGTGTACTATCACGGCGCACATCGCATTGCAGACCATAAGGCATGCGATGGTATACGATGCGATGCGATGCGACGCGACGGGATTGGCACCCGATGGTATACAATTTTAACTTGTATACCATTGTATATGGCATACAATGCCATACAATGCGATGCAATGAAATGTTAAATGGGGGCTTACAATTTATTTATTTACAGTTTCTTATACAGCGCAGCATTAGGGCACATTTTATTGTTTATGTTGTTGCTATGGTAACACAGTCACCTCTGTATTAGTGCACAGGGCATTGTTTATGTTGTTGCTATGGTTACACAGTTACCTCTGTATTAGTGCATAGTGAATTGTTTATGTTGTTGCTATGGTTACACAGTCACCTCTGTATTAGTGCACAGTGCATCGCTATGGTTACACAGTCACCTCTGTATTAGTGCAGAGTGCATTGTTTACGTTGTTGCTATTGTTACACAGTTACCTCTGTATTAGTGCATAGTGAATTGTTTATGTTGTTGCTATGGTTACACAGTCACCTCTGTATTAGTGCACAGTGCATCGCTATGGTTACACAGTCACCTCTGTATTAGTGCAGAGTGCATTGTTTACGTTGTTGCTATGGTTACACAGTTACCTCTGTATTAGTGCACAGTGAAATGTTTATGTTGTTGCTATGGTTACACAGTCACCTATGTATTAGCGCAGTGCATTGTTTATATTGTTGCTATGGTTACACAGTCACCTCTGTATTAGTGCCCAGTGCATCACTATGGTTACACATTCATCTCTGTATTAGTGCACAGTGCCTTGTTTGTTGTTGCTATGGAAACACAGTCAACTCTATTAGTGCACAGTGTATTGTTTATCGTGTTGCTATGGTTACACATTCACCTCTGTATTAGTGCACAGTGACTTTTTTATGTTGTTGCTATGGTTACACAGTCACCTCTGTATTAGTGCCCATTGCATTATTTATGTTGTTGCTATGGTTACACAGTCACCTCTTTAGTAGTGCACAGTGCATTGTTTACATTGTTGCTATGGTTACAGAGTCTCCTCTGTAGTAGTGCACAGTGCATTGTTTGTTGTTGCTATGGTTACACAGTCATCTCTGTATTAGTGCACAGTGCATCGCTATGGTTACACAGTCACCTCTGTATTAGTGCACAGTGCATTGTTTGTTGTTGCTATGGTTACACAGTAACCTCTGTATTAGTGCACAGTGCCTTGTTTGTTGTTGCTATGGAAACACAGTCACCTCTATTAGGGCCTTATTCTAGTTCACTCTTTCTGAAAAAATCCTTCTTAGATGGCCAAAACCATGTGCACTGCAGGGGGCAGCTGTAAAATGTGCAGAGAGAATTAGATTTGTCCATCTACGAAGGATTTTGTCAGAAAGAGGGAACTAGAATAAGGCCCTTAGTTCACAGTGCATGTTGTTGCTATGGTTACACAGTCACCTCTGTATTAGTGCACAGTGCATCTCAATGGTTACACAGTCACCTCTGTATTAGTGCACAGTGTACTCTTTATGTTGTTGCTATGGTTACACAGTCACCTCTGTATTAGTGCATAGTGCATCTCTATGGTTACACAGTCACCTCTGTATTAGTGCGCAGTGCATTGTTTATGTTGTTGCTATGGTTACATAGTCACCTCTGTATTAGTGCACAGTGCATATCTATGATTACACAGTCACCTCTGTATTAGTGTACAGTGCAATGTTTATGTTGTTGCTATGGTTACACAGTCACCTCTGTATTAGTGCACAGTGCATCGCTATGGTTACACTGTCACCTCTGTATTAGTGCACATTGCATTGTATATTTTGTTGCTATGGTTACATATTCACCTCTGTATTAGTGTACAGTGCATTGTTTATGTGGTTGCTATGGTTACAGAGTTAACTCTGTATTAGTGCCCAATGCATTGTTTATGTTGTTGCTATGGTTACAGAGTCACCTCTGTATTAGTGCCCAATGCATTGTTTATGTTGTTGCTATGGTTACACAGTCACCTCTGTATTAGTGCACAGTGCATTGTTTATGTTGTTGCTATGGTTACAGAGTCACCCCTTTATTAGTGCATAGTAATTGTTTATGTTGTTGCTATGGTTACACAGTCACCTCTCTATTAGTGCACAGTTCATCACTATGGTTACACATTCACCTCTGTATTAGTGCACAGTGCATTGTTTATGTTGTTGCTATGGTTACACAGTCACCTATGTATTAGTGCACAGTGGTGTGTTTATATTGTTTCTATGGTTACACAGTCAACTCTGTATTAGTGTACATTGCATTGCTATGGTTACACAGTCATCTTTGTATTAGTGCACAGTGCCTTGTTTTTTGTTGCTATGGAAACACAGTCACCTCTATTAGTGCACAATGCATTGTTTATGTTGTTGCTATGGTTACACAGTCACCTCTGTATTAGTGCACAGTGCATCTCTATGGTTACACAGTCACCTCTGTATTAATGCACAATGCATTGTTTATGTTGTTGCTATGGCTACACAGTCACCTCTGTATTAGTGCACAGTGCATCTCTATGGTTACACAGTCACCTCTGTTCTAGTGCACAGTGCATTGTTTATGTTGTTGCTATGGTTACACAGTCACCCCTGTATTAGTGCACAGTGCATCTCTATGGTTACACAGTCACCTCTGTATTAGTGCACAGTGCATTGTTTATGTTGTTGCTATGGTTAAATAGTCACCTCTGTATTAGTTCACAGTGCATCACTATGGTTACACAGTCACCTCTGTATTAGTACACAATGCATTGTTTTATTTATCTATTTATTTATTTACAGTTTCTTACAGTATATAGCGCAGCAGATTCCGTTGCGCATTACAATAGTAGACAGTGATAAGACAAACTGGGTAACAACTAGGGTGACCAACTCATCCCTTTAATCCGGGACACATATTAATTACACAGGTTCTGTGGCTGGCTTTCACCTGGTTTTAAACTGCCACACCTCAAGACTCCATTTCACCTGGTTTTAAACTGCCACAAAACCTGTGTAATTAATATGTGTCCCGGATTAAAGGGATGAGTTGGTCACCCTAGTAACAACAGACAGACTCGGAGGTAGGAGGGCCCTGCTGCAAGCTTACAATCTATAGGGTTTATGTTGTTGCTATGGTTACACAGTCACCTCTGTATTAGTGCACAGTGCATCGCTATGGTTACACTGTCACCTTTGTATTAGTGCACAGTGCATTATTTATGTTGTTGCTATGGTTACACATTCACCTCTGTATTAGTGCACAGTGAATTGTTTATGTTGATGCTATGGTTACACAGTCACCTCTGTATTAGCGTACAGTGCATTGTTTATGTTGTTGCTACAGTTACACAATCACCTCTTTAGTAGTACACAGTGCATTGTTTACATTGTTGCTATGGTTACACAGTCTCCTCTGTAGTAGTGCACAGTTCATTGTTTGTTGTTGCTATGGATACACAGTCATCTCTGTATTAGTGCACAGTGAATCACTATGGTTAGTTACACAGTCACCTCTGTATTAGTGCACAGCGCATTGTTTATTCTGTGGCTATGGTTACACATTCACCTCTGTATTAGTGCACAGTGCATTGTTTATGTTGTTGGTATGGTTACACAATTACCTCTGTATTAGTGCCCAGTGCATTGTTTATGTTGTTGCTATGGTTACACAGTCACCTCTGTATTAGTGCACAGTGCATTGTTTATGTTTTTGCTATGGTTACACAAATACCTCTGTATTAGTGCACAATGCATCTCTATGGTTAGACAGTCACCTCTGTATTAGTGCACAGTGCATCTCTTTGGTTACACAGTCACCTCTATATTAGTGCACAGTGCATTGTTTATGTTTTTGCTATGGTTACACAAATACCTCTGTAATAGTGCACAATGCATCTCTATGGTTACACAGTCACCTCTGTATTAGTGCACAGTGCATTGTTTATGTTGTTGTTATGGTTACACAATCACATCTGTATTAGCGTACAGTGCATTATTTATGTTTTTGCTATGGTTACACAATCACCTCTGTATTAGTGCCCAGTGAATTGTTTATGTTGTTGTTATGGTTACACAGTCACCACTGTATTAGTGCACAGTGCATTGTTTATGTTGTTGCTATGGTTACACAGTCACCTCTGTATTAGTGCACAGTGCATTGTTTATGTTGTTGCTATGGTTACATAGTCACCTCTTTATTAGTGCACAGTGCATCGCTATGGTTACACACTCACCTTTGTATTAGTGCACAGTGCATTGTTTATATTGTTGCTATGGTTACACAGTGACATCTGTATTAGTGCACAGTGCATTGTTTGTTGTTGCTATGGTCAGGGCCGCCAAGAGAAATCCTCGGCCCCGGTACAACAACTTCCTGGGGCCCCCACAGACAGAGCTCCTCTGCGGACCTGCTCTTATGCTACTGCTTCCAAGGTTGATACAGGGACAAAAATTTTACACCATAATGCCTATTACACATAAAATGGTGTAATTAATGGCTAACTGCAGCGCTGGTGAGTATATGTCCCAGATTTTCTGTAGGGTATGCAGAGGAATATTAAACAGTTCTTGAGGAAAAAATATATATGATCCTTGCACTTTTCTTAATACAGCCAATACTTTATTTCCACCAACCAAATCAGAGAAAAAATTTCCTCTTTAAGGAAAAAATAATAAAAATTGCAAAAATTGCAATACACATTTAAAAACAGTTATTTCCACTTCAACAAAGTTTTACTTTGAGCTCACCGGACCTCCGGGGGAAGCAATTTTTCTCTCCTCTCCACTTGATGATATAAATCCACTTGTCACACTAGGACTCCTCTTCTGGACGTCGCGCTGCCACTGCGGCTGTCCTTCAGATTACCTCCGTGTGTTAGGGATAGTGGACAGGGGGCTGATGTCTCCGAGCTAGGTGCACGGCTATTAGAAGCACACGTGTCACCCTCCCGTCTGTCCCGCTAGCGCCTGCAGGTCAGTGGGGTCTCACGGCCAAGATTATTATAATGACAGCGCTCAGGAGTGCTTCAGCAGGCTTGGGATCTTTATAAAGCCGGTCAGTGCCGCAGATGTCTCAGGCTTTCGCTTGGCGGCTACTGACTGCTCCCCTTGTGTGCGGTAACTCTCCCACAGGCTCCGGTCTCCAGCTGCTCACCAACGCGTTTCTACCATTAATTGGTCTTTCTCAAGGTGCACCTTTTACTGAGCCACGGTAAACTCCCAAGTCATGTGGCAGGCCCTGGAGTTTGTTTTTGCTATGGCTACACAGTCACCTATGTATTAGTGCACAGTGCATTGTTTATGTTGTTGCTGCTATGGTTACACACTCACCTCTGTATTAGTCCACAGTGCATTGTTTATGTTGTTGCTATGGTTACACAGTCACCTCTGTATTAGTACACACTGCATCACTATGGTTACACAGTCACCTCTGTATTAGTGCCCAGTGCATTGTTTATATTGTTGTTATGGTTACACAGTCACCTCTGTATTAGTGCAGAGTGCATTGTTTATGTTGTTGCTATGGTTACACAGTCACCTATGTATTAGTGTATTAGTGCACAGTGCATTGTTTATGTTGTTGCTATGGTTCTACAGTCACCTCTGTATTAGTGCACAGTACATTGTTTGTTTTTGCTAGCGTTACACAGTCACCTCTGTATTAGTGCACAGTGCATTGCTATGGTTACACGGTCACCTCTGTATTAGTGCACAGTGCATTGTTTATGTTGTTGCTATGGTTACACAGTCACCTCTGTATTAGTGCACAGTGCATCCATATGGTTACACAGTCACCTCTGTATTAGTGTACAGTGCATTACGTTGTTGCTATGGTTACATCATCACCTCTGTATTAGTGCATAGTAAATTGTTTATGTTGTTTATGTCAGGGACACTTCTGCGAAAACTGGGACATTTCTGCAGTAAACGGGACAGTTGGGAGGTATATTATGATGTAATGCATACCTCCCAACAGTCCCGATTTTAGCGGGACAGTCCCGATTATCAGGGCCTGTCCCGCTGTCCCACCCGCGGGCGGCAGTGTCCCGCGGTGTGGGGGGGCTGTTGGGAGTCCCCCCTTGTCAGCTGCTAAGCAGCGGGGAATAAACGCTGTGCGCATGCGCACAGCGTCTATTCCCGCAGCCAGGGGGCTGGGGGCATGGCTAGAGGCTCACAGAGCCTCTGGGTCATGCCCCCATAGCGGCAAAATGGGGGCGTGGCCTCGCGGGAGAGCCACAAGTATAGGCCACGCCCCCGAATTAGGCCACGCCCCGACTGCTGAACGCACAAAGTTGGGAGGTATGGTAATGTGACTGTTTATAATTCATAGAAACCTGCTATGATTTTCCTAATTAATGACTCACAACCTAGGGCTAACAGAGAAATGTTTACGTGAATTGGATATATGTGCGGTTATTGTTCCACGTATGCACATAATAATTTTATACAGCTAAAATTTCTGTTAATTTATCCTTAGTTCCCTTTCTACACACAGACTTGCAAATCATTCACTACAACACAGTGGTCGAAGTGGAAATTTTGAAGTGGGGGTATGGAAATTTTGAAGTGGGGGTATGGAAAAGTAAAGAGTGAATAGAGTGCGCACCTTCGGACACCCCCCTGTCCATCAACGTCCCCTGCCAGACTGCCCCGTTGTACAGGGGTATTACAAAAGCACAATATGTGCTGCTGAGTGATCAGAGAGCATCCTGAGGGGGAAAAAAAACTTTTTTTTTTTATCTTCAGATTAAAGTGGGGGTATGCCATACCCCCGTATACCGCCCCACTTCGACCACTGCTACAACATCATATAATATAACCCTGATGTAGTTCATCCACTAAGATCAAAACTCAAAAGCTATTATAGAGTAACGGACATTTTTATGCAAAAACAGAGCTCACTTTTATGATCTTTTTGCTTTTATCTTTATTTATAGAACATGATTTTATACAGCTTCATAAACCACTTACACTAAGAACTGCATATGGAAGAATCATATAGCCAAGGTTTTGATCGGAACGGAGTAGACATTGTAACATAGAACAGCACCACAAGATATGCCAAACTGTACTCCATTTACTGTAGGAGATAAACTTACCAAATCATATCCAGATACACAGGTCATCAATTATGTTTTGGCATCGCTATCAGAATAACAACATTAAATTATGATTGTGATGACTCTCTCTCTCTCTCTCTCATATATATATATATATATATATATATATATATATATATATATAAAAGAAAAGTGCCAATGCGCAAAAGTAATATAGAGAATGTTTTTGTAGTTAACGATACCAGTCCCAGGGGATAATTCCCAGAGTTCCACAAAGGTCGGGCGTCTTTTGTCCTCACACCTGTGGGTATTAGTTCCTTAAGGGTCGACACTGTGCTTGTATCTTAAACCGGCTGCTCCACTTATATATCCCGAATCCAAATGGGTCAGTATATCTACAAGTAAAAGAAAAGTGGGCGCTCTGATAGTGTGTTGCCACTTTTTTATTTGACAAGAAAGATTTTAAGAACAATCGGGTAGGGTCACGTACCGCAAGCTGCGGCTGTTACCTGCCGCTGGTATGTAGAGCATAAAACAGACAGTTGGAGAGGTTACACTCCTTACAGCTCTCGAGCACACGATCACAGAGACGCTAGGCCACGCCCCTACGCATTTCGTCACACCGGACTTCGTCAGAGGGCTGGCCTAGCGTCAGGCTTAAGGTGGCCATACATCAGAAAGATATTGTATCCAATCATACAATCTCAATTGATTTTAAAGATGGATTGTATGCAGATTGTGTGTACATCTTGTGTATACAATCAATCAGCAGATGGATTGTATGTCTGATTGTATGCAGATTGTGTGCACATCTTGTGTACACAATCATGCAGCAGATGGATTGTATGACTGATTGTATGATGGATTGTGAGTAGATTGTGTGTCCAAAAACCACCAAAGACTACCGGGGATTTCAAGGGAAATTGTACACAATCATGAGCGCAATTGATCTTAAGATAGATCTTTCTGATGTATGGCCAGCTTAAGTCCTCTTACAGTGTCAGCAAACATGCGGCGAGTTTGTGCACTAATTGCCTGTCAGATTCTCTGACATAAGAAAGCATGAAATGGCAGCGTTCTGCATTTTAGGATGAAATCTCCTGACAGTATAGGCAATTGTAACACAATAATACCATGATATAAAATGACAATATAACAGAATTGCATACAAATACATACATATATCATAAAATCATTCTAGAATAGAGATTTATCAGCGTAACCAAAGGTGCGTAGAATACATTTATGCACACCCGTCTAAAAAGTGACAGCAATATATGCTAAATATGTCACATGATAAAATAGCAGTAAAAATAAGAATAAAAATAGCAGAAAAATGGCAGAAATAGACTCACACTTTGTTTATAAAAGCAAAATTCTGACACTTTATTTTAGGAAGGGAGTAATCTCCATCCCTTCATTCAGACCTGTAGGATACAACGTGTCTAAAGGTGCCCACACACTAGAACGATTTTTGGGCCGATTGACCGATTTTCGATAAATCGGCCGATATATCGACCGATATTTACCGATAATCGGTCGAAAATCGGCCGATGCTCGCTCCCGTGGATCTTTTGCTAAATCTTCTGATCTTACGTGCTGCACAAAAGATCAGAAGATTTAACAAAAGATCCATAGGAACGCACACGGGATCTTAAGAAAAATCTTTGGTAAAGATGTGCACTTGCCTGAAATCTTTTGTCCAGATCGGACAAAAGATTTGAAGGCTAATTTATGCGCACATCTTATGATCGCAGATCTTTCTAGTGTGTGGGCACCTTAACACATATATCCAGTATGACTCTCTTTGAAGGAGCAGAGTGTCTCTATTGCCAGCTCGTATATCTAGAACTACATGTTCCAGTCCCATAAATTGCATACCATCTTGATTACCAGCTTGGCAGGTCTTAAAGTGCCGGGGTACACTGTGGGATAAGAGACCATTTTTAATATTGCGGTAATGCTCCAAGATGCGGATTTTAAGCATTCTTTTAGTTTGGCCCACATACCGTTTTCCGCATGGACAAACGAGTAGGTAGACCACATATGTGCCCGCTTTTCTTTTACTTGTAGATATATATATATATATATATATATATATATATATATATACTCGTTCCCAAAGACACAGCACTCCACTTGTAATGCAAAATTCTTTTAATCCGCAACGTTTCAAAGCTACTGCTTTGTCCTCAGGCGAGGACAAAGCAGTAGCTTTGAAACGTTGCGGATTAAAAGAATTTTGCATTACAAGTGGAGTGCTGTGTCTTTGGGAACGAGTATTGTGTGTTTGACACGGGCACCCACATAAGGAATTACCGTAAGTGGCTGTGCTGGACATCAAGTTCTCTCTCTCTATATATATATATATATATATATATATATATATATATATATATATATATATATATATATATATATATGTATAGTGTCTGATTGTGTGTCTCTGAAACACTGCCATCTGTTGGCAGTAATGGAAACTACATATCTTTCTCTCATACATGCAAAAACATAAGTAATCCCAAGGTAGCAGACTAGCTTTCGAAGCATTTGCCTTGGGCGGGCCTACTAGTATACTGTATTCCACAAATATTTATTGATAACTCAATGGAACATAACTATATTTCACTTTTTTTCTGTAGAATAACAGATGTTATGGCTTGACATATGCAGAATAAAATGAAAATAACAAAACACTGTCTAATAGTGAGAGGTCATGACTAGGGTTGCCACCTCATGCATCATCGATTCCTGGAGGAACCACCCCCAAGTGGGTGGAGCCTAATCAGTAAGAGGCCGGGGTTATGATCGCGACCCGCATCAGACAAAAAAAAAACAAAAAAAAAACAGTTAAAACATTTTCCCCATCAGAGGTTTGGAGTACATTAGTCAATTACCATGTGGGGAAGGGGATGAAAATGAACGACATTCTAACACAGGGAATGAGCAGAAATTACCAGTAAGCCCCACAGAATTCTGTAATACTGTGGGAGGGGGTGTAAGTTCATCCCCGTTGCTGCCTGTGATGGAGATTTGTGCCTCCTTATAAAATATATATTTTTTTTTTTTTTATATGTATATAATATACACAATTAAGGGGGCACAAAACTCCTTTACAGGCAGCACATAAAATCCATACACCCAGTCTGACTGATTAGCAGCACCTGTAACATGTATGTAGAACACCCACAACATGCAGCAGCTACTATGAACCCCTCCCCTGGCTCTGACAAATGATTATATCCCCATCCATAAGCCATGGCAGCATTCTAAACACCACAGGTCTCTTGGGGACACCTCAGGGAAGTCTCACCTTCAGTCGGACCTCGTGAGTAGTATAATGGGTGCAGCCCACTTCCACCATGTGGGGTCTGCACCCCTTGATCTCCAGAAAATGGACGTTCAGGTTCTGTGGCTTGAATGCGACGTTCAGGTTCTGTGGCTTACTGCGTAGCCGACGCGTGTCCACCATGGTCTCTGCCATGTCTCGCAGACTACAAGGAAGCAACCAGCGGCGGAGCGAGTCCTGTTCCTACCCGATACTCCCGGAAGTGGCGACTGTGGTGGGTCGGGTGACAGGAAAATAAGGTGCGCTCATGACGTGAAGCATAAAAACCCCATCACAGTGTGGAAGGCCGACTAGGCTTTTCCCATCTCCCGGATTCCGGGAGAATCCCGGAATCCGGGTGACTAGAAAAGCCTCCTTGTTGGTTTGCCACCAAATCCTGGAGAATCCCGGAAATCTGGGAGAGGTGGCAACCCTAGTCATCATGACTTAGGTGTATATGGGAGTTATATTGTTCAGAAGTATCAGAACATAAGTATATAATACCAATACATTATTTACCATACATGTATAGAAAAAAAGTTGATAATTGTATCTTTATTTTCCACAGGAGTTACTAAAAGACCCACTGTATATTGGATTAAGGCATAAAAGAGTGAGAAACAAACCTTATGATGACCTTCTGGAGGAATTCATGAAAGCTGTGACCGACAGGTACAAAAACTATTCTGATAGTACAGTTCATAAAGTGTAGGAGAAACAAGGCCACCAGGACAACTTGTGTGTCCCAGTACAAGGGTGGCTTGGCCATGCCCTGTTGTGAATATTGGGCCCTCTTTAGTGGGGTGCCACTAAAGTTGCCATGACAATGTCCTATTAAGGACGTGGCCATGCTTCTCTGGCAGGTCCGGGTCCGCAGACATGGTTAATCTTTAGCATTTTGCACCGTCTCTTAACACTACTGATTAGAAGCATTTGTTTATTTGTATCTCATTAACCTACTGAGGTAAGATAATATCTACTACACTCATATCATACTTCCCAACCATCCTCCTTTCTGCAGAATACTCCTGATTTCAATGAACGGTCTAGTTTTCATATGATTTAGGCTTGCTTATGGTACTTTTGGGTTGCGTAACTTGCGTTTGGGTTGCTTGTATTATAATTGACTTTTTTTACACAGGTAGGTAGGATACTCCAGCTTATTGCAGATACTATACCAATCACAGGACTCCCAAATACGCTGAAGTATGCACAGAATTGTATGTGGTAGATAGAAATGAAGAATCTCACAGGCAATTTAATCTGCTAGATTAAGTTTTGCAGAATCAAACACAAGGTGGTTTAAAATATGCATAATCATGCAAAATGAAAAGTTTAAACTTGCTATAATATTAATAATAATAATAATAATAATAATAATAATAATAATAATTATTATTATTATTGTTATTATTAGTATTAGTATTATTATTAGTATATTTAATAAATAATGCAGTTTTTTAAATACCTATAGAAATGCTTGTTTATTTTTGGGCCTGTTTATTTTTGGAATTTTCTAGCTTGCACTCTATCACAAACAGGTCTGATATTATACCGGTCGTATCAGTCATATTGACCATTGCCAAAAAGCAGATATTAATTGGATAAAATGTTCTACCCCCTCCTTGGAGGCGGTAAAAAATGCTCTTATTAGGGTTTTATATTGTGAACGTCGTGCTTCCCTTCCAGATGTAGAAAATGGTGTTAAAAAGTTTATGAAAAAATGGGAATTGTTTATTGTTAGCTTGGCCCCTGAAGTACAGACACATATATTTAAACTTTTTGATACTACTGAATGTTTTTTGTACAGACGATTAGATAATACACTATGTACTCTTCCTGCGTGATGGATTAACTGATGTCTCAATACTGAAATTGCCCTCTCAAGTATGTTCTGATCTTGATAGTAGTCTGGTGTCTCTTCCTCCCCTCCCTCTTCCCTTCCCCAAATTCTCATATCTGTTTACTATATGTATTATGCTTTGTTAATTCTCTCTCTTTCTTTTCTTTTTCTGGATATGTAGCAAATGCAAATACTGTGTTTAGACCTGCTCCTGTGTGTCCTCCCTTCTATAGACCTGCTCCTGTGTGTCCTTCCTTCTGTAGACCTGCTCCTGTGTGTCCTCCCTTCTGTAGACCTGCTCCTGTGTGTCTTCCCTTTTGTAGACCTGCTCCTGTGTGTCTTCCCTTCTGTAGACCTGCTCCTGTGTGTCCTCCCTTCTGTAGACCTGCTCCTGTGTGTCCTCTTCTGTAGACCTGCTCCTGTGTGTCCTCCCTTCTGTAGACCTGCTCCTGTGTGTCCTTCCTTCTGTAGACCTGCTCCTGTGTGTCCTCCCTTCTGTAGACCTGCTCCTGTATGTCCCCCCTTCTGAAGACCTGCTCCTGTGTGTCCTCCCTTCTGTAGACCTGCTCCTGTGAGTCCTCCATTCTGTCGACCTGCTCCTGTGTGTCCTTCCTTCTGTAGGCCTGCTCCTGTGTGTCCACCCTTCTGTAGACCTGCTCCCAGAGCTGGCCCTAGGCATAGGCAAACTAGGCAATTGCCTAGGGTGTTTGCAATGCCTAGGGGCGGCTTGGTTGGTCTGTGGGGCACACGCTGGCGCTGCCTGCCTAAACTGAGATCAGCGGGCAAGCAGCCAGCAGTGCTGCGCACATAGCTAACGCAGGCAGCCAAGTCTCTGCACCTTTCCTTTCACTATCCCTGAACGGTCAGCTCCGCCGCACTTCCGGCGACCACCCTGCTCTGCTCTGAGCGACATGGCTATTAATGGCAGTGAGTGGAGTCTCTGGACTAGTATCTCCCGGAGCTAGTGTCAAGGCTCCGCTAGCTGCCAGTAATAAACATGTCAGTCCGAGCAGGGCAGCCGCCGGTAGTGCAGCCGAGCTGACCTAACTAGGCTGCGTCAGCAGGGATCGTGGGAAGAAGGGTGCAGAGACTTGTGGTAGCTGCAGGCTGGGCTGGTCCCTGGTCCCCGCGACCGTTCTGCCAGTATTGGAGCGTCTGCACTCATTCAACTTGGAGCCACGGTGCTCCGCCTCCCCTTGCTCCTCCGGATTCGGTATGAAATCCCGGCAGTCAAAATCCCGACGGTCAAAATACAGACAGCTATTGACCGATGGTCAAAATACCGACATGGTCAAAATACCGACATTTAAAATCGCGACAAGGTCAAAATACAGACCTTAATAATAGTACAAGAAAATGGCATTGAATATAAATGAAAAAGATTGAATGAAAAACCTTAGATAGTAAGATTGAAGTTTCAGGTAACTTTGCCCTTCCACCAATCCTTAACCCTTTGTTGCCAAGTGAATTTGCCAAAATAGGTGTGAAAATTGCCAAGCAAACAATTTTATTCATCATAATGACCTCTAATGTTTACCTTACCTGTATATAGGAAATATAATATATTTTTACACAGCATTTATTAGTTGAATTTATATAACAAATGTGAGCGACGCTGTCATTTTTAGCGGATATTTTGCACATCTGTCAGAGATGTTGGTACTCAAGTGGTTAAGTAGAATACCAATGAATCCAGTAACAAGGCATGTCATTTAGCATCTGAGGTGCTTGTATTGGTATGGGATTTTGAAATATGGAATAGTCTACAGTGGGACTATTTCTCAATGTGCTTATCTTTGCTATAACTGAAATATGAGACATACTGTATAACTCATGCATACCCTTAAATGCTTTTCCAGATTATATGGAAGCCCAATTGCTTCAACTTCAGCCTCTATGTTCTTATTCTTCTCAGTATTCATCTTACTGTTCTCTTCTTGTTGTTCTTCTTGTTGATCTTGGGGTAGCACTGTAGCAGACCTACACTAGAAGGTGGAGCGCGAAAAGTTACAACAAATGAATGACACTTTTTCTCGCCCTTGTTTATCTGCCAGGCCGACTGTGCTAATCATGTAGTCTTCATTGGCCAGCCTGAAACTCTAGATGCCACTGCAAGAAGTAAATTAGTTACTTATTTCCTTTGTTGTCTTACTTTAATATCATCATAATGTTTCCCCTTAATGTTTTAAAAAGCTGTTTTGGAAAAGAGTTTGAAACCTCTTTCTGAGAGGATATTGTCTTACATGACCTTTATATGTGGTACTGAGATGCTACTATTCAGCAGACTCGTTCGTAACCTTTGCTTTACTGTCATTGCTTCAGTACCATGTCAAAACAAATCAAATAACTGTATTTTTTTTGTTTATAATACCACATGAGTTGAAAGCACAATGAGGTAGATGACAGTTTTCAGCACTAGAAAACCACCTATGTTATTTATTTATTAACAGTTTCTTATATAGCGCATACATATTCCGCAGCGCTTTACAGAGAATATTTGAACATTCACATCAGTCCCTGCCCCAGTGGAGCTTACAATCTATATTGTAAGCTCCACTGGGGCAGGGATGATGTGAATGTTCAAATATATATACATATATACACACACACACACAGAAATTCTAGGGTTAGTTTTGTTCTGAGCCAATTAGCCTACCAGTATATTTTTGGATTGTGGGAGGAAACCGGAGTACCCGGAATTATTACAGAATAAAGGCAGTATAAACTTGGTCAATGGGTAACTGTAGGGGGATATATATATATATATATATATATATATATATATATATATACATACATACATACCACATGAAAAGCCTGTGTTTGACCCTCTGCACCTTACTCTTTAGGACTGTAGGAGACCTCACAGTCCCAGTGCTGCTTCTGATTAAAAACCCTCCCATGACTAGGTTGCTGCTGCTGTCCTCCATGGGCCTGAGAAGCATGTAATGAGCTCCACCAATCAGAGCTTATCACAAACCTCTCAGTTTCTGCCCTTTTGTGCAAATTGTCATGTGACTTAGTCAACTCCCAGTAATGCACTGAACACTTGTGCAGTCAGTGTGCCTTGGCACCCCATGCTCAGCACCATTAATCATTGTCACATTGGCATATAGGTGAAGCTGCAGCACTACCCCACTCCCATGCATAAAACCTTTAGCTAAAAAAAAAAAAAATTAAAAAAAATTCAAGATACATGCCAACCACAGGGGGCCCCTAGCTAGACGGGGACCCAGGGGTACTGACCCCTTTTGCCCCTGCTTTAATCCGGCCCTGATCTTAGGGTGCACTTTTCAGGCAATTCTGCACCCACCCCATTGAAGTCACACAAACTATTTACATTTTTATCAGTGTTTGCAACTCTTAAATTTGAAATATTCTTTGACTCTGCAATTCAATGCAGTTCCGTGCCGGTGTGCTACAGTATTAATGAAATAAGAAGAACTGACTTGTGTCTAAGTGGCTGTTGCTGAAAGATAATACACGTATTATAACTAATCAGCTGTCTAAAATGTTATTATAAAATAACAAAAAAGGGCACCCACATATAAAATGTTATTTCGCTGACAGAGAGCTCCTTTGTTTCTCTCCATATCTCTAAATGGGAAAGAATGTGCTGGCATACTGTTATTTTAGTTTTCTAATATCTTTTCTATAAGCTAAATTTGGATTTCTAGCTACATAGGAGGAGACACATTCTTTCATTGAGAATATGAGAAGAAATGTTGTCAGAGCTTTAAGCAGTATTGAGAAGTCTGGGACTGCACTGAGGCTCTATTTACAGCAAGTGGAAAATGTTGCCAGGTTTGGGATTCATGTTGATGTGGCAGGAGAAGTGCTAGATTTCAAGGAAGCAGTTTTACTATTAACCCTTCAGTTATACAGTAGTTATAAAGGAAATCTACAAGAAAAGTACAAAAAGACAACACCATTTTTATTCTCTCTTCACCATTTCCATACGTAGCCAAGCGAAGGATCGCACACGCGCACGAAGAGCGAAGACACGCCCATATGACTAGCAAATCCATTTCTTTGGATATAAACACAAAGGGGAGTGGCGTGCAAATGCACGGACGCTAACGTGTTCACACGGATCCCAGCCTGTCTGCTCGGATATCCAGTGGGCGGGCGGCCGAGCGAACAGGCTCTGCGGGTGTTTCACACGCCACAGCACAAATTTGCTTGGAAGTAATTTTCAACCCATTAACCAATTAGTCTCAAATTATGCTGGCAACCTTGCACGCTCGCGACCTTACAAATAAAAATACCCTAGCAATCAAACTCGTGCAGAGTAGGCGTAATGTGGGCGTGTGGATGGGAACGGCCACAAAACTGGGCGGTAACCAGGGCATATACTGGGGTGGTGGCTACATGTGCTGGGCGGTGGCTTCGCTCCACTGTGCAAGCGCTCTGACTGATCGAGCGCAAAATCATTTTCTCCATAAAAGTAAGTCTCACGCCTCACAGCCCAGCCGTTTCTCAGCCCCCGAATTTGCACAGGCAATCAACACGCACAATTGATAAACTACATGCACCTGCACGCAATAAACACCGCTGCAGCATGCAAGTTTCACTCATTAATCAATTTACTAACTACATGGCAGCCTCACGGAAAGCACACTTTTCCAGTTAACCATTTACACTTCTCAGCAGTCCTATCCTATTACCGCCCAGTTTTGTGGCCGTGCCCATCCACACGCCCACATTATGCCTACTCTGTACGAGTTTGATTGCTAGGGTATTTCTATTTGTAAGGTCGCGAGCGTGCACGGTTGCCCAAAACTGCACATGTGCTGTGCGAATGGTACACTTGCACAGTGCACAAAGAAATGTTCTGGGAATGAATATGTGCCCGAGCAAGGCAAGCAGAATAAGGGCCAATAGATAGAATTTGATTGGTTACTATAGGCAAATATGTCCTCTTTCTGTTTTTTAGTATCTTTACTCATTGACACCATGAGCGGATTTAAGTTCCAATATTCACCTTCAGTGCTATTTTTCTGAAATAATAAGTTCAGGAACACACACACACTCACACACATATCACAATGCAAAGTTAATGAACAGAGAGAAAGAGAAATTTAAACAATATTTTGTGTGCCCAACTTTTGTCTTCAAAACAGCAACAATTCTTCTAGGCGCACTTGCACAGTTTTTGAAGGAACTCTGCAAAGATTTTCTATTGCTGTTGACTTGCTCAAATCCTTCTGTCTCTTCATGTAATTCCAGACTTGATGATGTTGATATCAGGGCTTTGTAAGGGCCAAATCATCAATTCCAGGATTTATTGATCTTTTTGATGCTGAAGATAGTTCTTAAAGACATTGCTTTATATTTGGGATCGTTGTCCTGCTGAGGAAAACATTTGGAGCCAACCAAATTCAAATGTGTTTTCCTAGTCAGTTAAAGAACTTGTGTACCTCCAGAACAAGTCTGATATCTCCTGAAATTGTTAATTTTAGGAAAATCACTGTGACTTGCTTTTGTACCCCAGTAGCATATGATGGCTTATTAAGCAATGTAAAGTTTCCAGTTAGCTTATTTAGGCAATAATTACTCAACGATTGAAGTGGTGTCTTCTGCACCCAGCGTTGAGAGCTGGGTCTTCTGGTCTGCCATTCAGGGGGTATGTACCGTTAGTCACCATTGTTAAGACAGTTGAGTATAGTTTCACGACAAGGACCTCTGGGTCAGTGTAGCTCAAAGAGCGGGGCAGTTGGGTGGGCCACCGTACCTGATTGTTACCTAGTGTGGTCCACGCTCACACAACGGTTACTAGATTACACCAAGCCTACAGAATGAGTAAAACAATGCTTCCTAGAAGACCTATACTACGCATATAACCCACAATGATCATCTCAACAAGTAGTAGCAGCTCTGCTTTACTCTGATATCCCAGGTTGCCCTTCTTTATGGGTGACGTTATCTAGTGGAATATCCCCTTATAAGAATCATACTTAATAGTACTAAATAAAAGCATTACACTGTAATTTTCTTTCCATCTATGCTCATTCTGTGGCCAGCACAGCTAACCCCTTTCACAAATTTTATATGTGATTGTAAATTTTCACCAAAGACTGGGTGCCAGCCAACAATATAAAAAGAACCGTGGCTGTGTGTCTTTCTGGCATCTTGGAATCTTCTCTTTCCAGATGTTTTTCAATAAAATGTTATAAGCCACATGCTGAAAGCTTGTATACGGCTAATACTGTGTAGCATACAGTATGATTTAATCACTTTTGGTTTATTTAAAATAAAGTGTAATATAATGTATTTAATTCTACTTGTTAACCCAGTTTGGTTATCCTCAGTTCATTCATGTGTAAAACAATCCTTCTAAAGTGGTGCCAGTCTTTCACTTGACTGTGTTTCTTACCTCTATTTTATAGGGCACACCTGTTTATCTAGGCTGAGGCTGCAATAAACCTTTCTGCAGTACTCTGGCTTCAGAAAACTTGTGGTAGAATTCTTCTAATGAGAAGTATATGCGATATTATAATATACAGTACTGTGTATAGTTTTAGGATATACTGTGAAGATAAAAGAAAGGCTTTGAGAAACTGATGATCATGTGGACATGTCAGTTTCCTCATGATTTAAGTATTTGGATTATTTAAGAAAAAATGCAGGAAAGATCTTAGATATCACCTAAATGTTACAAACTAATGCTGCAGTCTGCAGTACAAATTATTCGGGTCTAGTATTGTAAATTAATTTACTGATGGTGAATATAGGCTTCTTTTGGGACTCCCATAATCTTGTGGCCTCCTGACATAGTTAGTAAGCAAGTATGTATGTATGGGGTCATCTGTAGTCACTGAGAGTTACTTTATTTGCAAGCCTTAATTATATTTCTAATGTAGCACTATCTAGTTTTGAAAATACAAACTACTAGTGCAGTGAAAATAAGTCCAGAGGGGTCACTGATCTTGCTGCAGTGCACATTGGGAACTAATGGTATAGACCAGGGGTGTCCAAACTGTTTGTGACGAGGGCCAGTTTTAGTGAGGTGAAAACGTGTAGGGGCCGACCATTCAGTCTGACATTTTTTGAATCATTAATCACATCAGAATGGTCCACCACTCTGCCCCAATTCACTCTATGTCCCCTAGCCTGCCCCTTCACTATATATTTCCCAGACTGCCCCCTTCTCTGTATTTCCCCCAGCCTGCCCCCATTCACTGTATGTCCCCCACTCTGCCCCCTTTACAGTATATTCCCCTGCCTGACCATCCTTCTCTGTATGTCCCCCATTCACTGTATGTTCCATGTGTCCTGTATCCATTCACTCTATCCCCCAGCCTGCCTACCTACTCTGAATGTCCATCACTGCTCCGTTTTCACTGTATGTCCCCCAATCTGCCCCCATTCACTGTATTTTCCCCAGCCTGCCCCTCTTTCACTGTATGACTCCCATTCGCTATGTCCCCCACCATGTCCCCATTCACTCTATGTCCCTTAGCCTGCCCTCTCTTCTATCAATGGCCAAACGGGTTTCGTATCCAAAGAAGTTTGCATATCTCGAAGTTGTTATCCACATTGAATTTTGTACAAACTCATTTTTATTGAAAATTAGAATAAATGTGATTTTTATGTACCAATGTATGATCATTAATGTACAGAAGTGGTGAACTAGACAGAGCGCACATCTACCTCTTCTTCCTTATATATATATATATATATATATATATATATATATATATATATACATACATACATACATCATACATACACATATACAATTTTTGGAAGTAGTCCGCACTCTATTCAATGTGGAGAAAAAGGGGGGGTGCTCCTACTGATGAATCAACATCAAGGTATAGGGAAATTGAAGAGGGCACTCACCAAATGGTAAAACATCAACTGGTTTTTATTGGCATCTGATAACCAAGCGTATCGACGTGACGTTACGTTTCGGTCCAATATAGACCATCCTCAGGACTAGGTACAGCATTACAAACAACTGTAGGCAGACATGCGACCTGGCATCCTTCCTCCAGAGAGGATACATCTACACTGCCTCACCGGGTCAGCATATATACCCCAGGACAGGAAGTGATGTCACCACCTGCTGTCCATTGGTCCTACACTTAAAGCATAAAGGCCGTGCTTCTAGAATATATACAACAGTGTAAAAGCAAGACTGGCATGTAATTAAATGATTAATATCAAGGAGTTAAAACACAGCGCAAAAACAGTGTTCTGACAACCAAAAATAGAAAATACGCTGGACCGGAAATGCGTATTGCGTTCCACAACCTAAACAGGAAGTGACGCTTTGCGTTCCAACAGCTAGAACTACTCTTGTGGTTATAGTAACCACACGTCAACTTCCGACTATCTCCTAGGCGGAAGTGACGTTACGTTGTACACAGCATGTTACTAGTGTAGCTGCGTTGTTATAGCAACCTAAAGCCGTCCGATCATCTAGCGTAAGTGAGAAGGATACAGCGTTTTTAACTCCTTGATGTTAATCATTTAATTACATGCCAGTCTTGCTTTTACACTGTTGTATATATTCTAGAAGCACGGCCTTTATGCTTTAAGTGTAGGACCAATGGACAGCAGGTGGTGACATCACTTCCTGTCCTGGGGTATATATGCTGACCCGGTGAGGCAGTGTAGATGTATACTCTCTGGAGGAAGGATGCCAGGTCGCATACATACACATATATATATATATATATACACAACGTCCTTGCTCCGGCACTCTGCTGTCCCTTGGGACTCACTCGCTCTGGTGCCTTCAGGTGGGACCACTTGGGTCCAATAATACAGTCCTTGTGGTGTAGCGAGCGGAGGTACACTGCAAAACTGCAAAACGTTCCTGACGAAGGGGACCAGCGCCCCGAAACATTGAAGTTGTATTAAACACATTTTTGCAGTGTACCTCCGTTTACAAGACTCTGACACCACAAGGACTATATATATATATATATATATATATATATATATATATATATATATATATAGACTTTTGGTTTGGAGGATGGCACTCTAAATAGAAAAAATCCCGGTGCCAGGAACATAAAGTTTTAGAACATGAAAAGCACTTACCCCCCTTGGTTGTAGAAGGATAGGAACCGGCACACGGGTGGATGGTGAAGAAAAGTTGATTTATTGTACAAACATGATTGCACACAACGACAGCTGTACACCTGATAGCTGTTTCAACCAAAATAAACGGTTTTCATCAGAGGTATATATGGATCAAAGTGGTACTAGCGCTGATAATGTCCCCACTATACGGATGGTGTAATGGTTAGCATTACTGCCTCACAGCACTGAGGTCATGGGTTCAGTCCCCACCATGGCCCTAACTGTGCGGAGTTTTTATATTCTCCCCGTGTTTGCGTAGGTTTACTCTGGGTACTCCGGTGTCCTCCCACAATCCAAAAATATACTGGTAGGTCAATTGGCTTCCAACAAAAATTAACCCTAGAATGTCTGTGTGCACTTGTATATGTGGTAGGGAATATAGATTGTAAGCTCCACTGGGGCAGGGACTGATGTGAATGTTCAACTATACTCTGTAAAGTGCTGCATAATATGTATGCGCTATATAAGAAACTGTTAATAATAATAATAATAATAATAATAATAATAATTTGGATCTATCGGTCCTAAAAATTACACTGTTCTGTGCTGACTTTCAGATACACTTCCCCTACTTTTCTGGAGTGGCAGCTCCTCTCCTATGGGTTCCTGTTCCCAGAAACCCTGTGCATGAAGATCTGAAAAAAAGGTGTGAGATGGGCGCCTCCTAGTGTAGTATTTTAGTAACTGATTAGTCTCCCTTCACCACATGAAGACAAGACGGCACCCCAATATTAAAATGTGTACCGTTTCTAGTGGTATTCCACCACTGTTTTATGAGCGTGTTCCAATATAGGTTCCACTGGCTTTTCAGGAAACATTTATAGTCAAAGTCTTCTCTTACTGCTCCTCTACCCGGTGATCAGTACCAGATGGACATATAAAAGGAGAGAATATAGAGAAAGCGGACTAGTGCAATATTTTAAACACAATTGATTGTCACTGCAAATGACACAGTTAAAAATCCGTACAATGTTCAAAAAGAAAAAGGCTTATCTGGTGGTACTTCAAATGATTTAGTCATCCATCCACTACAATTAGAATAGATCCCGCTCAACTCGTTTCATCCCTCTGGACTTCTTCAGGTGTGTGAAGTGTGTATATATATAATCTGTTCTTATTGTTACAAGAATACACGAAAATCCGTTCCTATTGTTACAGATTTCTTTGCTGCAATCTGGAGATTTAAATAAATAAAGTGCTAAGTCAGCAGCACACTTTTGTGACTTAGTGCAAGTACTTATTAGGGAAGGCCCAGTAAGGAACTGAAACTCAATAGAAAATACCTTTAAGACCTTTTTATGCAAACAGTTGCGCAGGGCATACTGTACCCCAAACCCCCTTTGTCAGATGCTGGAGCACAATGACATCACTAGCTGTTCTTTTTATGCAGCAGCAGAACCAGGCAGTCCGAGTGTGAGCAGGTCATTATGCAGTGTAGGCCGAGACACAGTAGTATCAGATTTCTAGAGCTACAGTATAAATGGAGCTTCCCAACCAAAGGAGAGATAGGAGAGTGAAGAGAGCTGTAAGTGACCCAGGGATCCCAGCTTTTCCTCCTCCTGGACTGGGTGTCTGGATATTATTAAAGTATTAGTTTAAATCTCAGCATTAGTGTAAATTTAATATACACAATCCATACATCCCAACATGACATATTCCAGGAGGGACAAAATTCTCTATTCTTGGATTCTCACATTATGATTGTATTCATCTCTATTGAGACACCATACTTATTGATTAAATGGTTCAACACAGGTGATGCCAATTATATATTAGGAGTGAAGTTCTGGTAGAGAGTATATTGTTCCTCCTATAATGGGTTATGTTGGGAGATATGCATTTTTTAATATTACCCCTCCCCCCCCTCCACAGGGTACCCCAAAGCTTAATATTGCCCCGCCAGTTAGTACCAACTAATTTCAGAAAGTGTCTTTTGTAAACCTGCTCAGTGGTCATATTGGAACCATCATCTAGAACTACTACTACTTCATCATCATCATCAATTTTGCTCTTGCTTTGCCTTTTCATTATTGTATCAACCCTTTCTTCGTGCATAGTCTGTAGTAGATTTACAATTCCACCTATCAGTTTTGCAGCATGGTAAACTGATAATCCCTTTTTTTTTACAATGCCTGGTTGACATAGTCTGTATTATTTAAAATGCACATTCACATAATAATTCAAATTAATTTGATATATCAGCCTCTCCACTGAGGAAATCACTTCTGTACTGTACATAAAGTATCTTCACATACTTGGTTCAATTCCTCAAGAACTCCTGGCATATGTTTACTTAATGACTTCATAGCAGGAGTATTTGATCACCATCTGTGGTTACTATGACTTTTCAGGGTGATTTTGAGAATATTGGTCAATGTATCTCATCTGGCTGTTGAACTCCCCAAAAAATGAACAGTTCCAAAGAAACATATCATTTCCACAGACAAACTGGCTGCAAGAACTCCTACTAGATTGAGCGAATGTGCAACACATGGAAAAAAATCTAGTCAGATTGTTCACTTGGTTCTGTCTTGTTTGCACGACATTATATTTTTCTGCCATGTTTGCTTTGTTGTCATAACCCTGTCCATGAATATTACTTGGATCTAACCCATCTTTGTAAAGCTTCTGTTCTCTTTCAGCGGTGAGACCACTGTATGGTTTCAATAAAGTCTATAAAGCTCTCTTCCATAGTACAATGTCCATCAGAAATGCTGGCATACCTTATTATTTCGCACAGTTGTGTGCAGTATATGAAGTGCAGTCAAATATGCTAAAATAATATTTTGCCTCTTTTATTGTATTCATTTTTTTAATGAAGGAGCTTCCTATATTGATTTTGGATGATAGGTGGAAAACAGTGAACACAGTCTTTCTTATGGGTTTTTTTAGTTTGACCTGCTAAATCAGACTTTCAATGACTGACATTGAGCAAACCCAGGAATATTCCTGAGTTGGGTTGGCCTAAAAAGTGATAAATTGAATTTGGCACAGAAAATATTTGCTCCAAGATTAATCAATTTTTTTTAATCTGTACTCCAATTTTTCTGAAGCATTAGCAGTTTATTGTTCATGGTACACTTCATGACAGATTTTAAATACTTAAATACATTTGAAGATCTACAATTGAAATCATTTTAATGATGATCTGTAGGGTTTCCTATTCTGGGATTGAAATGCCTCCAATCAAAAAAGACTTTCAGAGAGATGTCAATGGTATGAATGAGGGTCTATTCCCAAGAAGCATAAAGGGAAAACTAAAGACAGCTAAAGACAGCTCTCTGCATCTTAGAACACATTAGCCATAATCACGGTACTGTAGCAATTTAATAAACCAGTCATGACTAAATCGCCTTTCAGCAATAGTGGTCACGTTTTTCTATAAAGTCCCTTACTTTATCTGTTATTTTAGACCATAAAGGGGTATATGTCTTCTAAATGCTAAATGAAGATCTCCACTTCAGCTTTTGGTTATTCAAAATGAGTCCCACTCATCTAGTACTTGATTTGTTGGTACATGAGCAAGTCACAGTGGGCTTGGTCTGGACTGTATGAAGGATGTTTAAGCTGCTGGATGCATTCATGGGCCAGAAATCCATCATTTTCCTGGAGTTCTTGGTTGTTGCCTGGGAAATGGCTTCCAGCACATATGGCAGGCATTGCTTCGTGGACCAGTTCCTAGTGACAGTACAGTAGCTACATGACCAGTCTTGTCCAGGGACCATCTCTGCTCTGAAATACTGCAAACCAATCAAACACACATATTTAGGACAGTGCTTTCTTCCCAAAAAGCATCTCTCAATGAGTCAAACCCCTCTTACTCTTGCAGACCACTCTTGTAGTTTTATAAGATTATAGCTTTCCAGTTGGAGAAGATTAAGGCTCTTCATTGGCATCTGTTGAGCTCCTTAATGAGTTTGTGAAGGAGGTAAACATGCTGACTTCTGCAGTGCAAAGTGCTACTTATACAGTATACCATTCTGTGCCTTGATATTTCACAAGGATTTTAGTTACAGATTACAGTTCACAACCAGATACTGTATGTCCTAGTGTGATTTGGGTGTACTACGTTGCATAATGTGTACTGGCAGCCCTACAATGTGACATACAGTAGGCCCTTATTCTGGTTGACTCACAAGGCTGCGAATTTCTCAGCCTTGCGAGTCCCCCAGATGCCGCCCGCACGGCTGCCCCCCCCCTCACATGCCGCAATCCCCCATGGCTGCGAATAGATGATTTGCATAATCATACATTCGCAGTCTTGGGTGTGGGGGAGATATCATCTGATGGTCAGTGACCATCAAATGATTTCTCCAACAATCACAGATCTGTGTGGGAAGCAGGTGGGCACCTGACATCTGCTGATGTCAGCTGCCTGCCCCCGGCACCCGCATCGCCATCTATTTGCATGGGAACGCCCAGCGGTTTCATGGGAACGTCCAGAAGTTTCATGGGAACGCCCAGCGTTTTAATTGGAACATCCATGAAACGCTGGGTGTTCTCATGGGCTATGCCCCCCGCTGCTGCCCCATGCGCCCCTGCCCACACTGCTAGGTGCGAGCGGGACATCAAACATCTAGTTCGCCATGCCTGCTCGCACCCTGCATCCGTACATGTGCAGAAATGCACCTGCGCAGACACAAAACATCGATTAGATTAGAATAAGGTCCATAATGTGAACTAGGGCACTACTATGGTTCATATAATAAACTAGGGCTCCACCATGAAGCCAAACATTAACTAAGGCACTACTATGGTTCAGAAAATAAACTGGGGCAATATTATATGGCATAATATTAACGACTGCTGCAGAGAAGTGTATTAAGCCTGGAGAAGAGATTAAGTGGAGATAAAGTGGAAGGAGATATAGCACCAGTCAATCAACTTTGTTTGAAAATGACAGTTGGGAGTTGATTGGCTGGTGCATTATCTCCTTCCACTTCACCAGAATTAGTACATCTGGCCCATTAGCACATGTAGTGTAAACTAGAAACAATATGCATTTTAAAATCTTAAACCTTGATATTTTAAACAGCCATCGGTACTTGTTTCCTAGCACGGCCACAATCTTATGGATCGTGTACCTTTAAGTTAAGGTACACGATCCATACGATGGACCCGATTTCCTTTGAAATCAGGTCCATTTTGCCGGCTAGGACACAATATCGGGGGCATCGCGTCGGTCGGGACCATTAACATTGGTCCCGACGCGACCGACGCGATGCCCCCGATATTTCCATAGGCTTCAATGTTAAAAAATATTTTAACATTGAAATCGTGTCGGGAAAGGTAAAATATCGGGGGCATCGCGTCGGTCGGGACCATTAACATTGGTCCCGACGCGATGCCCCCGATTTTTACATAGGCTTCAATGTTAAAATATTTTTTAACATTGAAATCGTGAAAAAATGTGAAAAATGTGAAATGGGCCAATATGACCCATTTCACATTATAGATGTCCCCGTCGTCACCCCACGATAGACGCCAACCCGAAGCGTGGCGAGCGCAGCGAGCCCGCGAGGGGCGGCGGTGCGCGTCCTCCGACCTTTTCATTCCCCTACTATCCACGTCGGCGTGGAGTTGAGAATAGAATAGTGTGGCGAGCGCAGCGAGCCACCGAGCCCGAAGCGTGGCGAGCGCAGCGAGCCCCGCGAGGGGACGCGTATAACTTCACAGGTATAAGCGTCCCCTCGCGGGGCACGCTGCGCTCGCCACGCTTCGGGCTCGGTGGCTCGCTGCGCTCGCCACACTATTCTATTCTCAACTCCACGCCGACGTGGATAGTAGGGGAATGAAAAGGTCGGAGGACGCGCACCGCCGCCCCTCGCGGGCTCGCTGCGCTCGCCACGCTTCGAGTTGGCATCTATCGTGGGGAGGGGTGTACGCCGTTAAATTTGGGGGGGTTGGGAATATTTTACATTGAATCCAATGTAAAATAGGGTCCCAGGGACCCGATTTACATTTCATTCAATGAAAAAAATCGGGTCAAAAATCGGTCGGTCGCGTCGATCGCATCGCATGCGATGAGATCGACCCGATTTTTCCGACACGACCACCCCGATGTAAATCGGTGTGGCCGTGCTAGGAAACAAGTACCCAGCCATCATATGGCCTACCCTCATTGGGAGTAAAGTAATTGGAACTATTTTTATGTGATTCTCATTGTATTTGTTACATTTTAGATTATTATCCAAGTGGTTCAGAAAAACATATTTCCAAATGGCTCATTCTGACAAATAATAAATCAGTTCTGATATGGATTATATTCACAGCTGTGAAGTTTGACTCATTTTCCAAATGGTTGGCTGAGTTTGGTTTGGCCCAACCCTAGTTTCTAGTAAGAGTAAACACAGTTTGGTTATTTCAGCTTTATGGCATCAGAGGACTGACTAGGAAATGTAAATCTGCCATGCCAATGAAACAAAAACATTTAGCTTTCCTGTAGTACAAGTACAGATTATACTGTATACAGTATGTATATGTGTATGTGTGTGTGTGTGTGTGCGTGTGCGTGCTGTATGTGTGGTGTGTGTGTCTCTCTCTCTCTCTCTCTCTGTGGCGTAAGTTCGTCCCAGTTGCCTGGAGGCAAGATATATTGGTGCCCCCACAAACACACACATACACAAACACACTGTCACACTAGCAGTAGCACCAGCTGGAGTGTAACGGAGGCTAGGTGCCTTGATGTAAGGTTTTTGCATAGACGACAGAAGGGAGGGATGCAATTGGATAAAAGAAAACCAGTTTTAATAAAGATACTGCGATACAGAAGATGAACTGTGGCACAAAGGTAATACTGAAGATATGAAATAACCAGAGTCAATGATATATAAAACTTATTGTAAAGTTCATAGTGGATGGATAACGAGGTTGAAAACTGAAGATGACTTGAAGTGTAGATTTGAGGAATAAACGTAAACTTGAATAGTTGATTTAAAGGACTTACATGAAGAGATGATTGAATTGAAGATTGAATGATTGAATGAAAGATTGGATGATTGAATGGTTGAACGATTGGGTGATTGGACGATTGGACGGTTGGATGATTAGGTGATTGGACGATTGGATGATTGGAAGATTGGAAGATTGGAAGATTGGATGATTGGATGATTGGAAGATTGGATGGTTGATAGGATGAATCCGGGAAGTATTGCAGCAGGCCTGAGTAGCTGTGACCAGGGAGAGTTGCAGTGGAAGTAACCGTCAGGTGAGGAAAGGGTGATCCCCTTTGGGGGGCTAACCTTGTCCGGACCATAGAGGCGGCAGCAGGGTTCTGCAGGTGGATGGTCTTCACAGCAGGCGAGCAGGAGTGGATTCAGTCTGGAGATAGCTGACAGGCAGCAGCGCTTTCAGCAGGAGTGGGAGTCAGATGCCTAGGGAAAGGACATCATTGTACTGACTGACTGTTTTGCCCAGCTGGTCAGTATTTAAAAGGAGAGCTGCACTGTAATTGGCTGAAGGTAATTGGTAGTGCAGCCTGGTTGGAGAAACCAACAAGATGGCCGCTGCCAGGGAAGGCGACAGGTTTCAGAACCAGGAAGTGTGTGCAGTACACTTCCAGGCAGCGTGTCCAGCAAGGCCCAGGCAGAGTTCACAGCATCATGGCGCCTCAGTGTGGAAGGCTTGGGTGGCAGACATGGTGGTCGTGACACACACAACCCTATATAACCTTATATAAAATATATATTTCTGTTTACATAGATAGATAGATAGATAGATAGATAGATAGATAGATAGATAGATAGATAGATAGATAGAAGGACACATATATATTTCAGAACTCAGCCACAGAAGCAATATCGTTGGCTTTTAAATAACTGATTTAAACTTCCAGGGGGAAGAGAGGTGCCCGCTTGGGAAGCAGGAGCCCGGCGGCAGAGGACTCCATTGCCTCCCAGAGTTCTTCCTCTGCGCGCTCTCTCTCTCTCTCTCTCTCTCTCTCTCTCTCTCTCTCTCTCTCTATATATAATATATATATACATACATATATACACAGGTGGGGCAGCTCCCATTGGAGCTGATTCTGGTGATCGATTCATCAGCTGCCACCATCAGCCGGAAGGGGGCGCATGTGCATGAGATGCTCACACACCCCGTTCCAACAGAGCATTCCGCCTCCCGCTGCAGCTCCCCCGATGCCCCAGGCAGTTTGCCTTTTACCTATAGATCATGTAGTTAAACTGTCAATATAGTTCAGTGTGATACAGCTATGATAACGTTAACTAACACTCCTATCCCCTGTAGATTACACTGTCAAAATGAATCAGACAAATGATTTGGCTTCACCTGTGTCTATTCTGTAGTATAACATCCTATAACAAAAGGAGGGAATAGTGTTAGCAATCTGTTCCATTTCTGTATTATCTTAAAATAATAAGTACTGTATGAACATTTGTCTCACACCCATAAATACATATGAAAGGGTAAATTTACATTTGCACACCTCATAAGGGATTGCCTAACACATTGACTGATTGATTATCTACTATGATACTCACTAAATGAGAATAATTGATTGCAGATGTAAATGATCTTTTGCTACAGTAAAAAAAAACTGATTATAATAACGCAGATGTTTTATCTGCTTTTACATTGTAATTTGTATAGACTGATACACAAACACTTTATGATTGCTAATAATTTTGAAATCTAAAGTTGGGTACTTGTGTATTATCACGGCGCCCCCGATTTCCATCGCAGGTCATTGTACAACAAAAAATCGCATCGCATGCGACCGATTTTAAGTCGCACATGTACCCAAATGCCAAATTCCTATGTTAATGCCCCCCAGACCCGATTTTAGATTGTACACCCACCCTGATGGGTAATGACTATGTTAAATGCCCCCCCATTGTTAACGCCACCCCACTGTCAATGCCAACCCGAAGCGTGGCGAGCGCAGCGAGCCCGCGAGGGGCGGTGGTAAGCGTCCTCCGACCTTTTCATACCCCCACTATCCACGTCGGCGTGGAGTTGATTTTATATAGTGTGGCGAGCGCAGCAAGCCTCCGAGCCCGAAACATGGCGAGCGCAGCGAGCCCTGCGAGGGGACTCGTAATACTTGTGAAGTTATGCGCGTTGCCTCGCGGGGCACGCTGCGCTCGCCACGCTTCGGGCTCGGTGGCTCGCTGCGCTCACCACACTATATAAAATCAACTCCACGCCGACGTGGATAGTGGGGGTATGAAAAGGTCGGAGGACGCGTACCGCGCCCTCCGTGCACGGACGGATCTCCTCTCAGCCACCGATAACTGTCGTACATCAGAGCGTACGCCACCGTGTACGGACGGATCTTGTCCGTTTTCACACCGACACCTTCCGTATAGCTGAGCTTACGCCACAGTGCAAGTAGAAATTGGTTCCAAAAACATCCTTGTTGCTCTTAGATGTGGTTTATGTGTCTTTTTCCATATAAAAAGCTGGTATGTTTGTGTTACAGTGAAAAAGTTGACACATGTCGATTTCTGTGAATTGAGTGTCCTGCTTTTTAAAGTATACAAAAACACTTTCTGAATGGGTGTAGATGGTTATAAAATAACTACCTTGACATATATAAGAAGGTCTTTGAATGAATCTTACCTAAAATTAAACCAACCTTTACATGTTGAAGTGTAGAAAGATAAGGTTCCAATGTGTTTGAGGGCTGTGTGTGGCTTGCAGGTAGTGAAATAATGGTTTTCACTTAATAGCCTGCAGCATTGCTTATTACTAGAGACAGGATTATATGCACCATAAAAAGCTTGAAATATGCATGCAAATATGCATGAAAAATACTTAAAATATGCATGAAAAGTGTTAAAATATGCTACATTAAATAATAAAAAAAGTAAATTTTAACTTATTTATTTAAAAATCAGCATAAAATTTGTTGCAAATAAACCTCAAAAATAGGCCCATAGCATCTGCAGATGTCAAGTGCTGTACACAGGACTTTTTTTCTCCCTGGCTGCTACAGCAGACTGCAGCGTCCTAGGCTCTTTTTGCATCAACTACACGGACCCTCATCTCCAGCACCAATGGATCAAATGTCAGCATAGCGTGTGAGGGCGGCGCAGTGGAAGGCTTCCTCACTGCGCCGCATACTCACTGTGACACGGCATTTCCTCCGCGCTGCGTGATGTCACAACCGTTCTGCCCACCTCCTCTGCTGCAGAAGTCTGTCTCTTGGTGTAAAGTCACAGGCTAGGGGCAGGCAAAGGTTCAGAAGCATCGTAATGGCATCCACCCGACTGACTTTTATCAACATGGATTGGCAGCCTAGAGCAGTGTCAGACATAGCGTACATCCAAGGTTCCCCACACTGCGCACATATTGCCCCAGCCTGCACACTCTACCACTACCTGGCCAGCAGCAGCAGGGCAAAGCAGTGCTGTGACTTGTGGGTGGAAAGGGGGCAGGGCCTAAAATATGCACCATCACTAGATTTTAGGTAAAATATGCAATAACCAGTGAGAATGGGCAAAATATGCAAATGCATATGCAAATATGCAAATGCATAAAATCCTGTCTCTACTTATTACATTCAGGTGTAGTAATCAGCGTTAATTAGCAAACCCAGGCGTCCGCTCTCATACGGTATCTCTAGGGGTGATCTGGAGCTATCTTTGGCGTCCGCCTGTTTTTGGACCAAAATGCACGGTGCGTTCGCCGATCGAGGCGGTTGTAGCACCGTACATTTTGTGTGCACGCCCCCGTGTACGCCCATGTTTACACCCAGTTTTCCTCATTATTCTGGCCGCTCCCCTAACTACGCCCCCATGCCGCCACAATGACTGTGTTCTTGCGGACAGGTTTTTTCGCACGGAGAGACCCGTCCGTGAGTGGTGTGCGGTTGCCGCACATGCGCATTGGGAAAGCTACGCATGCGCAGATGGAAAAATTACCCAATCCGCCCGTATACGGTCCCATCGTACCAAGCAGAATAAGGCCCATAATGTCCACAGTTGTTCTGCTTATACACATCTGTCCATGTCCCTCAGTAGCTCCATGTCCTGTGTCCCTCCAGCAGCTTTACCACCTCTGAGTCCCTCCAGCCCCCTCTCACCATGTCTTCAGCAAGTACAGAGCCTGCTCCTCTTAGTGGTCCTTCTTCATTTCAGTGGTGCTGGTGGCATGATTTCAGATACACCATGCCAGAAGAAGAAGCTGCTGGGAAAGGGTTTTCTGTTGGAATTACTGATCAGGGCTGTGGTACAAGGTGGAACTCAGTTCCCTGTACCATTAGAGGTGGTGGAACTCAGTTCCACCCCGTTCCCCCTCACTTTAACCCCTGAAATATCTGAGTATTACTCTATATCCACAACTCTATAATAGTGACATCTATGAAAGGGATTCAGTGAGCTCTGCTGAGCTATGGCCAGACTGAATTCTCCTCCGTCACCAAATGTCATGGTGCCAGCCATCTCTTACCTTAATGTAACACAGAAAAGATTCCCAAGGCTGTTCCCCACATTTGCTGTATGTAGATATTGTGATATTTGATTTAAATAAATCCAAAGCCACAAATAAATACAATATTAAAAAAAACATCAACAAATAACAAATGCTTATTGCAGTGCATTCCATTATCCCATTAGCTCTGTGTATTCAAGCACCATAAAATAAAGTGCTGGCTTCAAAATCTAGTGCTCACGTGCACAAGCACAACATCAGTTATCATTCATTCTCATACTTTTGTGGGAAACAACAACTTGTAAATATGTCACTTATGAAATGGAGCCTTACAGCTGAAGACCTTCTGGGGATGAATCTGTCAAATTAGGACAGACCGCTATCTACTGGCATCTAATTGGCAATAATGCTAAAATCAAATATATGGCATCTGTCCTTTCCTTCAGATCGTTTTGTCTGCTCTTTTCCCATATTAAAATAGCTAAACATAACAAGTGGAATCCACCCTAGTGCAGTCTGCCAGGATAGTCAGCATGCCTTTAATCACTTCCAGACTGGGAATTTGGAAAGGCTGCAGTGGAGAACAGGAATATTTGGGAGTTTGCATGAGAATTTGGTCATTTCAATGGTGATATTTTCAGGGAGTGTATTCAACCTCAACGTTGCAAGCCACAAGATTTCATTTGTTAATTTATCCCAGTGGTTGGATGCAGCAGACGTTTATAGTTCCTTGTTTCCCTTTAAAACATTTTTATTGTTAATATCAATGATAAATGCACGCTGTTGTTTATAGGGGTGAAACTAAGGGCTGCTAACTTATAACTCTGTATTTGCTGCTTATATTTTTAATCAGCATTGTGCACTGGGGAGGATAATAATACATGAAAAAGCTTATTAGATCTGCAGATTTAATTGTCAAGTTGGAAAGTGATCTGTGTAAGGTAATTGGGAGAATATCGTTGAATTATAAACTAATGGATATTGGCAGAAATTGACAATCATTGGAGTCTTGACATACTGACTTGGCCTAGACTATACACAATATGATAGATGACTAACAGTCTCAATCAGCATGGGACACAGTTCATTCGGGTTTTATTTATAGCAGATGACAAAACTAACTATGTGCTGCTTACAATTAATGAATGCATTTCACTTTTATTGTGCTCCCAGTTTCCAATGTTTTTATTTCATATAGAAAGTAGAAGTACAAATGGAATACATCTGTTTTGTGCAGAATATCATATAGAGAGTATTCGCAAGACTACGTTAGACGGGGGCATTCTTACCTACCCTCCCGGAATAGCTAAGAGGCTTCCGTACATCTAGTGGTGCTCCCAGTCCCACAGACAGGTGGGAAATTATCTTGATTTGCCTGTGGGTCCCCGGCAACTCCCTCCCATACTAACATAATACAAGTGGATGGTCTGAGAGGGACAGGATTACACAATTTGCAATAAATCGCCTTATTGTAGCCCCGTCCCCCACTATACAGTGCCTGCTTTTCAGGGCAGAGTCCCAATGATGTGGTCATCATGATGTCATGCCCATCTTTCACTTGGCATTCAAGCTGAGTCTAACTAGATTAATTTGTACCCAAGTAGATGGGAAAATAAACTGCAAATCAGCTCCAAATGACAAGTGTCTGTCCACCATCTACACTGATCCTCAGACCTACAGGTCCTCAGACCTTTTCATACCCCCACTATCCACGTCGGCGTGGAGTTGATTTTATATAGTGTGGCGAGCGCAGCAAGCCACCGAGCCCGAAGCGTGGCGAGCGGACGCGTAATACTTGTGAAGTTATGCGTGTCCCCTCGCGTCGACGTGGATAGTGGGGGTATGAAAAGGTCGGAGGACGCATACCGCGCCCTCCGTGCACAGACGGATCTCCTCTCAGCCACCGATAACTGTCGTACATCAGAGCGTACGCCACCGTGTACGGACGGATCTTGTCCGTTTTCACACCGACACCTTCCGTATAGCTGAGCGTACGCCACAGTGCAAGTAGAAATTGAGTCCAAAAATATCCTTGTTGCTCTTAGATGTGGTTTATGTGTCTTTTTCCATATAAAAAGCTGGTATGTTTGTGTTACAGTGAAAAAGTTGACACATGTCGATTTCTGTGAATTGAGTGTCCTGCTTTTTAAAGTATACAAAAACACTTTCTGAATGGGTGTAGATGGTTATAAAATAACTACCTTGACATATATATAAGCAGGTCTTTGAATGACTCTTACCTAAAATTAAACCAACCTTTACATGTTGAAGTGTAGAAAGATAAGGTTCCAATGTGTTTGAGGGCTGTGTGTGGCTTGCAGGTAGTGAAATAATGGTTTTCACTTAATAGCTTGCAGCATTGCTTATTACATTCAGGTGTAGTAATCAGCGTTAATTAGCAGACCCAGGCGTCCGCTCTCATATGGTATCTCTAGGGGTGGTCTGGAGCTATCTTTGGCGTCCGCCTGTTTTTGGGCCAAAATGCACGGTACGTTCGCCAATCGAGGAGGTTGTAGCACCATACATTTTGTGTGCACGCCCCCGTGTACGCCCATGTTTACGCCCAGTTTTCCTCATTATTCTGGCCGCTCCCCTAACTACGCCCCCATGCCGCCACAATGACCGCGTTCTTGCGGACAGGTTTTTTCGCACGGAGAGACCCGTCCGTGAGTGGTGTGCGGTCGCCGCACATGCGCATTGGGAAAGCTACGCATGAAAAAAAGACCCAATCCGCCCGTATACGGTCCCATCGTACCAAGCAGAATAAGGCCCATAATGTCCACAGTTGTTCTGCTTATACACATCTGTCCATGTCCCTTCGTAGCTCCATGTCCTGTGTCCCTCCAGCAGCTTTACCACCTCTGAGTCCCTCCAGCCCCCTCTCACCATGTCTTCAGCAAGAACAGAGCCTGCTCCTCTTAGTGGTCCTTCTTCATTTCAGTGGTGCTGGTGGCATGATTTCAGATACACCATGCCAGAAGAAGAAGCTGCTGGGAAAGGGTTTTCTGTTGGAATTACTGATCAGGGCTGTGGTACAAGGTGGAACTCAGTTCCCTGTACCATTAGAGGTGGTGGAACTCAGTTCCACCCCGTTCCCCCTCACTTTAACCCCTGAAATATCTGAGTATTACTCTATATCCACAACTCTATAATAGTGACATCTATGAAAGGGATTCAGTGAGCTCTGCTGAGTTATGGCCAGACTGAATTCTCCTCTGTCACCAAATGTCATGGTGCCAGCCATGGTGCCAGCCATCTCTTACCTTAATGTAACACAGAAAAGATTCCCAAGGCTGTTCCCCACATTTGCTGTATGTAGATATTGTGATATTTGAGTTAAATAAATCCAAAGCCACAAATAAATACAATATTAAAAAAACATCAACAAATAACAAATGCTTATTGCAGTGCATTCCATTATCCCATTAGCTCTGTGTATTCAAGCACCATAAAATAAAGTGCTGGCTTCAAAATCTAGTGCTCACGTGCACAAGCACAACATCAGTTATCATTCATTCTCATACTTTTGTGGGAAACAACAACTTGTAAATATGTCACTTATGAAATGGAGCCTTACAGCTGAAGACCTTCTGGGGATGAATCTGTCAGATTAGGACAGACCGCTATCTACTGGCATCTAATTGGCAATAATGCTAAAATCAAATATATGGCATCTGTCCTTTCCTTCAGATCGTTTTGTCTGCTCTTTTCCCATATTAAAATAGCTAAACATAACAAGTGGAATCCACCCTAGTGCAGTCTGCCAGGATAGTCAGCATGCCTTTAATCACTTCCAGACTGGGAATTTGGAAAGGCTGCAATGGAGAACAGGAATATTTGGGAGTTTGCATGAGAATTTGGTCATTTCAATGGTGATATTTTCAGGGAGTGTATTCAACCTCAACATTGCAAGCCACAATATTTCATTTGTTAATTTATCCCAGTGGTTGGATGCAGCAGACGTTTATAGTTCCTTGTTTCCCTTTAAAACATTTTTATTGTTAATATCAATGATAAATGCACGCTGTTGTTTATAGGGGTGAAACTAAGGGCTGCTAACTTATAACTCTGTATTTGCTGCTTATATTTTTAATCAGCATTGTGCACTGGGGAGGATAATAATACATGAAAAAGCTTATTAGATCTGCAGATTTAATTGTCAAGTTGGAAAGTGATCTGTGTAAGGTAATTGGGAGAATATCGTTGAATTATAAACTAATGGATATTGGCAGAAATTGACAATCATTGGAGTCTTGACATACTGACTTGGCCTAGACTATACACAATATGATAGATGACTAACAGTCTCAATCAGCATGGGACACAGTTCATTCGGGTTTTATTTATAGCAGATGACAAAACTAACTATGTGCTGCTTACAATTAATGAATGCATTTCACTTTTATTGTGCTCCCAGTTTCCAATGTTTTTATTTCATATAGAAAGTAGAAGTACAAATGGAATACATCTGTTTTGTGCAGAATATCATATAGAGAGTATTCGCAAGACTACGTTAGACGGGGGCATTCTTACCTACCCTCCCGGAATAGCTGAGAGGCTTCCGTACATCTAGTGGTGCTCCCAGTCCCACAGACAGGTGGGAAATTATCTTGATTTGCCTGTGGGTCCCCGGCAACTCCCTCCCATACTAACATAATACAAGTGGATGGTCTGAGAGGGACAGGATTACACAATTTGCAATAAATCGCCTTATTGTAGCCCCGTCCCCCACTATACAGTGCCTGCTTTTCAGGGCAGAGTCCCAATGATGTGGTCATCATGATGTCATGCCCATCTTTCACTTGGCATTCAAGCTGAGTCTAACTAGATTAATTTGTACCCAAGTAGATGGGAAAATAAACTGCAAATCAGCTCCAAATGACAAGTGTCTGTCCACCATCTACACTGACAATTTGCACATTATTTGGTACTCTTTACCTAGAACGGCGCCCATCGCGACCATCGAATGGACTAAAAAACGGGTGCAATGCGATGCCCGCGATGGCCGCGATTTCCAATAGGGACCAATGTTAAAAGTCAGATTGGACGCGATTTTAGTGTTCAATGCCTCACTGCCCGCGATTTTTCCATAGGAAACAATGTTAAATGGGCCACAGAGCCCTAATAGTCCCCCTGAAGTCTGAAATGGCCCCCACAATTTTTAACGGCACCCCACGATCAACGTCAACCCGAAGCATGGCGAGCGCAGCGAGCCTGCGAGGGGCGGCGGTACGCGTCCTCCGACCTTTTCATACCCCCACTATCCACATCGGCGTGGAGTTGAGAATAGAATAGAGTGGCGAGCGCAGCGAGCCACCGAGCCCGAAGCGTGGCGAGCGCAGCGAGCCCCGCGAGGGGACGCGGATACCTTCACAGGTAAACGCGTCCCCTCGCGGGCTTCACAGGTGTCCGCGTCGCCACGGACACCTGTGAAGCCCGCGAGGGGACGCGTATAACTGTGAAGGTATCCGCGTCCCCTCGCGGGGCTCGCTGCGCTCGCCACACTATTCTATTCTCAACTCCACGCCGACGTGGATAGTGGGGGTATGAAAAGGTCGGAGGACGCGTACCGCCGCCCCTCGCAGGCTCGCTGCGCTCGCCACGCTTCGGGTTCACGTTGATCGTGGGGTGGCGTTACAAATTGTGGGGGCCATTTCAGACTTCAGGGGACTATTAGGGCTCTGTGGCCCATTTAACATTGTTTCCTATGTAAAAATCGCGGGCATTGAGGCATTTAACAGTAAAATCGCGTCCAATCTGACATTTAACATTGATCCCTATTGGAAAATCGCGGGCATCGCGTCGCACCCGTTTTTTATGTACCCGCGATGGCCGTGATTTTTTACCCCCGACGCCCGCGATGCTAATCGCGGGCGCCGTTCTAGGTAAAGAGTACCCATTATTTTTCACATACTAACAGCAGGCCTTTGTCAAAGGTGAAGTCAATTCAGACCAAAATACCTCATGTGTATGCTATCCCTATCTCTGTCACCAATATGTACATGAGCAAAGATGGGATTTCTTACTCTGCTGGTGTTTGCCTGTTTGTGGGTTTAAGTTTCTTCTCTGGTGAGTCTACATTGTCCAAAACATCAACTTCAGCTTCATCTCTCATTATTGTTTCTTCTGCAAATAATCAGTTTCAGTTTCCTACTGGAGTCCCAAACAATCTTTTCTCTACGCAGTGGAGTAAGTTTGTTCAAGTTGCCCGTAGACAAGATATATATTGGTGCCCCCCCCCACACACACACACACACACACACATACATACATACACACACACACACACACACACACAACCCTATATAACCTTATATAAAATATAGATTTCTGTTCAGAAATATAGATAGATAGATAACACATATATTTCAGAACTCATCCACAGAAGCAATATTGTTGGCTTTTAAATAACTGATTTAAACTTCCAGGGGGAGGAGAGGTGCCCCCTTGGGAGCAGGAGCCCGGCGGCAGATGTCTCCGTTGCCTCCCAGAGTTCTCCCAATGGGGCAGATGTATTAAGCTTTAACAAGAGATAAATGCAAGGGTGATAAAGAGAGATAAACATGCAGCCAATCAGCTCCTGACTGACTTTTTTCAAACACACCCTGTAACATGGCAGTTAGCAGCTGATTGGCTGGACGTTTATCTCTCCTTATCACCCTGGCATTTATCTCTTGTTAAGGCTTAATACATCTGCCCCTCTGTCTCTACAGACTAAGTGGCTAGGTAGTGATACAGAGGTTTTTGAAGGGTTATAAGCGCTGCACTTGGGGTTCAGCCAGTCTACGTATGCGGAGAACTACCCACAGATCTCCTAATTGATACAAGAAAAGGACAGATTTTGATACTAAGACCAGGGCGCTCCCCTTTTAGGACAACCTTCACTAAAAAATAATCTGTTATACTCCCCTTTCTGGTTGTGTTGTCTTTTTCTTTTCTTTTCTTTTTATTCTCCCAAGTACGTGATTTGCGTTGAAGAGGTCACGATTTGTATATGTGAATAAAACACAGGGTATATGTACAATGGGTGAATCCGTGACATAAACTTTCAGGTTCTTAAAAAGTGACTCTCTTTTGGGGTAAGATGCGTACCAAGACTCACATGAGTGATGGTATAGTTACATTCATCAAGGTATATTTAGTCAAAAATCAATGGCGTACCGGTACTCACGATATATGTTGCAATGATACTCCCATCAAGGTTTCTTTTGGCTTTTCAATAAGATTATCAGAACATCTGAGTGCTGGTATTGCTGGCTGTAGTGCTCCTCCAGTGCACACAGCCACCCACGTGTGCAGCTAAGTGGCTAGGCAGTTGGAGTTTTATCATGGATAGCTATCACAACAAAGTTGTTCTCTACTGGAAATAACCAGAAATTCGAGGTTTAGACTCCCGTTGACCAAGAAAATTAGTTAGAAGTCACAGATTCCCTACTTCCACATGGCTGACACTGTGTAGATAACACTAGAACAACCTGAATGAGATGAGTGTTCTCTGAAGCTGCAGCTGCTGCTAGCAGCCACCAGGAGGGGAGCATATGACAGAAAGGTGTGTATAATTAAAAGACTTTGGCAACATGGCCACCTCATTCCTTCAGGGAATACAGCAACCTCTGTGTGACTGTTCTACAGGACAAGAATATCTGAGTACTGTATTGTGTGAATGCATGTAACTATGGGTAGGGGCAGTATATGTTGGCCACTGTGTGGGTTTGGTGGGTGCCTCCTGTGCACTGTATGGGTAAATGGGTATATGATGGGCACTGTGGGGGGAATTTACTATTTCATATGGGATGTTGATATGGACAACCAATCAGAATCTACTTATTTATTTAGCATCTTCTAGAAGATAATAGATACTATCCAGTAGTATTGGTTGCTCATAGCAACATCCCATCTGTAATAGAGCTCATATCTTAGTAAATATCCCCCTGTAGGTGTATGGAGGGATATATTGGACACTGAGTGGTTATTGGAGGTGCATGCTGAGAACTGCATGGGTATAGGGGTGTATGCTGGGCAATGAATGGGTATGGGATTCAGAGTGGGTGTATACTGGGCACTGTATGGGTTTGGAGGGTCACTTCTTTGAACTGTAGATGTGGGCCTCTTTAATGGACACTGTGTGGGTATGGGGAGTGTACAGCAGTCTGCCAGATTCACCGGAAAAATGGGCACCAAGCCATTTTTCCAGATATCTGCACATGCGCAATAGAGTTTAATTGTACTCTAGAGCTCAGGATCTATCGCACTGGACGGCGGGGAGCTGCAGCCGGCAGATGAGGAGGCCCAATCAGAGGAGGCTGCACATGAGCCTCCTCCTCTCTTAAAGCTCCCCTGACATGAACCCTTGGGCTCATACAGTATATGTGTGTGTACATCTGGCTATACAAGGACATAACAATGGCACTGTAGCCTAAGCAAAGTCTTTGGGGACCTGGTGCTGTGGGGGCACATGGTCTCTGCAGATTCCAATGGGTCTGGCCATCTGTATAGAAATACAGGAAGGAGTAAATATTTAGCAATATTTTGGGAATACTTGTCTACTCTCTTGGATCATCCATGAAGCTCACGAAAATTTAGTGGCTCTCCCCACCCCCCAGAAGAGTAGGCAAGTCTCCTGGATGGTCGGCAGCCCCCCACACCAGAACATTACCCCTGCCATCGGATGAGGTCAATGGCGCTGGGCCACAACTATGTGAAGTTGGGACATGCCTCCACGTTGCTTCATATCATTGGGCAAAATGGACGAGATGCAATGTGATCTAGTCCAAATTGCATACAATAATTGTACCGTGTATGGGCACCTTAAGTGTGACTTGTATGTTGATCCAGTGAATGCTTGGAAGTTGGAGTTTGAAAGTGGGAGCTACACTGTAGAGTGATTACAGAAATGTTTCTTGCTGCCAAAGAGTGGATATAAAAAAGAAACAAATAAATAAATAAAGCCTATATTTCTTTGAAGTACAGGTTGAGTATCCCGTATCCAAAATGCTCGGGACCAGGAGAATTTTGGATAACGGATTATTCCGTATTTCGGAATATTTTAATATTTCAATGATGTATTTTGAAGTATCTTGCATTTATGCTGTATAAACACATAATATACACACAAATATATTTTATTACCACATAAAATACACACAAACATATTTTAATTGTTCAAAAAACAAGGTTTCAAAACGTGAAACAAAATGTGTGTACTATCTCAGCACTGAATTTGAATGCCAAGCAATCATTGTCTTGCACATATATAGTGCCAGTTACATATCATGTCCCCAGTGATGCTGTTACAAATGTCCCCAGTGAGTTTTTAGCAAAAAAAAAAAAAATTTTTCACTTTCTGGAATGTCCGTATTTCGGAATAATTTGGATAACGGATATTCGGATACGGGATACTCGACCTGTATCACTAATGATTGTTTAATAATGAATGCACATAAAAAGCTTAATGTGAGTTTATTAAGCTCCACAATAGAATTACATGACTCAGATGTCCACTTATTTTAGTGAGATTTCAAACACACTTATGTCAACATATTCTGCAGAGGCAAGAAGTGCATGAGCAGGAAAACTGACAGAGAAGTATGTTTCTAAAATAGCATCTGTGCCTTTTTAACATTTCCTAAGAGATTGCTATCATGACATTTGGTCATTTTAGCTTAAACAGTCTGCCATAATGTACTTCTGAAGTTTCTCCAAAATAAAAGACGCTCACTACTGTTGGCACTGTATATATTGTGCATGCTGGATATTTGACTTATTGGCAGGGAGAGAGGAATATAAAAATATAAACAATTCCAGTCATTTGCAAACCACACATAGGCAAAAACTGTAAGTGCTGCTGCCAGGGCTGCCATCAGAAATTGTGGGGCCCGGGACTGCCAAAATAGGCAGGGCCCCTCCCCTTTCTTGAACCCCTGGCGTGCCTGGTGAGACCTGTGTCTTCAACATTGGCTGCACTATTCAACCTCTACATTGCTTCAAAGGAAATGTGAACTATGTTTATAATGAAATATACTTTCCAACTCTAGTCCTGAGCCCCCAATATGTCTGCCCCCCACCCCCACAATGGCTGTCCTCGCTGCTATTGTTACCATGCTGTGACATCACATGACTGCTGCTGCATCTCTTCCCTTACACATATCCGCTGATATATTTCTGATTAATTTTTGGCATTACTCTCTTGCTTTCTCATAGACTTTTGGGACATGAACAATAACTTTTTTCTCTTTATTATATGTTTTTTCTACAATGACCCCAGACGTGGAGTCAGCCAGCCCTGTGCCTCCTAAGCCCAGTACCAGCCGCCTACCTTTGCATTTTAACCATTATGATCACCAGCATCTCCTTCATGTTGGCTGCTCCTAGCTGGGTGCTAGGATAGACATCCTGGATAGATCACCTGACACTGCAACAAACCTCACACCCCTTAGTCTCAGTGCTGCAGATTAGACAGCCCCCCCCCCCAAGTTATTTATTTATTTAATAAATATTATTGGCCACATTGTAGCCCAATTACATCTCCAAGCAGTTTCTGACTATGACAGAGGGGAGGCTGAGCTCATAGCTGCCTCACCTCAGGTCTTTCTGACAGTCCCTATATTTCCAGCCAAGCGTATTTCAGTATTGTCTGTTGATGCAGATATGTTTATATACCCTTTTCTTGTTCCATACTACAGGTATCTTGAACTGTAAAGCCCCAGGGGCACTGTTAATATATAATTAACTATATCGGCGGTGCCACTGGTCAAACTATATTGAGTGTACACACTAGACTTTTTTGAAGTATCGCTCAGAAGAGTGATGGCTTTTAATTTCTCATCTAGTGTGTATGGGGGATGCAGTTTAAATCCCGGCGGTCGGGATCCCGGCGTTCAAAATCCTGACGCCAGAATCCCGAATGCCGAAATCCCGACACTTTCTCCCTCGGTGGTTGTCCACGACACCCTCGGAGGGAGAATAAATGAGTGTGCCGAGCGTAGCGAGGCACCGGGCCCGCTGCGTGGCGAGCGCAGCGTGCCCGCAAGGGTGGGCGATCCACGTCCCCCCCTTGTCGGGATTTCGGCGTTCGGGATTCCGGCGTCGGGATTTTGAACGCCGGGATCCCGACCGCCGGCTTTTCATGCCGAATCCGTGTATGGGGCTTAAGTCAGCATTTTCTTGTTTTGCTTACCTGTTTATGAACTCTGTAAGTGGGCATTGCGGATCCCTTGTGGCACTTTATAAATAAATGATAATAATAATATAAGGCTAATATGGCTCCTCACCACTATGGGGATAATTCAAGTGATGTTCATGTTGGCAACCGCTACATGTGCCTGAGAGAGCAATTCTAATATTGCTCAGTTTGTGTGCGCTCAGCCCCTGGCACTATCATTACTGTTATGCTGTTATGTCATTTTGAGAGGCTGGTAACTAATCATTAATTATTGATAACTCCTGAATTGAACAAGACTTGTAGTCTGCAACTATAATACTATCTATATCACTTAGCTTGGAAGCAGTGTAACGAGCTCTCATGTTTAGTAACTGTTTGGGAGCCCCACCGCTGAACTCACACCTACATAGAAATGAGAATGTAATGGATTCCGTATTAATAGATCATTAAGACCAGATTTCTATCGTGTAATTGGTTTCCCCATCCATAGCTGTAAAGTAATACTTCCTCTTGTTACACAAAACAGAGATATACATGATTCATTTGAGGGTATGACTAAGTTTGGGAGTATAAATATCATCCAACATAAAACAAATGACTTTTGGCATTAGGACTCATTACTTCTGTCCTTCGGCTATATTTCCAAAAGTTTACAACTGTAAAAGGCAATGGGAATTACATTTGGTCTCACAAAAAATATTCCACAACACAGAATGAAAATGTAGCAGTTCATTAAGGGACCAGGAACTTTCTCCTTTCTATGGGCCAGATGTACAAAGTTGGAAAAGTGATAAAATGGAGAGTGATAAATAACCAGCCACTGCCATGTTAAAGACTCGGTTTGAAAAATGACAGTTAGTAGTTGATTGGCTGATGGTTTACCACTCTCCATTTTATCACTTTTCAAGGCTTAGTACATCTTGCCGTATATGTAGAATTAGGTAACTAAGAATATTACCAACAATATTTAGTTGCCTGTATTTGGTGGCAATCACAGCTTTCTGTTCTTAAATCACTACAGTCTTCCTAGTGTGATTGTTATGATTTTTACAGTCCCAGAGTCTCTAACATCGGAATGCCTTGAGTGGTATCAGGTCCTTTACGTTTTGTCAGCATATAATTGTAATTTTTTGATCCACTGAAATGGACAATGAATTTCTTAAAAAATGTGTGTTTTGTTGAGTCGACAATAAAAGAGTTTTCCCCATCCTGCTGCAACCACACAACAAAGCAGAATGAAGTCACTGTCATCGTACCAGTTCTATCTGTAAACAATAAAACCAGTGAAATACAACTGTATATACAGGGTCGGGTTGGACCATAGGGATACAGGGGAAATCCCCAGGGGACCCATTGCTAGAGGGCCATACCCCTCCTCTAATATCAGGCACCAGACTGTGCACTCAAATAATACATTGTTACTCGATTCAGGTATCAGTTACCCAAAGGATTATGTGCCTTATTCTGGTTGAGTCGGATGGCTCCGAATGCGGACGGTCGGCCGATGGTTGGTGTTTGCGCATGTGCGGAGGTGTATCTGCTCATGTGCGAACACCTCACGTGTACAAACACGGCGTGAGTTCCGTACAGAAAATGATCATACGGAACCATCCGATCAGGGGGTAGAGAGGGGCGTGAAGGGATGTTTGGGCTCATTACCATATGCGTACGCCCCGCGTTTAATGGGTGTTCCCTTGAAAACGCTGGGTGTACGTATGGTAATGCGGCCATGACGCACGTGTGGGGGGCAGACAACTGACAGCTGCCCGCCCATATCCCTGCTTTCATTCGGAAAAATGTCTGTGTGGTCTGGAGCACTCGGTCCATCATTCGATGGTCGGCGACTATCGGAGACTGGGGGAGGTTTCCACAGATAGGGGAGGTGTTCGCATGAAACATCCGCTCACGGTCCGTTCGCTCGGCATCTTACCGCATTCGGACGGTGTGAGCGATCCGTACGGTAGGCGGGGCTAAGAACACTCGGTGGCCGTCCGAAAATACGCATCCATCCAATTCAACTAGTATAAGGGCCTGTGAATGGACACGGGAGCTTGGTTTGGTTTTAGAGATATTACATCTAGATTTTCTCTCCTACCAGTGAAAATCAGGGTTTTATTTCAGTACTGCTGACAGCTGTGCTGGATTCCGGAACTCGAGGAGGGGGGTTGACCAACTAGGGGAGGATTGAGCAGGCCAACTCCTCTTATTGAGAATATACTATATGTGTAGCACAGTCTCTTCTGTCTTCCTGCTCAAATGGCCGTGTATGTTGGGGGTGGGTATACACTTGGGCCCCTCCAGCAGGCATAGGCCTGGGAAAAGAGTAACACCGAGAGCCCCCTTCGTGAGAAAGTTTGGCACAGCTTTGGCATGTCTTTATATACTGTGCTGAGAATATTTTATATGTAATGGCAAATAAAATGAATAGCATACTTAGAAGAAAAAGACATGACTACACAAGTTCTATCAGATTTGAATTTGTTCCTGAATCTTGGTCTTTGGTGACTGTATAAGCTTTGATTAATACTGTATGGTTCTCTTTTGTTGCCATCAAAACAACTATAACTCCAAACCAATGGGTTATATGAGACCATAATGATAATGATATGTCTTCATGAAATATTTAGCATTACTATTCCATGTGGTAGCCTAATACTAGTGGCATAATACTTATTAGACCTAGGGGAATGATCTAACACATCTACATTATTTATCAACCTCCATCCCTAGAGTATTGCCATGTCAGGGAGGCTGTATGATGAGATATACAGCTGCCCAGACTTCCAGGAGTCACGTAAGTCATGTTTTTAATCTTCCAAGGGAATTCCGTGATTTGCCAAGTATTAGATATCATCTAAGTCAGCATTTTATTTACTAAAAAGCAAATTTTCTACTTTTTAGCCAAAAAACAGATGAAACGTTTTGTACTGCAAAAATATTGTGTGTGTGTTAGAACCACTTAAGCAGGCCTATTAAGACAACGTTTCATTGCCTTTAATGAGGCAACTTCTTCAGGTAATAACAAGCATAAGTTACAAACCTTACCTTATAACCTCTGTGAAGTGACGATTTCCAGAAGCAGGACCACATGCCCGGCCGGTCGGTGGCTGTGTTGTGTGTCATCAAAGTGCTACTATCACCATGGGTTACCTAGCAACAAGTATAATCAGTGCTATTTTTGTAGGAAATTAGGTTCAGGAACTGTGGGCGGAGCAGAAGTGGGCGGTGATGTGGGTGGAGCTACCAAAGGGGCAGGGCAGCAATTGGTGCATAAACTTTTTTTTAACACATAAAACCCAGCAGTGCCATATATTTTATACATATATATATATATATATATATATATATATATATAAACAAACAATGCCCCCAGCAGTGCCATATATACACATAATGCCACCAGTAATGCCAGATATACACATGCCACCAGCAGTGACAGTTACACAATGTACCCAATACCCCAGTAATGCCAGATAAACAATGCCCCCATCCAGTGGCGTAAGTCTAAAAAATTACTTAGTGGTACCAAAGGCTCACGCCAAAAAATTGGTGTGGCCACATGAGGCTTGGCCAATGAAAATGGGGGGCGTGATATACATACGACCCCAATAGTGCAGTCTGTAATGCCCATAATACATATGCCACACACCGTGATGCCCATAATACATATGCCACACACCGTGATGCCCATTACACATATGCCTCACACCGTGATGCCCATTATACATATGCCACACACAGAGATGCCCGTTAAACATATGCCACACACAGAGATGCCCATTAAACATATGCCACAGACAGAGATGCCCATGCCCACACCGAGATGCCCATTATACATATGGCCCACACAGAGATGCCCATTATACATATGGCCCACACAGAGATGCCCATTATACACATGGCCCACACAGAGATGCCCATTATACATAAGGCCCACACAGAGATGCCCATAATACATATGCAACACTCTGAGATATTTTGGACAGCAACAGCCGTGAGAAAAAAATAAAACTGAATTTTAATTGTTTCTCACCTGTACCAGACAATGGCAGGGATCAGAATCCAGTGTAAGATAAAATGTTTCACAGGCTCAGGCAGGCAGAGGGAGAGTGCACGTCCCAGGTCAGGCAGGCAGGCAGAGGGAGAGTGCACGTCCCAGGTCAGGCAGGCAGGCAGAAGGGAGAGTGCACATCCCAGGTCAGGCAGGCAGAAGGAAGAGTGCACGTCGCAGGTCAGGCAGGCAGGAGGGAGCGTGCACGTCCCAGGTCAGGCAGGCAGGAGAGGTGGGCGGGAGAGCGCGTCTCAGATGTGCCGCGGGCGGGAGTCACCATGGATGTGCACTGCACAGTGACGTCATGTGCATGCATCCATGGAGTCAAAGGCCAAGGGGCGGGTCGCCGGAAGTCGATTCACCCGGCCACCGCGGAGTACACAGAGAGTTGTGCCGCGCTGATTAGAACTTCCGGAACGCCGTTCCTGATTAGGTAATTTTTCATCAGAATTTCAGGAATGGTGTTCCAGAGCGTTCCACCAGAAAAATAGCACTGAGTATAATACAGCAGCGGTAATGACTTTGACAGTATTACATACTATTTCCTGTGATCACATTAACATGGCTAACAATGCGGAGACTGTTATTTTTGTTAGAATGCAGCTATAGTGGGTACACCTGCTTTGAAGCAGAAGATCATATTATACCTATAGGTACAGATGGAGCACCTCTCAGCCAGCGCTGGGGCTCGCCATATTTCCCCGCTGGTAAAATGACTGGGAGGCACGAGCGTCCCACACGCACGCGCGTCCCAGTTACCTGGCAGTGGGGGATGCGAACCCTGCCCGTCTCCGCTTCAGGGAGATGGACAGGGTTAGGGGACGAGCGGGGAGGTGGGACCATGCGTCGGGGACCAGCAGCGGGGACCGGCGGGGAGCTCTGTTGGAAGGTAACACATGCATGTCTCGTGCGAGAGCATCCCATTCCGGCAGCTGGCCGGGGGCTGTCGGTTGGCGATCCGACCGCCAGACCCCCTCTGGATGAGGAGGGCTCCTACTGTATGTCACTGCTGGCGGAGTTTGAGGATCCACCTCAGGCGAGGGTTTGGATGAGGGATGACCAGAACGTCCTTGAAATTTAGCAGGTTGTATGTAGGACGAATACTCAGTGATGGGGGCGCGGAGTCTAACTTCCCCGCGGTCTTCTCCAGGGACCCCCACAAGGGAGTTTGGGTTTTGCTGCGTCTGGACAGCAGGTCACGGCCACTTACTTGGAGAACTCACGGAGCTCGGAAATAAGCGGTCAACCAGTAGACCGGCTATGAGTGAGAGTGGAGAACCGTTGCAGAAACGACTGAGACAACCGACTAAGCTTGTGGAATATCGGAGGGTAAATGATGACTGAAAGGGCCGACTTGGCTTGCAGGTATCCAGGAAGTAATAACGATAACTGAAATGGCCGACTTGGCTTGCAGGAATCCAGAGAGTAATAACGATAACTGAAATGGCCGACATGGATTGCAGGAATCCAGGAAGTAATAATGATAACTGAAATGGCCAACTTGGCTTGCAGGAATCCAGGAATAGGGACAGATAGAACCAGGGAAGAACAGAAGCTGGAATTGGGAGTAGAGCAGGGACCGAAGCATAGTACCACACTTAGACACAGGAGGCTGCTGCAGAGCAGTACTGTTGGCAGCTACCAAGTTGTACCAGCACTGTCACTCTCAGTCTGCTGGGATTTATAGCCCAGCCCAGAAGATCCACCCAGCCGTTCCTCCAGAGAGGACATAAAGCACCCCCTGATGCCGGCCAAGATGGCGGCACCCGGTCCCGGGAGCCGGCGCCAAACACGCCACCGGACCCGCTGCTGACCAAGTAGCCCCCACACAGACTGCCCCCCCAGGATCCTCACAGCCCAGCGCCCCTGCAGCGGAAGGACCGGAGAGCCTGGCGGGGTGAGTAGCCGCGGCCGGGACCCGCGGCAGGATGTGACACTGTAAGTGCCATTTTGTACAATATGGAGAACATTGAATACTGCCAACTTACTTTACATAAGGAAAAGGTTGAATACAAATACCAGCAGCTCTGCCCATATAGGTTACTGGCATAGCTATGCCAGATCTGCTGGTATTTGTATTCAAGAAGAAAAGAAAAACAACTAGTGACTAGTGAAGAAATATGTATAGGAATAATTCCCGGTGAAAAACAATTTTGTTTTATACTGGCAGCAGATCTCGTGGTGTGCTAGTGTGTGTGCACACCAATTTTCCCTTCCCTGAATCCCTGAATTAGTGAAGATAAGGTTAGGTCTTAGTAGTCCATAATAAATGAAGTACAAGTTGAATAGTCTAGAAAATGTATTGGATACTTAATCAAAGTGAATTCATACAAACGAAATGGAAATACAATGACCCGACTTTTTTCGTCTTAATCAAGACTTCATTTGGGGTATGTTTCTATGATTACAGATTCACAAGATCAACAAATCAATTTCTGATAAATTAAATTATTAGACAAACTTAAAAAATGGACACTAAAGGTACATATGGTAGAAAGAAAACCAATTTAAGATATCCCAGAATTGGAGGTAAAATGACTGTGTTATTGGGTGTCAGATAGAAGAAGGATAGGAGCAACATAGAGGACGGTGAGAAACAGTACAAAATCTCTTCAATCAATAAAATGGAGTTATGCTGCACATACATTTTGTACTAGATCTCATCTCATCTGATCTCATCGCAAAACCGAGATCGGATGAGATGCGATATTGTATACAATATTGTATACAATAATTGTAACGTGTATGGGCACCTTTAGATTAACAATAAGGGCCAGATGTATCAAGCTCAAAAAGTGATAAAACAGAAAGTGATAAACAACCAGCCAATGAGCTCTTACCTGTCATGTTACAGGCTGGGTTTGAAAAATAACAGGTAGGAGCTGATTGTCTGGTTGTTTATCACTCTGCGTTTTATCACTTTTTGAAGCTTGATACATCTGGCCGTCAATGTTACAGATACCTTTAAAAAAGTGTGGGGGGGAAATGACTTATAATTACGTGTTCCATATACAGTATATGGAATTATGGCCCAAAAGTGAAATTACATACCTGGTGGGTTAAGAGTGAACCAAAAAGAATGGTGAGTTCACTTTAAAGTGCAGACCAGTACCTGTGCAACTTGAATATTATATAGTAAATATTTGTATTTAATATGAATATAAGAAAAATAAGAGGAAAAAAACCCACATTGACCTAACATTCTAATTAAGAATGGGTTATATATGAGAAATCATATAATCAAAATAAAAAGAACGTCCAAGAGTTTACAGAAAAAAATACATTTAAATAAATCAGCAACTTATGCTACCATGATTAAATTTTATTATAGCCAAAGTTGTAATTACAAAAGGCCAATATCATGGAAAAAGCCTTTGTTTGTATCTTTTCTCTATTCACAAGGTTTTTTTAAAGGCTTTCAGCAAACCAAATGTAGTGTGCATAACATCAGTCACAGTATTTATAGACCCAGAGTGTGACATCACTTCCTGCCATTGGTAAAATGGATCAGTGAAACAGACTGGATAAAGTATACCTTATTACACGTAATTGGTTCTTGTAGATTAAATGAGTAATCAGTCAGGGATTAACAGGCTTCTCTATCCAAAAAATGGAATTACATAATAAAAAATATAAATAAAAAACAATTGGTATAATGCCCCAGAATGCATAGTGGTAGCCTCAGTACAAGGCTTCCTGTGAGATTTTAAAGCCCAATGCAGAATTATAAAAATAACGACCCCAAAGCTGAACAATAGGGGCTTTACACAGCCCCTACTGTGTAAAGCCCCTCTTTTTCACCTTTGGGGGTCAATTTTTTTTGCAGTAGGGAGCCTGGCTGGGCCCAAATATTTGTCTAGGGCCACGGCCTAATCATGGGAGATGTGGCCATGCACCCCGTCTTTATATAATTTTAATAAAACAGCACTTTAAGCACCTCCCTGGCCACACTGCACCCCAGCACACAACAGCATGTTTGGGTTGAGGAGATGAGCTGCTGCAGCTCCTGCTTCTAGATAATGGGGGAAGGACCAGGACCCCCACTGGGCCCGGGTAATGAGTACCTCTCCCTTATCTTGGCATCCCTGATAAAAAGTCCAGTAAGATCTGCCTCATCCATATAGGGATACTGATAGATGCCATACCGAAGTATCCTCATTTCACGTTAAACAGCCCTTCTAGTCACACAATGCCATGCCTTGATAGACCAGGGTGTCTTTTTTTAGACTTTTTTCCGTAAAAAAAAAAAAAAAGATGGAGTATACTCCACAAACTGCCTCTGCTGACTAAAATTATATGTGGTGTGCCTATATTCCCCTGGATGAAAATTCAGCACCAGTTGAATATCCCTTTGAGAGAAAAAAGTGTTAAATTAGCTTCAAAGCTAGAGTAAATGGATCCAAGGATCAGGTTTGGTTTTACAATTCAAGCAGGGTTGTTGTGATAGGAAGTTCAGGCAAAAGTGCACCTACAGTACTTCCCTGATAATGTATTCCCATTGTATTGATCACAAATTGGGATTATTGGCAAACATATCACAAGATATATGATACATTTAATACAAGTTTTGACTCTCACATGAACAGTAAGATATATTGCAAAATTAAAGTTGCACTGTGAGTTCAGAGCGCACACAACTCTAAAATACAATAATGATAATATGAAAACCGAAGTCTGAATTCAATTTTGTATATGTTGGAATATTCTTGGCGCTGTTTTGCCTTTAGTGTGGTTTGGTGCGGTGATAAGAGTCTTGGCTATGCAGCATATTCATCCTATTCCCAGTGGGGTTTACAGCTTAATTTCCATACAACTCGCACATGCACGCCAAAGCCATATTAAACAGAAGCACAGTAGCCTACCAGGATGTACTCAGTCTGCTGGGAAGATCTATCAAATCTTCAAGACAGAGAAAGTGGAGAACTTGCCTATAGCAACCAATTTGTTTCTACTGTAGCTATTATCTATCTAGCACATTATAATTACTATAAAGATGTAAGCTGATTGGTTGCTGTGTGCAGTTTCTACTTGTTAATACTTTTGAAGGTTTGACACATCTCCTCCTGTGGGAGGAAACTAGAATGCCTGAAAGATAACCACGTGAACACGTGGAGAACACTGATGTACTGCCCCATGTTCTCTGCGCCACTGTATAATGTATTGGAATGTTTGGGTGGCTTTTTGCTGCATTAAATATCTAGTGGTCTACCCACACATAACAACAGACACTTAGGACACTTGCATTCGCACGGAGGATGTTTTGGATCTGCGCATGCGCAGGCCGCGTTTCTGTGCATGTACAGATACAGGGTGCGTGCACCCATGGCAAATTTTCGGTTCGCTGGGTGCACACACCCTACACGCTGAGCAGGAGGGCGGAGAAGGGCGGGGGGCTCAGGGCAGCTCCATTAGAATATGGAAACGCCCAGCGTTTCATGGGTGTTCTCATGAGAACGCTGGGCGTTCTCAGGCTAATGAGGCCGTGATGGACATGCGGGGGGCGGGCAGATTACATCACCAGATATCAGCTGCCCGCCCTGTCCTGGCACAGAGCACCCGCAGTTTAGAGTGACTATATAGGTCTCTCTGCGTGCGTGTGTGGGAGAAATCATTCGATGGTCGACGACCATCGAATGATTTCTCCCCGTCTGCGAATGGATGATTATGTAAATCGTCCATTTGCAGCCGTGTGGGGGTTACTGCGTGTGTGGGGGGCGGCCAGCACTGCGGATGGAGGGCGGAGTCTGATGGACTTGAGTCAATCAGAATAAGGTCCTTAGTGAAATAGTCAATGCTGAATAAACATATTGGGCGGAATGGGTTTTGAGTCTGGTAACTGTGTAGGATGCCGGGAAAAATCAGAGGTTTTTTAAAGGGGCAATCATTTACAGGGCAAAACATTGCCTTCCAAATAACTGGCCCTTTAAAAAAAATCTATGAGTTTGCCCAGCATCCTGCATTAAATCCAGGTCATATTAGTAAGTTATCAAGAATGGACAATTGGACATATAGGCTGACATTAAAAATGAAACAACAATGCTGTACAATAAAATAATGTATTTATGTCATATACATCTAGCTCTGCCTCTGCCTCATTAGCATCTGTGTCAGGCTTACATCAGCCATACAAACACCTAAATACACACAACAAGGTCATAATCACGATAAAAGCTTTTTAATATTAACTTCAATAGAACAATATTTGGCTTAATTTAAATTAAAAAATGATTGTACGTTCAATAGTGTTCTTATAAAAGAAAAGTGTTCAGTGTAGAAGGGATGTTCTTCAGAGGTGAATATACAATTAGTCAGTCAGCAGCAGCTTATTAGTGCTGGCAATTATCATCATCAGCATGACCTTACCATACTCCATTGTACATTGGAAAATCCCATAGTTCACATGTTTCACCACTCAAGAGGCACAAGTGTCCGTTACCAGCAAATCCACAATACAAATGTGGTGTTTTTACAGGACATAAATGGGCATACAGTGTATCCAAGGTATAAGCACCACAGTCTCCAGTCTTCATGTTAAACTTCTATTCTACACAAATCTAACACAACTGTATATCAAGCATCTACCTTGAGTAGGTTACTTAAATATGAGTACCTATGCTTTCAAATGACATCACACAAGTACATCTGCTTAGCTTTTACAGCTCTTACTTTCCATTCAAATCATTGTCCAACTATGCTGTTAAACACCCTGGTGTATATATAGTTTTTATCAGGATTATTATTTCTTATGAAACTATTTATTGGATTCATGGGGTCTTTAAAGCCAAACAAAGAATCACACAACACCTGTGTTCTGCATGCAGAGATCATGTAGGAACCAGGAAACGTGCATTACTTTGTGGGGCTAAAGGCAGTTTGCAGGATTGAATTGTTCATGTAACAATAGCCATTTAAGGCATGTTTATAGTCAGAGGATTCATGACCAAAATGGATTTCTATCACTTGGCTAGTTATTATCTTGTGCAATGTGTCAGGTGGTTGCTATCCTTCCAGCTACAACCCATAAATGAACAAATCAGAGCTCACATTGCATTACATGGGGATAGCAGTTATGAGTTATGACAGTTTCAGAAGCAAAAGAAACAGACCATTAATCATGACGGACAGAGACAAAATAAAGGAATAACGTCATTATCCTAGGCAATTAGAAGAAATGTATGCTATTCAGGAAGAACCGCGTAACCTGAGATATTGGAGAGACTTTGTATACTGCACTGATTGAAAAACCGTTGGATTCTGTCCTTTGTAAAAGTTCAGCTTGCCACACATTGCCCGATTATCCTTCCATCGTTCCAACTAAATGCAAATCAAAGCTGTAACTCCCCTCCCACTCAAAAAAGGAGGGACTGGACTGAAGATGTAATTCAAATATCTCCTGTTTTTTGTTCTTATAGTTTTACATTGCTCCTATCAGGGGCATAAGTTCATCCTAACTACCTGGACACGAGTCAGAGTATTGTGTTCCCAGATTAAAAAAAAGATAAATAAATATGGTATACAACTATAAATAATATAGGTAGTACGCTTATGCTGTGTACACACGGTGAGATTTGACATTAGATTTTGACTATATTGTCAAAATTGCATGCAGATCGTATGCAGATCACACAGGTTTTTACCTTGCGATCCCGATGCGTGCTCCCGTGACAGCACAAATTGAAACCCAGATAGACAGGGCAGCAATGACTATATAGTGCAAATCTAATGCAGATTGTATGTAAATAGTACAGAGTTAGCAAAGGTTGCATAGCCCTTGAATCCTAAGTCGAAAAGCAAGGGAATCTCACCATGTGTACACAGCATTAGACAGTCTACATGGACCAAAGTGTTAATGAATTGTCAGGGCTCCAGCTACATTGTGTTTCAGCTTCCGGTGAATAAGGGTCAGACTCACTATATACAGCCATCTACAGAATGCAGAATCAACGTACGCTGGTGGGTCCGGAAGTGGCAGGTGCCCCATTGCTTGCTACAGTGCAGACTATGATAAAATAATACCCCTTTTACACCAAAAAACCCGGATCCAACCCGGCATTTAGAACACTAATCCAAGCCAGGTCGGATCCAGGATTTGGATCGTTTACACTGCGGTGGCTACCCACAGTGTAGACAGAGGTGGTGCTTGGAGATCACATCATCTCCAAGCACTAGGACCGCAATCATCCCCACCAATCGCCAAGTACAGATTACAGCACACAGCAGCAGAGGCTGTGTGCATCCCCCACCCAAACTCCATACTGACCATACAACGCTGCGGTCCAGAGGTTATGCTTCTCCCAGTGATGTAAACGGGAGCTGGGTTGGGTGACCCAGCATACCTGTTTACACTGCCCTCTACCAAGGTCCTAGCCTTGTTCAACCCAGGTCAGGACCTGGGTGGAAGTCCTGTGTAAATGAACACGGGTTGACCCATTTACACCGCCTCTGATCCGCCGCTGACCTGGGGTTTTGGGGCGGTGTAAAAGAGGTATAAGTGAGTTAGTGCACCGTGTAAAGGCCATCCTACAGTATGTTTGATGTCATTGCTGTACTCTAATAATAAGGTTCCACTTCAGTTATTTAAACTTGGAAAAGCTGAGTGTTGACCCTGGTTTGGGTACCTAACATTACAGCACTAAACACACTGCCAAGCTAAATACCACAGATTGCCATAATATATACAGTATACACTGTACAGGGCACAACAGAAGTGAATGAAGTTAAATGTAATAAATAATTATTCCATTAAGAGTTTAGTATTTATTGAAAGAGAACATTTGACCATTCACCCTAGTACAGCTTACAATCTATATTCCCTTACGCATGTGGCAAGAAAGCATACAGTAGTATCCAGAAGAAAGTGAAACCCACACAAACACAAGGGTATGATGGAAACTTTGTATAATTGGAACTTGAATCTCAGACACAATGCAGGGGGTAGTGATGCTAACCAGTATAGCAGTTTTAAGAAACAAAAGCATTGCACATTTAATTCTAAGTATTAAGAAACCCTTTCCGATCTACCTGCTTTATGTTTTGTTGCACTTTATTTGAATGGTGTAAAAACAATGTTTATATACTGTATTTTTTCTCATTAATATATTTACACATATAACATAACAGTCACAAGGAAATTGTTACTTCCATATTTTACAATGTTATATTGCTAGCACATATACCACTGCAGTCCATTATGTAGTCTATTTGAATATACTGTTTGGTGCTGTCCGTGCAGTAGGAAAAATGCTATTTTATATTACTAGTTAATATATAATAGTTTGACTGGTAGTATAGAAAAAGGAATCTGTATGGCCACCCTTTCATTGGCGCCTGCTGAGTGGAACTCTTTATAGCCATCTCCCACACAGTGCTATTTTACCATTTTTTCACATGACAGTGGGGGTGTTGCTTCAGTGGAAAAACAGATGGGTGTCTGTCAGAGGCGAACACTTTGGAAAGAATAATAGATTTCTCACATAATTGCCTCAGTACTAGAAGTTCTTTGTAAAAATTTAAAAATACAGCTTTAAAGTTGATTATGTCTGTGCTCTACCAGCCCGTCACTCTGCAAATAGCTGCCCAGCGAGGGACTACTACAGTAGATTATGCTTTTATGAATAATTTATTACTCACCATTTTCTTATGAGAGACCTCTACACATTAACCTTTTTTGCTGCATAGGGTTTTCTCACCCTTGTGCTGAGGTCATTTTTTCACATTTGAAAAATAAGTACAAATTTCATATCCCAGCATTTCAACAGTGAAGCGCGTCATCTGCAGACGTGTATTCAGAGGACGAGCCCTGCATGTCCTCCACAGAGAAGGGGTTCATAGTGGGAAATGATTAAGAATTTTCCAATGGAACAGTAACATAAAGATCCACAGATGGAGCTTGCGGAGGCGAAAAAATCGCCAGCCCCTGCCAGCCGCCAGGCCCCACCATCCTTTGGAAGGGGATGCACGCACAAGATGCTTGCATGCCCTGTCCCGCTGGAGCTCCCCGGCAGGGTCCCGCCGTCAAGTGACTGAGACGCACGTGCGTGTGAGACTCTCGAACGTCGCAGTCTAAAGGAGTCCCTCTCCGCCAGTGCTCGCCAGCGGGGACATTCTGGCAAGTGCTGGCAATGAATGAGAGGGGTTCCATCTGTATTAGTGGATGGCACACTGAGAGTTTAGCAAGTAATATGCACAATGATTTCACATATTACAGAAGGGAAAGATGCTCGAAGATTTGACATGTTTGCAATGTAACAGCCGGACTCATTCTTTCCTGGCATAAACTTAAATTCAGTACTTAGAAGCTTAATATTAAGGCAATGATGTAAAGAAGGATGGTTTATGAAATATAAGATTTAACACAACTATTCATCAAAACATTTTGAACTGTTAACAGAACAGCCTTATAATGAGCCTATTGCTGCTGAATCTGGTAAATCCTGAGAAGTTGCACAACTAAAGCTGGGTACAGACTATAAGATATTTCCTAAAAATATGCATGATAACAATATCGTTCAGGATATTATTGTGCATATCATCTAGTGTGTACCAACTATGTCAGTGGTGGCCAACCTGTGGCTCTTGAGCCTCATGCGGCTCTTCCCCTTGTAAAGTGCAGCTCCTGCTCCCACTGCTGCCTGCCGCCCACGTCTGTCCCAGTCCCCCCTGCTGCCAGTTCCCTAAATACCTTCTCCTTCTGAGGGGAGGAGAGCGCGCATCGCGCATCTTTCCTACCCCTTACTGTGCATCCTTGTGACTGGGCCGTCCGCCAATCAGAGCTCGTGGGCCAGCAGCCAATCAGGAGCCGGCCAGTGAGCTTTGATTGGTGGGCGGCCCAGTCACAGGGAAGTGAGGGGGAAGGAGACGCGCGGTGTGCTGTGCTCTCCTCTGCTCTACTCCCATCGGTGACATGACAGGAGGACTGCAGGGGGACACCAGGCTGTCCTCTCCCTGCCTGGCAGCAGCAGCAACAATGGTGAGTGCTGCTGCTGGGAAATTTGCACTGTGGGGGCATAGCAGTTTGTGGCACTGTGGGAGCATAGCAGTTTGTGGCACTGTGGGGGCATAGCAGTTTGTGGCACTGTGGGGGCATACCCTGCGCCGTGTGGTGCATACCTGGCACTATTGGGGGCATATGTGTATCTGGCACTATTGGGGGCATATGTATATATGGCACTGCACTATTGGAGGCATATTTGTATCACACCCACCCAAGGGGTCAAAATAGGCTACTCCCCTTTTTTTGGCGCATGCGTCTTCGGCGCGCGCATGATGTCGGCTCTTTAGCTTGACTACCGATATTTTTGGCTCTTTACCTCTGACCGGTTGGCCTCCCCTGAACTATGTCATTATCAGTGCATACTTCGGTGGGTTATTCACCCCCCTGTCATCAGTACATGCAGTCAAATTTTGCCTATATCGTTTATGACTAGGTGCATATCATTCAGTGTGTATGAACTATAAAGACAAATATACAGTTCTCATAAAACAAGATGGTCACTGTTAAAGCTAATCATTTATTTTTATCATTATTGTATGTCTAATTGTTCACTGTGTATGTACTTAACTTACATCATACTTGCCTACTTTTTCATTCTCCTCTCCGGGAGAAGTTCGGAAAGGGGACCATACTGCAGCATGTCAGGGAGCAGGGCTAAAAATTACGCGATGCGTGTCATTTTAGCCCCGCCCATTAGCCGCAGACCCGCAAAAATCACTATGTAGCGCAGCGGGGAAGGGGGGCTGCGGGGACAGTGTGGCTGATGCGGGAGACCTGCCCTCCATCAAGGGGGGCCGGGAGGGGGACCGGAATTCCGGAAGCCTCCCGGGCATTCCGGGAGGATAGGCAAGCCTGACTTACATATTGTTGCTTTAATGGACCTGCTCCTGTATTCCCCCCTCCTATACATTTAAATGCTGATTATTTACCAATTCCAAACTGCCAATTACGCGAACACAACATATGGGAAACCAAAATAATATTTGATGGTATATTAGCACAAACAACTCATTTAATTGTATCACAAACTGTTGTTGTTTTTTTAAAACTTCATACATTTTGTACATACAGCAGTTTATTACTATTACCATTTTATCTGACCTACTTTCAGTATCAGTTAGTTTTGATAATAGGAGGATTGGGACAGAGACGTTATTAGGGGTGTACTAATTGTTTTTTTAACCCACCTTTGTGGCCAACTTGCCGCTAACTTATTTTGACTCCATCACAGTCTACAATACAGAGGCAGGAGCAGATTTTCATTTTATTGAACTTACTGTACATGAAATTAATTTGAATCAGCTCCATTTTATTTCAGGTCTGAAATGGACTAGAGTTATAATTTACACTCATTATTAGGACTGATTTTCCTTTTTTCAGTAATAGAAAAGTTTCTATGACCTCAATATATCAACTAAAATATCTCAGAGGAAGCTTTGTAAGTTGCCTCTGCGTTTCTGCAGAATCAAGAGTTTATAACAGACTTGGATAGGGGCACCTGAGACATCCAGGGGGCCCCAACACAAGGGGAGGGGAGTGGTCTCATGGAGGAGTGGATATGTATAAAGCACCTCTCTCCTCTCTCCTCAACTTGAGTTTTCATATTATCTGTTACTGTATATCAAAATGTTTTAAAGTTATAATATTCGCACAGTTCAAATGGTTTAAGGATCATAAGTGACTATAGACATATTTATCCCAGAGTTAGGGCACGTAACCCTTTGATAAATAGAGCACAAAGCTTTGCCACAACTAAAACTCAATGAAAGAGGTGACATAATCTACAGTGGTGCGGCATGTAAACCGTCAAAAATATGCATAATTAAAATTAAACTAACTTTTGTTAAAGGTATCAAAGTATCAAGGTTATGTTATTTCATAGCTGTATAGAATTTCTGTAGCGTAATTCCAAATACACCTCCTGGCTGCCAGCATATTTGTAATATTTTACGCTCAGGCCATCTGAAGGGAAACCAGCATGGAAAATATATTTCTCACAGACCAGTATCAGATTTTAAAACAAGTGGGTAGGTTTTATTCATTTTCCACTGATGTATTTACATTGCAAGGCACCTGTTTAACCAGCTCTTTCTGCCATCATGAATGAAATGCATTCAGTTACACCTACTGTTCATAATAATGTATGTGTGCTGTGCATCATTCTGTGCATCATTCTAGACAAAATTCATCTTGGTTATTTATGGCTATTGTATCTGTTTTTCTGCTACATTTATATATATGTAAAATATAAAGCTATTTACTATTGCGAAAGTAATGGCAATTTGTTAGCATATACTGCTTATAAAGCCAGCCGCCTGGCTGCTTAGCCTCCCAGCTTTGCTGCCTTGCCACTTAGCTTCCCAGCATCATCTCCTGCCTGGCCACTCCTCTTGCCAGCTCTGCTGTACGGCCACTAGCCTAGGCAAACAATTGTTTGATATTTATTTTTCATACTGACATTGTGTCAATCAGTCTGTAGTGCTGGTGTTTTTGGCCTCGTCCCTTTGCTACTGTTTGCCGTGATTTGTGGGTCGGCAGGCAGCGAGGGGGTGGGGCCAAAATGACACACGTCATGTAATAGTGTCATATTCACCGCCCCTCTCATTGCTCGATTTTTTAAGCCATAGGTCAGAGGCTTAAAGATGAAAAGGCCACAGCTGCACATACCTGCGGTGCTCTTTTCCTCAATGTGTCATGTGTATATCTATGTTCTACAGTATATATGTGTTCTAAGTGTGTGCGCACAGGGAGGTTCAAAGGTGACAGCTCTGATTTGAGGAGCCCAAAGCCAGCCCCCTGTCGCAGCTCCCCCCCCCCCCTGCTCAGCCACTTGGTCCCCCTGCACTCAGATGCCCAGTTTCACCGCAGCCCAGGCGCCTGGAGCCCAACCGCTCAGGCATCCCCCCCTCCGCCACTCAGATGTCTCACAGCATCCAAATAAAGAATTACAGCATCCAAATAAAGAACTACAGCCGCACATATCAACGTTTCATTCAGAGTATGAGGATATCCTGAATGAAAACGTTGATATGAATGGCTGTGATTCTTTATTCGAATGTCACAAGAAATAAGAATATATATATGTATATATATATTAGTATAAGCACTTTCCTCCTTTCATTCGAAGATTGCAGTTTTGGTAAATCTGGAAGTTCAATTTTTTGGCATGGTTGCCAGCAATATGACTGCAAGCTTAGCCATTGATATGAGTACAGGAAATACACGGGATGTGTTTTCTAAGAGAGAACATATGTTAATGATAGTCAAAACAGACTTACTAAATATAACATAATGTACGTTATATAGCGAGCACACGGCTCACAAATAGATAACCATATTTCCCTGCATTGTTTAATGAAATTATATGCTGACAAAACCATTTAACACAGCATAGCTAAACCATTTCTTGCTGCAGGCTTATACAGTCAGTGTATCCAATTGTTAAAACGTTTCTCTTGTTAAAAATTGTCCCATGATATAACAGTACATTAAAATGAAAATGTATCCTGAAGTTTATATATGCCATATGTTTTCTTTCATTTGTTTTATATTTGTTCTTAATGGGCTGTAAATCATGCCTTTTTGTGTAAATAGCACATTGTCTGCATTTAAATACATACATATGTAAGTATTTACTTGCTTACTACTAATGAACTAAACAGGGTAAATGATTGGAAGCAGATAAACCAATAGAGCAGCACCAGTCTATGGTCACCCTGAGGACAGTCTGGAGAAGCTTAGCGAGCCCCGCGAGGGAACGCGGATTTCTGCGCTCGCCACACTATATAAAATCAACTCCATGCGTAGTGGATAGTGGGGTTATAAACTGGTAAAAAATCACATTCGATATATCGGCCGCCGTGAAACTAAACCAGTATCCCGAAAAAAATTTTAGTTACACATTTGCCAGCAGGGGCAGGGTCCTGTGAAGATATTCACTTCACACTGGTCCTGCTCATTACATATGCACGAGTAGGACCAGTGCAGCGGCTCCCTAACCATGTCCCCTGCCAGTTCTGCGGGGGGGGGCGCAGGCAGGGAGGCTTCCATCTCCCTGCCTGCCATTGTCTCCCGGCTCCCTGCAGCGTTTGCCGCAGGGATTAAATATCCCCGTCAGGGGCAGCGAGCCCCTGAGGCATTGAAAAGGGTGACAGGGAGGGCTGGCAGCGGATGCTCCAGCCCTCCGGAACCCTGCCAATGTGCAGCGAATCCTAAACAGGATTCGCTGCACATGGCGAGAAATGACATTGAATACCTGCCTATGACTAGGGGAAACACGTCATCAAGCAAATAAAAAAATGCTGTGTTTGTCCTTGACAATAGAATAAGTGCGGGAAGTTCACTTTGTTTTGGTGCTTAAATTCCCCTATTCTTTTTTGTTGTTATAATATGATGCAAGGTGTTCATGCTAGGCTAGGCGCCACGTCTTGCCCGATTTTTAAAGGGCGAAATGCACCCTGCCCTTCTGGCAGCTCCCTACTAGAACAGCCTGCTGTGTGTCCCTGCCAGTGTGCACAGGAAAGCGCAGCACCACTGTAGTGGCCTCCCCTGTAGTGAATTTGGTGGGGCAAGGCCTGTTTCCAAATCCATCATTGGCTTGCCCGGATAGCCCCAATGGTGATGTCGGCAGCCGGGCCTGACCCCAATGGTGACCTCGGCAGCATGCCCCCTTCATGCCTCAATGGTGACCCCGTACCCCAACTCCCTGCCTTTGCCATATCCTAGAAGGATCACTATATCCACACAAATCTTTTCTAAATAATTCAGTAAACTGTCATACACAGGTGCATTGCTCTTGATAATTATCAGTAACGAAGGAAAAGGAGTGTAAGACAACAGAACCATAGAAATAGAACTACATTATAAATTAAATGAGCTCATTTCTGAAGCTCTTGATACACATTCTACATTAGTGCCAGAATTTTTATGTCTAAAGTTCTTTTAGCTTCAGAAATATCTGTCTGGCCATACTGTATTTACTTTGGCTTCTTCAGTGCACAAATTAATATATTTCATGTTTCATTGAATACCACGTTTCCAGTAAGAATTCATGAAAAATAGATTATTTCTTCCAGTAAACTGGACATGAAATACATTAAATCACTCTGTAAATTGTTTTGTTTCTAGAAATTCCCACCTATTATAGCCAAGTATTAATTGATAACATTATAGAACAAAGTGCTGTGTTATAGTAAGGTGCTTGTAGACAGTGCCCTGATCCAATTGGAATGGTGCGTGACCAGCATAGCTTTTATACCGTCTTCAGGTCTTAATTTAGCCCATTCCATTTATATCACAAAATCAACTTGATCTAACCTGATATTTGGCATCAGGCCCCTATTAAAGGAGCATTTACCATTTAAATATACTTAGTTATTTTCTGGGTCACACACAGGATCTTTAGAAGGTCATGCTGGGTTAAAGTCTATCGCTAATGTTCAAAAGACTACTCAGACTGAGGTGTTACAACTGTGACTTCAGTTATCATCAGTGGCATCATCATTGACATCATAAGTGAAATCATCAGTGACTTCAGTATCATATTTACAACTGTGACATCATCAGTGAAATAAATAGCTTTTGAATTCACAATTAAATAACATGTTAACGAAAAAGTTCAGTGCACCAGTCATTTCCTGTGAAAGTGTTCCTAAAAGTGTTGTATTCTCTTTCAGGTATGGCATGACCTGCCTTATCCAGTTTGAAGATTTTGCCAATGCCAATGCGTTCCGTCTGCTGAATAAATACCGCCATCAATACTGCACCTTCAATGATGACATCCAAGGTAGATACAAAACGTCTGCTATGGTAACGTGTTATATACAGTACGTGAACTATTTAAATTAAGTTTACTAAGATGGGAGTTCTATTCCAGATAGGATGTTGCAATGGGCAACCAGATACTGTCTATTATATTCTAGAAGGTGATAAATACATAAGAAGTAGATTCTGGCCCTTATTCAGATCGGTGCGGCCGGAGCCGCATACGGTGCTCCGGCCGCACCAACCAATCCCCGCCCACAATACGGATCGCCACGGCCGTCCGTACACGGACGGCTGGCGATCCGCATGAAAATGGTGGGGCGTACGCCTCCACCATGGTGGGAGCTGCCCCCTGCATTCGATGGTCGGCGACCATCGAAGGCAGGGCCGCACGCTCCACCAGCTCACGCAAGCTGAGACCACACGGACACTTGTCCGTGTGAAAGCTTGTTTGGGGGCTGAGAGCTGACATCCGGCGATGTCAGCTTTCCGCCCCCATCACTGGCGTCATAGCCTCATTACCATGCATACGCCCCGCGTTTGCATGGGAACGCCCATGAAACGCTGGGCGTATACATAGGTAAATGAGGCTATCAAGCCCCTCACGCCCCTATACGCCCCCTTTGCGGCGTATAATTTTTGTGTGCGGCGATTTCGCCTGCACATGCGCAGAGTGACCTCTGCGCATGTGCAGAGTGAAAACATCGGCGGTACGGCCGCACGCGGGCCGTACCGCCCAGTTCAGAATAAGGGCCTCTAATTGGTTGCCAATAGCAACATTGCATGTGAAATAGAACTCCCATCTTAGTAAATTTCCACCTATGTCTTATACCATAAGCCACATAGAAAATACTAACAATATATTGCTCATTTCTATGCATGTATTCAGTTTTAGGTCACAAAGGTATATTTAATGCTGAAGATGGCAGATACAACTTAAATACTTTACCACATTACAGCTTTCACAGAAGCAGACACAGTAGCAGAGCATTATCATACCAGAATATGATTGGAAGAGGGAAAGCCCCAATCAGAAGAATGTCTATAAAGCATATATAAATAACAGTGCAGCTATTTAATACACATCAAATATAAAGGGTCGTGCACTAAAGGATTTTATGTGTACTGATCGCCATCATAAAAATCCTTACGAGCATCAGTATCATGACAAACAACACTAGTGCTGGCCTATTTATCAAGTTTTTTTTTTTGTTTGCTTTTTATTTTACAAAAGTATGTAGAAGCTTCAGTTCATGCCTAATTTTATGAATTGTTGCTGTTTACGGATTTATTTACCGTTTCTTATAGAGTGCAGCAGATTCTGTTGCACTTTACAATTGTAGACAGTGATAAAACAAACTATCTATCTACATACATATGTACTAGAGCTAAACCATACTGTATTGTCATGATGGCCACCAGGTGGTACTAGGTGGCGCTATTGCTCTTGCCCAGCAGTGTGCTAAAACGTCACCTTCAACAGCCACTTTTTTCCTGGCGGATTAGGTCCACAAAGTACTGGAGGTGCCGCCAGGACTTACTAGGGGACAAGGCTTATCCCTTCAGGAGGCTGGGCAAGGCAAGTACGGAATTGGAGTCAGGCTGGGACACAAAGGAAGGACTAGACCGACAAGACAAACAAGTCCAAGAATACTTTACTGTGTGTGACTGGCATATGACAGGGTAGGTGACCACAATGGCCGTGGTGTAGTGTAATGGTCACTGATCTAAGTGCAGTATAGAAGCTAGAGCAACACAGACAGGACAAACAGCGGAACAAGACTGTGGGGCAGTACTGGTTACAAAAAGGACATGGGAATAATAAGTATCAGCTGGGAAAAACAAGACCAAACATAGCAAAGGCACATGAAAGGTTAAACAGACTGGGAATCAAGATCCAGGTAGGTGAACACAGGGCTGGACAGGGTCAAGAACTGAGGCATGAACTGAGGATTCAGGATCAGATAATACAGGCAAGGACCGAGTCAGGACACATGATCACACAGGTTTGGTCAATATATACCCAGATAGGATCAAGGTTTGTCAGGATACAACCAGCATTGAGTCTAGGGCAGGCTGGGAAATTGAGCGAGTATCAATCAGGATGGCTGGGAAAGGACAAGCCTCCTGATTCACAGATTGACTGCAGCTGGACAACCATACACATAGAGGTAATGCTCTATGATGGGTGAGGTAGTGTAGTACAGTCATTGCTGAAATACATTCTGATTAGGGAGGCGAATCCCAGGCCATTTTTTAGATCCCAGAATTCGGGATTGAAAAACTTTTAATCCAAGGATTCCTAAAATTGGCCTCCTGATACAGCGCCGGAACTGCTTAGAAGGCGGAGAGAGCAGGTGGATGCAGTGGAGTGGGCAGATGCAGCAGAGAGGGTGGATGTGGCAGAGAGGGCAGGCTGGTCTGTGGCTGCGCACAGTGACTTCTAATCAGGGCTGCCCAGCAGAAAGAAATGAAATGCACAAGCACATTTTAAGAAGAAATCCCGGGATTGGAGGCGCCAGTCCCGGGATTGAAATCTCGACAAAAATTGGCCTAAATCCTGGCAACCCGCCGATTATGGGATTGGCATCCCTAATTCTGATTAATCTTCCAGTTTAAATATGGAATAATGTGGTATCACTGCACAAGACCTCTAGAGAAACAAGTAGGGGTAAACTATGTTATTTGCATATAATAAATTCCACTTGAATTATTCAAGATAAGTGATTCCATCTTTTTGAGGTTGTATTGACTATTCCTGCAATATGTAAAGCCCGTGGCTGAGAATTTCCATAATAAATCAACTTGATGTTTCGGTACTTGTTTCCTAGCACGGCCACAACGATCATAATCGCGGTCATCGGGGGTAAAATCGGGGCCATCGCGGCCACTAAAAAATCGGATGCGATGGGCCAGACGCGATGCCCGCGATTTCCCCATAGAGAACAATGTTAAATGCCTCAATTTACCCGCGATGACCCCGATTTCCCATAGGAAACAATGTGAAATGGATCAATTTACCCAAATTATCATAGGGAACAATGGTAAATGGGCCAAAAACACCCCTGAACATAAAAATGTCCCCCCAAAAGTACTATACGCCACCCCACGATCAACGTGAACCCGAAGCGTGGCGAGCGCAGCAAGCCCGCGAGGGACGGCGGTACGCGTCCTCCGACCTTTTCATACCCTACTATCCACGTCAGCGTGGAGTTGAGAATAGAATAGTGTGGCGAGCGACCCCGAAGCGTGGCGAGCGCAGCGAGCCCCGCGAGGGGACGCGGATACCTTCACAGTTATCCGCGTCCCCTCGCGGGCTTCCCAGGTGTCCATGGCGACGCGGACACCTGTGAAGCCCGCGAAGGGACGCGTTTACCTGTGAAGGTATCCGCGTCCCCTCGCGGTGCTCGCTGCGCTCGCCACGCTTCGGGCTCGGTGGCTCGCTGCGCTCGCCACACTATTCTATTCTCAACTCCACGCCGACGTGGATAGTAGGGTATGAAAAGGTCGGAGGAAGCGTACCGCCGCCCCGCGCGGACTCGCTGCGCTCGCCACGCTTCGGGTTCACGTTGATCGCGGGGTGGCGTCAACTACTTTTGGGGGGACATTTCACTGCTCTGTGGTTTTTTTTGGGGTTTCTGGCCCATTTACCATTCTTCCCTATGCTGATTTGGGTAAATTGACCCATTTAACATTGTTTCCTATGGGAAATCGGGGTCATCACGGGTAAATTGAGGCATTTAACATTGTTCCCTATGGGGAAATCGTGGCCATCGCGGGTGGACCATTTAAGCATTTTTAGGCGCACACGATGCGACCGACCCGATTTTTCACTGTTTTCAATGCATTTCAATGAAAAAATCGGGGGCATCGCGTCGGTCGCGTCGCAGGCCACTAAAATTACCCCCGATGGACAAGATTTGTGGCCGTGCTAGGAAACAAGTACCGATGTTTCTCATGTGACTTCCTATAAAACTTATGTTAGGTAAATTAAAACCAGAAATATTCATTTTAGGACTTGTTTCAGAACCCCACCTTTATTTCAAGGAATTATCTGATTTTTCCAATCATCAAAAAACTACTAACTATTCTAAGAATGGAATTTTTAAGCTATATCATTTAGATTTTTTTTTATGATTTCAAGAACATTTATCAATAAAAAAAATATATACATTGGGGAGTATAAAATATTTTACAATAAATAAGGATAAAATCAATTATAGTTCAACCAAAGCAATTTAAAAAGAGTAATGTAAATGTAGTCTCAATAACTAATGTAGGCTGTCCATATACTGTAGCTTCTGTAGCTGGAATACACTTTTTATTTCTTTAAACAAATCCATGGTACCGACCTTCATTCTGAGCACCCGGCCTGTAATGGTAGTGATATATGATATACGCCATTTTAAAGCTATGTTTTACATTTCTAATAAAATTCAATTGTATTTCTTTATCTGTTCTCTGTAATCTACCCATTGTATGTTGTACTTCTGTGAATTGCTCACTCTGCACACTGTAGCCTATGTACAGCCTAATACAATATAGAGCAGGTCGAGCAACACACAGAATTATTTATGCAGTAGGTATCCTTTAATTCATTGTTTATTTTATTCTTGTATATCTTATATTATTTGCACACTGAAACCAATGTTCTACACCCAACATGACTGCCTTCTCAGGTGCTCTACGTAGAATACAAATTGTATTGTGCAATGGACTTGCAAGGATATTTTCTAGAATTAATATGTCTACCATTATGTGTCATCCGTTCCAAGCAGGGGCGCCGATTTACGTTTTTTCTGGTGGGTGCTCAAGGGGGCGTGTAATAGAAGAGATCCCCCCCAGTCCGGGAAGGAGGCATACGGGCATCCAGGCAGCGCTGTAGTGGGATCCGTCCCTGCAGTGCTGGGGAGGCAGCGGGGTCCCAGCGGTGGATGGGCAGTCAGCGCCGGGGTCCCTGCAGCGGATGGGAACTAATAGCGGTATTAATACCGCTACTAGTTCCCATCTGCCGCAGGGACCCCGCCGATGACTTCACATCCGCTGCAGGGACCCCGCTGACTGTTTTCAGACTTAGCGGCATAGGGTTGTCGTCAAGCGGCGGGTGAGTTCCGGCCATGGCCCATGGGTGCTCATCAGTCTCCATGGGTGCTCGGGCCCCGGAGCAACCACTGTTTCAGCGCCTATGGTTCCAAGCATTGCCTATACTGCCCAGTATGTGCCTAAAATGACTGCCTTACCTGCATCCTTTGTGGGTAGGATAGATAATACTTGCAACAACTGATGACCCAAAATATCTGCCACACCTGATGGTCTTTTGGTCTACTTCATGCAAAACTAAACCTTTTTTATTATGTCTATCTACTGTATTATGTTCATACTATATGTTAAGCGCCTAGAGCCAAACATAATAGGGTGCGAGAATCAGAAAGTGAGAGATTTTGGGTGAGTTGTAACAATTTTTTTAAAAAAGCAGCAATCAATTACATGGCAAAATCCACCTGGTTTTGCAATGTAAATGTTTGCCGCTCTAAACAATCTGGAAAACTCTCCTAAAATCTCCCACTTTCTTATTCTCACACCCTATTACATTTGGCCCCTTGAGTCATATTGGAAAAAGAATGCTATATCCAATACTGTACAAAATATGTTGCAAAGTAAGAATGAGTTTCAAAAATAGAAGTTGTAATACAGGTTGAATATCCTTATAAAATATCCGTTATCCTAATTATTCAGAAAACCATAGTTTCCTAAATGTATTTTTTTTTTGTTGCTAAAAACCTACTGGATACATCTGTAACTGGCACTACTGGGGACATGATATGTAACATGATATGCACATGATATGTGCAACAAAATGATTGCTTGGCATTCAAATTCAGTGTCTAAGATTGTACGCAAACTTTATTTCATATTTTAAAACCTTGTTTCATGCACAAATAAAATATATTTGTGTGTATTTCATGTGTTTTATGTGCTTATACAACATAAATGCAAGATACCACATTCATATATAAAAATATTCTAAAATACGGAATAATCCATTAAGCATTTTGGATAAGGGATACTCAACCTGTAGTCTATTTTTAGCAATTACCAAAATACAAACAGAAGAGAAATATTTTTTTTTTACGCAATCAATTTTTATTGGAATTAATGAAATTAAGTACCGTACAATACATGTTCGATAAGAATCATTGCAATATACAATCATAAAGGAAAACATCAATAAAGATAATTTAAACAAATTGTTCATTTGCCTATGTATAGAAATAAGCGGGAACATACTTATCAGATGCTACAGCCACATAGTATAAATATCCATGGCAGCCATTTTGGGGCATTAGCTGCACAAATGATTTATCCTATCCACGAAGGATCCAGGCATTTAAGGTGCATTACATAGGATTACACTGGGCAAAATAGGCAAATTGGCAATGCTTGGAAAATTACACTGAATGGGGGAGATATTTGCATAGATTTGTCTTTGGAAATGTATGTTTCAGTGTATATATTGTTATAACATAAAAGAAAAAGGTGCTGGTGGGGTTTTTGTTTTTTTTGCCAAATAATATTACACTTTCCAACACTGTTAAACTGTTCCCCGTCACAATGTTTTTTTCATTTCAACCATTCCCTATAACATTTCTGTTTATTTTATCTTGCTTGGGTTTTGCATTTCATATACTGTATACTTGCATGCCACCTCATCTTAAGTGTGTATTACCTGCCAATCTGTTTCCTATTCCTAACACAATATATTTTCTGGTGTAAGGAGAGTGTTAGCTGTTGGAAGGATACTTATTGGTTTAAATTACCTGCTGAAAGCTGATTGTAGTTTCTCACGGGAAAAACTTTCAAAATGTTCAGATCTATAATATTATATTGTACTAACAGCATAGTAGTAAAGGTGCCCACACACATACGTACAATCCATTGGACAGTTCAAAAAGTATGTGCTACACATACTTTTTTAACTAGCTTTGGATCGCATTGCATCGCATTCAAATCGCATGCAATGTGATCGCGTTCAAAACGCATGCAATGATCGCACTGTGTATGGGCACCATATATATATATATATATATATATATATATATATATATATATATATATATATATATATATATAAAATTAAAAACAAATCCCAAACACATGACCAAGGGGCCTGATTCAGATACGGTTGCAATTGTCCAAAATTGCAGATCATGCTTTTCAGACAACTGAGCATGGACACACGTGCCAATGCATGAAAACTTAAGCTGCAATTGTCCAGCGGCGGGATAGGCAGGGGGTGGTATGCAAATTGTTGCAGTCACATCAGAGGGAGTTACCCAGTAAGTAGAGCTGTCTTGCCCTGTGCTGGGTGCCCCCCAACCCATCCCGCAGACTACTCTGGGAGGATGCCGTTTACGAAATTTTGCAAAACTGCAACCAGGTTTAAATAAACCCCAAGAAACAATACAAATTGAAAGTCAGTAAATGTGTTTGGTAATTAAAACCACTGTAGAAATACAACAAAGTAAAAAATAAAAAACATAGTTTGAAAAGATGAGCGAACCACGCAATCTGTGTACGATTTTATGGAGACATTGAAGTCTTGATGAATTCACAAACTTGAACACGTTTTTTTCAAAGATTTGGACATGTTCACTGTCCATCTGTGTGACTGATGCACAATTATTTGGCTTTGTAGATGGAACTCAAAGTGTATGTTTTGCACACAAGTGAAAACATCAGCATTATCACGTCTTGCTGCTTCTATTGGCTTAAACTCACAAAATGTAATTAGCTAGAGTAATAATAGCTTTTTTGTCACAGTGGTATAGCCTAACTAGGACGTTGACAACCCTGTTGTCCAATGATCGCTCCGTTGGATTGAAAAGCCCCTCCCTACTGTTCTCACTACAGTGCCCCTTAGGGGATCAGGAGAGAGTGGAGTGAGAGACAAAGAGGGCGTCAGGAAAAAAAAGAGACAGACAGGAGCGATAAAGGAGGGGGGCAAAGAAAGGGCAAGAGAGTGTCAGGGAGAGTGTCAGGGAGAGAGAAAACAAAAGAGAGAAACAGAGAGAGGGTGTCCAAGAAAGAGAGACAGTGTCAGGGGAGACAGGCTGTGTCAAGGACAGAGAGCTAGAAAGGGAGGGAAAAGATTGTGACAGAGGGTGTTATAGAGAAAGAGACAGAGTCTCAGGAAGAGAAAGAGGGTGGGGGGAGGAGAGACGCTACCTAACTACAGCACAGGATGAGGGGGGACATATACAGACAACATATGTGTGGGGGCATGGACAGACGATCGGCAACATGGATAGACAGATGGAAGGGAATGCCACCAAATGGCGACATAGAGACATAGGCCAGTATTCAATGCTCCCGAATCACCGTTTTTTTGGGCGAATCGGGCTGTTTTCACTCCTTGTGGTGAATTTTTTTCACTGAAAATATGATTCACCCTTTTCAATGTTCACTGTTCCCCGAAAGCGAACAGTGAATGCCGGCCAGTTCTCTGTTTCATGCTTGCTGCAAATCGCTGGTGTATTTCAATGGGGTTTTCACTGGGATTCGCCGAGAGTGTATTCAATGCTCAAATGAAGAACTGCTTTCTCCATTTCACATTCGTCATCTTTTTTAAGTGAACTGGAATGTGATCTTTTAAAATAAAGCGTTTATTTTTTATTTTTTTTGGTGTAAAAAAAAAGATTTTTTTTCTGTGAAGGGGCATGCTATTTCTATTCATGTGCTTGCAGCACATGAATATATTTTTAATTATTGTTTTATTTTTCTAAACAATTTTTTTTTTACACATTCGCCAGCAGGGGGCGGGAGCCGGGAACCGCTCATTAATATTCATTTATTTACTGCACAATGGTCCCGATCATTACATATGCACGATCGGGACCAGTGAGTGTAGCGGCTCCCTACCACATCCCCCTGCCAGCTCTGGGGGGCTCTCCCTGTGTCCCCGACAGCCCTCCTTCACCCCCACAGTGTCCTGCGCAGGCAGGGAGGCTTCCATCTCCCTGCCTGCAGCCGTCCCCCAGTTCCTCGGTGGCATTCACCAGGGGGGGGGGTAAAATTCGCCGCCTGGGGCAGAGAGCCCCTGAGGCGTTGAATAGGGCAGAGGGGTGGCTGCCGGGCGAATCTCCCCGAAGGGAGAATTGCGGCGAAAGTGCAGCGAATCCTACACAGGATTCGCTGCCGCCCGCGATTCTGCCCATTGAATACCTGCCATAGATGGATAGATTGGGGGGGGGGGGGGGGGGGTTGTCATAAACAGACAGGGCGCCATATGGAGGCATAGATGGAAAGACAGACCAGGGGTGGTAATAGATGGACAGGTGAATGAATGGACTGGAGCCTAGACAGACCAAGCCCCATATGGGGCTCACCATTAGCCGGACTGTATGGTGAGCCCCAGCATGACGAGTCTGTCAGCCACACAGCGCTGCTACACTTGGGGGTGATTCTCTCCAGTTTCCAGTAGCTATGCACTCCATCTCCCACCTCCTACCCAGGAAGTAGACTGCTGGGCCCCGTATCGAGCAGGTGTCACTACTAATTAAAGAAAAAAAGGGGCCCCATAGCACCTGCATCCCTTGCACTTTTTATAGTTTAAGCACTTCGGTGGTATGCCCAGAAATTTTCTAGGCTGACCTACGCTGCAGGAGCATGGTCTCCCGGAAAATTTCCAAGCATGCCACTGATAAACAGGTGTGTGCCAGTGGTGCCTCCAGCAGTGCACCACTGGCACACAACCATCTTGGAGCACACACACACATCGCCCCTCCTTCCCTCAACTCCCCAGGGCTCCCATGCTTCCGCTCTCCACCGGCATTCACACCTGGGGCCGCTCAAGGAAGTTCGGGGATGCCCAGGAGTTTGGGTGCCTGAACACATGCCTGAGCAGCCCTAAACCTCCCCAAGCAGCCACGAACAGCCAAAGCCAGCAGCAGCAGCCACAGAGGAGCAGGAGAAAGATAGTGGTAAGCTGCTCATATCAATCAGCTTCTAACTCATCTCACCCAATGTATAGTGACAAATGTTATTCCATAGTCTTTGCTTGCATTGCTTCTATGTATAGAATCCAAAATGTAACTTAAAAATGTTGACTGAGTGTAACTATGTGGGGTACAACGTTGGCACAATTTACTATATCGGCATGACAACATCTACAGTACATCATGCATTGTGTAGGCGCTATTGCGGCAATCCCATGGATCGCACCTCAACCCGGAAGAAAACGCCTGCGACCAGGTGTAATGAAGGACGGAATTATATTTTTTATGTTGTTTATTACATCGGGCTGTGTACCGGCAATGTGGCATAGAACAGGCTGGAGGGAAATAGCTCCAGTCCTAATGTGTACCCACCCTTACAAGTATTCTAGTTAATTTCTATCATAATGCATTCTTAATGTGTAACATAAAAAATATATAAAGCAAGTAATGAAATCCATACATTCTAAGCATACATAACATGTGGTTAATGTGTAACAATCACTTCTCAGAAGACAGCATGGCTGTTTGCAGGATATACTGAAGATAAATGATTTTAGTATGATGAGTTATTGCTGAGAAATACATGTAAATGTTATAATTAGAGGCTAATGATGTCATGGGACCCAGATTCTAGACTCCCAGATGTGTGATCACTCATCTTTTCTTAAACCATTTCTCCACTGTGCAATTAACTTAAACCAGGGTGGAGAACCACAATCCTATAATTGCTTACATGAAGTTACAGATTTGATGAAATAAACTTTGCCGATGTTTAAGATTTAAATCATAATTATATTTTTAAAAAAATATGGCAACCAGGGAGCCCGCGGGTGTCAGTGTCATAGATGGAGCGGCAGCACATGTGACAGCTGCCTGGAGCAGGAGACCCTGCCATTGTGGATCAGACAACAGCTGTGGGGGGGGGGGGTCTCTCCAGGAAACAGAGCCCAGCCACTGGGGGAGGGGGCAATAGCTGATTGTGAGGAGCGATGGGGTAGGAAGGGGTGTGCATTGAGTAGAGGATTGGTTTTGGGGGTATAAACTGGGGGTGATAGGGGCCAATGTTGGTAAAGGCATTAGCTGCACTACAGGGCGCTCCCTTCTCTACCACCACAGTTCAAAGAAAAGGAGCCGTGTAAGGTGGCCACTCGCCTTGTGTCATGTGGCCACGCCCCCTCATAGCCTACGGCGAGCACAATCAGTACCACTAAGAGAACATTTCTACTGACCACTGATGTAAGCTATGTAACTTGGGTGTGTGACAGGCAACATGGCTCACACCATGCTGTGTCGGGGGGGCTCTATGGGTCAGTAACCCTCTGACTTCTGTCCACCGCTGTGGCCCAGACGGCTGCTGTATTCTGCCTGGCTGCAGGTTAGGAGAGTTTTGTTGAGCAGTTTTTATGTTTATAAGTGCAAGGCTGATGGGGGTGACTGAGAAGTACAGGGGGGGGGGGAGAAGTTTGGATGGGGGATGGAGAGGGATTTGGTGAAACACAGCAACAGCCTGGTGAAATGTACACTGCTGGTCTTGACACTGGTTCTACATGTACAGGACACCGAGTTTTTGAAGGCAGTGGCTGATTGGCTGCACAATGTCTATACTGTGAGTATCAGAACTTTGCATTGTATATACTATCAGCTGGGCAGATGGGGAGAAGCGCAGCTGTAGCATCTCCTTACAGACCTGTATGGGAGTTCAGGGTGGGGGTATATTGATGGTGGCTGACCATATCTAGCATGTGGACAGGATAATAATCATTGCGTGAAGTGATAATTAACTAGATTACATTGAACTTCCTGCGAGCTGAAAACATAGATATCTCATGATAATTATTAATCTTGATGAATATATCCCATACTGTGAATAGTCTAGCAATGCATGTTAAGGTTTCTAGCTCGAGAGCTTCATTTGTACTGTATTTTGAGTCTCAGTCATTTTTCCAGGCACTTATTTATTAAAACTAAATATATATATGTGCTCCGCAATTCTTTCCAGAACAGCTGTGTTACTTTTTAGTTTTATCTTTAGATCCTGTTTTGGAAAACAAAGCCAATGTTTCTAACAGTTTCCGTATATCTGACCTACTCGTGCTAATAAGACATAAGATTCGCATACAAAGAATTACATACTGTAGCTAAAAGGAAAGTACAGATGAGGCCACTCTCATTGTGGCCAACGCCACGCCATCCGCAGGTTTCTGGTGGATGCGTCGTGGACGAGCGAGCATCTCACACGCTCACGCATCCATTGCAGAGAATGGGGCACGCAAGCATTAGACTCAACATATTAGGCGTTCTGATACATAATATACATTGTTCAGTTGGTGGACAGCTGTTGGGAAGAAGCTTTATGTAGTTCTGGTCGACTTCACATGGACGGACTTGTACCATCTTACTGATGGAAGCGTTTCAAACAGGTTGTGGCCAGGGTGTAGCTTATACGCCATGATTTTCCCTGTATGCTTCTTGACCATGGACAGGTTCCATGGTCCATTTTTGGGGGGAGGTCGGCCCCAACAAACTCGCCCTTGGGGTTTGTGCACATGCATGAGCGACTATACACATGCGCAGGCCCCCACCATCAGGGACTTGGACGTATTTGGACCTGTGAAAAAAGGTCAAAATTGGCCCCAAAGTACTTATATTGCTTTTTCCTGGACAGTAAAATATCTAGTAATGCATGGATAACCACTAATTACATACACAATGCAGCATCTAATTGGTTGCCTAATGACAAATGCACCCCTTTGCATTTAACACGCTGGGAAACCTATTCGATACCACAGTTTATACATACAGTATCAAGCTTAAAAAAGTCATAATGTGGAGAATGATAAATAACCAGCTCCGACCTGTCATTTTTGAAACCCAGCCGTAACATGACAGTTAGGAGCTGATTGGCTGTCTGTTGACTCTCCATGTTATCACTTTTTAAAGATTGATACATCTGGCCCTATGAGAGAAAAATAAACTATAAAACAAAAGTATTAGACAACAGCAAGAAATCTAAAAAAGCAGGGTTGATTCTAACTGGGAGTTTCCTGTAACTGGATATGCTTTTGTGCATTCACCATGCATTGCCAAAGGCTTTCAGGTGGCCTACACAAACAATGCTGCACTGACATATACACTATGTGGAAGAAAGTCATTGGACACCCTGGTTTAACTCTGAAATAATGGAATATTCCTGACATAGGGCCTTATTCGAGTTCACTCTTTCAGACAAAATCCTTCTTAGATGGACAAAACCATGTGCACTGCAGGGGGGCAGATGTAACTTGTGCAGAGAGAATTAGATTTGGGTGGGGTTTTACTTCAAAGTGAGATCTATATTGCAGTGTTAAAATAAAGCAGCCCGTATTTACCCTGCAAAGAATCACCAAAAAATCACCAAATCTATTTCCATCTGTACATGTTACACCTGCCCCCCTGCAGTGCACATGGTTTTGTCCATCTAAGAAGGATTTTGTCAGAAAGAGTGAACTCGAATAAGGCCCAAAGTGAATATGGACTCTTCCTACATGTATAAATATGGAAGCAAGTGTTGTAGCAAATCATTTGCTGATAAAATGACAGACAGGAAACGTACTCGGTTATCATGGTCGAGCTGCGGCTCACAAGCCTCTGATCACAAAAACCAATACACGACAGAGACTTCGTTGGTGTAAGGAGCGGAAAAACTGGACGGTGGAGCAATGGAGAAAAGTCCTATGGAGTGATGAATTACATTGTTAGGATCAGACGGCAAAGTGTGGGTATAGCGATTGCCTGGAGAACGTCTGTTACAATTTGGAGGTGGAGGCATCATGTTCTGGGGTTGTTTCTGCTGACATGGCATGGGCCCACTCGTACAGGTGCATGGGAACATGACATCGGCGACCTGTTACCTACGTTACCTACGTCGTGGAGTTTCTATGGGAACGACGATTGTGTGTTCCAGGACGACAATGCGACGTGTCATGTATCGAGGGCTACAATGGAGTGGTATGACGAAAATCACGTCACCCGACAAGCGCGGCCTGCGCAAAGCCCTGATTTGAACCCCACAGAACATCTGTGGGACGAACTTGAGCGCAGGTTGCAGTCGCGACCGCCTCGCCCTTCTACACTATCACAGTTGGTGACTGTACTGCAGGAGGAATGGCACAATATCCCACTATGTGTGCTACACAAACTTGTGGAAAGTTTACCATGACGAGTAGCTGCTGCTATTTCTGCAAAAGGTGGACCTACAGATGGAGCTCGACCCATCTTTGCAGGGGATGGCGTTTCTAACGCCAGCCCCGCCATGCCCGCCGGGGGGCGCGCGCACACGAGATGCTCGCACGCCCCCTGGCAACGCAGCCTGCCTCCGGTCCCCGCCATCACCGCAGATACCCCTCGCTGCCCCCCTAACCCTGCCCGTCTCCCTGATCAGAGATGGGCAGGGACAAGCAGCGTCCCTGCCGAGAGACAGGGACGTGCGGGCGCGTGAGACGCTCACGCGTCCCAGTTCAGTGTAGCCCCTGTCCGCCGGCGCCCGTCAGCGGGGAGGGCTGAACAGGCTTAATTCATTTACTATTTGGAAAAAAAAATTTTTTACTGCAAAGGTGAATATTGCGTATAGCAGGGGTCTTCAACCCATGGCCCGCGGGCCACGAGTGGCCCGCCGACTTGTTTTTACTGGCCCGCCAGTCAAAAGATTCTTGCTGTATGAAAAAAAAAAATCCTTCCGCGCTGTCCTCTTAGCAGAGGGACGCAGCGGAGGATGCTGCTGGGTGACGTTGAGGCTGGGGTGGGCGGGACTGTGTGCAGACATGCGCATTGTCTACTTCCTGATGCCGCGCACATGTCCCGCCCGCGCCCTTCCAGACAGCCGGAAGGAGACTGACTGACAACTGCCGCCAGCCGCGCACTGCACTGCATTGCACCTCAGCACCTGTCCCTTCTTAGCAGCAAAGACAGACGCTGACACCGCCATTAGCAGCAGCAGCCCTCTGCAAGGGACACTGAGGCAGGTGCCTCAGGAGAGGGTGAGCTGTCTGTTTTTAGAATTGTTTTGTTGAAGGTGGGGGTGGGGGTGAGGTGAGCTGGCTAGGGTGAGGGTGAGGTGAGCTGGCTAGGGTGAGGGTGAGCTGGCTTAGAAGGCTGCATTTAGAAATGTTTTGGGGGGGGGTGTGAGGTGACCTGGTTGCATTTAGAAATCTTTTGGGGGTGCTGACTATGGGGGAGGGGGGCTGGCAGTGCAATGTGGCCCTGTGTATGGGGAGAGTGCTGACTATGGGGGAGGGGGGGCTGGCAGTGCAATGTGGCCCTGTGTATGGGAGGGTGCTGACTATGGGGGAGGGGGGCTGGCAGTGCAATGTGGTGCTGACTAAGGGAGGGCTGGCATGCTGTGCAATGCAGTGCTGACTATGGAGGGCAATACTAGGACATTTTGTGAGGGACACTACTGGTGGCATTTTATGAAGGACACTACTGGTGGCATTTTGTGAGAGGCACTGCTGGGGGCATCATATGCATAAGCAGGAGTATTGGGGGCCTTATAGTGCAAGGTGCAATGGGCATCATGGTGCGAGGCATGATGTGCAATGGGCATCACAGTGTGTGGCATAATGTGCAATTTCCTGCTAGTTCACACTCTTATAATTAGACCACGCCCCTTATAATTAGGCCTACGGCGCGCGCAATTTCTTAAATACCAAGTTATGTATGGGGGGCTGCATTTTTATTCTGTTTGCACTGGGACCCTAATTGTTTAGAAATAACCCTGGTGCTGACTATATATTGGGGGCAGGGTTTATGTGTATGGGCAGCTGTGCCAACTATCTATGCGGGGGCTGTGCTGTCTATCTATTAAGAGCTGTGCTAAATACCACAGTAGAGCTTAGTGGCCCTCGGGCATCGTTGAATTTTTTAATGTGGCCCACACTGTCTTAAAGGTTGAAGACCCCTGGTGTATAGGGTTGCCAATCCCGGAGCATTTTTTCAATCCCGGAATTCGGGATTGAAAAATGCCCGATCCCGGGATTGGCTTCCCTGATTAAAAAACCCTCCCCGGCCGCCCCGCATATTTACTTACATGTGCTGTGCGGTGCGGCCAGGAGGGTGGGCGGTGAAGCGGGGAGGGTGGGCGGCTGATTGATGCCGGTAGGCGGGCGGGTGAGCAGCCGGGAGGCGGTGGTGAGCAGCCGGGAGGCGGACGGTGAGCAGTCGGGAGGCGGGCGGTGAGCAGCCAGCAGCAGGAGGCGGGCGGTGTAGGCAGCATCCAGGAGCCGGTCGGGGTGTCATGCTGGTCTGGACGCGTCTGTGCAGCTGCTTGGCCTGCGCAGCGTGACCTCTGGCCTCGTCACGCTGCGCAGAGCCATACTGCCGGCTAAGGGAGAAGCCGGGCAGTGTCTGAGCACACGCTCAGACGCTGCCCGGCATTAGACTGCGCATGCGCAGTCTAATCCCGAAAATCCCGGGATTGGAAACTCCAATCCCGGGATTGAAATCCCGGCGTTTTAGGGGCCAAATCCCGGGATCCCGCCAATCCCGATCCCGGGATTGGCCACCCTAATTGCGTAGCTGCCAAAAAACTATATGATTTTGCCACGACAGTCCCAGGTTATCACATTTGGAAGATGTGTGACATAATAAAGGGGATGGGTCTTCATCAAAAATTGGTTGTGGTTTGAGTTGAATAAGCATGCTTTGGATGGCCTGATGGGGAAATTGGGAGATTTGGCAGATAGTACAGTGTTTCCCAATTTCAATAATGGACCCCTAACAGTGCATGTTTTACAGATCTCTTCAGAATTGAAGTGAGATAATTAGCTCTGTGGATCTTTTAAAATGTGTCACCAGTAATACATACACATGTGTACAGTACCTGTATGCTGTTACTACTGTATATAAAAGACAGAGTATAACATTTAGAGTTAGGCGTACAGCAGTGGGCACTTTTTGTGTTTCGTGATTCGGCTTTTGGGTCTGTATCTCCGGCCCTGTTTTGGGTATGGATGTGTTCCAAAACACCGCCCTGCCGTATTTTGTGTTTTGGATCTGCGAAAAACACAGAAAAACACAGAATTTTGTGTATTATTTTGCTCCTACACTTCTATTTTAACCTCAATAACATTAATTTCCATTAATTTCGTCTATCCTGAACACCTCACATCTCAGTGTCTTGTTTTGATGCCAAAAGGTTGTACCGAGGTAGCTGGATGACTATGCTAAGCGACGTAAGTGGGTGGCACAAACACATGGCCCATCTAGGAGTAGCACTGCAGCGGGAGACAGGATGGCAGTTTTAAAAACTGTGCCAAAAAATTATGCACCAGTAATATATCTGGACTGGAATTATGCACCAGTAGTATATCTGGACTGGAATTATGCACCAGTAATATATCTGGACTGGAATTATGCAGAAGTATCATTGGACAGGACCTTAACGGCAGTATCACTGGACCTTAATGAAAGTACCACTGGACTGGACTTATGCAGCAATATCACAGGACTGGATTTATGCAGCAGTACCAATGGACTTTAACGGCAGTACCATTGGACTGGACTATACAGCACTTTCACTGGGCTGGGCGTATGCCGCAGCACTATCACTGGGCTAGACTATATACAGCACATTAATTGGGCTAGACTATTTACAACACTATCTCTGGACTGGACGGCGGGGTGGCAGGCGGGCAGGCAGGCAGGACCCGCTGCCCCTCCACTCTCTGTGTCCATGAGTGAAGATGGCGTCCGGTCGGCCGCCCCTTTGAAGGTTATAGATATAGCGAGATCCGACAGCAGGATCTCGTGAAGTCCGGAGACTCGCACTCAGCATCTGGGTGGGAATTCCCAAAAAGGCTTGGAAAATGGTTTGGATTGGGGGGGTGTCCGGATACCCCCAATCCGAACTCGCACATGCCTAGTGTACAGTATGCTATTTTAATTAACCAGAGCAAAAAACAAGGTATATGCAGGGAACTGCTATACTATGTGCTTTAGCATGTCAGTCACACATCTGGACAGATATGTTTTTAGAGTGATATCATCTAATCTAATTGAAGAAGCCAACAAAGTATTTTAGTTACAATGTGCTGGCTTCCAGTAAAGACTGAGATATGTGTCTTGGCATGCGAGTTCCAGAAGCACTGTAAGAAAGACATTTTAAGCTACTTCTGAAACTAAAGAATATAACACATTTTTGCATAATACTGTATGGTCTGTTTTACTGTACATATAGGGCAATTCTGCATTCTGTCTTGTATTAATGGATATTAGGATTGTATAACTGTGTGTCTTGCATGAGTAATTCGGGATGAGGATAACATCCCAGCGGTCAGGATGCTGGAGTTCAGTATACCGATACCGACTTCCCTCACATGACCGGCGCCTCAACTCTAAATACATCAGGATCCCAATGGCGGAATCCCGATCGGTAAGTATGCCGGGCTAGCTAGTGGGTGCTCAGGGAAGGGGGAGACCTAGGGTTAGTTTGCAAGGAGGGGAAAGTTCAAATTAGGCTGCAGGGAGGGGGCTAGGTATAGGCACCTACAAGGGGGGTTAGGCTACGGGGTGGGCGGGCTAGATTTAGGCATGGGGGGTGCTGGGGTTTGGCACTAGCGGGATGGTTAGGGAAGCGGTATAGATACTGTATTTGGTATATATCCAGTCTTATCAGTCATCTGTAGCATGCTTTGCAACCTCTCATAATCCAAGCTATAAGAAGCCAGAGCACACAATTCCGTATGTACATAATGTGCCAAAATAACTACAGCGTCACACCTGAGAAACCTGACAGCCTAACTTTGGCATATGTCTTATAAAAGCTTGAGAAGCAAACGTTTCTATGTGTCCTAACCAGGAAAACTAGACCCAGGTAGATTCAGTGGGGTTTATTTAAAATAGGAGTTCTATGGAGGATGGGATGTTGCTACAGGCAACCAATCAGATACTATCTATTATATTCTAGAATGTGCTAAAAAAATAAGAAGATTGTTATTGGTTGCCAAAAGCAACATCTTCAATAAAAAAAAAGTGTATCAGTATACAGCTGAGAAGTTATGCTCCATTAATATATAACTTAAACCCTATTACGCCAACCCTGCATGCAGGGGCAATTGGGAATTTCCATAACAAATATAGGACTTCTATGGCAGAGGTGCAGGGGCGGATTGGGAATTGAAAGCAGCCCGGGAAATAATTTAAAGCAGCCCTAGGGGGGGGAGTGATACCTTTTGCGCGCCGGAGGCGCGCACAAATTTTTAGGGGGCATGGCCTATTTATATGGGGTGTGGCCTATTTCAACGAGGTCACTCCCCATTTTTGCCGCTGTGGGGGCATGGCTAGTAGCTCACCCACAGCCCACCCATTGACCCGCCCCTTGAACCGCCTTATTTTTTATTTTATTTTTTACATTTGCTTCAAATCTATTCTTGATTTCGCACACGGTAATACCACATACATGTTACGTCACACACACTGTAATGCCCATTACACGTTATGCCACACACTGATGCCCATCATACATTATGGCACACACCGTGATGCCCATTACATGTTACTCCAAAAGACGCGCACCAAAAATTTGCCCCATAATGCATATTACACGTCACGCATCCATATTATACCACATGCCATAGTGCCTATTACACATTATGCAAGGGCTCAACAATTTTTCATAAAAGGAGAACAACAGTGACAGTGCGCACCAGAGGCCATGATGCCCATTACCAGTTATGGTATGCCAGGGCTCAAAAATTTACACCATAATGCTTGCTACACGTCACACAACCCCCCCCCATCCAACACACACATACTATATACACACACGCACATCCCCCCACAAATATGTTTATGCACACATCCCCCCACACATATACTGTATATGATCACACACACACTGTATACGCACACATCCCTCCCACACACACTGCATATGAACACCCCACACACATATACTGTATATGAACCCCCCTACACACACACACACACACTGTATAAATATGTACACATCCCCCCCCCACACACACACACACATAATGTATATGAACCCCCCTACACACACATACTATATACACACATATATATACTGTATATGAGCACACACACACACTGTATATGCACACATCCCCCCGCACACACACTGCATATGAACACCCCACACACATATACTGTATATGAACCCCCCTACACACACACACACACACACACACACACTGTATAAATATGTACACATCCCCCCCCCCACACACACACACACATAATGTATATGAACCCCCCTACACACACATACTATATATATACACACATATATATACTGTATATGATCACACACACACTGTATATGCACACATCCCCCCGCACACACACTGCATATGAACACCCCACACACATATACTGTATATGAACCCCCCTACACACACACACTGTATAAATATGTACACATCCCCCCCCCCCCACACACACACACACATAATGTATATGAACCCCCCTACACACACACATCCCCCCCAACACACACACATACACACTGCATAGGAACATCTTTCTCCTCCCTCCCCCTGAAAAATAATACCCGCACATGTCTCACATTCTGTTCGCCTCCAAGATATATGGCTCGGCGGCTCCCTGCTGTGATCTCTTGGGGGCGGCAGGGCCAGGCTGTGGACATGGTGCGTGGTGTCACTGGCGTGGGTAATGAAGCCACGCCCACAGCCCTATCCCGCGGTGGCTCTGTATTAGCGCGGCGCCTTCTGTCAGCAGTCCGCACGGCACAGCAGAATCCAGCTGTGCCTGTGAAGGGTGTGCGGTGCGGCAGCGCAGTGCTGGCAGCTTAGTGAGCTGGCCGGAAGCACTGCTGCCGGCCGGACTGACGACCTCTCAGTAACCAGGCCGGCCGGCAGTCATGACCAGCCGGCCCGACAGAGGGTGGATTGGGCCGGCCCAGCGGGATTTCTCCCGGTATCCCGGTGGCCCAATCCGCCCCTGCAGAGGTGTGTGTGTTTTATTAATGAGAATGATGTGATTATATTACAAAGTCTATGCTGTCAGAAATGGCAATGTAGCGGAGATATCTGCTTTGATCCCGCTATAGTACATTTGGGGGATCCTTAATATTTGTGTATCCAGCACAGATTATTTGAAAAATAGGCTTCTGGCCTGTATGTGTGGATTTATTTTTGTTTTATCCCTTAATATGGAACACAAACTTACAGTACATATACAATATGGGATAAATACGGATGACTGGCAGTTGGGGTGGAGGGAATCCCAACAGCGCTCAGCTAAGTATACTTACCTTCTCTCTACTCCCCCTAAACCTAACTCTTTCTCTGCGCAGCCTAACCCTAAAAACCTTCCTTCCACAGCTTGACCCTAAACCCTACCTGCTAGTGCCCACCCCTAACCCACATAACCACCTGCTTAAACCGAACCCCCTGCATCCTAACCCTAACCCCCCTTCTAATTACCTAACACTCCTTCCCTGCAGCTTACCCTTAACACCCCCCCCCCACCCCCCGCATCCTTACCCTAAATGCCCCCTAGTGCACAAAACCCTAAGCCCCACCTTTCCCTGGCCTGAACCTTCATGCCAGCAGTCAAGATTCCGGTACCGGCATCCTTAGTGATATCGGGATTCCAGTGCCAGTTTCTATGCGGTAGTCGTGATGCCAGCATAGGTATAGTGAACACCGGCATCCCGACACATCAATTCCTATAAAATTCCTTGTACTGTATCTTAAAATCTAATCAAGTACATAGTGAATTTGTGTTTTCATGTATTATTTTTATACTACAAGACGTGTGTAAGCAGCATGAACCTATTTCAGCCTTGTGTTTATATGGCAGTGAAGCAATTGGAAAAACACCAGCTGGGGATGAAAATAAAAGACCTAGACCAGGATATGGGGACTTTGTCCAGCTTTCTATGAAGTCAAAGCCAGATGCTGTATATAAAGTTATAAACCATGTTATAAATTGCCAAAAAGAGCTGGAAGCAGAGTAGAAGAAGGAAGCTTTCTCTACAGCACTCAGACATTCACAGAATTCTATTATGCTTCAAAGCAAGCTGAGCTTAGGTGGCAAGGGTATGGTGTTTAAACCAGCAGACTGTATTCTGTATCATCTGATCATGTAGCCATACGCTTTGGGGAACGTATATGTAGGTGGTGCATTATACTGTATGTACATTAGACATGTAACCGGTCACTTATTAATGTGCTGTAATGGAGGGCCATCTGAACAGCATTGTAGGCCCTTGGCAAAACAATGCACTGGGATTCCTATATACCCATCCAAGGTTACATGTTACCGCTTGTGGTCCTGCACTGCATCTCCACATGCTTCCACAAAGTGCATGGCTGCCAGAACTCTGATTGGTTGATAGTTCCAGCCATCCACCAATCAGCATGATGGTGTCATTCATTGTCTGGCTGCAGACTGGGAAGCAGGTAAAGAATGCCTCCTCACTTCTAGTTGTGGGCCCACCATCCAACATTGTTCAAAGGCCCTGTAACAGTTCTCTTTACCACAGTCATTGGTTATTGACAGTGGCGTAAGTTTGTCCCAGTTGCCCGGAGGCAAGATATATATTGCCCCACCGCTCACACACACAACCTGAAATATCTATCTATCTATCTATCTATCTTTGTAGTGAGAACACATGTATTTTAGAATTACACAGAAGTGATATTGATGGCTTTCAATTAACTAATTTAAACTTGCAGGGGAGGAGAGGTGCCCCCTTGGGAGCAGGAGCCCGGCGGCAGATGACTCCATTGCCTCCCAGAGTTCTGCCTCTGGTTATTGAGATGATGTAATAGTAGTTGGCCAGAGCTCCTATAGTTGATATATATCTTATCAGGGCATTTTTTCATGATGGTTCTCTGAATATCAACATGGGTGTATTAAGAGAGGAGGAGGGCCTACGTGCAATCGCTGTCCGAGCCTTCTCCTTCCTAGTTGTCAAGTACAATAGTGATCTCTAGTGGACTGTGTGCCAGAATCTACTACGCATGTGTACTGTAGGTCTTCAGGGGGAGATGGTGCAGTGGCCACTTTGCCCAGCATTCCCTACTGAACTCTCTTCACTCCCTATAGATAAGTCACTGGGGTGTATTCAATGCTTTTTGCGAGCTGTGACAGTGTTTCTTTCTTGCAGCCATTGCAAGGTCAGTATTCAACTGACCCCCTGCACATGCCGTTTTCCCCTCGCTAGGTTTTTGGAGCGAGGGGTAAACGGCATATGCGGCCGCTAAAACAGCGAGGCTCGCGGCTAAATGCAGCAGGCTCCCTGCATTAGTTGCAAGCCTTTTGTTTGGGGGAATCTTCGCCTTCCTCTGGCAGCGAGGATTTCCCCGGCACGTTCAATACGGTGAGCTGCCGACGTGGGGGTTAAATGGCAAGGATCACTTGTTAACCCCCTTGCTGGTCACATTGAATACCCCCCATTGTGTACTGTATGCTGCACTGACTTTTTTCTATAATTTTTCATTCTTCCAACTAGTTCCAGAAACAGAAATTGGTGAAATCATTCCTGACCTCTGGATTGCCCTCCCTAATTTTATTAGAATTTCATCCAGCCTGCATACTGTACATGCTCTTTTTCTTTCTAGCTTACAACAGCTTCTCCTAACTACCTTATGCAATGCGTGGTCTCCTCCCTGCTGTGTCCATCCAAGTACCCTATAGAATGTAAGATCATATGAGCAGGGCTTTCTCCCCTTTGTCATCCCTATATGATTATGCTAACTGTACAGTTCGCACCGCTGTGTGTCTTTTCAAGCCCGCACGCAGGGACGTCCATATATGGAGAGATTGTGAAAAGAGATTGTGAACGTGGCACCTAGAAGCGTGGCTGTGTACTGCTACATCTGAGAGGAATCTTTTAAAATGACTTATATACAAATGTAGATGAGCCCCAAAGAATTGAGTAAGAGCTAGTATACTTGGTAAAGTCCTGGGAAATGGTGCTGATGATTCAATGTCAATGTATCTATCTCTCATTCCTTTTTCCCCAAAATGTAACCGTGTAATGTGGGCTAGGTGAGATGAGGGAGATTGCTAGACTAATGTGGGAGAGAGGGAGATTGCTGCTATTTCAGGTAGTCTCCTGCAGAATGCAGGAGGGTAGGCAACTATGACTATTGATATATCTGTGAATGGTGTCATTCACAGATATATCACGTCGGCTGTGCAACCTCAGTTTCGATGTCAGTCCCGACGTATTGGAGAACACGCTGCCCGATCCATCTGTAGATATATCTGCAGATCAATTGCTCTGCAGATACAGTATACTGTGTCTACCAGTTTGTACCCAGCTTAAGTTTCACATCTTAGTGTACTTTTGCTAGGAGCTTTGCTAATAGCTTTCTGGCTCATTCACATTCCAGGTGAAGGGGTGCCTATGTCATTTTCCATAAAATACTATTTTATTATATAAAAAGCAGTTTTCTAAGTGAAGGTAACCTGAGCTAAGTTTATATTGTATATCTTGGCTTGCCAGCTAGTCTGTCAAAATTCACACACAAAGTCCAAATCAGTAACATACCAAGTGTGAAGAATGTGCATGAAATGCACAGCAGAATAAGCACTATGCACCAGGAAGTTCAAGCTGAGTACAGTTTGGGGGGGATGAGGAACTGTAGAGACAGTAAATTTGAGGTGTAAAGGCCCCATACATTAGCATAGCTCTCACCATATGTCATCTTTAAAACAGTACACTCCGCGAGCGAGCGCCCGAAAAGGGGCGTGGTGTGTGAAAAGGGTGTGGCCTCATGGGGTGATGCTTCCTCAGGCCACGCCCCCGTTTTTTACCCTGTTGCAATGCTGAATAGACACTATGGGGGAAATTTACTAAAGGAAATTTGTTTAAAAAAATAGGTGTATTTGTATTTAGAAATACTATTTTTGACATTTACTATACCGAAAATACGGCTATTCGTATTGATGTGCTATCAATACGAATACGAATTGCCGTATTTTCAGGATAGTAAATGTCAAAAATAAGTGTATTTCTAAATACAAATACACCTATTTTTTACAAATTTCCTTAATAAATTTCCCCCTATGTGCATGCGCACAGCGTCTATTCCATTCAGGCATTAGTACGACTTGCCAGGGGTGGCTAGAACATGGATGTCAAGTAAAGGTCCTGATAAATGGAAAGCCTTGGTTAACTACATGGTTAAACATGAAACATATGTAATTATATTAAATCTGAAAAAACTTGGCACCGATTATTGGGTAAAAAACAATGCCCTTTGGGGCAATTATTTATTTGTATCGTAACACATTAAGGGCACTAAAACAAGAATGAGCCTTGGTAGATTGACCAAGAATAGTAGTATAAGTATTATCACAATAGAGTAATATATAAAATAAGACTAAGTACACATTTTTTATTAGATTTTTTCACAATTTATATCAATTTACCTAATGTTTTCTGATGGTAAAAAATTGAGGGATAATTTGGATTCCACAAGGAATTTAAGACACCGTACCCTGTCCGACCCAATTGCGCAATGGCTAAGGATTGGTTATACATTTTGAATAACGGCTCTAGAGGGTCCTACCGCCACAGCGATTTTTATTTTAAAAATAGTGTCTGCCTGTATTGGGTCTGAGTTGGGATACATTTATAGCCACATGTCTGTATATTAGAATGCAAAGCTGATCCCAGACTAGATAAGTATAGTACGTTATGTCTTTGTAACAGAAAAAAATGGAAAAATCTTTAATAATAAATTTCAATGAAAAAAAGTGTACTATATTGTGTCTAATAAGATAACTAAGGTGCCAATTCAGACCTGCTCTTAGTGGGCGGAATTTGGCCCCTTCCTGGGTGTTTTGGGTTTGTGCATGTGCAAACCCTGGGAGCAAACGGCTTTGGTGAGTTTCACACTCGCTGAGCCGTTTGCTACAGAGGGGGCGGGTGGTGGGCGGACACTGGGCTGGAGCAGGGGAACGCCCAGAGTTTTATTGGCATCCCCTTTTAAATGCTGGGTGTTCCCCTGAGAACGCAGCCGATGTCCGCTCAGGGCGGCCGGCTGATGTCACATGACGTCTGTGCCTGCCTCCTTGTGAAATAAAAGTCAGTTTTCACTGACTTTTATTTCTGAAGGGGGTAAAAAAATCATTTGATGGTCGGCGACCATCATACACATCTCCTCGCATGCTAGTGGGCCGTATGTTTGTTGGGTGGTGCTTACCCACTTTGTAGGCAGCGAATATATACTGCCTAGCGAGCGGGTCTGAATCGGGCCATACATTTGCATGCGTTTTCACAATAGTGCAGCTATCGCACACAACGATGTCAGTGTTTAGAATCTGGATAATAGGTCGGCAGTGTCTAGGTTGACAGCCAAATGGTTGACATGAACAAGGTCAACATAGACTAAAGGTTGACGTGCAAAAGGTCGACATAACAATTGTCAACGCATAAAAATGTTGACATGCGTTTTTCACAATTTATCATTTTAATTGTTTTTACTTTACCATCCATGCAGACTATGATTGGGTACAGTAAAATGTGCCGAGTGCAGCGGTAGTGGAGCAAGTCACCTGGCCTTTGGTATGGTGAGCAAAGAAAGCTAATTATGTGTCCATGTACTGAGGTGTCAACACTGTCACCAAAAAACTTGAATAACTCATGGCGACCTCTTCACGTGCCAAGCTTTTTCAGGCTGAACTTTGGCTTGTGTTGACCTTTTTCCAGTGTGGATCTTGTACATGTCCACCTTTCGATGTTCCCTCTGTTGGTATCGGCAAATTGACTATCACCCTGTTGACCTATGATCCATTCCCCAGTGTTTTTATTGGCTCTTTTTTTCCTGCAGCATTGAATAGGAAAGTGTATATGTGTACTGCTCTGTCTTATAAATGCCATTCTTACATTGCAGGCACAGCAGCAGTTGCGGTAGCTGGACTTCTCGCAGCTCTACGCATAACAAAGAATAAATTGTCTGACCACACAGTACTATTCCAAGGAGCAGGAGAGGTAACTAACTCTGAGATAACTTTGTAACAGACCTTATCATTTTTCAATGTAAATGCCAGATACTTTACCTACCTCCACTATGCATCACCACCTCCTCTTTATGCAAACTGCATTACTGGCTCCCATTCACTACAGTAAACTCCCGACCCTCATATATCACTCCACTGCCTTTATAGCTTCACTCCCTCCTACATGGCCAACTTCATTCATGTCCAAACTCCATCCCAACTGTCTTCACTCATCACCGGCACACACCTCTGATCTGGTCACCTCCTCTCTCTCCAGATCCAAGATTTCTCTTATGCTGCTCCAATACTCTCTGCCAGCCTCCACACCTTTAAACAAGCCCTTAAGATGGAAAGACTAACCTCTTAATAAGAGAGCCTACTGTATAAGCACTTTTCAGAATATATTACATCCAAAATAGTCTATATCCCTCCTGATTACACACCTCTCTCTGATTGTAATGGATAATTATTTATTGATTGACAGTTTCTTATATAGCGCAGCAGATTCCGTTTCGCTTTACAATAGTAAACAGAGATAAAACAAACTGGGTAACAACAGACAGACTTGGAGGCTAGAGGGCCCTGCTGCAAGCTTACAATCTATAGGGATATAGGAGGGAAACATAAGGAAATGCATAGCTACATAGGTCATGAAGGGAAGCTATATAATTTGTATATATAACCGGTACTTGTGGAGTATCACGGCTCCCACGACCTTCATCGTATGTTGATTGTATGCTAAAAATCGCATCACATCGCATGCGATCAAATCGCATGCGATGCGATCGCACCCGATTTAGCACTGAAATGCATCAGAATGCATTGAAATGTGTATTAAACTTGTGAAATGCCCCCAAATGCCATTTTTCATAGTGCACCACCCCCACTATCAACGTGAACCCGAAGCATGGCGAGCGCAGCGAGCCCGCGAGGGGCGGCGGTACGCGTCCTACGACCTTTTTATACCCCCACTATCCACGTCGGCGTGGAGTTGAGAATAGAACAGTGTGGCGAGCGCAGCGAGCCACCGAGCCCGAAGCGTGGCGAGCGCAGCGAGCCCCGCGAGGGGACGCGGATACCTTCACAGCTATACGCGTCCCCTCGCGGGCTTCACAGGTATCCGCGTCCCCTCGCCACGCTTCGGGCTCGGTGGCTCGCTGCGCTCGCCACACTATTCTATTTTCAACTCCACCCCGACGTGGATAGTGGGGGTATGTTTTATCTCTGTTTAGCTCAAAAATCGTATGGCATCCAATGCGATCGCATACGATTTTTGAGCTAAAATGCTCAAAAATCGGTAAAAATCGTATCGCATCGTATGCCATCGTATGCCATCGTATGCCACTACATATGGCATACGATGCCATACGATGGTGATGCGATGGCATATGATTTTTGCGCAAAAATGCTCAAAAATCGGTAAAACATCGTATCGCATCGTATGCCATCGTATGCCACTACATATGGCATACGATGCCATACGATGGGAGCCGTGATACTCCACAAGTACCATATAGCTTACTAGATTGTAAGCTCCTCCGAGTAGGGCCCTCTTTCCTCCTGTTGTCAAAGCCCACTTCTCTTCACATTTCACTCACAGCTCTCATATACTCCAACACTCAGGGCCTTATTCTGGTCGATGCGTAATTTTCCGAATTCTTTCAGATGGCGTTTTTTAGCCGTCTGTGCATGCGTGGGCAACGCTATGCGCATGTGCCACGCAAGGTCCCTGTACTCGTTCTCACTAATACCGTACAGAAATGTGCACCGCATTCACTCTGGAAATATGGGCGTAATAGGGGCGTCATTCGGAACTACACAGGGGCGTAGTTTCAAAGTGGGCTAAACTGGGCGTAAACATGGGCGTACACGAGGGAGTGCACTAATTCTGGTAGGCGTGCATTCGGACAGCATAGAGTACAAAGAGGAAAAGAGTGTCCTTTTGTGGGTGCACCACAGAGAAAAAAATCATACAGTGCATTCGGACAGCACACCGACTGCACACGAACAAAAAAGTAGGAAATATGCTTCATAATTTATTTATTATTTATTTATTAGCAGTTTCTTATATAGCGCACACAGATTCCGCAGCGCTTTACAGAGAATATTTGACCATTCACATCAGTCCCTGCCCTAGTGGAGCTTACAATCTATATTCCCTACCACATGTACACGCACACACAGACATTCTAGGGTTAAATTTGTTGGGAGCCAAATTAGCCTAGCAGTATATTTTTGGATTGTGGGAGGAAACCGGAGTACCCGGAGGAAACCCACGCAAGTACGGGGAGAATATACAAACTCCGCACAGTTAGGGCCATGGTGGGTATTGAACCCATGACCTCAGTGCTGTGAGGCAGTAATGCTAACCATTACACCATCCGTACTGCGGACACCACTCGGTCATGCGCTAGGCATTCGGAACGCCCAATCAGTACGGGCGCACCTGAACCAATGTCAGCTGAACACAATACAATCCACTCCTTTACTCAATACTCATTAATTACACTCTTGTCAATGCTTCAATTGGAACTATTGCAGCTTAAATGGACCATTACAAAACACACAAATATATGCTGAAAGCACGGCTGCATTTGTTACACACATTTACACTGCAAGCAATGGACAGAACTTACTATCACTAATATAAATATACATGTCACTTTTACATTCACCAATAACATCGGTGCGTACGGGCAGGTTCCCGTCCGTTCTGACGCGGTAAGACCGTGCAAACGCTGTAAGATTTGGATGTCATCCGTAAACCTGCCCTGTTCTTCTAGTGTGAGTCCGTCCGTATGCGGAGGTCCGGTGGGCGTTTGTTCGGACGATGTCCGCAAAGCGTGGCGTGCGGACCGCTCCGAAAGATTTCGGAAATGTACGCACCAACCAGAATAACCTCCTCAGTGACCATCTTTGTCTGCATACTCATCTCCATCATTGGCCTCAAGCCTCTAGTTGTATGTTTATTGAGTCCTCACTACTTACATTTAAGCTGTAATGTGTATTGATCTGTGACGCTCTTTATTTGTACTGTATTTTTGTTATTTATTCAATGTTATGCCAAGCTTTGTCTCCCTGTATTGTTCCTTTGTACGGCGCTGCGAAACACTTGTGGCGCCTTATAAATAAAATTATAATAATAATAATAGGTACTCTTTACTTAGAACGGCGCCCACGATTTTGATCGTGGGCATAGTTAGTAAAAAATCACGGGCATTGAATGCACTTAAAAATCGGGTGCGATTCGACCGACGCGATGCCTGCGATTTCCCATAGGGAACAATGTTAAATGTCTCAATTGACCCGATTTTCCTGTTCAATGCCTCAATTGACCCGATTTTTCCATAGGAAACAATGTTAAATGGCCCACAGAGGCCAAATAGGCACCCTGAAGTGTGAAATGGCCCCCACAATTGTTAACGCCACCCCACGATCAACGTGAACCCGAAGCGTGGCGAGCGCAGCGAGCCCGCGAGGGGCGGCGGTACGCGTCCTACGACCTTTTCATACCCCCACTATCCACGTAGGCGTGGAGTTGAGAATAGAAAGTGTGGCGAGCGCAGCGAGCCACCGAGCCCGAAGCGTGGCGAGCGCAGCGAGCTCCGCGAGGGGACGTGGACAGCTGTGAAGCCCGCGAAGGGACGCGGATACCTGTGAAGGTATCCGCGTCCCCTCGCCACGCTTCGGGCTGTAATAATGAATGGGAAAGTCCTGTAATAATGAATGGGAGCTGGTGATCCGTGCAGAAGCGAGATGCAGATCATGTGCAGAGCCGAGTGGTCGAGATGGGAGATATTTTGAGATAGGTAAAGAGATATAAGCAGTATGGTTAATAGCTTTATATGCTAGCAATACGGTAAACAGGTAACCAATGGAGGCACTGGCAGAGCAGATCAGCAGACGATGAGCATCTTGCTAGGAAGATCAGCCTAGCAGCAGCATTTAAAATGGATTGCAGTGGCGAGAGTCTGTTCTTGGGAAGACCAGTTAGGAGACTAATGCAATAATCAATGCGGGATATAATGAGTGCATGGATAAGAGATTTATTAGTGTCTTGTGTGAGATAGGGTTGTATTTGGATATGTTTTTTTAGATGCATGTAAAATGATTTGGTGACAGATTTAATGTGGAAACAAAGGACAGTTCAGAGTCGAGGATGACGCCTATGCAGCGTGCTTGACGGGTAGGGTAGATGGAAATATAAGTAAGCAGGGTCTTCTTCCCTTGTTTTCTCCTCCTAGCACTGTCCCTACAATGCATATACCTGTGTTCCGCTCTCTCGCACCAGTGACTGTGTGTCTGCCCACTTCTTGGGTACAGACTGACTTCCTGCAATCTCAGCCTCTAGCTGCAATTTGTCATTACTTGTGCCAGTTATAGGTGCATCGGCCATACTCTTCACTTCCTCCATAATTGACTCTGCCTTTGGTTGTATCATTTCATAGGCGTGTGCATGTGGTGTGCAGGATGTACACCCACACGCCACTTAGATAGCCGAAACCTCAATTATCATTAACTGTATCGGGATTGGCACAAATTCAGGCCATGTACCTGAGGGCTGGCAACAGAGGCTGTAATGTCGGGAGATGCTCCAAACTAGTGCTGCAACATTGCCAGCCGGCCCAAACACTGCACACCTTTTACCCATATAATTATACTTACAGTTCTATTAGCCTGGCACTGGCTGCAGCAATCACTGGCCACTGTGGCCATGTTCCCAGTGATCTACACATGTGCAGCAGGGATGTTCCTGGGAACAAAGCATGAGTTCCATGTTCCTGGAGACTTGCAAATTTTCAATAGACTCTGGAACAAAGCTAGAAGTTTAGTTCACTTTATGTCTGAACCAGTCCCATGTCTTTTTTGTATTCTAGAGTAAGGGGTTATTCTGTATGTGTGGGGATTTATGGATCGTGGAGATTTAGGATATAAATTATATCTGTATGTGTGGGGATTTATGGATCGTGGAGATTTAGGATATAAATTATACTGCGCCCCCCCCCCCCCCCCCCCAAATAATTCTCTTTCCAAAGTGGTTAGCATAATTATCCTGTTCAGAGACCCAATCCAAAATATAGCTTACCATTGCAGCCTTATTATAGTACTAAATATCAGGATATCCCACCCCACCAGTCTCCCTCAGCTAATGCAGCTTTTTTTGTTATTTATTATTTGTAGAGGTATTGTACATCTGTTAATGTAATAAGTAAGGGAAGGGCTTCAATGAGGTACATTAATCTTGAGAAAGAAATTATTATAATTAGGTTTCGACATCCTAAATATGATAAAGGCAGGTTTTCTATCTTAATTTTCATATACAGTAACATTAATATAAAAATAAGCTTACCTTACACCGACTCACGCCAAAGCTTAAAGACAAAGTCTGTTTATGATGTAATCCAGTCACATGATAAGCCTATTGAGGTGATACATTGCAACCTGCCTTCATTCATCACTATTTAACTATCTATCTAAAATTATTTTCATATATAACATTTAGGTTATGCTCAATTTACACTCTGAGATGTCATATCATCTGGTACAGCTAATAACTGACAGTATTATATTCAGATGTTCTGTAGAGATATGTATGTGCACATAGCAGCCGGCTCCCATAGACTTCTATCTATCTATCTATCTATCTATCTATCTATCATAGTTATGAAAAAATATGGGGGCACTATTTAATTGTTCTTAGTTCCAATCAATTTATGGCTCAGTGTAAATCTCGATTTATATTCCCCAGATATCTTTACACTATCCTACATGGCCTGTAAATGCCTTTCAGATCACCACACATGTCCTTAGATAATTTCACATGCACTTTAAATAAAATGCCTCATAGACCAGTTCACATACATCGTATTTTCACACATGCCCCTAAAATACAGCAAATCTACTGTGTACCAGGTGTCATTACACCTCTCCTTATTTCCCTTTAAATATCCCTCAGACATTCTCCCTTGCCATAAGATCACTCAACATCCCTATGACATATACATTACATCCCCTCATAAAGACTTATATGCGCTGCCTATTTTCCTTTTAAATGCCTAGCATGCCCTCAGACCTACCCACAAAACAAAGACCCACAAAGAGGGGGAAAGGGACAGACACACAAAAGATGCCCCAGTCAGACCCCCCTTGCTACACTAACAATAAAAATTACTTTTATATCATTAACTGTAAAACAAGCATTTGAGTGGTATTATTGTAAACTTGCAGGCGTTGTCACCTCATTTGCTAGCATGTCATATACTATACTTTATCTACAGTATGATCCATTTTCCAAATTAATTAACTAAAATAAATAGAACTTGCCTGAACAACAGATGGCAGCTATGGCCAGCAGTGATATTATATAACAGTGACTTGAGTAGGTCTTTGGCTACGCAGACTGGACACAGAAGTAGCAACACGTTTCTTTGCATGATCATAGCTGACGTCAGATACTCTCCCCAAACATGGCAAACCCACGCCTGCGTTTCTGCCACCACTCACTGTTACCTCCCACAACCAGTCACTTCTTGTCATTCCCTCTGCGATTATAGCCTAACTGTAAGTGTGGTCGGAAAGGAATCTTGACACATGTCTAGTACGATCGCGATGCATGTTCAGTCTGACGATGAATACTCCAATGCGAAAACACTGCATCCAACTCTGATTTACATGCTTAATGTGTCTCCAGTATGAACATTTGCATTGCAGAGCAGCCGAGGACTTACCCAGTGGTGCAGAGTAATGCTATTAGTGCAGAGTTATGCTACTAGTGGTCAGAGTTGTATGCTATGGCCACTGTTGGCCATAAGGTATAACTCTGACTTACATGCTAAATGTGTCTCCAGTATGAACATTTGCATTGCAGAGGTGCCGAGGACTCAGCCAGTGGTGCAGAGCTAGGTTCAGGGGTGCACTGTGCACAGAAAGACAATGTGCAGTCAATCATGCAGGGAGATGGGAATGGTTCTGTTGTGGAAAAAGCAAGCTATGGGGCAGATGTATGAATCTGCCTATAACGTTTTGCACATAACGAGTCCCGCTTCTCCAGCATAACGTAGAGAAGCAGGCAAACGTTATAGGCAGATGTATGACCCCCCCCAATGCCGATAAGGAGAGGCGTTATGCCCAGTGTGAAAGGCTCTCCCGCCGCCCCCCCGCCGGCTTTCTGGGCATGAGCGAGATCTCGCTAAAACCGCAAGATCTCCAGCACAGCCTGAGCCAGAAGTAGGGCTAGCGTTGTACCCACAGTGGGGGATAGGACAACGCTAGCCCTGAGCTGGCGAAGCGGCCGGGGCGAATTAATGCCTTGAAGGCTGTTAATACATCCCTCTGGCTGCTAATCACTGGGGGGGATTGCAGGGGACAGCCCCGCTTAGCGTAACTCGGCGGGCTGTCACTAGCACACGTTAGGTGCGCTAGTAATACATTAAGGTAAACGTAATCCCCCCCCCCCAGTTAACCAGCATTAAGTGCATGTCTGCTCTTAACGCAGGTTCATACATCTGTCCCTTTGATTGAGGGATGGAAAATGTATGCAGTCGCCTATGCCTGGTTGTGCCAACCTAAGTAGCTCCACGCTCTAGCTGCAGGTGGCTGACCATGTGGTTGTTCACCATCTGTTCTGATGATAGGGATGTCTCTATGTGGAGGCCTGAGACCATAGTACAGCCTCCTCATTGTTAACTAATTTGTTTACAATTTAGTAAACAATTATTTGATTTGTTCTAATGTTGAAATAAAACTAGTATATTCTGTGAAAGGTTCATGATCATATTTCTGTTGTTAAGGCTGCCATGGGAATTGCAGACCTCATAGTTATGGCTATGGAGAAGGAAGGGACTCCCAAAGATGATGCAATTAAGAAGATCTGGATGGTGGATTCTAAAGGGTTAATTGTGAAGGTAAGATCATACATTTAGCCCATCAAAATGATGGCTTCTGCAATGTACTTTTACTTTGAGCTGTGAGAGTTTTTACTTTGAGCTGTGACATTTTTTTGCCCACACACTCTCCACCCCCACCCTCAGTCCCTATCTGCACCTACCTCCAATTTATGTCTTCACAGCTCCCTCTCTCCATATCCAGCAAGTTTGAAACAGATCAGTGTCCCTGCAAAAGTAGCTTTCACTTTCTCTTATGACATCTTTTAGCACTACAAGGTGTAATTTGGTCCATCGAGCGGCCTCTAGTGGTCAGTGGAGGTACTTTACCTCATAGAGGTGAGGAGTGGTTAGCTAAATATATATATATATATATATATATATATATATATATATATATATATATATATATATATAGAGATATATAGTCCGCAGTCTCCTCACCAACAGGTGGGGAGTGAAGAGCATTCTCCGATATCACAAACCAGCCTTGTGATTAAATATTAAGTGTTTTTATGTCAGCCAATTAGTATCCAGCATAGACAGCTTATTTAGGTATGTATGCTCTGACGTTTCGGTCCCCACGCACTGGTGTGCTGATCCAAACCACCACTGGGTTCAATGCGACGCTGACTGATCATACTACCGATGGCTAAGCTCCTTGATAAAGGTCCATGATTGGGGACCGAAACGTCGGGGCATACATACCTAAATAAGCTGTCTATGCTGGATACTAATTGGCTGACATAAAAAATATACGGCAATTCGTATTCGTATTAATGTGCTATCAATACGAATACGAATTGCCGTATTTTCGGGATAGTAAATGTAAAAAATAAGTGTATTTCTGGATACAAATACACCTATTTTTTACAAATTTCCTTTAGTAAATTTCCCCCATAGTGTCCGTGAGTCTCCGAAACACTGCCATCTGCTGGCAGAGAAGGAAAAATACATATTTTTCTCACACATGCACAAACACAGAAGGTAGCAGGGTAGCTTTTGAAGCTTTTGCTTTGAGCGGGCTTACTAGTGTATGTATGTATATATACATACATATATATATATATATATATATATATATACTGTGTGTGTGTGTGTGTGTGTGTATATATATATATATATGCTTCATAATTAAAAAGTTATCGTTTTGTGAATTATTGTGTTTTATTGTGTGTATTGTATGATTGTATGACTTAAAACACATGCAGTCAGCATAAGATCAATGTCAGAGAGAGTATAAACCTATGGTACACTGGTTTGAAATAAGAGAGTTTGATTTCATCTGAAACACTCAGAGCCGAATTTCCCATTAGGCACATGAGGCACCGGCCTAGGGGCGGCACATGTTTGGGGGCGGCACTTGGATGCCTGTGATAGTACTGTCAGCCCAAAATGTACCAATAACTGCAAAATATCCACTGTACTGTACTATATTCCATCTTAAATAGAGTGTAAATGGATAGGACATGCAGATACTGCCCCTATAAACTGTCCTCCTTAGTAAACATTATTGTTGTGCCTAGGGGCGCCCTCATCCCTAAATCCGCCCCTGGAAACACTGTGACACTTCCAGCAATGTAATTAGTGGTTTCCTCTGGTTCTACTTCAATGTCAGGCTGAAAATACACCACCTATATATGTCACTTCACGTGTACTGCTGCTGCAGTCTGTGTTTAGTTGGTTTCTTAAAACCTCAGACATATTGGTTTTGTTTTGGTTCAGCCCTTGCATCATGCTTTACTGTGATCAAAGTTGTCATACAGTATAATATACATAGCTCATTTGTGAATAAAGAAAGTTACTTCGGGATCAATTAATATTTCTTTGTTACTGTGGAGTGGGCAGCACAGACACAGGAGTACTGTCACTCTGTCCCACCCACAGGTCCGCTGTGTCCCGCAAGGAGGCAGAGGACAGTTAGAAGAGACAGTGATCACTGAATAGATGCCCTGCGCAGGGCTGAAACTAGGATTGTTGTTACCTGGGTCAAGGCAGTCTTTTGACTTCTCTCCATTTGTGGATCTTTTAAAGTGGTGGAGGCTAATGCCAGAGGTTAAGGGACTTAATCGCAGTGGATCCTTTATCTGAAGATAGTATTGGTCTGAAGGGAGGGGGGGGGGGGTGTTTGGGTATTCAGAAACCATCCCTTAATGCAGGCATGTCCAAAGTCCAGCCCGGGGGCCAATTGCTGCCCGTGGCGTCATTTCAAGTGGCCCGCAGCCTCCAGCCAGAAGTGGGCGGAGCATCAGATGCAGGATGCACAGCACAGGACACTAAAGGTGGGGTCCCTTGGGGACATACAGAGAAGGATGGTCAGGCAGGGGAATATAATGTGAATATGAATATAATGTGAAGGGGGCAAAGTCGAGGATATACAGTGAATGGGGGCAGGTTGGGGGAAATACAGAGGACGGGGGCCGGCAGGGGAATATACAGTGAATGGGCAGGCTGGGGGACATAGAGTGAATGGGGGCAGAGTGAGGGACCATTCTGATGTGATTAATGATTCAAAAGAATGTCAGGCTGAATGGTCAGCCCCCCCACATTTTCACCTCACCAAATCTGACCCTCATCGCAAAAAGTTTGGACACCCCTGCCTCATTGTGAATTTTATATAAAATGTATATAATATACCCAAATAACAAATTCCCTGTTGTTATTTTTTTTTGTACATATCATTAATACTTGGATATCAGTAGATTATAACTTTGCACATGCAACTGAATTAAAATGTTTTTTTTTTATGTAAATGTTGATTATATAAATGTCGAGAGCAAAAAAAAAACCCTGTACTGTCCATAATAATGGTGTTAGTTTTCTGACATTATTTATTTATTAACATTGTTCAATTGCGATGTCATCCAATGAGAATACTATCTTCTCACACTAGGGAGATGATGGCACATTTAGCCTCACATCCTATTTTCTCCATGTGATAGTGGTAATATAAATGTAGGTCTGTGAATACCACACCCATCAAAAGAGAAAGGCTGTAATTCTGTGATGTGGTAGGGCAGCTCTAACATATAATATATGTAAGGAAAGCTGAATTACAGGGTAATATAAGAAATATATTTAAACAGCAATTCTTGGAAATAAGATGCAACTAGGACGCTATCTAAAATATAAGCGGATACCCCAGTGGCGTAGCTTGGTTTGGGGTGCCCCTCCGCCGTTAATGGGGGGGCGTCCCCCCCCTCCCCGCCGGCCTCCCCACCCCGGCCGCTGGTGCCCTCCCCCCATCACCGCAGGCTTACCTGTCTGCACGTCCCGGCTCCCCTCCTGCCTTCAAGTAATAATTCTATGCAGACGGACCATGATAAAATGGCTAGTTTCAGAGAACTGTCTGCTTTATGGGGCGGCCATTTTATCGTGGTCCGTCTCCATAGAATTGATTGAAGCCAGGAGGGGAGCCGGGACGCGCAGACAGGTAAGCCTGTGGGGGATGGGGGGCGGGCGCCCCCACATGCACAGCACCCCCCCGCGACCGCGGGGGCTGCGGTGCTATAGTTACGCCACTGGGATACCCCTGTCAGTCAAGTAACTTAACGACTGTCCAGAGATGTCCAGGAAGCTCCCATTGGGCCAGATTCAGACCTTATCACCGCTGTGTGAACTAGCAGTGGCCAACAATCAAGTAGACACTGCCCCACTATAGTGAAATCCTGTCTTGCATAGTAATGTGCTCGCTGTGCGAATAGATGTGTGTGATGTGACACGGATGCACATACACTGGACACAGATGCAGTCTGAGTCTTTATCTTTAACAGTATTCCAGTATGTTCACAGGGTTACAGTACAGCAGCGTACAGGTGTCAGCAGCACAGTTCACCAAACTCCTCACAGCTTCCAATGACCCTATCATAGCCCGCACCGCCAACATATCACCTGGGCGGCTATTCCACTATCAGGAGCTATTACCATCTGCCCTGGACACAGATTTAACAGAAAGCCACCGCAGTCCTAGCAGTGGCTTGGAAAGTTGGTGCTATGCAGTGCCAGATTAAGGTCTAAATGGGCCTGGAGCTGAAAATGATCAAGGGCCTATTATGCGCAATAATAGGGGTTGCGGCCAGCATCTAATAATGTGGGAGGCGTGACCAGTGTTCTGTTTGGGTGGTCTGCTCATGGGTGTGCCTCTATTTGTGTAAATACTTTCAACTAATTATATATACCTGGAAAATGCAGGGGGCTGGCATAAGAAAAATGCAGGGAGATATATTGGCGGGTGCACTCCAAAGGTGCACCTGCAGGATGCCGATGTCCTAAGATACTTGCGGGGTGAGGCGGCACTCCAGTTATAAAAAAATACTGAAAACCGAAACTTGGTAGACAGTATGTCCCACCACATTTGGGAATGCTGAGAGCCTATAGAAAGCCACCTTAAGGTCCTGCCACTCGGACTCACAACGTGGGACTCTGATATATGTGCACCACAACTTCTTGAAAGCAAGTAACACTTGAGTGAAATGCTTAGAGAAAGTGGCTTGTGAGACCCCCAATGACCATGAGGTCACAGACTGAGTGGAGACTGTGGCCAAGAAGTAGAGGGCACACATTCATTTCTGCAGCCCAGACACTGCATAGTTGGCACTCCCATAAGAGTCCAAATCATCTCTCACCTGCTCATATAAGTTCAAAAGGTTATTGCGGTTCAGCCGAAACATCCCCACAACCTGTTGATCAGAGAGGGAGTTCAGGTACAGCCGAGCATGATACCTATGTGAAGCACGCAGTACTCGGGGTGCCTGGATCTGGCGCGCAGCTTGCTCCCTCCTTCTGCACAGCTTCTCCAAATGATGAAAGTCACAAACAGCCAGCTCCACACTACTCTGCACAATCTCCATCTTTCAAACCCTCACAGGTGTCCTTAATGATGTTGGGGTATATGTAGGGGAGTTTATGATTAAAAATGAGGACCCCTGTGAGAAAATAAACCATTTCTGCACTTGACCAAAGTTGCTTTTTGGTCAATTCGCCCATCAGCACCTGGTCTGCACCAGTGGGTATTTTTAGACACTTTTGAAATGCGAATTCCGTTTGCGCATTCCATAAAATAAGCAATATGTATACTTTTGTATGGGAAAACATCTGGATGCGATAAAAATGTGAATTGAAACCGGCAAGTGAGAAAGTGCGAGTTATCACACAAAATGTGCGAATTACGGGATTTAGCGCACCCGATTAAGTACGCGATTTCGGCAAAAAGTGCAATAACCCCATTTTGTTGCCTAAAAATCGCAAAAAACCCCCCAAAAAGCGCATCTTATTAAATGTCACCCTCCATGTCTGGAAATAGGATTTCCCCACTTGGGGTATGAATATAGGAAGTAGGTCCGCCTCTCCACATGCCTTGAATAAGAAACCTTTTTGGTTTTGAAACGCTTTGGCCGTGGAGAGAAGGGTGGACAACACTGGACTTCACTGGGACAAAGGCTCCAGGGACGCCTGTGATATAAAACCAAGTGCCTGATTTGTCTACAAATGCTTTGTGGACCATTTTACTCGGTGAGAGTCTGCTGTGATACACTCTTGTTTTTATGTTAAATTGTTTGTTGTGAATAAAAAAGCGGTATTACACTATACCAGCTTCATTTTCTTTCATATACTACAATTGGAAGCATTGGTGACTTGATGGTAACGTTACTGCTCCCTAACAAGTGAATTGTGTCTACCTTAAATAGTAGACCACCTTATAGGGTATGAGTCTCATCTACTTCAAAATTCCTCCAAAATATATGCATAATTGCAAAAACTGTATTACACTATTGTGGTTTTTATGTTCCTTTATTTTGGGTGAGAAAATTAATGAACGTGAAAAAAATCTCTGTTGGCACCAAGAATTTGTCTGTATCTTTTCTTGTATTTATTCAAGTGGAGTTACCACTCCACCAACTAATGTCAGCACAAATCTCTGCATGTGTATGTGCTCCCCATGGGCGATCTGTACACCAGAAAATCGCCTACCCTAAATAGCTTAGCAAAATAGCTTAGCATACATCTCTAAGTGTGTATGCCTCTTAAAACAGTAGTGAAATGCAATATACAGATGTGTCCTCATACATCCAGCCTCAACACGCCATGCAGCACGAGATGAGTGAGCCACCTGGTCACATGCGTCTTAGTAGCCTCTGAAATGTAGACATGTGAAAATGTTAATATTCTGCAAGGACTAGATGGGTAGGATTGGGCTATGAGATGGGAGGTTAAGGATAGGCTATAGGAGGGTAAAGGGTACATTTACTAAGATGGAAGTTCTATTGAGGATGTGATGTTGCATATAATAACCAATCAGAGTCTCCTTCTTACTAATTTAGCAGCTTTTAGAATCTAGAAGACAATAGATAGAATCTTGTTGGTTGCTATGGGCAGTAAAGAGAAACAGTTGTCTAAATCGCTAGGGAGTCTCGCAGTGTGTAGTGTAGTGTAGCCCTGCAGCCACTATGCTGGAGGACTGCCAACCTCCAAAAAGTACCACAAGAAAGAAAACAGCGTGGGGCGCTCAACGGTACACACAAATATTTAATAACATTTATTAAATCTAAAAACACAAAATAACATAAAATTACACTAAAAAATGTTTTATAATGATAAAAGGTTCATATATGCACATATGGGCTTAATAACTCTTATTTGATCGATAAACCAATAGCTGGATTAGCAGTTTTAGTCCGTTTTGGTAAGTATCACAATATACTGCAATGGCTGAATAGTTCTTGCTCAATTAGTAGGACCAAGACTCAGCTGTAAAGTGCAATAATCGCAATCTATCCAGCATCCAGTGTAGTCTGCTCAATGGACCAATACGAATATTTAGCTCCAAATAAGAATGTGTATTACCTCTCAAGATTCCACATAGGTAATTAGTCCAGGCAGCAGGTGTCCGCGTATTTGTAAATGGAAAGGAGTGCCTGCATCTGTGCGCTCACACGGCTCACCAATTTAGTGCAGTCTGTGTCGTAGTCTGTGCCGTTCTCCTCCTATCCACATGGAGGTCACCCGGCTCTGATATCTGTCAACCCAGCTGAGATGTAACAGCTAGCACCGCTTCTCCTGCCGGACTCACATTGTGCAGAAGCGCTGTCGGAAGCTCTGCCACAGCGCCGGCAGCGCAGATGTGAACGCACCAGTCGGGTACCTTGTGGCAATAAATATGCGGGCAGCCGGGTGTCAGTTTGACCAGACTCCTTAGGAAAACTAATTTCTCCACTCCAGGGTGGCTTTCTCAATTCCAGAGATGTCGTCCTCATCCTTTGATTCCTCACCCTCTTCAGTGTGTACTTACTCATCCTCACAGATGATCAATTCATCCCTGCTAGACTCCACAATCACAGGTCCCACTGTAGTCTCTGGCGGCAATTGCTGGTCTTCATTCAAGAATTGATAATTAATTTCGATAAACATCTTCTTCTCCACATTTTGTGGAAGCAACCTTCTATACCACTCACTGACCAGGTTCCCTACTGCACTAAAAACTCTTTCAGAGTACACACTGGAGGGGGGACAACTCAGATAAAATAGAGCCAGTTTGTACAAGGACCTCCAAACTGCCTTTTTTTCCTGCCAGTAGAGGTATGGACTGCTTGACATGTCTACTTGGATGCTGTCACCAAAGTAATCCTCCACCATTTTTTCAATGGTGACAGCATCCAATGCAGCGACAGTAGACATGTCAGCAATCATTGGCAGGTCCTTTAGTCCGGACCAGATGTCCAAACTTGCTCCTGCCTGCCCGGCATCCCCGTCAGCGTGTTGTGTTGGAAATTTCAGCTGTTTCCTTGCAACCACAGGTGTGGGAGAAATGAGGGAGGAGCTCTTGCCGTGTCATGGTCCGCTTCAGATGACAATCTCCTGACCAGCAGGTCTTTGCACCTTTGTAGACTTGTGACTGCCGGAAACAGAGACACAACATACTCTTTAAACCGAAGATCGAGCACAGTGGCCAGAATGTATTCCTCTAACAGACCACCCTCATATCCTGACAAAGCGTATGGAGGGCTTCATCCATAGGAGCTACATGCTTTGCAGAATTGCAATGCTTTAGCTCCTCCATCACTTTCTCCAGCTGCTTCTGCAACCGCCTGATCAGGGGAATAACTTGACTAAAGCTGTCAGTGTTGGAGCTGACTTCATGTGTGGCAAGTTCAAACTGCTGGAGAACCTTACACAACACTGAAATCAGTCTCCACTGCACTTGAGTCAAGTGCATCCCCGCTCATCTGCCTATGTCGTAGGTGGCCGTGTAGGCTTAAATGGCCTTTTGCTGCTCCTCTATCCTCTGCAGCATATAGAGGGTGAAGTTCCAGCGCGTCACCACCTCTTGTTTGAGGTGATGGCAGGGCAGGTTGAGGAGTTTTTGCTGCCGCTCTAGCCTTCGGACGGCAGTGGCAGAATGGCGAAAGTGTCCAGAAATTTTGCGGCAAAATGATACGCCATTAACCCCACTCCCAGAACACAATATACCCCCCTTGCCAGCACACATAATTATACACCATCCCCCCTCTCAGCGCACATAATTATAGGCCATTCCTTGCAGCACACATAATTATATGCCATCCCCCCAGCGCAAATAATTATACACCATTCCCTCGTTTCTCAGTGCAAATAATTATAAACACCCACAGCCAATGCACATAATCATACACCACCCATCCCTTCCAGCGCACATTACTCTGTGACCCCCAGCAAAATAAGCTGACACTACCTTAGCACACTGTTAGTGTCGTCGTCTTCCCCCCACTACACTAATCTGTGGCACTCTCCACAGAAATCACCACCAGGACCCCCCCCCCCCCCCCCAAAAAAAAGTAGTTTTTACCAGAGTCTCTTTTGTGCCTGCTATTCAGCTGCACCACTCGTCGCATCAGCTGGGCTCCTCCAGTCCAGTCTCCAGTGACTGTGCACCATGTGAGTCAAGAGAGGGGAGGAAATGACGGAAAAGGAGACGTGGGAGAGGGGAGGGCCGGGCGATGGTCTTGCATGTATGTCAGTACCTCCCAGTTGAGACAGGGTGATAAGTAGAGAACTCTGACAGTGCCGCTGCTGCCTGTGTGACAAGGCGCCGCGGCAGCGCAGACTGGCAGCCAGTAGCGCACAGCAGGGTATTCTCATACCCCGTGCGCTACTGGCTGCCAGTCTGCGCTGCTGTGGCGCCTGTCACACGGGCAGCAGCAGCAGTGCTGTCAGAGGATGCAGGGAGTGGCTCTCCAGGCCTGCGCGTCCCTGCACCAGCACCACATACCTTGCTGTGCGGGTAGCGACGGCCCTAGCCACCGTACACGAGACACATTTTAATGGAAATCCCCAGCGCTGTCTGCAGGGGATCTCAGAGGCAGACACGTAGCTGTGGTCCCCACTCTGCGGCCCTCCAAGTAGGGTGAGCGGCTGTTTCTGCAGGGCATTAGGGCCAGCCCACTGGAATCTGACCCGGTGCCGGCATGCCAATCCGCCGCTGCCTATGGGCACCTACACAGTCCATGTTTTAAGGATATCCTGGCTTGAGTCCAGTTGTTTATATTCAGTTGACTGACGTAATTCTGTTCTCTCACATGGACATCCTTAAACCCTGGACAGTAATTGCAGAATTTGGGAAATTCAGCCTACACTGTTTTTCTGAAGATCATGTGGTGTTAATTCCAAGATGTATCGCAAGACCTGTGACACTGACCCACAATATCATGTAATATTTTGGAGCTCTATAAATCATGATAAAAATATTATGTTATACTGAATCAGCTAATGTTAGCCCACATTTATACATATGTAAACAATAATAAGTGTAAAATAATGACTTGGAGACATATTGGCGATGAAAAGGGTCAGGTTTACTAATTAATAGCTGAAGTTTACCAGAGTTTAAATGTTCAAATTATTAAATTATCAATGAGTTGGATTTAATTGTCAACACTTTAAAAATAATTAGCAGCTTAGCAGCTCTTCCAACACACCCATGAGGTGGCTGCTCAATGTCGTTTTTTTTTTTGGGGTGTCGCCAGTAGCCCTAATCCCCAGCTTGTTCACGTCAATTCCCTCCAGTTTCAAAACAGATAATTAAAAGAGAAAAACACTGTAAACATGTAACAACAATTGTTGGAACTGGAGGGATCAGTGACAAGTCTTTTAATTGTTTGAAAAATTCAAAAACTGTAAATTGAAAAAAAAAACACTCTAAAAGTGTAAAATATTTTGAACTTTAAACAGGAACTTACCGCTTTAGACCATGATCTTATGTTTGGTTGTTCTGCTTTGCTGGGGAGCCGTCAGTAAAGGTGGGAGAAATGATCTGGGTTCAAGAGTCTCATGCGGCACAGAGGGCAGATGTTGTTGACCTGCAGCCATTCTGTCAGACAGGGAACATGGAAGGTGTGGTGACAGTACGATACAGCCATTTCTGTACCTACCCCAATGTCAGAGATACAGATGGAGCAGTACTCTGGTTCCTCTCCGTCTGCAATGGTGCGCCTGCTGTAGGTGGGGAGACGGGACAGGACGAGCCGCATGATGCTGTCCAGCAGGAGGTGATCTACTCTGTCTGCAACTGCCTGATGGTCTCTTCCTCTTCGTCCAGATCTTCCTCTTCCCGATGTTGGTCCAGATCTTCTTGCTGACTGACTCTCACGGGATGGTCTGCGGCGTCCTGACCTCAGCCATGGCTCTCTGGTGTTCTGGCTGGGTCCATCTAAAACGATATTTCATATATTGTAGATATAACAAATAGCCATATGTAACATGTGAGAATCAGATATTGCTGGTGTACAATAAGACTTCCAGCAGTAACATGATTTATATATTATATTACTATACAACTGAAAAACAGAGCTGTAACAGTATGAGTGTATGGATGCAGGCCCCAATGTGTAGCGGTTCCTGATCTGTAACTGACAGCATGGGAGGTGCCAGCCAGTAACACAGGGACACTGGCCAGCCACCACTACTATAATCCCTCCCACTACAAAGGACAACTGCTAGAGATGAGACATTGGTCTAAGATTTAATTTACTAAACAAACATTTTACTGACCCTCATTTCCAATCAGCTGGGATAACTCTCGGCGGCTCATTGTAGCCGGAGGCAGAAGGTGATCAAATAAAAAAAAAAAAAAGGGGGGGAAAAAGAGAAAGAAAAAGCACAGATGTAATTGTGCGCTGAGCTCCACTCACTGATAACTCACTAGGAGAATCACTGTCAGAAAATAATCGCCTGCAAATTGTTCTCACCTGAGAGGCCTTTTCTCATGCGTCCACATCAGCTGCTGTCCAGGAAATGCCAGTGATATTGCTGTGCACTGAGGATTGCAATGTGGCATGCGGGCGGCAGTTGGTGATGGTCATGCGGCACATCACATCTACAGTATACCCCACATTATTCTCTTCCCTCTTATGTTACACAGGGGGACAGGTGGGAAACCACCAAGAACAGGGTGTTTTAAGGCATATACTCAAACTATATCACATCTACTGCCAGGACTACTGGATTGTACAGAGCCACATGGAAATGCACATACAGAGTATATACACACATTGGTCTGGGTTTGTCAATCGCACAGATACTAATCACCTATAAAGTACCCCTTTATTGGTGTCTATCTACACAGATCATGAGTCATTTTTCTAGGGTGTGCTACCACTGGACAATAAGCAGGGGCTGGCTGGCAACTTTTAGCCTGGGGGGCAAGTCCAGAGCACTGGCCTATAAGTAACAACGCATCATTAAATGGCGGCTTTTCGGTAAAAAAATATGTATTAATAAAAAAAAAACATAATAACGACACCACAGGCTGCTCCCCCTGTATAATAACAGGACACCACAGGCTGCTCCCCCTGTATAATAACAGGACACCACAGACTGCTGCCCTGTATAATATCAGAGCACCACAGGCTGCCCCCCAGTATTAAAATAACAGAATAGGACACCACAGGCTATAATTATACCAGGACACCACAGGCTGCTCCCCTTTATAATTATACCAAGACTGTCCTGGTATAATTATACAGGGGAGCAGCCTGTGGTGTCCTGGCAAGACACCACAGGCTCCTCCCCCTGTATAATTATACCTTACACCACAGGCTGCTCCCCCTGTGTAATTATACCAAGACTGTCCTGGTATAATTATACAGGGGGAACAGCCTGTGGTGTCCTGGCAGGACACCACAGGCTGCTCCCCCTGTATAATTATACCAAGACTGTTCTGGAATAATTATACAGGGAGAGCAGCATGTGGTGTCCTGGCAGGACACCACAGGCTGCTCCCCCTGTTTATTTATACCAGGACACTACATGCAGCTCCCCCTGTATAATTACACCAAGACTTTTCTGGTATAATTATACAGGGGGAGCAGCCTGTGGTGTCCTGGCAGGACACCACAGGCTGCTCCCCCTGTTTATTTATACCAGGACACTACAGGCAGCTCCCCCTGTATAATTACACCAAGACTGTTCTGGTATAATTATCCAGGGGGAGCAGCCTGTGGTGTCCTGGCAGGACACCACAGGCTGCTCCCCCTGTATAATTATACCAGGACACCACAGGCAGATCCCCCACCCCCATTATAACACCCAATACATAGTACTGTAACTTGCTTTTAGGCCCGGGTCCGTGCTCCACTGCTGCGGCTCCCGTCTCTCTGCCCTGCCTTGCTTCCCCACGCTGCGGCTCCATCCTCTGAGTAGCAGTCCTTCGTCCACCGCGGCCTGCCCCTTCCCCCCTAGAGGCACGAGTGGTTGGCCAGGAATCAGGCCAAGAATGTCAATGTAACAGGCGGCCGGCCTGGGACATGTAAACATGTCCTCATGCAGGAGGCCGGCGGCCATGTTCCTGTAGCCGCGGCACGGCCTACAGGAGTTCTTCAAAATGTAAAATACAAGGCGGCCCGAAAATAAGTATTATAAGACTGGGAATGAAAAGAATGTCCTATTGTGGTGCACTAATTTATCATTATCATTTAATACTGTACATTGGACCACAATAGGACATTCTTTTCCTTCCCACTTCTTATATACACACACACAGAGAGAGAGAGAGAGAGAGAGAGAGACAGACAGAGACAGTAAATCAAGTAAGGGGGAAATAAATGTAATAGGATGAGGAAATCAGAAAGTGAGAGATTTGGTCAAATATCTACAGTTTTTAAAGCGGCAATCATTTACACTGCAAAATCAAACTGGTTTTACAGTGTAAATGATTGCGCTTTTAAAATTTTTTAGATTTCTTACCAAATCTCTCACTATGTGAATCTCCTATTTTATTTCACCCCTTGTCTATGAAGATATATATTGACACATCGTAATAAGTAAGTTCAGCCTATAGCATTGTAGTGATGTACAGATGGCGCCGGCCTTATTATTGCTGGCGGAGCGCCAGGACCGTGTCCCTGGCGCTCCGCCAGCAATCTGGCGCTCTGGCTGAATGAGACGCTCGTGCGTTTCCCACGCACGAGCGTCTCAATAGCCGGGCGGCGAGGCGGCGCGGCGGGTGCAGTCCTGCCCGTCCCCAGCCTCAGTGAGACCGACAGGGCTGCGGGGGGGCGGTGTGGACCGGCGGGGACCCGGGGAAGCCGGCGGGGACCCGGGGAAAAGCACCGTCGGAACGGGACGCGCGTGCACCTCGTGCACGCGCGTCCCCTTCCGACATACAGATGGCGCGGGGCGGGGGATGGCGGGTGGCGAGTCCTCCGCCATCCCCAGCAAAGACAAGCCCGGCGCCATCTGTATGTAGGTAAAAGTAAAGTTTCCCAATCCATTCAGATTCACCATACAGTTGAAATCTGCCGCTGCTTATAACAGTTATCTGAGAGTATCACATACTGGTCATAATAATAAATTATTGCAATGTCACTGACGGTACTTCTGTGTATGAATGAACAAATCCCTGTAGAGCAAATCTGCAAAGCTGAAGCTCAGAAACTGTCGTCCAAGCATACTGTTCTGCAGAATAATCATACAGATAATGTCACTATTCTCATAAACGATCAGCAGATGATTAGATAATAATACAAACCAGCGGCAGGAGGCAGTAGGCTGGAGATAATTATTCAGCTGTAGTAGTAATCAGAAAGCGTATAAATACATAGACAGGGATACTGGTGAATGATCCAGCCAGGGAGCAGAAGATTGGAATGGTCAGAGGCATTTGAAAAATATGGATTTTGGGAGCATCATAGTATACCATAGCCAAGCCACAACATGTGTAGTTAGGAACACCGATATGCACTCCTATTTTATGTTAATCGGCTGAAAAGATCCCTCCTCAAATGTTCACCGCCTTGGAGGAGACTGATGCTAGTGGTCCTGCTCGACCTCTATCTTCTGTAAGGGAAGTGCAACGCATATATCGCTACTTGAATTCCAGGAACGCTGGCGCACCTTTGAGAATGAAACAATTAGCAATGAGCATTATACCCCAGGCAATGTGCAAGAAGCTCCTGGCAATGAGCATATAGGTATAGGGGGGGCTTGACAGAAACTTTTTTGTCAGGGGGGCGTAACATTTCTAGTTCTGTGCCCCTGGGGCAGTGCCTAAGGTGAAAAGTGCTTTCCCAGATTACCTTTCAGAATCCTCTATACCAGGGCTGGGCAACACCGGCCCTCCAGATGTTGATGAACTACACATCCCAGCATGCCTTGCATCAGTTTCAGCATGGGCACATAGCAAAACTAATGCAAAGCATCCTGGGATGTGTAGTTCATTAACATCTGGAGGGCCGATGTTGCCCAGCCCTGCTCTATACTCTGGGCTTCTCCCATAGACTAAATCAATGCTGGCAGGCTCCATAAGACTAAAGGACATTCCACATACTATTGTTAATGCGACAACTGTGTATTTGATGCTGACTATAAATGTGTGCAGCTACAATTGCTATGGGCCCCCTCCCCTACATGGACACTCAGCTGGTAGCTTTGACCTACCCAATGGCAACTGGAAACCTGTGGTCAGACCCTGCTCCCTCACTTACAGCTCATCCCCTGCTCCCTCACTTACAGCTCATCCCCCCATTAGCATCTGTAATCCCCATCCCTTACCTGCCCCAGCAAAAAACAATGTTACAGAGGAAGAGGTAAAAGGAGGGGAGTCAATGGGTGTATTGAGCAATTGTCCCCCTGACCTGATAACTCTGCCAATGTCTCAATAAATATAATGTTTTAGTACTGCCAATCCTGAAAGCCCTGCATCATTTACTACATTGGACAAGAGCGCCCCCTATCCACACATCCAAACCAGCTGTTCTAGACAAATCCCTTTCCCCCATATGCGGCATATCAAGTTGCTGCAGATAAAACATTCCTCCCATCCCCTCTATGCTGCTGCAATTTACCAGCCGCATTCTGCAGACATGGAGGTGGTAAACCAGGTTAGAACTGGGGGGAATTTATGGGGCACACTGTGGTGATAGAGGGGGACAGGGAAAATGTCAGAGGGATAAAATGCAGAGAAGAGATAAGCAGAGCCCCTTAACATTTTAACTAGTTTAGGACATAGCAAAAGCATGTACTGTAACTTATGGGGCTGTGCTGCTGCTAGGGCTGGGATCTGGGATTGCTTGTGTAATGGGTTTCCTAAGGGCCGCCAGAGCTCAGTCAAGTAGACTGCAGCATGGATGTACACTGGTTGTGGATGGCCTGACACTTGAAGTACTATGTGCCTTTGCTCAGTGCTGTGCTGCTGATCCTTTATCCTCTCCCCTTCAGGTGTTCCCAGAATGCTGTGCGTGATGATGCGGCAGTGGCACCCACCCTGGCATTCTGGGAAGTTGAGAGGGAACAGCTCACCAGAGGATTGCATTGCAGCTTGTGTACTAAACAGACTTCAGGAAATTAACTCAGCAAAGCAGGAAATCGTGATCTGCAAGACCAGGACCGCTGCTAAGGAGGGGGGCTAAGAGGGCATGTCACCGGGGTGCAAAATGTGAGCAGGCGTCAAGCTCTTTACCTTGATGATTGATATGTGCCACTCCTTGTCTCACAGACTCTGTCAGTGTTTTTGTGTTTTATACTTTGTATCTTTATTGTAAAAAATTATACAGGCAACATTATACGCACCCAATTTTTGGCTTGCGCGTCCATTGCCAAAAATGGGGTGCGCGAGTGTCTTGACACGTTCTGGTGGACTCGGTAGGACACCGCATGGTGGTAGTTATGCCGGGAGCCGCTCTGGTGACAGCGGCTCCATCTGTAGTTCATGCTCCTTTACTTGCAGTTCAGCACAATTGTGAATACAGTCGCTTTAATCGGCTCCTATCTTACCTCCTGTGTCCGGATGGTGCAGTCCCCTAGTGTATGTCCTGTTTGTAGTCACTGGGGCCATACACTCTCTGATACAGTCTTTGGGCGGGATGTACTAAAGGGAAAATGCGGTAAAACCTCTGTTTTACCGCATTTTCCTATGTACTATTACCCGGCCGCACCGTTATCGCAGGGCAGGGTATCTCCACCTTTGGGTGGCGATACCCTATAGAAGCCTATGGGCTTCTTTTCGCCGCCCGCCACGTCGCCGCAACCCCGCCGCCTCGCCGACCCCCCCTCTCCCCCTCCCTTGGGCTTACCTTCTTGCAGGTCCTCCTGGACCCCGGAAGGTAAGCCCTTCCTCCCCCTATCACCGCAGCCGGACATCCTTCCGGCTGCAGGGGGGAGGAGGAGGCGCCGGGGACAGCCTGCTTAGCTGTCCCCGGCGTGTAGGCATCAGGAGCTGACTGGGAGGTGACGGAGACCCCCGCGGACCAGAGTACAGGTATCGCGGGGGGGCTCCGTTACCGCACCGCGATGCCAGTCGCATATGTTAGTACATATGCTGCGGCATCGCGGCGGATGGCCGGCGAAGGGCGGCGATGTACATTAATACATCCCACCCATGTGCCTCTTGGACTGAATTGATGACATTGTGTCATTTCTCAGTCACGGCTGCAACTGAGATCCAGATGACTCACATAAGGATGACTATTTAGACCAGGCATGTCCAACGTTGGCCCTCCAGATGTTTTGAAACTACACATCCCAGCATGCTTTGCCACAGTTTTGCTAATAGAGAATGCTAAAACTATTGCAAAGCATGCTGGGGTGTGTAGTTTCAAAACATCTGGAGGGCCAACTTTGGACATACCTGATTTAGACTATCAAAAGGCATCTGTAAGAGATAGACACATCCTGCATGCATCTGCAAGATACGAATGCTGTGTCTGTCTTTTTAGATGTATTTATGATCTGGACACCTGGGATTAAGAAGTCTGAAAATGCAGACCCTGAACTTGTCACACCTTAAAAACGGGGGTGACACGCCCTTGTTTTGAAGCATGAGTTGCCCCCTCCCCCCCCCCCCCCCCCCCAACCACAAAATGTAAATCACACTGTGGCTGAGAGCAATACAGCAATACCCGTTTAGCACAGAACACGCCTTGCACCTGCGCAGACCCCACTGATTTGTATGTAAACCATTAGCTTTCTATAAATATGGAATAGGCCCTGTAATTCTTAAATAAACATAAAATCCAATTACGTGTGTTCATTAATACTCTTATAGTCCTCATTCTCATGTATTTTGGGACAAATTGCATAATCTTTTCCCCCAACGCTGAAATATTTTCCTTTTCCTTATTCAGAGGTTAAAGCAGCATAATGTATCTTATGACACTTAAAGATGGAAACTTCTTAATTAGTTCCCTTGCTGCCACCCACCCACTATGCATGTGGAGAATGCATTCAGTTTTCCATTGGCCAGCACAGAACTGTGTGGTGCTGTACTGACATTGATAACTTTATGATCGATTTAGCTGCGTCGTTGGCATGGGACATTCAAAGCTGGACTTTATAAAAACAGGCTGCTTATATTAAAGGCTCATATGAATGCATCTGTTATTACAGTATGTTAAATAATTCGTACACTTAAGTTTTTTTTTCAGAATGTATTATTTATTTTATTTTGTAGGTGCCACAAAGGGGCTAATTCTGAGGCATTATGCTAATTTCACGACCAGTGATTTTCCTACAGAGATGCCCACTGGCTGTGGGCAAATTTGTCTTGGTGCATCTTTAGAAGCACCATCGATCCCAAAATCCAAAATGGAAACATGCATGGCAGGTGCAGTCTCTCCACCTGACCATGACTTCCTTTGTAAACGTTCTGCATCTTTAGACACAGCTGCCCATGTTTGGCCTATTACAGGTGTGGATAAATAGTTAAACAGGGTCTAGCCAACAGCCAATAGGTCGACCACTATTGGTCAACAGGCCGGCCCATGAAAAGGTCTACATGGTCTAGGTTAACATTGAAAAAGTTCAACACAAGCATAAGGTCAGCATGGAAATGGTGGACACAATATTTGACAAGGAATATACATAGTAACAGTGTAACTTGATATAGCTAACAACACACATGCAGTACTTTCACAGTGACACATCGGGCAGTGAGATGAGACTGCTGCTGCTGCTACAATGGGTCCAAGGGAAAATTGAACAGTCTCCTATCTCTTATGCTGTGTACACATGGTACAAAATGTCCCACTAATGTAAAAAAGTAGGCAAGTATGTGATAAGTGTCATGCATTACAGTAGTCACATATATAGTATTCCCTGCCTCAAGTATAAAAAAAATTAAGATGATAGATTATCTACTGAGGCTTTAGAAACACACATTACTGGAGTTATTTCATACATGTTCTAAGAAAACAGGAATTAGAAAACAGGAAGTGGTGAAAAACCCGTTTTTAGGACCTTATTCTGGTCCATTCGCATCGGCCCCTTCATTCGCACAATGTTTTGCTTCTGCGCATGCGCAGACGCATTTATGTGCATGTGCAGACACAGGGTGTGTCCAGCCATGGTGAACAAACTGTTCGCCGGGTGCACGCACCCAACATTGCGTGGAAGCACAGCGTTTTATGGGTGGGCATTCTCATGCAAATGACGTGGATGCGAGGGGCAGCCAGCTGACATCACCGGATGTCAGCTGCCCGCCAACTTCCTCCCGAGCGTCCACGCAAATATATGTAAGTCACTTGAGCATCACTTTTATATGCATGCACGTTCGTCATTATTTGATGGTAGCCAACCATTGAATGATGTGGGTGTTCCCCCGCAGCCTGAAAATGGATGTATATGTTAAACATCCATTCACAGCCAGTGCATACAAACACAAGCTGCAAGGGGGGGGGCGAGCGGGGTTTGGTGGACTTGCAAGGCTGCAAATTTGCAGCCTTGCGAATCAACCAGAGGCTTGTCTACTCTCGCCTCTCAAACTTTCTTAACTCTAACACCCTATTAGACCCGCTTCAGTCAGGCTTTCGCTCTCAACACTCCACTGAGACAGCACTGACTAAAGTGGTGAATGATCTGGTAACTGCTAAGTCTAATGGCCATTACTCACTGCTTATTCTTCTAGATCTTTCTGCTGCATTTGACACTGTGGACCACACTCTCCTTTTACAAACACTACACTCCCTAGGTCTTAATGATACAGCCATTTCCTGGTTCACATCTTACCTATCTGATCGCTCTTGCTCTGTCAGTCGGAGTTCCGCAAGGTTCAGTCTTAGGTCCTCTGCTTTTCTCAATCTATACCTCCTCACTTGGCAAACTAATCAGCTCTTTCGGATTTCAGTATCACTTATATGCAGATGATACTCAAATCTATCAACCCCAGAGTTGTCACCAGTGGTTTTGGGACGAGTCTCTGAATGTCTCTCTGCCATCTCATTTTGGATGTCTTCTCGCCAACTCAAACTCAATATTTCTAAAACAGAATTACTTATATTCCCACCAACTAAGAACAGTTACCATCCTGATATCTCCATCACTGTTGACAACTCTACAATCTACCCTACCCCACAAGCTCGTTGCTTAGGGGTCATCCCCGACTCTGACTTATCCTTTCTTCCCCACATTCAATCTGTCTCCAAATCATGTTACATGCATCTAAAAAACATATCCAAAATACGACCGTATCTCACACAAGACACTACTAAATCTCTTATCCATGCACTCATTATATCCCGCATTGATTATTGCAATAGTCTCCTAACTGGTCTTCCCAAGAACAGACTCTCACCACTACAATCCATTTTAAATGCTGCTGCTAGGCTGATCTTCCTTGCAAGACGCTCATCGTCTGCTGACCCGCTCTGCCAGTCCCTCCATTGGTTACCTGTGTTTAGAGATGCCAATCCCGGGGCATTTTTTCAATCCCGGGATTCGGGATTGAAAAATGCTCAATCCCGGGATTCCCGGGATCCCGGGATTGGCTTCCCTAATAATAAAAAACACCATGGGCGCCCGAGCGCTGGGTGGGTGGGCGGTTGTCAGGGAGCGCTGGGTGCCGGTGAGCGGGCGAGCGCTGGGTGCCGGTGAGCGAGCGGGCGGGCGTCAGCGCTGGGTGGGTGGGCGGGCGGGCGGGCGTCAGCGCTGGGTGGGTGGGCGTCAGCGCTGGGTGGGCGCCTGGGCGGGCGTCAGCGCTGGGTGCCGGTGAGCGAGCGGGCGTCAGCGCTGGGTGGGTGGGCGATCGGGCGTTTGGCCGGGAGCGCTGGGCGGGCAGCCGTGGATGTGCGGCTGTGCCCTGCGCAGCGTGACCTCGCAGCGTGACCTCGTCACGCTGCGCACTGCGGGTTATGGGAGAAGCCGGGCAGCGTCTGAGTGCTCAGACGCTGCCCGGCATTAAACTGCGCATGCGCAGTTTAATCCCGAAATCCCGGGATTGGAAATTCCAATCCCGGGATTGAAATCCCGGCGTTTTGGGGGCCAAATCCCGGGATCCCGCCGATCCCGATCCCGGGATTGGCCACCCTACCTGTGTTTTACCGTATTCAATATAAAACACTTCTACTCGCATATAAAGCTACTAACCATACTGCACCAGCATATATCTCTGCACTTATCCCAAAATATCTCCCATCTCGACCACTCCGCTCTGCACAAGATCTGCGTCTCTCTTCTGCACGGATCACCAGCTCCCATTCACTATTACAGGACTTTCATCGGGCTGCTCCCATCCTATGGAATGCCCTTCCACGCACAATAAGACTCTCCACTAGCCTCCAAACTTTCAAGCGTTCCCTGAAAACTCACCTCTTCAGGCAAGCCTATCATATTTAAGTTCTACACGCATAACCCTCTGAGGCACTTATGCATTATATAGCTTCCCTTCTGGACCTGTAACTTGGTGGGACTGCTATGCTATTACTGGTGCCTGTCCTTGTGTTTCCCTCCTATATCCCTATAGATTGTAAGCTTGCAGCAGGGCCCTCCTACCTCCAAGTCTGTCTGTTGTTACCCAGTTTGTTTTATCACTGCCTACTATTGTAAAGCGCAACAGAATCTGCTGCGCTATATAAGAAACTGTAAATAAATAAATAAATTAACCCCCTTAGTGTATACTTTAGTGTATATTCAACACATAATCAATCACGTTAATTAGTATGATAGAACTAAAAGGAAAGTACAACGCAGCTCTGTGCCTCCGACCAGCAGTGACCTCTGGTGAAATTCCCGAGCAGGAACATGTTACATAAATATGCTGTGAGGGTTGCTTGCTAGTGCAGATACTGTTATTACTGCTGGCATAATGTATAGGTCTACAAACAATGATCAGAACGTATTATCAGACTGTAGTGCCATCTGCAGGAATGTTTAAATCAAAACAAATATAGTATTTCAATGTACAAGAAAATATCCAGTATCTTAATCTGCTTATATAAATCATATAGTTGATATGATCACATAGTAAGCATTTCTTTGTTTGCTGGCTATAAATATTACTTTCTGTTCTAGTCTGCTGTCTCAGCACTCCAGATTTCTGCAGCTGTTGACCACCGATGTACACTGAAATACAGAACTGCTAAGCAGACATATGTTCTGATGGCCTTTTTGCCTTCAACACAAAGGAGCCTGCTGGTCCCGTTAGATTCAGTTAGGACATACTTGCCTACTTTTGAAAACTAGTTTCAGGGAGATTATAGTGGGTAGTAGAATTTTGCACAGCGCCACTTTGAGGGGGCGTGTCATGCTCCACCCAAAGGGCGTGTCTAGTTCCATATAGGGCAGTGGTCAGGGAACTCGGTCCTCATTACCCCACACAGTGCATGTTTTGCTGGTAACCCAGCAGGTGCACAGGTGTACTAATTACTCAGACACATTTTATAAGGTCCGCAGGTGAAGTTAATTATTTCACTTGTGATTCTGTGAGGAGACCTGCAAAACATGCACTGCGTGGGGTAATGAGGACCGAGTTCCCATACCACTGATGTAGGGAGAGATTGTGAAAAGAGATGGTGAACGTGGCCCCTAGAAGCATGGGTATGTACTGTTACATCTGAGAGGAATCTTTTAAAATTATTTATATCCAAATGTAGATGAGCCCCAAAACAGTTAGAAGAGCTGTTGCACTTGGTAAAGTGCTGGGAAATGGTGCTGATGATTCAATGTAACCATATCTATCTCTCATTCTTTTTTTCCACAAAAATGTAACAGTGTAATGAGGGCTAGATAAAATGAGGGAGATTCATAGACTAATGAGGGAGAGAGGGAGATTGCTGCTATTTCAGGTAGTCTCCTGCAGAAAGCAGGAGGGTAGGTAACTATGAGTTAGGAGCAAGGGAACAATTGTAAATTCTCTTCCAAGGTGTACTTTTCTATAGACATAATCAGGGCTACATCATGCTGCAAAGGGAGACATTGGTCCAGCCTGTGATTAACGGAGAAGGATGCCAGCAGCCAGAATAATAATGATAACATCCCGTCCGCTGGTCATCTGTATGTATTCCCATTTGTCCCTCTCAGCAGAAAACAGTGAGGGACAAATGGGAATACACTCAAACAACAAGACTGGGCACAGTGATCCCCCCCCCCATCCCTGCACATAGGGCCTAATTCAAACTAGTTAGCAGCCATTTTTGCAGATGGACAAATCCATGCTGTACTGCAGTTGGGGGAGATGTAACATGTGCAGAGAAAGTTATATTTGTGGGGGGATTTTTGTTTCTGTGCAAGGTAAATATTGGCTGCTTTATTTTTACACTGCCATTTAGATTTCAGTTTGAACACCCCCCAAACCCAAATCTAACTCTCTCTGCACATTACATCTGCCCCACCTGCAGTGCAGCATGGTTTTCTCCATCTGCAAATATAGCAGCCTTGCTAACAGGTCTGAATGAGGCGCATGATACTTACAGAGAACTACTTTGTTTTGTTACCTCATAAACTGAATCTTGATGCACTGATCCAAGTGGTTCATACTTAAACGGTGGCATTTTGGAGCAATTGATAGCTTATCACAGTTCCTGATCCCATGCATTTTCACAGCTCATGTGGCTTTTTTTCAGGGATTATGCTTCACGTAATCGGGCAAACAAAGCATTATACCCAATAAGTGTGAGTATTGGGGGAAATGACGTTGGCATCAGGGCTAATAGGATAGCCCTGACCTGTTTTAGTACAGTCGTTTAGTGTATATTAAGTAGCGAGCTATACCAATTACATCTTATTTAGAGTACCACATGTACAGTTGTTTAACTCTGCATAAATTTGTTTCTTACAGGGCAGGTCTTCATTGACACATGAGAAGGAGCGATTTGCCCATCCACATAATGAATTGAAGAGTTTGGGAGATGTTGTTAAAGTTATCAAACCAACTGTATTAATAGGTGACAGTTTAATTATAAATATATACATTTTCCTCCAGATGTCCAACACCATATTGCAGATTTATAATAGCAGTCTCTGTGCTACAGGTGTCGCAGCAATAGGAGGAGCTTTCACTGAGCAAATTCTGAAAGATATGGCTTCATTCAATGAACGTCCAATCATTTTTGCACTCAGCAATCCAACAAGTAAGGCCGAATGCACCGCAGAGCAATGCTATGGCCTGACCGAGGTAACACAATAACTTGTATATTCTCATATGTTTTAAAATAATTTCTATTTAACATCTGGATCACATGCTCATAATCTTATACAATGAGAAGGTTTTAAAACGTAAAATACTTGAAAATTTTGATATTTTAAAATATTTAATTAGACCAGCGTTGCTGTGAGTAATCCTCAAAATATGCACTAAATATGTCAGCGTCGCTCACAGCGACTGTTCTTTTAGAATAAATAAATAAATACAGCCAAGTCAATTGATTGAAGTTTAGTTTAATATTGCACCAAAAAAAGAACAGTTGTTGTGAGCGGAGCTGGCATTTTTAACGGATATTTTGAGGATCTCTAACAGCAACGTTGTCAGTCAAAGGTTAAGTTAAAAGCATTTAAAAAAATATTTTATATTTATATTTTTATGTACAGAGGCCCCTATTGTCAAATTTTCTCCCACTTCCCATTGACAATAGAAACCCCAATGTTAATAGAACTCCATTAAGGTAACCACTGTTGTAAAAGCCCCAGTGTAATACATCCTTCTCTGTGGGTCCTCCACCACCACCACCACCACATAAAATCAGTTCATCAGTGCGCATGTCTAAGTAGCTGCAGAAACACAATGGCTATTAAGACGCATGGTCTGAGATATACAGTACAGTATTTGGAAATTTATTCGGTTTCCATAGGTGGTGAATGGGAGGCGGATATTAAGATGCATCGAGATAGATTGTTATATGGGTGTATTATGGGAGAGTGGCAAGCATGCCAACTCAAACATTTACTCACGTTGGTGGCCATACTCTTAGGGTTGTTTTACATGCTCCGGCTGACGCCGGGCGGCGAAACCCCGCATGGCCAAGAACTCGTGCCGTTCACAGAAGCTTACAATGGTGTGGCCCGGCAGCCATCCTTTCCAGTGGTGACATCCGGCTGCAACCGGGCGGCTGGGCCGTGACCGTCCCGTGTGAATGGACAATCCTGTCCATTGTTAACCGGAGTGCGTGAAACAGCCCTTATAGAGAATCTGCACCTAGCTTGGGATAGATACTAGTTTCCATGGTGTGCCCAATGGTAGCGTGTGGCACAAAGTGGACCTTTCAGTCCTTGCACAGTCAGATGCATTATTAATAAATAATAATAATATGGTTTCTATAAGGAAGTGATCATAAACATTTTTACGTAGTAATGTGGGGGAATACCTTACATCTTGAAGATAATCCCATAGTCATTTTGGTATGATCCAAAGGGATTTGGAGAATGTTATAATGTAGGAGAATCGCTCCATTTCCCCCATAGGCCTAGCCAGTAGAGAATCAAAGAAGTTGGTTTAATCCTCTACGGAAAGAGCTCTTACCATGGAGCTCACATAGGGGTTTATTCTAGTTCATTCTTTCTGACAAAATCCTTCTTAGATGGACAAAACCATATGCACTGCAGGGGGGGGGCAGATGTAACATGTGCAGATAGAATTAGATTTGGGTGAGATATTTTGTTTCTGTGCAGGGAAAATACTGACTGCTTTATTTTACACTGCAATATAGATCTCACTTTGAAGTAAAACCCCACCCAAATCGAATTCTCTCTGCACAAGTTACATCTGCCCCACCCGCAGTGCACATGGTTTTGTCCATCTAAGAAGGATTTTGTCAGAAAGAGTGAACTAGAATAACCCCCATAATGTTATGCTTGATATAATGCCAGGGAGCGGGAATTGTATTGCCAGAACTATGTACAGCCTTTAATGATGCAAAATTGGATATGCAGCTTTACTCATCTCTCTTTTCTTTCTATTCTTCTATTCTTTACATTTTTTATTAAATATTTTATTGGAGAACTAACATACAGAAAAAAAGCAATATTTACCTGTGATAATCACACTAAACATATTCCAATTGGTTATAATAATAACAATGAGAAATATATATCAAAAAGAGAAATGGAGAGAAAACACTTCTCTCAGAAATAACATCAATTAACTATAAAAGGAGATTGCGAGTGGAGTTTTTAAATTATACCATGTGCTAAAAAATATAGCCTGACAGAAGTATCATTCATTGATGGAAACAAGGTACTTTGCTCATTTTTAAGTACCATCTCATTTGGCAGACAGCCAGGAGTGTTTCCTGTCACACTGTTGTTGAGTGTTACTGTTCCATTGTTACCGTAATATTCTTGCTCTCTGAAGAGGAAGCGCATAGCGCTTAATACTGCACATAAACAGACATCAAACAGAAGAAAGAGTGGAGAAAAGGACCAGTAGAGACCTTCCCCATAAACAACCAATCAGCTTTAAGGAGACATTTATCAAGTACTGTACATTCTATAAAATGCTAGGTAGATGCTGATTGTTTGCTATGAGCAGCTTTCCCACTGGTCCACTTGTACAATCTTTTCTTTGCTTGTAAATTAGGTTTCAATCACAGAACAAAATAATGATTGTGAAGAATTTCATTGTGAAGCATCTCACTGTGAACTACAGTAATGAATAATTAAATGAAAGTTGTAGTCACTTTTTTAGAAATTCCAGTTCTGTCCACAAATTTTTGCTTGCCCTTTCTAAAAGTGACTGAAGTCAGGGATTCTAGGTAATAGTGCATAACCTGATTTTACATTCACTACTGCAGACTAAGGAAAATAACGAACCTTCCACTGATGTAATCTTATGAATCACTCCTGCAGGGCCGTGGCATCTTTGCAAGTGGAAGTCCTTTTGATGCTGTCACTCTTCCAGATGGACGAACATTGTATCCTGGGCAGGGCAACAATTCATATGTGTTCCCTGGTGTCGCCCTTGGAGTTGTAGCGTGTGGTGTGAGGCACATCAGTGATGAAGTCTTCCTGACTACTGCTGAGGTAAGCAGCACCGGGGTGGTAAGAGTAGAGGTCATTGGAAGCGCACAGCCCAGGCACTCATTTAAGCTACATTTCCAGTAATAAAAATGGCATTTTATTACATTATATTAAAACATAACTCCCGTAGCAAATAGGTTACATACTTCCCCTGCAGAGAATTCTTATGCTAAGTTTTCCATTTTAGCAGCAAGCATTTCCATTCCAGTTGGAAATCTAAACTTTCCAACCTACAGGCATTGCACCTGCCTATGTCAGATTCCATACATCTTAATGACTTTTTATTAAATAGGGCTGTTCCTGATGCTTGTGTAGATTTATTGGTAACATACTGTATACATACAGTAGATCATTAGCTAAAGTAAGTGTATAGTGTTTTAGTTACCACTGCTAGGAGTGAAGACAATAGAGAGATAAAAGGGCAAGGATATTGTGTCTTGGGGAAGCTAGCAGGTCCATACAGGTTGGGATCAGGACAGTTCTCAATGACCTTGTACCCAATGTGTGGGTGAGCAAACCCTAATGGATTCATGGGAGATTAGCATTGGTGACTTAGATAAGACTTTTGTAATTGAAGAACAGGAGGCAGGCGGCCCCTTCCTGCAAGAGCTTACATACTATACTAAGGCAGTGTGTCCCAATCACGGACCTAAAGTCACTCTAACAGGGCAGGTTTTATTGATATCCATCAGCACATATGGTAAAATCTAAATAACTGAGTTACTAATAAAGTCGCCAGTGCTCAAGTATGGCTATCCTGATAACCTGGACTGTTAGTGAGCTGATAGTGGGATCCACCTAAGGGGGTCAGGAAGCAAGGTGGGTGACAAGCTTATTGGTCTTGGCTCACTCTAAACAGTCTCACTGATCTCTTATGTTAAATGGATCTGGACAGAAACTGACATGAGCATGTGAAAATATAGTTTTAAAAACTATTTTTTTGGAACCAATGGGGTAAATTTATTAAAATGGGAGTTCTATTTGATTGGTTGATTGGTTGCCCATAGCAACATCTATCTGAAATCTTAATAAATTTCCCCCCAATGTTCTCTAGTGATTTGCCATTTTAATTCTAATTTGTAAAAATGAGAAGAATTTGCCTACATATATAGGAGTCCATTCAGAATTGAAGTCTCTTTCAACTCCACTGATTCATATATAATCTTCTTGTTCATTTCTCAGTACTTTGTGGCATCCCTGCTACTGATATGCAGCACGTGTACATCTTGGCTACCATACAACATAGTTTTCTCCAGCATACATATTTAATGGGATTATCTATGAAGGTAGCTGGATATTCAGGCAGCTTTGCCAGAACTATTTCATTAGTTCATAAAATCCTTGACATTTTTGTTCTGCTTGGTAAACCTCATAAAAAAAACAGGGAACATTGCTTGTCATCACTGTGAAATTGTCCGCAATTAGAAGGCATTACAATTTGAAATACCTGGCTTTTATCAAATAAAATCAAAGTTATGTTCTGTATAATTTGGCATTGGAAAGTGAACACCTGAATGTCAGCTTGTCTTGCTGACAATCAGGGGCTGGCTGGCAACTTTTAGCCTGGGGGGCAATTCTAGAGCACTGGCCCATAATTAGCGCATAAGTGGCCCATAAGTAGCGCATTGTTAAATGCAGGTTTTTAATTATTAATATAATTTATTATACAGAGGGAGCAGCCAGTGGTGCCATGGCATTACTTTTATATTATACAGGGGGAGCAGCCTGTGGTGTCATGCCATTATTATTATACAAAGGGAGCAGCCTGTGGTGTCATGGCATAATGCCATGACACCACAGGCTGCTACCCCTGTACAATAATAATTATGACACCACAGGTTCCTCCCGCTGTATAATATAAAAGTAATGCCATGACACCACAGGCTGCTCCCTCTGTATAATCATAATGCAATGACACCACATGCTGCTCCCGCTGTATAATAATAATGCAATGACACCACAGGCTGCTCCCGCTGTATAATAATAATGCAATGACACCACAGGCTGCTCCTGCTGTATAATATAACAATTGTAATGCCATGACACAAATTATTATACAGGGGGAGCAGCCTGTGGCGTCATTGCATTATTATTATACAGAGGGAGCAGCCTGTGGTGTCATGGCATTACTTTTATATTATACAGGGGGAGCAGCCTGTGGTGTCATGGCGTTATTATTATACAGAGGGAGCAGCCTGTGGTGTCATGGCATAATGCAATGACACCACAGGCTGCTCCCGCTGTATAATAATAATGCAATGACACCACAGGCTGCTCCCGCTGTATAATAATAATGCAAAGACACCACAGGCTGCTCCCGCTGTATAATATAACAATTGTAATGCCATGACACAAATTATTAAACAGGGGGAGCAGCCTGTGGCGTCATTGCATTATTATTATTATACAGAGGGAGCAGCCTGTGGTGTCATGGCATTACTTTTATATTATACAGGGGGAGCAGCCTGTGGTGTCATGGTATTATTATTATGCAGAGGGAGCAGCCTGTGGTGTCATGGCATAATGCCATGACACCACAGGCTGCTCCCCCTGTACAATAATAATGACACCACAGGCTGCTCCCCCAGTATAATATAAAAGTAATGCCATGACACCACAGGCTGCTCCCCCTGTATAATAATTTGTGTCATGGCATTACTATTATTAATAGTAATGCCATGACACAAATTATTATACAGGTGGAGCAGCCTGTGGTGTCATGGCATTATTATTAATATACATGAAACAGCACAGCAGATATGTCGTTTTTTATGTTAACTTACTACTGTGTCACTGTCTGTCAAATTTCAGTTCCCCTCTCTGCGTCTCTGCGGCGGCGGCCTCCTGAAGTGTCCCCCACGCCACGAGTAGTTCAGCGGGCGGCCCCAGCCTTCCTCCAGTCCAGTGCAGACGCGTGGGTGGGAGGCGTCAACGTCATGACGTCCCCACCGCACCCAGCGTCTGCCGACTGCCACTGCCGCCCGCCGGGGACAAGAGGAAACAGGCTGCCGGCCGGAGCCCTCCTCCACGTAGCCGTGGAGGCCGGCGGCCATGTTCCTGTGGCCTCAGATGTCATATAAAAAACCACAGGAACATGGCCGCCGGCAGGGAAAAAAAAAAAAAAAGCAAAGCGGCCGCGGACACGGCCGCGGCGGCGCGGCCCGCAGCACAGCAGCCAGAGCGGCCTGGGGGGCAGATGGCACCCTGCCCCCCGGCCCAGCCCGCCCCTGCTGACAATAGACTGTTACTTGAATAACGAATTGTTAAAGAGGTGGCAGAGACTGATTGGGCACACCGCCTAACTTGCGCTGTGATAAAACTGGCATTTACAATTAATTATCCTTTTTGGAAAAAAAAAAGAATAACTCATTTGTTTTGGTTGAAGTACAAAATATTGCTGAGCTGATAGCTGTACATTATGTGACATTGGTGTCATGATTCAGTAGCGGACCATTTTATCAGTAAGTGACAAATTACTTGATCTTATTGAAAAGAATGGGGGTAATTATCAACTGCTTTAACAGGCATAAAGAGATGATGGCACTAGCAATAATAAACTGTAATCGGTGTGTATATAGTAAATAGAGCTATGGGCATTTTGTTCATATTTTGATCAAAACATCAAGGGACCCCATTGTGTGCAAGTCCTGCACGAGCATTTCTGCCCAACACACCATTAAATGGCAGAAAATTACACTCACCTCTGAGAGAGTAGTACAAGCATCTTGGACCATCATGTAAAGGACAGTGGCTTGCTGCAATAGCAGCCATTGGGGGGTATTCAAACTCTGCCAATATTCCTGACAGCGGAAATATTGGCAGTTCAGTATTTAATCCCGGCCGGGACTCGCCTGCTAAAGACCCCCCTCCCTATGGAAGCGAGTCTGTATTGTCGGAAACAGCCGTGGATTGTTGAATCTGTGATTGTTGAAAACGTCAGCATTTTGACCGATCCACGAATTGTCCAACACTCGACAGTCGGAACATTGAATTCCGACTGTGAAGTTACTGGCAGATCCGATGAAAAATGGCCGTGATTCTGACTGTTGGGACGTTCTGACAGTTAGAATCCCGGATTAAATACCACCCATTGTTGTAATACGGATCGTATTTTCAAACATATAACAATGCATGGATGGTTGTAAAGATATGTTGATAATCTATTGAAAGAAATGTAGTAATGCCCTGTACACACAATACGATACGTGGCACCACCGATATCATTAACCATATCGGGTTTGCTGCAATAAGAGCGATCAGCAGGTTAAACACTGAACAATATTGTTAAGTGAAACCACCAGAACCCCCGCCGCACATACAGTCACTGATAATATCGTCAGACTTGACTGCCTGTTTAGATGATAGGGTTATCATTAACGATCCACAGAAGCAGGCATCGTTAATGATATAGTAAGTACACACTGATATGCATGATAAAATTGTTAACTCAGATCGTATGGTGTGTGCCCACCTTTAGTCTTATTATCATTAGTTATAAAGCACAACAATAGTATGCTCAACTCAATTAATCCATATATTAAATGCAATTTATTAATTATTAAATAATAGATATAGGGGTCTTGGGTTTGTAGCTACAGCATACTGAGGGGTAGATGTATGAAGCAGTGATAAGGGAGGAGAAGTGATAAAGTGCCTGGTACTTTATCACCGGCCAATCAGCTCCTGACTGTTAAGTTACAGGCTGGGTTTAAATAGGAGCTGATTGGCCGGTGATAAATTACCAGGCACTGTATCACTTCTCCTCCCTTATCACTGCTTCATAAATCTACCCCTTAGTTACCCTGCCGATCTTTGAGGTAGTCTCCTGGACGAGAAGGTGACTCTTTTCCATCCTGCCCCATTCCTAGTAAAGCAGGTAGGATTGTATGTTACTCACCAGAAATTGCGGGAGCGGCACAAAGGGGTGGGGCAAAATGACTGGATTGCAACATATAGCCACCCCCTTATGCAGACATGCAAATCATTGGTGTTTCTTTTCTGGGGCCAGGGCCAAATGACAAGTCCATTTGACCCCATCCCCTGAATTGCAGTGTCTCCTTTCCCAGCTTCTCCAAGGTCAGTATGATCTACAGTACATTAGCTTTGGATGTAAGAGCAGTAATGACTACATTTAGCTCTCAAAACCCTGCACAAGCTGAGTGACCTTCATAGATATGGGGCACAACAGCTGGCAGACTCTTGCAGGTGTTTATAGTGTAGCTTGCTATGCCCGTGACTTTTATAGATGACTAAGTAATGTGAGAAAAGTAATGGAGGAATATTTTCCATACTCATTAAAGCCTCTGTTTGCACAGGTTGTAAATGTTACTACAGAAAGAGAACACAATCATAGGACTTGGGGAGGGTTTAGTCAGTTTCTTTCTTTCCCAAAAGCAAGTAGTTAAAGTACAATCCATAATGACAAGTAGTAATGTGTAAGGAAAGTGAACTACATATACTTGATAGGGAAATGCGTCATGTGCAATTTGTCATTAAGTAATGACATTAAGGTGTCATTAAGGGTAACTTCTATTACAGTTGACTGGTGGGGGGGTGATGAAGCATGGATAGATAAGTAAAATGTGGCATAGGCATCACAAGGGCGGTGACACTAAAATGCTGTCCCCTCTGCAGTGACTGTTAGGAGCATTTGCGTTATTTTTGAAGGGGGTTTAAAATGTTTGATTTAAGAGTGATTGTAGCCAGTACCATAGGCAAATGCAGGGGGGATTTCTGGGTACTGTACCTCAATAAAAACCTCCCTCCTCTTGGCAAGTGGCTCAAATTGCAGTTTAAGAAACAGAGCGGAGCTGCTGCACATGCCTAGTAGTAGCAGCTTTTCTGCCCCCAGAGTTATGTAACCGAGGGCTTCTTGTGAGGCCACACGCCCCTAGTGAGGTAAATGGGGGACTTCCATGAGGACATGGCTCCTTTCTCACACTCTGGTGTCACTAGACCTAAAAAAATATGATACATAAAATAAAAGAATGTAAAAATGAATTGTGGGGGAGGGTGCCATTCTAATCCAGAGAGGGGAAGGGGGGTCACCTGCTTCCTTCCTTGCGGATCCCTTCTCCTTGGCTGGCTCCACCTTGCCAGTAGTATTTGGGAAGATGTGAGTATGTGCACTAGAGAACACAGTGGAATAGTTTTTGCTGTCACTGTGCAGGTGCCATATTCCCAAAGATATCAAGGGGAAGATGGCACCAACCTTAAGTATAGGTATACTAAGGGGGAGGAGGCATCAGACACGGGTCACTCCAGGAGCCTAGGTAGTTAGTACCTGTGCACCACTGTGTGTGCACACACACACGCGCGCGCACACACACTCAGGTTAATTTTTTTTGTTGGGGGTCAATTAACCTACATGTGAAGGAATAAACAAACTCCACATAATCCCATGCAACCATGCTTTGTATGCGGTAAAAGTTATAATTTGGTACAGTGAGTGCATATATGATAACAAAGGAACATATAAAAGTATAGAATCTAAAAATAATTCAATAAATAATATTGCAACATTGCCAAAATAAAGTGATCTGAAAGATCTGTCAGCTTTCTAAGACCTATGAATACACAGTAGGCAGGGCTGAAACTAGGATTGTTATCAAACTGGGTAGGGCATAAATTTGTCTTTGCTTCATCTACCCCCATGCTGTACCTTTCCATGGACAGTAACTTTTGCACCAAGCAATTACTGTGTCCGCTTATTGGCATTTCTATAATGGGTGCAATGCCCACACTCCACCCATGTTTATATACCTACCTTTGCAGAGTGAAGTATATAGTATGCAGAAGTGCTCTGTATGCTCTATTCAATAATATATATTTTTTAAAGTAGCAGCTGAAGGTGTTATAGGCAGAATCAGAAATGTCGTTCTAAAATGTATATTCTATGTTTCTAACAGTAAAACTACATTTTAAACTGATTGGTGGATATTTTTTTTCTCTCATAAAGATAATAGCTCAGCAAGTTTCTGATAAACATCTGGAAGAAGGACGTCTCTATCCACCTCTACAAACAATACAGGACGTCTCCGTGAAGATAGCTGTTCAGGTAAACTGAATTAGGACAGGAGACTATGTACTCCTGGCTGTAATCAGCCAAAGTGGCTAAGTAGCTGAATCTGTGCATCATGACTAAACATCACTGATGATGACCAATATAGTTAAAATCCACATCATTTTAATAATTTTGTAGCTGACAATGTAATTGACTTCAAAAATTGTACCCTGTAGGATCTGCTGATTGACATGACAAGCAATCTGTCTAATTTTCCTTCTCCATCTGTTTTTTTTAAGTCATATCAAATACGGAATAACATTAAGGCCCCCATCCACTAGTGTGATTTGGGTGCTTTTCATCTGATTCCAAGACATTGTGCAGAGGAATCGGATGAAAAGGGCCCATATCGTATGTTCCAATACCCTTCCGAAGTCTGGTGCGCATTGGAACCGACCCCGAGATCATCACTGTTGCACCGAGGATCCATCGGATCACACAGCGGGGAATGGGATCACATGTGCTATATCTCATACAAAAGTCTTTCCCGGGTGGCTTGGAGTCGCAGTAGTGGTTGGGGGGCTTAACAGTATAAGTTTAACAATAAAAAAGCAGGGGAATTAAATATGTAATTCACGTCTCGGAAAGGAAATAGTTTATAGCATCATGTAATGTATTTGGTAATTGGGGGATCACCATCAGCTCAAACCAGATTGTCACATGGAAACTATTTTGCAACTTTCTCTGCATAGAGAGAGGCAAGGATCCAATGTAACTCTCCAAAACATCAAAATCTACTCATTTCTCTTTCTCAAACACAACTAGATTCACGGTCGGTCAGAATGGGGCGAACTCGGCCCCGTTCCAATGTTTAGGGGTCTGCACATGCACGTATTTGTGCATGCGCAGACCCTGGCAACGAATGGCCTTGGTGAGTCACACACTCTCCAGGGGTGGACGGTGGCAGGAATGGGGCTCGCCCATAGGAACGCCCAGAGGACCACAAATACAAGTCAGTTTTCACTGACTTCTATTTGTGAAGGCAGGAGAAATCATTCAATGGGTTATGACCATTGAATGATTTGTCCTGCAGCGGAGGCATGCGAGGGGATGTGTTTGGTGGCAGGGGGGCAGGTGTTCAGACGGGCGGCGTCTCAGGCGCTTGGTAGGCTGCGATGTTTGCAGCTTACCGAGCCAACCTGAATTGAGCCCCTGGTCTCCACCTAGTCCCTAATTAAGAAAGGATGACGTTTAACTTGATATAAAGAACATATGGGAGGGCTTGGGTGTAAACAATGCTAAAGAATGGTTTGTTAGCTGGAAAATGTAAAGCTAATAAAAACTGTCTACCCCTAACTGACATGTTGGGATTAAGTGGGAACCCTAAATGTGGCCTGTTCTGGTATAAAGAGAATGTAATTGATAAATGCTCTGTGTTCCACAGAGATAGAAAGTCTCATCCACAAAGTGAACCACACTACTTAGCTAGCTTTTACTTTAAGTGCCAATCAATACATAAAATTAGGTAACAACAATGCCCTTTTGTCAGGGCTGTGATTCCTTTCCACAACCACAGATATTACTCCTTTACATATCAAATCAATATGTAAATTCAATTCCTCAATGTACATAGAATTTAAAAAAAACTATTTTCTTGAAATGGTGTAATACATTCAAAAGTTTTGTCATTTATTATTACAGTTTTGTCATTTATTAATGATGGATGTTGCTTTTAAGACATGTAACCCTATGTGTTTTCAGATTGTAGAGAATGCCTATAAGGATAATACAGCATCTGTGTTTCCGGAGCCAGAAGATAAAGAGGCGTTTGTCCGCTCCCAGATGTACAGCACTGACTATGACCAGTTTGTAGTAGATGCCTACTCCTGGCCAGATGAGGCAATGAAAGTTCAGACTGTCACAGTATAGACACAACTTTATATGTGTCTTTAACCCTAGTAAAATGCATATTGAATGTGTTGTAGAGCGTTAGCAAGCTGTCCAATGCATTTGTAATCACGGGGAACGAGTAATGTTCCAAAAACACAACCATGAAAAAAAGATAAAAATGTTAATGTTTATGGTAACACCAGAAATAACATATTCTAGTGCCAGACCCATTAGCATGCATGTTACAAGTGTTAAAAACACATGTAAAATTCCTTTACAAAACATCAGTGGGCAATGGTATGTACCAAAGGGATGAAATTCGATTTTCTTTATGATGCACTAAGTAGATTGTTTGTGTGCCTCACTTTTTTATTAATTCTTAATGTCACACAGTTACTTTTCTAAATCAAAGTTGAAATAAAGATAGAAAGCAATACATGTGGTAATTCTTTCATTGGGCTGAAGTGTACACACAATCTTTAGAACATTCTTAATATCATATGCGCTGATAGCTATCTACTGATATTATACAATGCATTTTCAATTACTAGCCAACAATCTTTAAGCTAAAAAGTATTTTGAAGCTTTTATAGTCATACTCCATTTGTAACGTCCCTTAGTATGCACAGTGACACAAGGCTTGTATGTATAACATGCACATTATAATACTTCCTTCAGTCTTTCTGCAGAATACACAAATAATTATCTTTCAGAATGGCACAAAAACACATCTCTCGTCTCAGCAGAATAACACTTAAGGTGCCCATACACGTTACAATTATTGTATACAATATCGCATCTCATCGCATCTCGGTTTTGCGATGAGTTGAGATCTAGTTTTGTACTAGATCTCATTGCAAAACCGAGATGCGATGTGATGCGATATTGTATACAATAATTGTAACGTGTATGGGCACCTTTACATTTAAATTCTTACAGGTGTTCGCATCACAGTTTCAAGATTACAAAGCCACTCCATCACAGTCAATCACCAAGGCATTTGCAGACATCAGGGTGGGCAGGTGGCTGGCGCATGGGGATGACCGTTATCCCGGTTGCTAAGCAGCAAGCGACCACTGCTTAGTTAGTGAACCTGAATCCGGTTCTGTGTATATTAATCATGCAAATGTACAGCTGGTAAGATAATAATATATATATTGGTCACAGCCCCGCATGGCTTTCCAACGCGATCTTCTGACCTGGCTTACAACCTCCGATCAGCTGTGTGATGGCATCCTGGCATGTAGTGGCAGTGCGGAGCCAATGGTTTGGAGTGTGGCCCCTCCACATTCATCTGAAGGATGGTATTGCAGAACTTGCCAGTGTTTCTATATATCATGTGGTTTTAAGGCCACACATATGCATTACATGTTACAAGCATGAATGTATGTGGTAGAATGTACAGTGTTTGCCATTTTTTAAATAAAATGTGTTGCCCTTTTTTTCTAGATATCATCTATCTATCTATCTATTCATACAAACAATAACTGTGATAGCACATACCAGCAGCATTGTCTGTGCCATTAGCTTTCTGTTGACCAATGTCTGTTTTGTATCCAGGCTTGAAGACTCAGTTAGTCCTGTTATAGGTTCCACCACATTTTGCACTTTATTGGCCAGTTATATACAGCATGAGAAAACAACAATCCGCAATTAGTAAAATAGTTCTCCCAGACTGTACAAAGCCAGTGACAAATCTCTGCACATCTGTGCAGCAGGCCAGTCGTGTTGTGTCTTCACGCTACACCCTTATAAACTCTCTTTCTGTAAACACATTTAATGCTCTATTAATACAGGGTGTGTTCTGCATTGTAAACATTTCATAATAAGCAATACAATTATTTAATATTGTGAAGCCCACCCATTTAGATTTCTATTAGGCAGGAATGTTGCAGACTAAAACTGTACAAGAGAAATCACAGGTTTATCTTGTTTTCCTAGCAAACCGGAATATCCATCCTCCTCACTGTCCTCCCATATCAAACTAGCTTCTCAGTTACTAGCACAATATATGATGGAAGGCCTGGTAAAAGTTTAGATTTGTAAAACAAAGATTTTGTAGCAAACTTTTTGAAACATTGTGCATGAATTCCACGAAATTCTGCATTTGGGATAAGAATACATTTACCGGTACACATTCTAATGAGTGTAAATTTATATAAATGTATGTTTTTTTTTTCATTTATTCAAGGAAAATCTAAATGCATATACAGGTTGAGTATCCCGTATCCGAGTATCCGTTATCTGAATTATTCCGAAAACCATACATTCCAGAAAGTGACATTTTTTTTTTTTTTTTTTTGCTAAAAACTCACTGGGGACATCTGTAACAGCACTACTGGTGACATGATATGTAACTGGCAATATATATGTGCAAGAAAATGATTGCTTGGCATTCAAATTCAGTATCTGAGATAGTACACAAATTTTGTTTCCTGTTTTGAAACCTTGTTTTTTGAACAAATAAAATATATTTGTGTGTATTTTATGTTGTAATAACATATATTTGTGTGTATTTTATGTGTTTATACAGCATAAATGCAAGATACTTCAAAATACATCATTGAAATATTAAAATATTCCAAAATACGGAATAATCCGTTATCCAAAATTCTCCTGGTCCCGAGCATTTTGGATACGGGATACTCAACCTGTATATTATAAAAGAGCACACATATCAGGGCTGATGTAGAGTTGGGATGTTGCACATGTTGTATGGAAATTACATACATGTCTGTCAAATGCTAAATGTATGCATCTAATCTAGGCCTCTTTCCAGGTACTTGGTTGATGGGTATGGAAAAGTAAATGTCTTAAAAACAGAAATGAACATTTTTGCCTGGTGAATAACAGGTTGCGGCAATCTATGGTAGCCTTAAACTGCGCTGGAATGCTAGTATTACAGGTGGCCATGGCTTGTAAAACATGCTTTCTATAGGATGTAGGGACAGGGGCGTTACTTTACCTGATGACACCCAGTGTGGGCAGCTGCAAAAAGGGAGCATGGTTTTGTGTGCGGGGCATGTCCTCATGGGAGGGGTATCGACTCACAGCCCAATCCCATTTTTAGCATTCAGGGGCTCTGGAGTGCTGTGAATGCAGTAATGTTACAGTGTAGCACACAGCTCCTATAACTAAGCAACAGCCAGCTTTTTGGTGTCACCCTTCGGCTATCCTTATACCACCCCCCCCCCCCCCCCCCATGGACGCCACTGTGTTCGGACTAGCTATTACTACTTATTTGTGATGTTCTTATGTTCCTGAATGCATCTCAGTTGCTATTAGACACAGGGATCAGTGGCTGTGATCACAGGGCCTTATTCAGAGAAGTTCGCTATTCATACAGCTGCAATGTCTTTGGATGAAGCTGCTGTATGAAAGTATGTTAATGCCGCAGGACTCCTCTTGTGTAACTAAGCACCTCCTTATAACTTCTCTGACCTGCTGCTGGATGACCCAAAGACAGAGTATCAGATCATCTGCAAGAACATTAGACATCCAAGTAAGCCTCAGATAAGAGGCATTGCTTACTCTAATGTCACCCAGTGCACATCTCTGCATCTGGCCAACATTTATTAAGTACTCCAATGCCCCCTTCTGAAGCTAATATAAAGAAACCTGGTTTAGTACTGGATGTTTAGGAACTTGGAAGCCAAAAAGTTATCAAGACTTATGGTTAGGGCTAATACCAGAGATTTAATACCATTGGGAACAGTATATGCCCAGAGACCAAGGTATGCATACAGCCAACTGTACAGTCTGAAATGAAGTATGATATACAGCCAAAGGTGTGTACACTTGACGTCGGGCTGGTAATAGAAAATTCTAAACATTGGTTCAAGGACATAATAATACATTACATAATAATCTGGCAATACTAAAGTTTCAGGGTTTATATACTGTAGCTGCGGAGTCATACAAAACACAGATCCTGGTGACACCCCTAATTCCATAAGCTCTGAACTTGTGATATTCAGTGTCACTGCAGGGCTTTCCCTGGACAACCATGTAAGACCCACCAGTATCCAAGACCTGGAGTCACCCAGGAAGCCATAGACATGATAAAATGTAAAGCAGTTTTTAAGGCAAGATATTCATAATCAGATTAATAAGAAAAAGTGTGCCTTGGATATTGATAAAAAGCTAAGGATGTGCAACTAATTAGATTTTGTTATTCAATTTCTAACACTAAATCAGATCCTCAAACCTATGTAAAAATTATCCAACTACAGTATATTCTACTCCAGTCACAGTTACCAATACATGTAAGTGGTCTACCACTGATCTATGGTGACCTATAGTTTATATTTGATCTTCTGGTGTGTACATATTGACAATTGCAAGACCATCACAGGTGTGCTATCTATGACATCACAGGCTGACACTACACTCTGCAATACCCTTCAGTTACTTCACGTTCCTTAGGCTACCAGTGTATAAAACAAAAAGTAAATCACCCTGAGGGACTGATCTTCTAGACAGCTGTCAGTACCTGTAACCTGAATGGAAAGGACCTAGGGGAGGACTCATTTCAGCAGAATTGTCACTTACAGTATGTCAGGAACAATATTATACTAAAATGCCATTATGATACAACTTTGAAATTACATTTTGGAAATTATTATGCTGTCAAATCAGAGGGAACATTCCATAACAAAAATATATTACTATGATTTTGTAATTACTGTACATGAATTAAATTGAGTGTTTTATTTATGAGGTCCATGGTGTGGGTTGTACCAAAATAGTCTCTCTGATACACGACTTGGACAATACAGTTACTATATAGTGTATATAAATTATCATCACTACTAATGTGTGATACTCATATAAACAATAAAATATAAAGTCACTCTGCAGATGATATAGTAAAGAATACAAACTTGCTAATTTAATCATTTGGTTGAGTATGTCTTTAAAAGATCGCCACGTTTCACAGGGAGTTAGGTTAGGTTCCCAAGCCTGGCAAGTGACAGGGTCCCAATTAAGACCTGGGTTATACCGTTACAGCCTCCTGGTCATGGCAGTTGTATCACTGTTTCCAACCCTCTGTAATTACTGTAAGGTAATGCCAAGAGTTTCACTCTACAAAACCTATCATTTTGCTAAACTTTCAGTCTGCTAACGATAATAGTATAAAATCTGACAGCTGGACTGCTGCTGGGATTTTATTTCAAGTTACAAACATATTTAGAGATGATAAATATTGTTTAAAGTACAAATTTAGCCATAGAGTAATAAGCCACAAGGCATACTTTTGGCGATTTCAGACAGACTCCATACCCAGTGGTGATACATTGGCAGAATGAAACGGTTAAATAGCTTTTTGGAACAGTTTGAGACTAAATCAGCCAAAAGGAATAATGGGTTATTTTAAACATGTTACATAAATGCATTAATCATGGGAAGGGAATATGCTGCTGCAAAAGGCACACTGTGACCTTCAAAGACCATTGTGGCACATGTGCTGTGCGCACAGACACATGTGCAACAGACAAAACATTGGCCAGTTGTGATTACGGCCCTCATTCTGGTTGACTCGATAAGCTGCAAAGCTCACAGCTTACCGAGTCTCAGAAAAGGCCGCCATGCCGAATACAACCACCCCCCCCCCCCTGCATCCCCTCACAACCATGACAGTGCAAGTCTGCTCAAAGCAAAAGCTAGTAGATGTAGTCTCACTCGCTGCCAATAGATGGCAGTGTTTCGGTGCCGTACAGACACTAGACATATATAAATGATTATATATATATATATATATATATATATACCATAAGGTGATAAAGCGGCACTCGGCAGTCTTCATTTGCAGTGAAAAAGCGTAGTTTATACCGACATATGTTTCGGGCAAAGACCGTCGTCAGGGACAAACAGTGATACAACAAGTGCAAATATATATACACCAACCACAATCAAGACACCTCCCATCATTAACCCCAACAGATCACACCTGGGTCCCGACATGCCGATCCCCTCCACGTCCAATCCTGATGTCAGAGGCTAGCAGCGTCGGACCCAAATGTTCACAAACGGTAGTTGTCATAGTAACCTCAATGCGTGATTAAAAATCTGGTACTCTTTACCTAGGACGGCGCCCATCGCGTCCATCGCATGCACTAAAGTAACGGGTGCGACGCGACCGACGCGATGCCCGCGATTTCCCATAGGGATCAATGTTAAATTTTTCAATGGACGCGATTTTTCAGTTCAATGCCTCAATGCCCGCGATTTTGCAACAATGTTAAATGGGCCACAGAGCCCAAATAGGCACCCTTAGCAGTGAAATGTCCCCCACAATTGTTAACGACACCCCACGATCCACGCGAACCCGAAGCGTGGCGAGTGGCGGCGGTACGCGTCCTCCGACCTTTTCATACCCCCACTATCCACGTCGGCGAGGAGTTGAGAATAGAATAGTGTGGCGAGCGCAGCGAGTCACCGAGCCCGAAGCGTGGCGAGCGCAGCGGATACCTGTGAAGCCCGCGTAGGGCCGCGTTTACCTGTGAAGGTATCCGCGTCCGTTCGCCACGCTTCGGGCTCGGTGGCTCGCTGTGCTCGCCACACTATTCTATTCTCAACTCCACGCCGACGTGGATAGTTGGGGTATGAAAAGGTCGGAGGACGCGTACCGCCGCCCCTCGCGGGCCCGCTGCGCTCGCCACGCTTCGGGTTCGCGTGGATCGTGGGGTGGCGTTAACAATTGTGGGGGACATTTCACTGCTAAGGGTGCCTATTTGGGCTCTGTGGCCCATTTAACATTGTTTCCTATGGCAAAATCGCGGGCATTGAGGCATTGAACTGAAAAATCGCGTCCATTGAAAAATTTAACATTGATCCCTATGGGAAATCGCGGGCATCGCGTCGGTCGCGTCGCACCCGTTACTGTAGTGCATGCGATGCCCGCGATTTTTTACACCCGATGACCGCGATGGACATCGTGGGCACCGTGCTAGGTAAAGAGTACCAAAAATCTATACAAACATACAAAGAATTGCATAAATATTAAAAACAAAAGCATACCTGGTTACATATAGGTCATTATTCAGTATACAGTGGTTAATATTACAGATGGAGCCGGGCTCCCTCTTGCTGGTGAATTGCCAGACTGTCACCACTGGCGATCCGCCAGCAGCCCGGCGCTCCATCTGATTGAGACGCGTGTGCGTCTCATGCGCACGTGCGTCTCAGTTTCCAGGCGGCGGGGCGACGGGAACCTGTCTGTCTCCGCTTCAGGGAGACGGACAGGGTTAGGGGGGGGGGGGTGCGGGGAGGCGGTGGGGACCCCGGGTGACCGCCAACAAGCCGGCGGGGACCCGGGGGAAGCGCCGTCGGAAGGGGACGCGCGCGCATCCCTTTTCGCAGAGCAGATGGCGGCTGGCGGGGGATGGCGGCTGGCGATTCTGCCGCCATCCCCTGCAAAGACAAGGTCGGCTCCATCTGTATGTATATAATAAAAGTAAACATTTCTTATCAATAACGTATATAAATACAATAATAAACACCCCTAAATATACAAGAATTTCAAGATCTAGACATATTCAATTTATATATTTGTTCATAGAGACCTAGGACACAAAGTTATTTGTTTCTATTGTTACAAGAAACATGAAAGACCTAGATATTCGTTTAACCCTCTTGGGGCAATGGTATCAAGTTTGTGAATCCATTTACATTCCAATTGTAGTAACAGTTTATTTCTGTTACCTCCCCTCTTTAGAACCGGTATGTGATCAATTAATTTAGAACGTATACTTGATACAGAGTGCCCAAATGTGGCGCAATGCCTCTCCATCGGTTGGTCGCTGCTTCCAGACATTAATGCTGATCGTATGGCCAACCAATGGTTGGCCATCCTTTCTCTGAAAGTGGTGCTGGTCTTCCCCACATAGACTAAGCCACAGGGGCAGGTCAATGTGTATATCACATATTTAGTTGTACAGGTAAGTATATGCTGGATGCTGAATTTTTTACCACTATGCGGGTGGAGGAAATGATTGCTGGCTGTCATAGCACTACAGGTGATACATCCTGTGCAGTCCTGTGCAGCGATAACAGCCAGGTTTACGTGTTAGAAAATGGGCTGGTTTGTTACCAACCCCTAGATCTGTGACATCCAATTTTACTAGTGACTGTTTTACATTTCTGCCATTACTGTACGCCGGCATTAGCCGTGAACCCTGGAACATGGGAAGTTCACGATCTGCATTGACCATCGGCCATAAATTCTTAATTTTCTTAGTGATATGTCTGCTTGCTACGGAATATTGATTCACCCAAGGGGTGATCTTCCTGTCCTTGTCTTTCACTGGTTTAGAGGACAGACATTCTTCCTGGGAAATCTGCATGACTTTGTCCCTAGCAGCTAACAACTCATTACGAGGATAACCACGCTGCTCAAATTTAGTGACCATGGTATTCAATGCATCAATGGTTGCCCCTTCCTCACTGGTGATCCGTCTCACTCGAAGCATCTGTGAGAAGGGCAATCCTTTCCTCAATGGAAGAGGGTGGAAACTGTCATTGACCAGAATTGTGTTCCTATCAATTGGTTTGATGTACAACTTGGTGGTAATTAACCCCTTGTCTATGTGTATCTGTACATCAAGGAAATTTATCACAGAGGTATTAATGTCAAACGTAAATTGAATGGCTTCCCCCTTAGCATTGTGTGTATCCAGCACTTGCTGTAACATAGCAGAATTGCCGGACCACAAAATGAGGAGATCATCAATAAATCTCACAAAAAATATCATTCTGACAGCAACCAAGGGATTGGCAAAGATCCTACGTTCCTGTTGGCACATGAAGGCATTGGCGTACGATGGGGCCACATTGGACCCCATCGCACAGCCAAGCCTCTGTAGGTAATACCTACCATCGAAATAAAAATAATTTCGGGTAAGTATTAGTCTGAGCAATATTAAGAAAAAAGGTATAAGGGGACCTCTATAATGCGGGCTGGCCAGCAAAAGTTCCTCTACAGCCTCCACCCCTAAATCATGGGGTATGGAGGTGAGAGAGACTTACAACATCGGCGCTGCACAATATTGTATCTATTGGTGCAACCCTCAAACTCCGCAATCCATTAAGCAAATCTGTAGTATCCCTAATGTATGTCGATGTTTGCTGAATGCAAGGGTTTAACAGAGAGTGCAAGTATATAGAGATTGGTTGATATAATGACCCCCTCAACCGATCTCTATATACTTGGACTCTTTGGGGGGCACCGGTATCATAGAAAACGTATAAATACCCCTCTGGGAACTAGCACACCCTATCCTTTGATAAAGCTGTGGACTACAGCAAAATGTGTCAGGAGTGCCACCCAGACCCTGTTGAACCCTGGTAACAGAATATACCACCATCTCCAATTGGGATCTATCCGAACCAGCCCTATCCTGAACTCTTTGCCATCTCCAGCACAGGAGCAAACTCTCACAAGTTCTGAACTTTTTCCACCCTCCAAAGTAAAACTGGATACCCTGCCCGGACCAGCATACCACCATTGAGGAGGTTACCAACTGCGCAGGACTGTGCCCCAAGAGTGGACGGTAAATCAAAACATTTTTCCCAATTTTGGGGATCTACTTAAAGGGCTTAATAGGAACAGACAGACCCCATAAGTACTTACATTAAAGCTATATACCAGGAATTACGGGACCCAAAGTCTAGTGCACTACCATTGTTTTATCAATTTACTCTAGTATACAGCCTACTGTTACTACTGCTTACCTTTTAAAGTTAATTGATTTTAATTCATGTGATAACTGTACACTAATAAATTGTGTTTTTTTTATATTGTGAAACCAGTCCAATTGGCTCCAGTGTTTTAAAATCAGCGCTGCTATCTGTTTTCTCTTGTTTTGTGCATATACCCATTCACCAGCATCAACCCCTAGGGGCGCTACTTGTTTTCTTCTACTGCTGACACACTGCAGCCACTTGAGGTCTAGCATTGTCTTGCATTAGGAGGAACCCAGGGCCAACCGCACCAGCATATGGTCTCACCAGGGATCTGAGGATCTCATCTCGATACCTAATGGCAGTCAGGCTAACTCTGGTGAGCACATGGAGGGCTGTGCGGCCCCAAAGAAATGCCACCCCACACCATTACAGACCCACTGCCAAACTGGTCATGCTGAAGGATGTTGCAGGCAGCAGAACATTCTCCTTGGCGTCTCCAGACTCTGTCAGGTCTGTCATGTGCTCACTGTGAACCTGCTTTCATCTGTGAAGAGCACAGGGCGCCAGTGGCGAATTTGCCAATCTTGGTGTTCTCTGGCAAATGTCAAACGTCCTGCACGGTGTTGGACTGTAAGCACAAACCCCCACCTGTGGTTGTCGGGCCCTCATACCACCCTCATGGAGTCTGTTTCTGACCATTTGAGTAGACACATGCACATTTGTGGCCTGCTGGACTTCATTTTGCAGGGCTCTGGCAGTGCTCCTCCTGTTCCTCCTTGCACAAAGGCGGAGGTAGTGGTCCTGCTGCTGGGTTGTTGCCCTCCTACGGCCTCCTCCACGTCTCCTGATGTACTGGACTGTCTCCTGGTAGTGCCTCCATGCACTAGCCACTACGCTGACAAACACAGCAAACCTTCTTGCCACAGCTCGCATTGATGTGCCATCCTGGATGAGCTGCACTAACTGAGCCACTTGTGTGGGTTGTAGACTCCGTCTCATGCTGCCGCTAGAGTGAAAGCACCACCAAAAGTGACCAAAACATCAGCCAGAAAGCATAGGAGCTGAGAAGTGGTCTGTGGTCACCACCTGCAGAACAACTCCTTTATTGGGGGTGTCTTGCTAATTGATTATAATTTCCACCTGTGCTTCCTAAGTGGACAGTTTGATTTCACAGAAGTGTGATTGACTTGGAGTTACATTGTGTTGTTTAAGTGTTCCCATTTTTTTTTGAGCAGTGTATATACAATATATAATGTATATATATAGCCCAATATAGCTGCCTTCATACTGAATCATATATATTTTTTAATATTTTATGGGATAGCAAATTAGAATTTTTAGTGACAATTGGCAGAGTGATACATGTAGGATTTGTCAGTGGGATTGAAGATTCTCCATGGATCCATTAAAGAGTAGTCTGTTAATAAGTGAGAAATTTGGTGCCATTGATGACATTTAGATATGTGGGTATAGGAGATTTATCCAACGAGGGGTCTGAGCCTGTATTAAAGTCCCCACTGAATATTAAGTTATAATTAGTTCTGCTATAAAGATGTTCACCTTTAGTCTAATACAAAGTTTGTAATTCATTGTTGGGTGTGTAAATACTGAGTAGGGTCAATTTAGTATCATAAATTTGAATATCTAGTAAAGTACATATTGTCCCCTTGGGTCCAGAACAGGGTGTAAAATAGTGTAGGGAAGATGCCGAGTAAAGAGTATCGCAATACCATGGGACAACGGGGTAAGAAGCAGAAAGACATTTGCCTCTCCAGCCCTCCCGTAATGCAGGTTTCCTCTATGTCTGGTTTGAGTTTTTATGGGATGAAGATATATTTTTTTTGCGTTTAATTACTGTGTTTATATCCTCTACTGTACATATCAAGAGGTGACTTTTAATACTATAGGGTATTTGCAAAAGGGGTTGTTGAGGCACCCAAGCATTTGTTGTTATCCTATACCAGTCAATAGAATCGTTGTAACAATACTATTTTTAGTAAATATGATGCTATGCCACCCCCATCTCAGCTAACAGGGGCAACCCCAGAAAAAACACCTAATAGGTATAGATCTGGGCCCATCACACACAGGATAGCATAGTACACAAATGGAGTAACAATAAAAAAAAACATACTTCAATGCATTTTTCAAACTTTTTTCTTTCCAAAAAATAACTCAGGGGCTGACAGATTCATCAAAACACAGATTGCAGATATAATACTTTTTGAAAATTATTTATACATTATGTATTACCTAAACAATGATCAAATATGTAACCAGGGGAGCAAATTATTTCCAGTTTGAAGAGCATAAGAACATGGTGCTAATCAATAACTAATTATTTCTGTTGGTTGAAAGTGGAGAACCTGTTTAAGAATTTCCCTGTGAGTAAATGCCTTAGCGATCTAGAACAATAACTTTTTTGCATCATGGGTAATAACTAAATACGGATGTTTTTGCTGTTTAATTGTATAGATTAGGTCTATCGAGTGTCTGGATGGACCAAGTAAGGGATAAATAAGAACTGTCAATGAGTTGGGATGAATAAGAACAAATATTTTCAGTAACACTTTTAGTAGATAGAGGTTCAGTAATTGCCACATGATATTAGGTTTAGGCAGTCTACGTATAGCAGCTCTGTTGGTAGCAGGGTTGTATTGTCTCTGAAAACTGAGATTTGGGATAGTTAAAATGTAATTACAATAAAACACTTATGTGTATTTGGCTTTCCTGCAGTTCTTACCTTTATTATCGTTACAATAAGTATACACCTAGTTTGACACATTACGATTTCCCCTCAATACCAAATAAAATCTGAAAGATGTGCTCACTATGGTGCTGTCGGAGGTATTCAAAAAACTGCCCAAGGTCCATGTGGTAATCGTTCCGGAGTCCATAGTCTCCATGTGCAGCAAATGTCAACTCTTCAAAGGAAGAGAAGAGGCGCAAGTCATCTACGGAACCAGTCACATCCTTGCTCTCGCTGTGCTTACATGAGATGTGTTTCCAGTTAGGGTAGCGGATATCACGCCAGAATTCCTCACATTGCTCTTTCATCCCCTCTACACATATCACACCAGGCTTACCTGTCAAGCAGAAGCCAGTCAAGTTGAGTCGTGCAGCACAGTCCAAGATCTTTTTCCGTAACTCCAGGCGGTATATATGGTGGCTGTAGATCCACTTACGATGAAAAGTACCAGCGATTGTGCTTACAGCTAATTCAGGCTCATTGGTATGCTTGGGACTCTGCATGTATGAAGATATGTTTTCTTTCAGCCACTGTACAGCATTTGTGACGCAGAGTTCCCCCCGATCCAATGAACTGATATAGGACGCCAGGCATTTGTTTAGTATGCTGTGTTGATGCTTGTCCAAACCACCAGACCGTACAAAAAACTGAGGTTCTTTTGTGGGATAACTGTGAGGAAGGTACACGTTCATCTCTGCTTTCTCCTGAAGAAAAATATCAGAATGATTAGATATGGGGGAATACTATATGTACTTGGAGATAGATAAAGTAAATGAAGATAGTGCTGTAAATTTAAGAAGCAGTGATAAAGTGGAGGTGTGCACATTTTATTTTATTTATTTATTTTCAGTTTCTTATATAGCGCAGCAGATTCCGTTGCGCTTTACAATAGTACATTGGGTACTTGTTTCCTAGAACGGCCACAATCGTGAGTGATCGTGGCTCTTAATTAAGGGACACGATCCTCACGATGTGGCCGATTTTTTACAATTTTTTCCCTTTGAATGACAGAAATCGGGTCAATCGGTCGGTCGCGACCAATTAAAATCGGCCGCGATGCGACCGACCGATTGACCCGATTTTTCCATAGACTTCAATGTTAAAAAATCTTTTAACATTGAAATCGGGAGGATCGCGTCGGTCTTGTGCCATTATAATGGCACAAGATGAGATGGACTTGATTAAGTTCATCTCACATAGGGAAAAATGATAAAAAAGGTGAAATGGGCCAATATGACCCATTTCACATTTTTTATGTGCCCGCCATGACCCCACGATAGACGTCAACCCGAAGCGTGGCGAGCGCAGCGAGCCCGCGAGGGGCGGCGGTGCGCGTCCTCCGACCTTTTCATTCCCCTACTATCCACTAGGGCGTGGAGTGAGAATAGAATAGTGTGGCGAGCGCAGCGAGCCACCGAGCCCGAAGCGTGGCGAGCGCAGCGAGCCCCGCGAGGGGACGCGTATACCTGTGAAGTTATACGCGTCCCCTCGCGGGGCTCGCTGCGCTCGCCACGCTTCGGGCTCGGTGGCTCGCTGCGCTCGCCACACTATTCTATTCTCACTCCACGCCCTAGTGGATAGTAGGGGAATGAAAAGGTCGGAGGACGCGCACCGCCGCCCCTCGCGGGCTCGCTGCGCTCGCCACGCTTCGGGTTGACGTCTATCGTGGGGTCTAGCCCACTTAGTAACATTTGGGGGGGCAATTGAAAATAATCAGGTGAAAAAAAAAAAAAAATCGGGTGAAAAATCGGTCGGTCGGATCGGTCGCATCGCATGCGACCAAATCGCATGCGATGCGATCGATCCGATTTTTTATCTTCCGACCACAACGATCTAAATCGTTGTGGCCGTGCTAGGAAACAAGTACCGTACATTGTATGCAAATGATAAATGTTACTTTAATGTTGACTGGTTGCAATGGGCATCTTCTCCACTGGCACATGTCTGCACTCTTACCACTGCTTCATACATTTACTTTCAAGTACCATAACAACAACCAGCTCCTGTCATTTTCCAGACACAGCCTATAAAATGGCAATTAGGGGAGGACAGGCCTTGGGGTAAATGTACTATAGTGGCAAGGATCATGCTAGTATATTGCTTCCTGCTTTGCCTCTTTACCTCAGGGAAGCAGGAAGCAGTACTTGCACAATGTTTTAGCAGCTCGTTCGCGGTAGTCCAGTGAGCCCCGTCAGAGACCACAGATGTGCAGTGTCTCTTCTCCCGGCATGTTACAAAGTTACACTGGGCATGCACAAGATCTCACATTCAGCCGAAAGCCCGCCAGCTGCAGCAGTCACTACAGTGGCTGTGAATAGGGCACCCACACATGCAGCATTCAAAATCGATAACCACAGGTGTTGGAACGATCAGCAGCACTGAGTGTTCATACATTATGTGACCTGATACCACTAAAATCTAATCTCACCAAATAATACATCTACCCCTTTATCTCTCTTTACTTTATCTATATAACAGACTTAGTACATTTGCCCCTTAAAGTTAAGTATAGTACGAATCATCAACAGTAACTGTATATCTTACATAACAATTGATACTGTAAAAATTCATGCAAATACCCTATTTACTTAGGGAATAGGAAGCCCTACTACTTTATTATTTGTTGTATGCTATGTCACACTGGTCGAGGGTTGTGGATCCAGCTCTAGATTTAACTTTGAAGCTGCTTTGATAGATGTATTAAGGAAAGAAGCTGGATGAATTTACTGCCTTTTCATCAACCAAGTTATAGTTGGTAGATGGCAAGGATCCCTAAGCAGGGGCACAGAGTCTAACCCATGGGTCTTCAAACTGTGGCCCTCCAGATGTTGTGAAACTACAAATTCCAGCATGCCTTGCCACAGTTTTAACACTCCCTTATAGCAAATCTGTGGCAAGGCATGCTGGGATTTGTAGTTTCACAACATCTGGAGGGCCGCAGTTTGAGGACCCATGGTCGAACCAGTCAGCGGTCTTCCCCGGGGACTCACACTAGGAGGTTTAGAATTTGCTGCGTCTGGAGGGCAGGTCGCTGCCTCCTGCTCATGACATCCTGGGAGCCGCTAGAGAGGATGAAAGCAGACTGTGGGAATGACACCAGACTGGATGTAAGCAGGCTGTAAGAACAGCAACTCAGACAAGAAGCTCTAGAGGATGCAGATTGAATATATGGATCAGAAATACTGGTGGGAAACTAAAAACTAAATCTGGAAATACCAGTAAATTAAATGATGGCTTGACCCGAGAACGGTAAAGAACTGAAGACTTGAAGCAGGATCTCCGGTAATAAACTGAAGCATTGAATCAGGGATATCGATAAATAAACTGAAAATCGTAACCATGGATTCTGGTAAATAAACTGAAGACGTGAATCAGGAGTTCCGATCAATAAACTGAAGACGTTAACCGGGGATTCCGGTAAATAAACTGAAGACATCAACCGGGGATCCAGTAAGTAAGCTGAGCCTTCAATATTCAAATGAAGGGAAAACTAAGGAACTGCTGGTTGTTTTTATAAGGAAGCATGTAGAGCCGATATTTCCAGTGGCTATTAATGGTGCGCATGTTGGTCTAGAAGAGTCAGTGATATTTATAGGTATTTAGGTGTTGGCAAACCTGACATGGTCTAGAAAAGTAATGTCTCAAATAAAAAATCACAACGCCTCTTTTTTTCTGGAGTGTCTAAAGGCTGCAGATGTGAGCAAACCTACTATGAAACATTTTCATAGGTGCTTGATTGAAAGTATTTTGGCATTTGGCATCATTGTTTGGTTTGGCAATTGCACTGCAGTGAGCGTTGTGCTTTAGAGAGCATAGTTAGTACTGCAAGTAAAATCATTTGAGTGCGGCTGCTAATCATTCAGGGTTTTAAAGAAAACTAGGAATATTTTATTGGATAAAGGTTCCTTTTATGCATTTTTTGATAGACACCCTTCTTAGAAGAGGTTTAGAAGCTTGAGGACACACACAAGTCATTTGCATAATAGCTTCCGGTACTCTTTACCTAGAACGGCGCCCGCGATTGGAATCACGGGCGTCGGGGGTAAAAAATCGCGGGCATCGCGGGTAAATCGCGGGTACATAAAAATCGGGTGCCCGCGATGACCGCGATTTGGACATAGGAATCAATGTTAAATGGGCTACAGAGCCCAAATAGGCACAATTAACCCTTAAATGTCCCCCCAATTTTTTAACGCCACCCCACGATCCACGTCAACCCGAAGCGTGGCGAGCGCAGCGAGCCCGCGAGGGGCGGCGGTACGCGTCCTCCGACCTTTTCATGCCCTACTATCCACGTCGGCGTGGAGTTGAGAATAGAATAGTGTGGCGAGCGCAGCGAGCCACCGAGGCCCGAAGCGTGGCGAGCGGACGCGGATACCTTCACAGGTAAACGCGTCCCTTCGCGGACTTCACAGGTGTCCGCGTCGCCACGGACACCTGTGAAGCCCGCGAGGGGACGCGTATAACTGTGAAGGTATCCGCGTCCCCTCGCCACGCTTCGGGCCTCGGTGGCTCGCTGCGCTCGCCACACTATTCTATTCTCAACTCCACGCCGACGTGGATAGTAGGGCATGAAAAGGTCGGAGGACGCGTACCGCCGCCCCTCGCGGGCTCGCTGCGCTCGCCACGCTTCGGGTTGGTGTGGATCATGGGGTGGCGTTAAAAATTTGGGGGGACATTTAAGGGTTAATTGTGCCTATTTGGGCTCTGTAGCCCATTTAACATTGATTACTATGTCCAAATCGCGGCCATTGAAGCATTGAATGTAAAATCGCGGTCACCACTAAATTTAACATTGACCCCTATAGGAAATCGCGGTGATCGCGGCCATCGCGTCGCGCCCGATAATGTACTGCCCGCGATGCCCGCGATCACCGCGATGGGCGCCCTTCTAGGTAAAGAGTACCTAGCTTCCTTCCATCCGCAGTACACGTTTAATATGTGAGTAAATTTTAGAGGATGTTTTTTTTTTTAGGATAATAATTTAAAAATCGAATATATATTTGTTTTACAATGGATTGCTGTGTTTTAGTACAATGACATTTCATCTGTAAAACTTGTTTTGCTGATTACAATAAATTTGTATTTAGAAATATTGGAAATATCTGCTGATCTTATTCCATTGTACATCCTGAGGATCCTTAAAATTGTCAGGTATCCCACAAATACTGAATAACAAATTTGACCCCAAAGATTACTAAAAGCTTTTCCTAACAATCAGCTCTGTTCTTATGTATACAATTAGTACCACCATTTGTATCTATACACATACTATTCCTTACTACCTGTTGTTCTCTGTCTTCCTTTACTTTGACTTTTTTAATATTCAAAACACTTATAACTGAATTTTTCTGGCAAAAACCATGACTCTTATAAAATTACCATATAGCTTTCTTCTACAAATGTAAAAATGTTTTAAATGCGTTTACATGCTTACTGTGATAAACATTCTACAAACGTACTTGTAAAACAGAGATTCCCCACTCTACCGCGCCACTAAGATCTGCTGCCCAGTTCCTATCCAAGGAGCACCACTCCTCTACCACAATACACAAATCCAGACAAGAGGATAGTAGCCAGGCGCTAATCTTATTCTATTAGGTATGAGTCCATGTAGGGTTTTACTTCCTCTTGGACTTCCACCAAATTTTCCTTTAAAACGTTCTTTTTTGAAAATTCACGCAGACCCTCAGTGGACCACACTGACCTTGGTGATGGTCCCTATATGCACATAGCGTTTTCTTTGTTCCTTAAATGTCCTATCCAGGGTCATCTATCCCTCCAAAGACCAAAGGTTAATGTTACTGACCTGGGTGATGGTCCCTATGTTCACGTAACAGTTTCTTTGAAATCAGGATTCCCCCCGGATCAGGACACCAAAGAGAGTAGTGGGTATTTTTCTTTCAGCGGTTTATTTCCACAAATATTAAAATCCAAAATCCGAAACAAGATAAAAATAGTAATGGTAAAAATAGGAGCTATTGCCAGGTAAACCAATATAACATTAGAATCCCCTCACCTGGGATGAGTAGGATGAAATGTTCAGATGGAAAAGGCAGATATTGGTCCCCTCTGGCTCCAGCGTCCTTCTACACCAACGCGTTTCTGACGGTATTGTCCTTCCTCAGGGTGTAATTACATAATGGTGGTTAGGGGTTTTTATACCCAGAAGCAAGGATTTAGGGGAGGGTTTATTGCCTCCTCCCTGCTGGATGGGCAAAAAACCCGGCATCCACCCATCAATTAAAATAACATCTATTCTTACTATATTGCTTGATCCCCCATGTACATCAATTACACATTCTTTTAAAAGCATAAAAACACAGAAATACATAAAACTGCACCAATGTACACAAATATAAATAGCTTGCTCCGTGACTGGATTTCTACATTCCCTAATCAAACAGCGCGCCGTCTTGCAGCCTATCACATCAACCTCCGGAAATGACAAATTTGACAGAATGTCCTGGTTACTGACACGCATACCCGGAAGCGTGTATACGGCTGTGATCCGCACGTCGTCCCTCAGCATAGTTGGATGAGACGCCGGAAGCACGGCGGTTGCTGATATCCGGCTTATGGAGCGCAGCTGAAATTGAGGTGGAACGCAAGTAGGAGTTTGCTTCCCCGGATACATCACTTCCGGTGTATGACCCGCATGAAGTGGAACGCAGTTCATTTCCTGGGATCATCAGGAGAGTGATTCTCACTCGTTTTTCAATATTTAAAAGAAAAAAGTAAAAAGACTCTAATTAGCATTTATACATACAGACAGAACAGGCACTTTTAATCACATCTATAGATATCGAAGCCCTATATAGGCTGACAGAAAATATTTTTGTAACAATATAATAATATAGTAATATAATTACATGACACTCAATATATCCAGACCCTCATAAGAACCACTTAAGTTCGAAATCCGCATTGAGTCCTCGTGGATCCAAGGTCCTCAATGCGTATATCGTTTTCATTTCTGATTTGGCTAACACAGTGTCTCTGTCACCATTCCTCCACTGAGCTGGAATCAGTTGAATGCCACAAAATGATATCAAATGATTAATATTCTTGTTATGTGTGGTTTTGAAATGCATGGAAACATTATGTGTCTCCATGCCAAGTCTAATGTTTCTAGCATGTTCTGCGAGTCTGGTTTTAAGCATGCGGGTTGTTCTGCCCACGTACTGGCTCCCACAAGAACATTCTAAAAGATAAATACAGTATTTTGAATTGCATGTAATGAAGTCCCTTATTTCATAGGTCTTTCCTGTCTGATTGGACTTATAATGTGTTTTTTTGGATACATCACTCTTGCACAGTTTGCACAGACAACATGACCCACATCTATAAAATCCTTTTGATTTTACATTTCCCATGAGATTTGGGGTGTTGATGGCACTCTGTACCAAAGCATCTTTGATATTGTTGGCCTTACAAAATACAAATCTAGGTTTCCCTTCTATTTGTTCCTTCAGTAAGGGGTCTTTAGTTAGTATTCCCCAGTGCTTTCTAAATACAGTCTCAATCTGTTTATGGTGATTACTGTACTGAGTAATGAATTACATTTTCCACTCTCTATAGGGTCTTTTTTTATCACATATCATCCTTGCCCTGTCCTTATTTCTACTAATTTTTCTAGCAACCTGTACAGTAGATTTCTCATAACCTTTTGCCATAAGTTTATTTTCTAGGATGTCGGCCTGTTCTTCATATGTTGTAATTTCTGTGCAGTTACGCCTAATGCGTTGAAATTGGCTGTTAGGGATGCTCTTGAGCCAATTATGGTGATGGTTGCTAGTGGCTTCAATAAAGGAATTACAATCCGTTTTTTTGACGTAATTACTAGTTTTCAATTTATTATCCTGCACATATAGAGTGAGGTCCAAAAAATGTACCGCCTCCTGGCTGATATCAAAGGTCAATACAATATTTAGAGAATTGGCATTAAGATGATCACAGAAGGACTGCAAGGACTCTTCGTCCCCATCCCAAATAAATTACTCAAAGAAGGACGCATCTGGTGGGAAATCGCCAGTCTTGAAAAATATCAAGCTGAGAAATTAATACCCAGAGGGCTCCGCCTTGATAAAGTTTCCTCATTTGTGAGTGCAACAGAGGAATTTAGGAAAGCGTGGTTCCATATTTTGGATTCCTGCTCATTGGCCCTAATGGATTTCATTATTCAGGAAAGAATAAAGGAATTAAAGGAAGTAGAGCTAGAAATTAGCACGTATAAATCCCTAGTTAACCCTTATTCAAAACAGAAAGAATATAAGGTGATAGAGGAGGCAATAATCTCTAAAATTGAAAAGAACGAAAGAGAACTAAAAATTAAAAAATGAAAAAAATATTGGCGTGATAAGGAGGATTACAACTCCGGTAAAGATAACTAGGAAAGAGATAAATTATGCGGAAAAATATACAATAGGTACATCTAATATTGAACATAAATCTACATCAAAAATGAGGAATCAATATAACCGTAGTAGAGCCAATGAAAGATATGAAAACCCCGAAATAAATCCCCCAAAAATGAATGAACAAGGAAATACGGGTTACATTGTTAGGAACCCCAGGAGACGATTTAATTCTAGGGGAAACTATAGCCAACAGGAGATACCCTCAAGAAATAGGACTGATTCAGGTCCAAAGGAGTATCGCCCACACCTAAGAACTGACTATAGGGAACCCCAAAGAGATAAAAAGCATACATACCCAAAGGAGGGACAGGAATTTAGGTATAGGCAAAATAGAGGACAAGACAACCATCAAACCTGGAGAAAAAATCAAAATAGATACTTACCTTTGAGTGAAAGAGACCCCTCTCCCTCTTTTTTGGGGGAACGTCCAAAACTAAGGTATCGACCATAAAATGTGGGCAGTTCAATAAAACCAGTAGAGGGAAACGTGGGGGTAACATCATAAATAAAAAAAGGATGAAAAAACTTAGGAGGACCGTAGAGAAGTCTAACAAAATGATAAAAGACAATATAGATCCCCCTAACGACTCTAACGCAACCATTTATAAAACCATAATATATAATCTCAGCAGCTATGTATTGACTGAGTATGAGAGAAAAGTTTTGGAAAGAAGCCTAAAGTTTGCACCATCTAGCAAACTCAGAGACTTCGAAGTATTCATCGACTTACAGAAATTTATCAGACGATTAACACTCAAAAGATTTTTTAAGGAGAAAGAGACCATGGAGGGATGTGATACTATAGAATCGGCAGGCCCATTCAATGTTTTTAAACGTAAATCTACATTCTTTCCTATGCATAAAAAAGGTTGCTATGTAGAAACATTTGAAAAATTAGTCAAAGAGGACCTGGAAAACATACGCCCCAAACCTATTAGAAATAATAATTTAAGTAAAGAAGAGAGACAAGCCATTAAAAGCCTCAAGGAAAATAAAAATATAGTTATTAAGCCATCAGATAAGGGGGGCAGTATAGTCGTCCTAGACATAGACGACTATAATGCAGAAATCCTACGGCAATTATCTGATAAGATGACTTACACAAAGATGAGAGGTAACCCCACTGCTGGCATCAATAAAAAATTGGAGGTTCTGTTGGAATTATATTTATCCAAGGAGGTTATATCCAGAGAGGTTAGGGAGTACATACAGATTAAACATCCGGCTATACCGGTTATTTATGTACTCCCTAAAATCCACAAAAATAAGGAAAAACCACCTGGGCGTCCGATAGTGGCCGGCACCGAGTCTGTATTGTCAAACTTGTCTCACTACCTTGATTCCATCTTACAACCATTAGTACATAAAACACCATCCTATTTAAAAGACACCATTTCAGTGATAAAGTTGTTTATGGAGTTTGAATGGAAGCCCACCTACAGATTGGTCACAGCAGATGTGACCTCTCTGTATACAATTATAAAAAGCAGGTTTAGAGGCAACAAAAATTTTTTCCTTGAGAAGGAACATTTTCATGGAGAGAAAATTAATTTCATATTAGAGGGTTTGGAACTTATTCTTAAGAATAACTATTTTTGGTTTAAGGATGACTTTTACATGCAGTTAAAGGGGACCGCCATGGGCACCAGGGTAGCCCCAAGCTATGCAAATCTCTTCATGGCATGGTGGGAAACCAACCAGGTGTGGAGTGGGCATAGTCTTGGGGCAAACCTGGTGACATGGCGGCGCTATATTGATGACGTGGTGTTTATTTGGGATGGGGACGAAGAGTCCTTGCAGTCCTTCTGTGATCATCTTAATGCCAATTCTCTAAATATTGTATTGACCTTTGATATCAGCCAGGAGGCGGTAAATTTTTTGGACCTCACTCTATATGTGCAGGATAATAAATTGAAAACTAGTAATTACGTCAAAAAAACGGATTGTAATTCCTTTATTGAAGCCACTAGCAACCATCACCATAATTGGCTCAAGAGCATCCCTAACAGCCAATTTCAACGCATTAGGCGTAACTGCACAGAAATTACAACATATGAAGAACAGGCCGACATCCTAGAAAATAAACTTATGGCAAAAGGTTATGAGAAATCTACTGTACAGGTTGCTAGAGAAATTAGTAGAAATAAGGACAGGTCAAGGATGATATGTGATAAAAAAAGACCCTATAGAGAGTGGAAAATGTAATATACCATTCATTACTCAGTACAGTAATCACCATAAACAGATTGAGACTGTATTTAGAAAGCACTGGGGAATACTAACTAAAGACCCCTTACTGAAGGAACAAATAGAAGGGAAACCTAGATTTGTATTTCGTAAGGCCAACAATATCAAAGATGCTTTGGTACAGAGTGCCATCAACACCCCAAATCTCATGGGAAATGTAAAATCAAAAGGATTTTATAGATGTGGGTCATGTTGTCTGTGCAAACTGTGCAAGAGTGATGTATCCAAAAAAACACATTATAAGTCCAATCAGACAGGAAAGACCTATGAAATAAGGGACTTCATTACATGCAATTCAAAATACTGTATTTATCTTTTGGAATGTTCTTGTGGGAGCCAGTACGTGGGCAGAACAACCCGCATGCTTAAAACCAGACTCGCAGAACATGCTAGAAACATTAGACTTGGCATGGAGACACATAATGTTTCCATGCATTTCAAAACCACACATAACAAGGATATTAATCATTTGATATCATTTTGTGGCATTCAACTGATTCCAGCTCAGTGGAGGAATGGTGACAGAGACACTGTGTTAGCCAAATCAGAAATGAAAACGATATACGCATTGAGGACCTTGGATCCACGAGGACTCAATGCGGATTTCGAACTTAAGTGGTTCTTATGAGGGTCTGGATATATTGAGTGTCATGTAATTATATTACTATATTATTATATTGTTACAAAAATATTTTCTGTCAGCCTATATAGGGCTTCGATATCTATAGATGTGATTAAAAGTGCCTGTTCTGTCTGTATGTATAAATGCTAATTAGAGTCTTTTTACTTTTTTCTTTTAAATATTGAAAAACGAGTGAGAATCACTCTCCTGATGATCCCAGGAAATGAACTGCGTTCCACTTCATGCGGGTCATACACCGGAAGTGATGTTTCCGGGGAAGCAAACTCCTACTTGCGTTCCACCTCAATTTCAGCTGCGCTCCATAAGCCGGATATCAGCAACCGCCGTGCTTCCGGCGTCTCATCCAACTATGCTGAGGGACGACGTGCGGATCACAGCCGTATACACGCTTCCGGGTATGCGTGTCAGTAACCAGGACATTCTGTCAAATTTGTCATTTCCGGAGGTTGATGTGATAGGCTGCAAGACGGCGCGCTGTTTGATTAGGGAATGTAGAAATCCAGTCACGGAGCAAGCTATTTATATTTGTGTACATTGGTGCAGTTTTATGTATTTCTGTGTTTTTATGCTTTTAAAAGAATGTGTAATTGATGTACATGGGGGATCAAGCAATATAGTAAGAATAGATGTTATTTTAATTGATGGGTGGATGCCGGGTTTTTTGCCCATCCAGCAGGGAGGAGGCAATAAACCCTCCCCTAAATCCTTGCTTCTGGGTATAAAAACCCCTAACCACCATTATGTAATTACACCCTGAGGAAGGACAATACCGTCAGAAACGCGTTGGTGTAGAAGGACGCTGGAGCCAGAGGGGACCAATATCTGCCTTTTCCATCTGAACATTTCATCCTACTCATCCCGGGTGAGGGGATTCTAATGTTGTATTGGTTTACCTGGCAATAGCTCCTATTTTTACCATTACTATTTTTATCTTGTTTCGGATTTTGGATTTTAATATTTGTGGAAATAAACCGCTGAAAGAAAAATACCCACTACTCTCTTTGGTGTCCTGATCCGGGGGGAATCCTGATTTCAAAGAAACTGTTACGTGAACATAGGGACCATCACCCAGGTCAGTAACATTAACCTTTGGTCTTTGGAGGGATAGATGACCCTGGATAGGACATTTAAGGAACAAAGAAAACGCTATGTGCATATAGGGACCATCACCAAGGTCAGTGTGGTCCACTGAGGGTCTGCGTGAATTTTCAAAAAAGAACGTTTTAAAGGAAAATTTGGTGGAAGTCCAAGAGGAAGTAAAACCCTACATGGACTCATACCTAATAGAATAAGATCAGCGCCTGGCTACTATCCTCTTGTCTGGATTCTACAAACGTAATTCACGTCCAGAAAGTTATAGTCATATTTTTCGAATTGTTGGTAGGTGGCACTGTGGCAAACTCACTCTACACCATGCTATTACTGATTACATTGTAATGTGTTATCAGAACCAGGTGGAAATGGGTGGTGGTTCACAGGTCTCAGATTAGGGAGACTTGCTGCAAATTATACATATGAACAATTTTCAAAAAGCCATAGAACAAACAAAAATATTGTATGAAAAAAACTTACCTTCTGATCCTCTGTAATAACAAAAACTGTGAATTCTATTGATGGTGGCAAGGGTTCATTGATTCCTTCTAAATATTTCTGTATGAGGGAAATGCAATTCACATCATTCAGCATTATATCTTCTCTGTTAGGAAACATAGAGAAGAGCATTTCCATCTCTAAGAGCTGAAGCTTAAGGCATTCCCTGGTGATGTCACTCATAGTTATAAATGGGCAGCAGAGTACTGTAGCGCCAACTCTACCAAAGGAAACAAAATAAATGCAAGTTAGATCACACATAGAAAGGTGCGCACATTGACTGGAGTCCGATATACAAATAAATAAACTATGTTTTGCAGTCTGCACTAAGGGCCTGCATTAGTGGGGCCAGGGCCGGCGCTACCCGCTCAGCAAAGGATGCAAAGCAGGTAGGCGCCGGGCAGGAGAGGCGCCACTGTCCCTGCTCTGCATCCCCTGCTGTCTGTGTCTGTGGCTGCCGGCTGCTGCGCCTGGCTGTCACACTTGATGACAGGAAGCAGCGCCGAGGCACAGAGCTCCCTCCAGGCTCCTACCTGTCCTAAACATCAAATGAGAGGCCAGGTCAGCAGCACGCAGCAGCAATAGTACTGTACGTGCGAAAAGGGGCGGAGCTTCACGGACGGAGGGACGGGGCTACACGGAACAGAAGGGGCGGAGCTATGAGGGTGCAAGACTGAAGACACAGGAGAGGATGAGCAGCTGCCAGGAGAGTGTGAGTGTAATGCTACTAATGTCAGCAACTGGTGTCGGCATGTTCAATAGGCAGCACTACTAATGTCGGCAACTATTGTGGGCACTTGTATAGTCAGCGCTACTAATGTCGGCAACTATTGTGGGCACGTGTATAGTCAGCACTACTGATGTCGGTAACTGGTGTGGGCACGTCTATAGGCAGCACTACTAATGTTGGCAACTATTGTGGGCACGTGTATAGTCAGCGCTACTAATGTCGGCAACTATTGTGGGTACGTGTATAGTCAGCGCTACTAATGTGGGCAACTATTGTGGGTACGTGTATAGTCAGCGCTACTAATGTCGGCAGCTATTGTGGGCACGTGTATAGTCAGCGCTACTAATGTCGGCAACTGGTGTGGGCACGTGTATAAGCAGCACGGTGTGTGGCATAATGTGTAATGGGCATTATGGTGTGCTGCATATTATGTAAGGGGCATCATGATGTGTGGCACAATGTATAATTTGCATTACTGTGTGTGGTATAATGTGTAATTGGCATTGAGGTGTGAAGCATAATGTGTTATGGGGATTACGGTGTAATTGGTACTTTTATGTGACCATGCCGCTTCCTCATGAAGCCACGCTCCTACATTTTTTAGGGCGCCTACGGCGCAAACTCTCCCTCTTTTTTAACTCATGGCACCAAAATTGTGCTACTATGTGGTGTAATTTGGAGTGAGAGTACTATTGTGTGCCCATTCCCCTTCCTTGTGAGATCACACGTTTTTCTTTCGTTGTGCGCTGTCCCTTTGTAAAGCTTGGGTGGGCGCAAATTCATAGTTTGCAGGAGGGCGCCGAACCCCCTAGCACCGGCCCTGAGTGGGGCACATAGATGGAAATAGCAGACTTACAAAAATATGCTAATAACTCTGTGTTGTGGTAGAGATGCCCACAACTGGGCACTGTGGGCACTGTGTTGATAGTGGGGGTGGAGTTGGCAATGGTGGTGCATTTAACATTTTAAGCACCCATCCGGGTGCTTGTACAATTAAAAATCAAATCGCATCGCATGCCGCTATATTGCATGCGATGCGATGCAATTGTATACGATCAAAATCGGTGGAGCCGTGCTAGGAAACAAGTACCAAATTATAATAATAATAATAATACGGAATTGAACTCTTTTCACTGTAATACATTTTCAGGCGTACAAGCAAGGGCAGCATGGAATGTGCTTTGTGAACAAATAAGCACACTTGCATTACCAAATATATTTAGTTAGTTAGCTTTATACTAGGTAATGAGCTTTCTAGTAACTTCAAACAAAAAGGGCAATAAGCCACAAAAGCAGATCAAAAATACTAAAAGAAGCTTTGCTGATTAGTTGGAGCAACATTGCCATCTGGTGGAAGAATTGTGTGTTTATGAAATGTACGGTACTTACATGTTAGTTGGGCGCCCACTAAGCTATTTGCTTAGTTTTCCGCTTCCGCTCGACACGCTTTGGGCTCGCCACACTATATAAAATCAACTCCATGCCGACATGGTTAGTGGGGGTATGAACGTACTAACTATAGTGGGCGCCCAACTAACATATAAGTACCCTTAATATTAACATTGGGCTTGATTCAGTACAACATGATGTTAATAGCACTGGGAAGAAGGTCCTTCCCTAAAACTGCTCCTAGTGATTTCCTGGTTCTGACTTTGGCTATTCCTTTGAATTGATTCTGCTCACCACCTGGTACTGCATAAAGGTGCCCATACATGTTACAATTATTGTATACAATATCGGGTACTCTTTACTTAGCACGGCGCCCATCGTGGGCATTGAATGCACTAAAAAATCGGGTGCGACGCGACCGACGCGATGCCCGCGATTTCCCATAGGGAACAATGTTAAATGTCTCAATTGACCCGATTTTCCTGTTCAATGCCTCAATTGACCCAATTTTTCCATAGGAAACAATGTTAAATGGCCCACAGAGGCCAAATAAGGCACCCTGAAGTGTGAAATGGCCCCACAAAAAAAAAAAACGCCACCCCACGATCAACGTGAACCCGAAGCGTGGCGAGCGCAGCGGTACGCGTCCTATGACCTTTTCATACCCCCACTATCCACGTCGGCGTGGAGTTGAGAATAGAATAGTGTGGCGAGCGCAGCGAGCCCGAAGCGTGGCGAGCGCCGCGAGGGGACGCGGATACCTGTGAAGCCCGCGAAGGGACGCGTTTACCTGTGAAGGTATCCGCGTCCCCTCGCTGCGCTCGCCACGCTTCGGGCTCGCCACACTATTCTATTCTCAACTCCACGCCGACGTGGATAGTGGGGGTATGAAAAAGGTCGTAGGACGCATACCGCCGCCCCTCGCGGGCTCGCTGCGCTCGCCACGCTTCGGGTTGACGTTGATCGTGGGGTGGCTTTAACAATTGTGGGGGCCATTTCACACTTCAGGGTGGCTATTTGGCCTCTGTGGGCCATTTAACATTGTTTCCTATGGAAAATCGGGTCAATTGAGGCATTGAATAGGAAAATCGGGTCAATTGAGACATTTAACATTGTTCCCTATGGGAAATCGTGGGCATCGCGTCGCACCCGATTTTTAGTGCATTCAATGCCCGCGATGCACGCAATTTTTTTACCTGCGATGCCCACGATCAAAATCGTGGGCGCCGTGCTAGGTAAAGAGTACCCAATATCGCATCTCAGTTTTGCGATGAGATGAGACCTAGTACAAAAAGTATGTGCTGCACATACTTTTTGTACTAGATCTCATCTCATTGCAAAACCGGGATGCGATGAGATGCGATATTGTATACAATAATTGTAATGTGTATGGGCACCTTAACACTGATGTACACCCATAATTGCCTACTTTCAAAAACTAGTTTCAGGGAGATTCTAGGTGGTAGCAGAATGTGTGGCGCAAAGCCGCTGAGGAGCGTGTCATGTCCGGCCAAAGGGCGTGTCTAGCCCCACCTATTGTCACTCATTGGGGGTTGGAAATCCAATGCCAGTGTTGTGGCTGCACTTAGGTCGACAGTCATTAGGTCGACCCCGGAAGGTCGACAGGGTTAAAGGTCGACATGGGTCAAGGTCGACCTGACTTAAGGTCGACATGGGCCAATGTCGACAAAGTTTTAGGTCGACATGAGTTTTTCACTTTTTTTTTTTGAGCCGACATGTGCCGAGAGGCGGTATTTCATGCCCTACCATCCACTAAGGCAGGGCTGGGCAACACCGGCCCTCCAGATGTTAATGAACTACACATCCCAGGATGCTTTGCATTAGTTTTGCTATGTGGCCATGCTGAAACTGATGCAAGGCATCCTGGGATGTGTAGTTCATTAACATCTGGAGGGCCGGTGTTGCCCAGCCCTGCACTAAGGCGTGGTGGGAGAATAAAATAGTGTGCCAAGCGTAGCGAGGCACCGTGCCCAAAGCAACTCCGTCAACTCCAACTGTGTCGACATTCGGGGAAAAAAAACAGTGAAAAACTCATGTCGACCTAAACCCATGTCGACCTTGGCCCATGCCGACCTTAAGTCATGTCGACCTTTAACCCTGACGACCTTGGGGCCAGTCGACCTTCCGGGGTCGACCTAATGACTGTAGACCTAAGTCTGGTCTGACAGATGTACCGATTCCCTGCCAGTTGGGATTCCAAAACCAGGTTTTCGACTGCAAGCATGCCAATTGCTGGCATGGTAACCACATCAACAGGCAGCTGTCTCCTCCGTATTAGATCCAGTAAACACAGCTACTATACACAGCCATATCTGGCGATGCCCCATAGAAGCCAATGGGCTTCTACCGCAACCCTCCGTCGCCCCGCGCTGACCCCCCGCCGCCCACGCACGGACCCCCGCATCTCCCCCTCCCCCCTCACCTGTGTCCGGGCAGCACAGAGCTGGGTACTTGTATACTATCACGGCTCCCATATGTAATGGCATGCGATGGCATGCAATGCGATTTTACAGGGTTTTTAATGCATTTGTGAGAAAAATCGCATGGCATGCGATGCGATGGCATGCGATTTTGTTCACAAATGCATCCAAATGCCTTTAAATTAGTAGTAAACATGTCACCCCAAATGTCATTTTTCACACTGTACCACCCCAACTATCAACGCCAACCCGAAGCGTGGTGAGCGCAGCGAGCCCGCGAGGGGCGGCGGTACGCGTCCTATGACCTTTTCATATCCCCACTATCCACGTCGGCGTGGAGTTGAGAATAGAATGTGTGGCGAGCGCAGCGAGCCCCGCGAGGGGACGCGGATACCTTCACAGGTATCCGCGTCCCCTCGCGGGCTTCACAGGTATCCGCGTCCGCTCGCCACGCTTTATTCTCAACTCCACGTCGACGTGGATAGTGGGGGTATGAAAAGGTCGTAGGACGCGTACCGTCGCCGCTCGCCACGCTTTGGGTTGGCGTTGATAGTGGGGGTGCTACAGTGTGAAAAATGACATTTGGGGTGCATTTAACATGATTTTAACACATGTCCATGATTTTTGAGGAAAATGGAATCGCATCGCATGCGATTATTCCCTGTACGATGCCCATTGTGGGAGCCGTGATAGTATATAAGTACCCAGAGCTGTGCTGCCCGGACCTGTGACCTCCTCCCTGCACTGATCCTCTTCCGGGTGCAGGGAGGAGGAGAGCCCGGCGCAGCAGCAGCAGCGCCGGGTGTGTGAGGGAGGGGGGAGCCGCCGGGACCCGGCGACTCTCACCGCAAAGGACAGCTCTTAACGCAAGAGCTGTCCTTTGCTATAATTATCGCATATGTTAGAACATATGCGATAATTATAAATGCGATGGGTGGCGAAGGGGGGCGAAGATTCTCAGAGAATCCCCCCCCCTTGTCATTTACCCATGTATGTTATGTGTTCTTATATGTCGCCATTTTAGATATAAAGAATAAAAGTTATATTTTACTAATCTTTTCCCTCCCGAGTGTGCCACACTCATGACAGTCTTTTTATTTCCTTAAAAATTGGGTAGGAATTAGTTGGTCCTATTTTATCCTATGGGGAAAACGTTTCAGCTTTGCCCGGCGGTATCTCCGATTGGAATGGGATCATTCGTCAGACTGCATTTAGGTCTACAGTCATTAGGTCTACCCCACTAGGTTGACTGGCAGGAAGGTCGACCTGACTTAAGGTCGACATGGGCCAAGGTCGACATGACTTAAGGTCGAATTTGCATAAAGGTCGACATGAGGAAGGTCGACTGGTCATAAGGTCGACATGGGTTTTTCACTGTTTTTTTATCCGAATGTCGACACAGTCGACATGGACACAGTTGGCAATGAGAATCGGACCCTCGCATCGCTCGCTTCGCTCGCGATGCTTCGGGCACGGTGCCTCGCTGCGCTCGGCACACTATTTTATTCTCCCACCACGCCCTAGTGGATGGTAGGGCATGAAATACCGCCTGTCAGCACATGTCGGCTCAAAAAACAGTGAAAAACCCATGTCGACCTTATGACCAGTCGACCTTCCTCATGTCGACCTTTATGCAAATTCGACCTTAAGTCATGTCGACCTTGGCCCATGTCGACCTTAAGTCAGGTCGACCTTCCTGCCAGTCGACCTAGTGGGGTAGACCTAATGACTGTAGACCTAAGTTCATTCTAATAGATGACCGCATCCCCTCCGATTCCCAGGGGCTAGTGACTGGCTCGTTGGAAAGCCCCAGTCCTCCGTTACAAAATGAGCTTTGGCAGAAATTAGGAGAACTGAAAAGGGAACTGCATAAACAGTAAGGAGTGATGCTGAAGGCAGAGTCAGTGATTACCCAAGGCCAAAGCAGCAGTTGAATGGCATGTGATGGAAGAGAGATGCAGTGTAAATCTAGTTATAGCGATGGTAGTGTCTAGATCCCATGCAGTTCTGGTAATTTTCCCATAATGCCCTGGGTCCACGTATACCTGGAGGGGGAATATAAATCTGTGGCGAGCGAAGCGAGCCACCGTGCCCGAAGCGTGCGAGCGTAGCGAGCCCGCGAGGGTACAATGGTGCAAAAATAAAACAAAATAAACGACACCGACATGAATTACACATAAATTAAAAAACGTTGTGAGGGCATCTAACAACTTCCGCCCTCACTGAACGTCACATCCTGTAACCTATACTGCATGGGATCTAGTCTCTACCTTATTATAGGCGATGCGCAGGACTGCAGTGACTTCGCTGGGGGCCATATACACATGGAGCGATCCAGTTTATTTCCAAGCAACCTAGCCTGATCGATTAGAAATGGGTCTGTAATCTCCAGTGTATATATGCCCCACAAGTGTTTGTTTTGTGGTTTTTGCTAATTTTATGTATTGTCAGGCGTCTCAGAACCCTTCTGGCACTATCTATATAGGGCGAGATGTACTAAGCCTTGGGGGGGGAGTTCACGACGTGACATATGGACTCTTAAACACACAGTTATACAGTGCGCTCTCCCATCTTTAAAAATGAATCATATATGGGAGAAATATAAATACTTCTACCGCTGACAGAATCAGACTTGACAGAGAATGTGTAACATAAGTGACTACAGTGTACAGGATCCACGCTACGCTCTCAGGTCACTCACTCACCGTCTGCATCAGTGATGTCACAGCTTAGCCACGTCAAGTCCCGCCTCTTGTACTGTGATTGGCTTCTGCCTTCTCCCTGCTTCCTACACTGCAGCTGTGAGCAAAGGGAGGCTGCAGGAAGCGGAGACGTCACAGCCCGGCCTCTGTCTGTGTCTCCGGCGGGGGCACATCCATTCTCTGTACAACGTCACCAGGGGGAACCCGCAGGCAGCAGGTAAGGGGGCTGGAAGCTCCCGCTGTGTACCGCTATCAGGAGGCTTCTGTAGTACTCATTCCCTGTGAAAGGCGAATCGGAGTAACTGGTGCAGGCTGAGCACGCAGTCACCTAATTTTTCCTAATGCATTTAGTTTGGAACATTAGTTTTCATTTGTTTTATTTTTGAATATCCCTATGTCTGACATGTTTTAAATGAATATGTCAGAGGTATAAGGGGCAGTATTGTAGCTAAGGTTCTAATAAAATATAAAAAAAGGAGTGATGCTTACTTGGGGTAAATGTACTAAGCCTTGGAGAGTTAAAGTACCAGCCAATCTAGGGGCTGCATTTATCAAATACTGGGGCAGATCGTTATGGGGGCACGTTATGTGCACTGATACCGTTTCTCCCCAATGTATGATAGAGCCAGCGTGCTGTAAAGGACGCGCCCCTGTCCATATCGGCGCTGCTATCTAAATGATAGCAGGCCATCCCGTGCATGCCCAGTTGAGCTGGCTGGGGGACAGGAGACAGCGCATCAGTGTAAACTGTTGCGCTATCTCCAGGAGGGGACACCGCCGGAGGGGGGGGGGAGTTAGCGCTCCCCCGCTTCGGCAGACAAGATGTTAATACATCTTGTTGATGTCCCTTCCTGCTTTGCCTCGCTAATGAGGCGAAGCAGGAAGTATTATAGCGGTGCGATAAGCGCCGCTATAATACATCTGCCCCACTATTTGCGGCTAAATCCCAGAAAGCACCCGTTTTCGCAAACATTAAGTATCTCCGGAATCTCCGATCCCTGCTACAATCCCCTACTGCAGCACCGCCGGCCGCATCCCCCATAGCTTTCTATAGGGGATGCGAAGCTGCCCGATTTATCAACATCGGGCAGCCCGGCTTCGCACCCCTTGGCTATCGCCATTCTGATATGGCGATAGCCCATTGTAGCCTATGGCTCCACATCGAGCGGCAGCGGCCTCACGCGCAGGGGGGGGGGGGGGTTAGCGCATAACCGTGCATGCGCAGACTTCAGGCTCCGGGCATCGCAGGGATGGGTTCTTTTCGGAGCCCTGTCCCTGCCCCCTGGCCGGTAATACATTGGGGTGAAATGATCGCATTTTACAATGCGATCCTGGGTGGTAATATTCCGCCCAGATCGCATTGTAAATGGGGCCCTAGGTCTTAATTCACATTTTTGAAGCTCAATTTATAACATGACAGGTATACCACTTTTAGATTGCTGAGCTGGGTTGGAGCCTGGGTCCCACTGAACACAGGTCAACTATTATACACAGGGTGGGTTGAATTGCTGAGTTGATCGACCTGGGTTATTCAGTTTGGAGCTTTCACACTGTACCTTGTCTTTGCAATATCTGGGGGTATAGGTGCGTTGTGAAAGGGGTATCAGTAACTAACTGGCTGGACCAAAATTCTCATTCACTCTCTTGTCATCTCCCGCCTTGACTACTGCAACATCCTTCTCTCTGGGCTACCTCTCACCCGCCTCGCACCTCTCCAATCCATTAACGCTGCTGCTAGGCTCATCTTCCTCTCCCGCCGCTCTACCTCCGCCTCCCCCCTCTGTCTATCTCTTCACTGGCTCCCCATTCCTTTCCGAGTTCTCTTTAAACTCCTCACCACCACCTACAAGGCTCTCTCCTCCTCCACAGCTCCTTACCTCTCTTCACTGATCTCTATCCACACTCCCTCCCGTCCTCTTCGCTCCATCACTGACCGCCGACTGACCTCTCACCTAATCACCTCCTCCCACTCCCGTGTCCAAGACTTCTCTCGCGCTGCCCCCCTGCACTGGAACAACCTCCCGCCACCCATCAGGCTTTCTGATTCCCTTACCTCCTTCAAGCGCTCCCTCAAAACCCACTTTTTTCGACTAGCCTATCCCTCCTCCTAACCTCTTTTGATCCTCCTATCCTGCCTCCGTTCCCCTCCGTTCCTACTTATCCTATTGTTTTTCGTTCATCCACCCACCTATTTTTAGTATGTTAACTCTTATGAGTAGGGCCCTCCTTCCTCACGTACTCACCCTACCTCATTACCTCACCTGTCCTCCTGTCCTGTTCTTCCCTTCCTCTACTTCATCTTCAGTCTCTTCGACAATTTTGACACCTACTTCTGAACTGATGCTGATTTTAGTTCTACCAGCTATACCCCTATTTATACTGTATTTTTCAACACACCCTGTACGTTACCCCGTAATTTGTTTGTTGGCTATGTACGGCGCTGCGGACACTTTGCGGCGCCTTATAAATAAACGTACTCCTACTACTCTCTCCACTTTATCTCTCTGCAAGGCTTAGTACAGCACATAGACCAGGCATTCCCAACCTCGGTCCTCAAGGCACACCAACAGTGCAGGTTTTAGTGATATCCAGGCTTCAGCACAGATGGTTTAATCAGAATCCCTCAGATACTAATTAAGTCACCTGTGCTCAAGCCTGGATATCTACAAAACCTGCACTGTTGGTGTGCCTTGAGGACCATAGTTGGGAATGCCTGACATAGACCCTCAAGTTAGGGTTACAGTAAAAGCCATAATGGGACCTGCTCCCTGCAGCAAACTTTGCCATTCCAGTGGCTGTAGTACTTGTTTCCATACTTCCCTCAGTGGTGATGCTTTCCCCTGCGGGTTGTTAATGACCCCCTCCATCGTTTGTGCATGAACAGATGAGGGAGCAGATCATTAATGAGGGCCATGTCTTAGACTGCAGCATGGTCCCCACTCCACCCCTGCCAATGCTTATTGTCCGTAGCATTGTGAAGTGTGCATGCAGCGAGGATCGTATAGTGTGTACTCGCCATTTGACTGGCAGCTGATGATACTAAATCTATGACCTGTGCTTTTAAACAATGTGCATAAGTGCCTCCGACTTTGTTCTGGCTGACCAGAATTTAATTTACTGTGGCGGGAGAATAAAATGCATAGCCAGATTGTTGTACTTATGTTGACAGTCAAAAGGTTAACAATACAACATTTTAGGATTAAAGTGAAAATTGGGTTTTGATGTTATAGTGTCTATTGAATCCTTGTTGACAAAACATACTGAAAAACTGGAATTGGTTCTTGCTCAGACGTACAATGCAGTACCTTTTTATTAGGGATGCCAATCCTGGGGCATTTTTTCAATCCCGGAATTCGGGATTGAAAAATGCCCCATCCCGTAATCCTGGGATTGGCTTTCCTAATAAAGAAAAATGCTCCGGCTGCCCCGCATATTTACCTGCAGGTGGGAGCCTCCAGGAGGTGTGCTGGTGGGCAGCTGTAAGGCTGGCAGAGCTTCTGGGAGCCGGGCCGGGCAGAGTTGTGGACAGGGCCGGTGCTAGGGTGTCCAGCGCCCTCCTGCAAACCATACATTTTGCGCCCTTTCACATTGCCATTGCAACAAGCTGCAGCCCGATTGTGGGAGCATATGCAACATGCAATCCTATGGAGGATCTCCTGTGCATGTACATCTCAGTGCTGTGTCCGCAAAATGTTGCAGGCACTAAAGGTGCCCATACACGCTGCGAGAATCATATACGTTATGTGCTACATTGCATCGCACCGCACGGCATGCATGCAATGTGTGTGCGATGCGATCTGAAAGCAGTTTAAAAAGTATGTGCATCACATACTTTTTTGTACTGTGCGATGCCTGCAGGAGCGCACAACACATCGCAGTGGCACTGGCACAGCACACTGAGAAGAGGGAAGGAAGGGCAGCACTGCTGCCTGTTCGTCATTTGTTTGACAGCTGACAGACGCAGGTAGCAATGGGTAGGGGGCAGATCCGTACATGACATGTCATCCAGGCATTCGCAGACAGCGCTTCATGCCTCAGCGCAAGTGTCTGTGAGTAAGAGAGGGCAGGTCGCAGAAGGAGGACAGTGTGTGCGCGGTGCAGGGAGCAGTTCTTTATACTGCCGCCTGCTGTCAGACAGGCGCTGCGGGCGGCGTGCAAGAGGCAGCGACAGTGAGGGCTGAGGCAGCTTTAGCAGAGCAGGGAGGGAGACAGCGCCTTTTCTGCATGGCGCCTCCCTGCTTTGCAGGAGCTGCTGAGTGGGTAGCGCCGGCCCTGGTTGTGGAGGCACGTCTGGCAGGCGGCAGCTGGAGCAGGGTCAGGGCGCGATGAATCAAGGCTGTGCACGGATGGTTGAAGCGACTGTGAGTCCTTCACAGCGTGACCTCCGACCATCACACAGAGAGAGCAGGCTGGGCACAGGGAACAGCCGGGTAGCGTCTGAGCAAGTGCTCAGACACTGCCCGGCATTAGACTGCACATGCTCTGCCAGGCATTACACTGCCCGGCAGAACAATTGTGTAATGCATGTTTTGCAGGTCTCCTCACAGAATCAAGTGAAATAATTAGCCCAACCAAATGTCAGTGAGTAACGAGTGCACTTGTCGGGAGACCTGAAAAGCTTGAACTGTGTGGTGTCCTGAGGACCGAGTTTGAGAACCACTGGTGTAAGCAATCAAAGGATTACATGGGTCGTTTAACGACTGCAAATCATATACACATCATTGCCGCAACTTCATCAACTTCAATCATCTTTCTGCATGCTGAAGGGATCAGCTAGGTAGATGAACTGGCGGGTGCGCCAATTGCATCATTATGGAAATTTTTCATCAGATTGGTCATTCCAAATGGTCAAAAACGGCCATATCGTTTAAAATAATCTTAACGTGTGTGAGCAGCTTTATTAGGTTCTTAATAATTCTGTATGGAAGCAGAAAGATGTTATTTATAGCTTAATACCTTTCTAATGGAGTTATTGATATCTCCGTGTTTAGTTACTCACACACACTGTATATATGAAAACTTTTTCTTATAAATATAGGATATACATTTTATTTTCATACTTCTTGAAGAAAAGATAAATGATAATGTTGATGGTATCCTGGTAGCACAAATTCCATACATCCTATATAATATATTGTTGGCATGTCATCTTATTGTAGGATGCATTTAGAAGCTGTTTTGACGTCATCCGCCCGTCACGCTAAGCCTGTAGGACTCGCTTTACAGTATGGTACGGCAGGATTTCGCACTAAAGCAGAACATCTGGACCATGTTATGTATCGCATGGGCTTGTTGGCAGTCCTGAGGTCAAAGATTACCAAGTCTGTAATTGGTGTTATGGTCACGGCCTCCCACAACCCTGAGGTTAGTGCGGTTAATCTATTGTATTTATGCCAGAAATTACCAAATTCAACAGATCCTGACGTTCAAATGTTCTGATCTAGGAAGACAATGGAGTGAAGTTAGTGGACCCCATGGGAGAAATGCTGGCTCAGGAATGGGAGGTGTATGCTACAAACTTGGCTAATGCAGAGCAGCAGGAACTACAGACAGTGCTGATGAACATAATAAAACAGGAATCTATTAATATGAAAGGAGAATCTTGTATAGCCATTGGCAGAGATACTCGGTAAGCACAGTGTGATCTTGTAAGTTGATGCTAGCTTTCCTTGTGTATATCATGCTATTGCTTCTCAAATATATATATATATATATATATATATATATATATATATATATATATATATATATATATATATATATATATATATATATATATATATATATATATTTGGTTGAAAACAAAAGCAGAGCATACAGAAATGCGATAAAAACCCTGATAACGGGGTTTTTACCACGTTTCTGCTTTAGAGAATCTCCCCTTGTATCTGTTACCTTCATAAAGTTTTACATACACACTACCCAATGTTTAGACGGACTCGTGAACATTTATTGTTTCAAAAACTTGTAGGTGTAAATATACTAAGATGGGAGTTCTTTTGAAGATGGGATCAGAATCTACTTCTTATTTATTTAGCACCATCTAGTAGATAATAGATAGAACTGATTAGTTACTATGGGCAACATCCCATCTTTAACAGAACTCCTATCTTAGTAAATGTACCCCATGATGTGCATACAGCTCATCTGACTATATTGCTAGCGACTGCATGCACAGGGGGGGACCTGGTGAAGTTGCTGATCGATATCGTTCAGTGTGTAACCATGATTTTGTTTTCAAAAAGTGATCACAATCGCCACTGCAGATTGCAAACATGTTGGTCAATCTGCAATCGGTTGGACTTACAATTGCTAATGTATGATGGCAATTGATCTTTTGTGCAATCATTTTGGCAATCCTACAATTTTTCCATTGTGGAAGAAATTTCAAAATCTTCAAATCATGGTTTGCAAATTTCTGATGTATGGTCAGGTTAAGTAGGCCTTGTGTGTGTGTGTGTGTGTGTGTGTGTGTGTGTGCGTGTGGTATAGCTGAATTGTGTCTAAAGCTGGATACACACTACAGATTTAGTATCCCTTATTCCATGGGTCCTCAAACTGCGGCCCTCCAGATGTTGTGAAACTACAAATCCCAGCATGCCTTGCCACAGTTTTAACACTCCCTTATAGAAATACTGTGGCAAGGCATGCTGGGATTTGTAGTTTCACAACATCTGGAGGGCCGCAGTTTGAGGACCCGTGCCTTATCCGAAATGCTCGGGACCACGAGCATTTCTGATAAGGGTTTTTTCCAGTTTTGGGAATATTTTTTTTTTTTTTTTTTTTTTAAATACTTACCTGGTCCCCTGGTGGTGCTCCGATGATACCCAGGCGTCCAAGGTGTCCCCAGGCATCCACGGTGGCCTTCATGATTCTCCTCTTCTGCAGTCCCAGGGGTGCATTGTGCGAGTTTGCAGTCGGGCGGATGACGTCACCGGCACACTCGCGCAATGAACCCCTGGGACCAGAGATGCAGCTGAAGAGGACCCTGAAGCCCGTCGTGGATGCCGGGGGATGTGTTAAGTATCACAAAAGGGGCAGGGGAAAAAATAAATAAAAATAAACTAAAACCAAAATATTCCAGAAAAAACAAGTTTTTTGGATATTCTGATACAGAATACTCAACATGTATAAGATACTTTCCAATCTGACTGGTTGGAATGAAAATCTGGTAATATCTGGGACCAAATTACAATCAACCATTTGCTCCCAAATGCTGGAAAATGGACAAAATGTCAGTTGCATAAATTGATTAAATCTAAAGGCTTAAACCAATTTGTCTGAATGACAATTTCAAACTGCCATATGCTCCCAGAAATTACTAGATTTTCATACCAGCTACTCATCTTGGAAAAAAAAATCTTAGAGTGTATTCAGTTTAAGATTGCGTTCATAGAGGGGCTGTTAGGTGCGAGAGCAGCAAAACAGTATGAGGACATGTCTGTAATTGAGAAATTATGATGGGCGTGGATGTGTTTTGGTTGCCTCTGAGAGGGAGGGCCTGATCTCAAGATGTTGTGGAAGTGGCAGAATTGAAAGAGGAACAGGGAGACAGAGTCAAGAGTGACATGCAGATGGTGAACATCAGGAGGAGGGAACTTTAGTGAGAGAAAGATGATGTCCGAGTCAGTAGGTCATTTGTGAGGAGATGACCAACAAGTAGATTTGTGTGATGTCAATGCACATGTGTTTTTGTGGGCCAAAGAGTTTCTGAGGAAAGTAGTATGTAGGGACATAAGAAGTAGACCAAGGACAGAACCTTGGGGGACTCCAACAGGGGAGGAAAGAGGAAGAAGGTATAGGCGTGGAGACAGAAAAGGAGAAGTTGGGTAAGTCAAGATGGTGCCAATTTGCAGAGGCTGATAGTGGACAGTTTGATGTCAAAAGTCCAACTTTGTCAGTTCTACAAAGGCAGCACGATCCATGATGCCTCACACTTCTCTAATTAGCAAGACTCTTGTGCTGTAACATCAGAAATGTGGGTACTTATGTATTATCTGGGCTCCCATGTTAAATGCACCCCATTTTTTCATACCCCTACTATCCAACTACGCATGGAGTTGATTTTGATGACGCGGTCTCATAAGAAAAACGGGAGCCCAGATATTACATAAGTACCGAAATGTGTTTTACTTGGGATACTGACCAAAGTGGACACTTGGTGTAATAGTTCATAGTTCACAAATAGTATTGTCATTTCTAAGTCGAAACTCTTTCGCTGTCTTTTTAATTTAACTATTATAAATTCATTATTCACTCTTCTTTTGTATTAAATATGTAATTATATCCACAGGCCAAGCAGTGAAATCCTTTCCTGTGCAGTAATAGATGGAGTGACTGCTCTTGAGTCCAAATACCATGGTATGTAACTATGTAGACTACATTAGCTGGCAATGCATTATATGTCCTGTGTGTTTGTGTGTTTGTGCAGGGCGGGTGGGGCGCATAGAGGCAGGTCATGGGGGAAGACATAGAGACATTATATAATGGAGTGTGTTGGGGCATGGTAGGGCCTGAGGGGGCATGGATACGCTCTTTACACCTTGCCCCTCAACTGCTTGGAGCCCAAGAGGCAGATTTTGCAGGTTGATGGGTTTGTTGCCTCACTCCTGAGTTGCTCCTGCTGCTGTTCTCTTCACCTGGCAGAGAGGGGGCTTGATAAGCAGTGTAGATTGGTACCACCAGCTGCCAGAAGGCAGACCTGCAGTGATGCCGGTGCCATTTTACATTTCTAATTTGGAACCGACTGAGCCAATCGGAGCTTGAAGACCATTAGGAGTTGCAGCCTCTCCTGATTGGCTGTTGTTCATCTTTGAAATGCTGCCAGCACTGTCTCTGTAGGTCTGCCTACAGTGATTACAGCTAGTAGCCTGAATCTACACCGCTGCCACCCCAGCCCCCCTGTCTGTCTGACTCTAGGCCCAACAGTACCCCAGATGGTAGTCCTGGATGAGGTTGTTAAATAATGTTTAAATAAGCTGTCATTTTAGAATATTAAGTCTTCCATGTCTCTGTTTTAAGACTATGGTCTAGTGACTACACCCCAGCTGCACTATATTATCTGTTGTCGCAACACAAACGGAGGATATGGGGATCCAACTGTTGAAGGATATTACCAAAAACTGTCAATAGCATTCAATGAATTAGTCAAAGAGGTAACTATCTTTTTAAATTCTAAAATAAAGACTGTACATTGAAACCATCTAAGCAATAAATGACAGCATTAATTGGAGTGTGTTGAGGCTTAAGAGAGGCCATTCCAACCATGTAGTTATGTGAGAACCTTGTTTTCAGGACGAACAACATCTGTTTTTTTTCCACAGGTTCTGTGAGTCACTTTTTTGAAGTCTCCATTTCACCTGGTATTAATCAGCCACAGAACCTGTGCCATACATAGGTCTCCCTTTTATTGAAGGGATGATCTGGCCACCCTAGTGGAGAGTTTTTTTTTTTTTTTAAACTAAAACGGAAGTTCAGATCATACTTGGAATTCAAATTCTGTTGTGAAATTTACCTACCTCCAACTGATATATACTGACTGTCTATCTTTTTCCCTTAGACTGACAGTTGTGGAGCTGAACGCAGCTGTTTGAATGTGGATGGCGCTAATGGCATTGGGGCTTTGAAGTTAAAGGAATTTGAGCAGTACATTCAGCCTGTGCTCTCCCTCAAGCTTTTCAATGATGGCTCCAAAGGGAAACTGAACAGTATGTGTGGAGCAGACTATGTGAAAGTCCAGCAAAAGCCTGCTGAGGGTAAGAATATGTTCTCATACACCCAGCAATTATTCTGTTCTTTACTGCGGAAGCTGGCTGCTCTGTCTGTCCTGTGCTGCTTATTACAGTCTGACCCAAAACCGACTGCACATCCTTCCCAATCTGGCTAGTTTTCCTGCATCTATTGTTCAAAAGGTTGTTCATACTTCCATCCACCTAAAGCGTGTCTGGTTTCTAAAAGGCAATCTTGCACACCTGGATTCCTACTCCTTTGATATACCGCCTCCATTTCTGGTTTTATTGTGTGTGTGTGTGTGTGTGTGTGTGTGTGTTGAATTCATGTGACTTAAGCACATTTTTTTGTAATGTTACTTTTCTGGATGAATGTATTACTTGAGAGGGATACAATGTGAGAGAGCGAGTACAAGCCAGTCCACGTCTACCTTGCATGTTACATACTAGGTGTGAAAAATGTCAGGAACTGATTGGTTGGTACTTTATCTCTCACAATTGTATCCCTCTGTATGCTTTGATAAATGCTTGTAGTCTATCGTAAATTATATCTTCCGTCTACTGCATGTAGTGTTGCAGCCAGTTACTCCATGGGGGTATTCAATCCCTGCTGCCATTTCCGTCAGGGAATATAGCGGCGGGCGCGTATTCAATGCTGTCATTCCCAACAGCATTGAAGAGGCATCTCGGCAGAATTGACAGTTCTTTAAATGCAGTCGAGCCTGTTTTGCTGTCCGTGTCTGGTTTCATAGACATGAGCCCTTTTTGCAGATCGGCAGGCAGAACATTGAATCCCACCTGCCGATAAACTGGCATGTGGACTGAAGACGGGCCAGGGTCCCAAATGTCGGACGTACCCCCCCCCATGTGTTGATCCTGTCAGGTTGAAGTGATTTGTCACCAACATGAGAATCTACATACAGACAGTATGGCTATATTTTACTTGTCTCTAGGTTTAGACATGAAACCTGGAGAGCGCTGCTGTTCCTTTGATGGCGACGCTGACCGTATTGTTTACTACTACAATGATAATACAAATTGCTTTCACCTTCTTGATGGAGATAAAATTGCTACATTAATCAGCACTTTTATTAAAGAACTCTTATTAAAGGTAAGGTGTGAACTGAGCATGTGTGTACATTCTTTGTTAGGGGACCCAGATTTTCCTTTTTGGGTGTGAAAAATTGTTACTGTGGATGCATTATGGGTATATATGGGATAATCTGAAAATATCTGGGTCACCTGAGAACCATATATCTGAATGGGGGAACTGTTTCCATGGGGGTATTTATCAAAGTTTGGGGGGAGAACTAAAATTGTAAAAGAAAGTACTAACCACTTAGCTTCTAATTAACATTTTACATGCTATGTTTGAAAAATGACAAGAGCTGACTGATTGATACTTCTCCTACAATTGTTATGGGGCCTACATACATAGCTATTTCTAGCCATTTTCTAAGTAATCTGACATTGCTGTGTGTGTGTGTGTGTGTGTGTGTGTAGGCGCCAGCAGCGGTAAAATAAAGAATGAGCAGAGACCATAAATCTAGTCATCGCCAGTGTTCTCTCACCGGAAAACACTGGCGCTGACAGCTCGCTCAGCATACAGCGCTACTCATAGCTGTGTGTATGTGCTGAGCAGCACTCTGTGCTGAGCGATCTAGCATCGCTATGTGTGTAGGCCCTATTACTCTTTAAAAGTATTGCTAAATAGCCCCCCCCCCCCCCCACACTCGAAATCTTAAAATCTTTGAGAAAATATATGCCAGAAAAAAAATCACTAAAAATTATATTTAACTGTTTAGTTTTAACTTGCACAGGTGGATTTATCTGTAAAAATGGCAGTTGTGCAGACAGCCTATGCCAATGGAAGCTCTACTCGTTACTTGGAAGAGGTTATGAAGGTAACTAGAATTTTCTGTTATTTAAATAGTCTCTGATTATTGATTTTTTTACTAGGAATTGGGATTGCTGAGAGGTACAAATTAATGTTTTCACTCTTCTGTTCAGGATTCATCCTTTTTGTACAGCTAAGTAACTACTGGATAATAAAGGTTAAGTTATATTGCAAAACCATGAGTTGGCAAGTGTTTTTTTTTCTCTTTTTAGAGGGATTATTCTGTTATGTGAAGTCCAGTATGTAAAATAAACTTCTATCTATCAAGATATTTATTAGTACTATGGTAACCGGTGACAAGACTACATAAAAAAATAATTAAAACGATTGTATATAAAAATTAGAGCAAATGCTGAGTTTATCCCACAACAAAAGTAGTGTCTCCAAGTTACGATGATCCATTTTGATTTAGAAACAAAGAAGTACAGTATATACCTTCAAGTAAATTCATTCCTTTGAGGTAAAAGTTTTCCGGCAAACAAGATCCATGTGCAGATTTGTGGTGTGGTCTCTGCCCTCAGTCAACCCAATGCGTTTCACCTCATGGGGCTTCATCGGGGATATATGGTCTCTTTATTTAATCTATTTGTTCTATACATGAATTAATGTAGAGGTCCACCCTCCCCAATAGCAGCACATGTAGCGGCAATCTGTTTATATTGTTTAGTGTCATTACCTGCTATTGTTTGTTTTTTGTTTTTTATAATAGCAGATATTGAGTAATATACATAATAATTTGAATGATGACATCACAATATGTATATCTTTTTTTTTATAATAGGTTCCTGTGTTCTGTGCAAAAACAGGTGTAAAACATTTGCACCATAAAGCACAAGAGTTTGACATTGGTGTTTATTTCGAGGCAAATGGTCATGGAACAGTAAGTTCAAAATATAGCAGACTTAATATACCAGGATTTCCTTTTTTTTATCATTTTATGAAGAATGATCACTAAGTAACATAGAAATTAGTGACATCGTTCCTTCTTCTTTTCAATGGAGCAAAATTTCTCTAAAATCATGGCAACCAATTCATTATCGTACAATATATATTGGATTAGTGCATCTTAAACAATAGAAGCAACTGTCATATATGCTTTAAGAACATGTTTATTCCTGTGAGCAATGTTTATAAATGAGCATCACAATACAATGTGAGCAATGCAGGCATGCAACCAAATTTGTGTGGCACTGGCTTTTATTCCAAATACTATTATCATAATTTGGAAGAGTGATGCCATTTACCTTTTACAGCCACCATATAGTATATAATTGTAAAGGCACGAGTGGGTTTGTCCACTGCTCCAGATCCTGACTATTGAGCCCTTAGGCCGACATTCAGTTAGGGCTGATAAAAACATCTGGTGTGAAAAACTGATATTTTTTGCTAATTTTCCAAAAGGTTTGTTTGTTTATTTATTTATTTTTTTCTTCTTTGGGCTATCCAATTTGGACGCTTGTAAAAAAAAAAAAAACAACAACCCAAACTCTATATCCCTTCTGAACGAACAAACCCACTCGTGCCTTTACAATTATATACTATATTGTGGCTGTAAAAGCTGCAGAGGTTAGGTGCAAACGCACAAGACTTGTGGATTGTAATCAAATGGCGTATATCTGTTAGACCCCCTTATATTTGGTTGGCAAATCTGTACAGGAAGATTATCTTATAGGGGTGTGCTACCACTGACAAATGTATTGTGTTCATAGAAAACAAGGAAAGAAAAAGATTTGTCCTGGTGTGGTGCACCAACAAGAAATTGTATACATAAAACGTAACTTTTATTTTATTAGAAGCAAGCAAAAAATTGTAAAACAAAAACCCAAATAAATGAACAACAGATAGTGTGTGTTAAAACTAGGCACGTGCGAGCGCGCTATGTGTGCTTCACTGGTTTATATACAATATCAGAAATTGGACAAGCTCGGTTCTAGCTGCTGCTCAATCTGGGAGTTTATGAGATACCTTGGAACAGACACTTTTATTATAATATTGGCTAAATAAGCACTCGAAACATTGTGTTCTACAGTTCAAAAGGATGATTGGCAACAAATATAAAGATTGTATGGAGTGTATCAATTGTCCAGATTGATTACACTGCACTAAGCTCTGTTATATTGCCATATATAACAAGGTATCTCATAAACTCCCAGATTGAGCAGCAGCTAGAACCCAGCTTGTCCAATTTCTGATATTGTATATAAACCAGTGAAGCACACACGTGCCTAGTTTTAACACACACTATCTGTTGTTTGTTTATTTGTGTTGTTTTTTTTACAATTTTTAGCTTGCTTCTAATAAAAAAAATAAAAGTTAAGTTTTATGTATACAATTTCTTGTTGGTGCACCACACCAGGACAAATCTTTTTCTTTACTTGTTTTCTATGTGGCTGTAAAAGGTAAATGGCATCACTATACCACACCAGCTCATTGGGGATCATAGAATGGCCCATATCGAGATCATTATCCCCCAATCAATGATCAGGGGGTAATTGAATTCTGGCCGTAGCCTCAGTAAAGTCCGATACAGATACTAAAGGGTTAATCATGGAAAACCTGGTTTTTAAATTCCCATCCTACATAAATTATAAGCTCTGCTTTTTAATAGATGCCCATTACTTCTCCAAGACCCTTGTAGCAATCAATTTTGCACACGACTCTGACCCCTGTTACAATTCAGATAAGTGGAATACATATCTTATGGACAATGTATATGCTCCTATTGCCCGAGCGCAGTAATCTTTAATATGGGTAGTCTAGCCGAAATATTTAGACATGTGGGAGTAAATTTACTAAAGTGTGAGTTATCAGAAGTAAGAGATTGCCCCTAGCAACAAACCATATTCTGCTTATCATGTATCTAGCACCTTCTAGTGGATAACTGCTGTATTCTTGTTGCCAAGGGCAACATCTCTCACTTCTAAAACCTAAAGGCATACACACTGGGCTATTTTGAGTTGAAAGCAGGTCAGTTTTGCCATTTGAGCCGCCAGTTTGAAGGACCCGGTGATAAACGCTGTTGCGTGCTCCCACATCATCACCAGGCCGCCACCGCTCATCTGCTGGTATTACCAGCACATGAGTGACAGGGTGGATGGCTTCCCATAGTGTCCTGCTATGGAACTCTTTAGTAAATGCACCCCTAGAATTTCCAGACTACATGCCTCTTAGCCTGTGCAGGTAATGATATTCCTTAATTACAGAATCCATGCATAGAGGAAGGTACGACTCAGTATAAATGGTTAACCAGGTTACAGTTCTTGTACTACCCAAACTCTCTTGTATATTTATGAACATACTAAGCTATACAGTGGATCCAAATAAATACTATTAGCAATATCCTCTATAGCCTGGGTAGAAAGGATAACTAGGGTCTCATTTACTTGGCAAAAATGAATAAAAGCTGGAGGCAGAAAACAGCCTGCTATCTGTCATTGTGACTGCTAAGTACTTCTCATTGTGCATGAAATAAAAGATGAATCAGTGTTGCCTGGGTCATAAGGGCTAAATGGTCACTTGCATTTATGTTGCGTGTTTCTGTATATGAAACATGACTGATACTAGAAGTCCTTATTACTTAAGTTTAGACTTTGTCAGTTATAGTATTGCAGCAGGAGAAATGGATATTGCATTTTTATTTTGTCTCAATCTCACAGGTACTGTTTAGTAAAACAGCTGAAGAACAAATAAAACGGCTGACTAAAGAGGGAGCCAATGAGGAAACCAGAAAGTCAGCTCAGATGCTAGAACATCTCATTAATCTAATTAACCAGGTAAGATTGATTGCACTGAGAATGAAAACCACATGAATCCGCAGCTACAGTGAGACAGCCAGCATTAAACAAGATTACCAATGCCCACAAAACTCCGCTTTGCTTTCACTTTAAAAAGTGCCTTCCAGCTGTGCATTTGTTTCCATACTGTACGGTTTGTTTATAGGGTGATGTTATATTGTCTTTCCAGACTGTTGGAGATGCCATTTCTGATCTGTTAGTCATTGAAGCAATCCTCTCCCTCAAGGATATGACTGTGAAGAAGTGGGATGCCATTTACACTGACCTTCCAAATCGCCAGATGAAAGTAACGGTTAGTACATAAGTCACACCGACAAGGCTGATCGAATAAGACCAACATTAGAACAAAAGGGATTGAAATGATCATCAGGCTTGTGTTTGTGACCAGTGAGCCGCATCTGTTATACATACTTGGCCCTTATTTACTGAGTAGTGCAAATGGTGTAATGCAGTACAGTATATATTGATTATTGTTCCTACACAATACAATGTAAGGGAGGATTAATCCTTTTTATTCAAAAATGGTCTACATTGAATGGTAAACCATGTTAATGTTCTTATTTTAAAGTGACTCACTATTGGATCTGCTACTAGCCTTAAGCAGCCCATACACGCTGCTTTATGGGCGTGCTTTCTGTGCTGTACTAGCACGGATCAAATCGCATTGCATTGCATGTGCACACGTTGTGCATGCAATGCGATGCGATTTGATGAGAACTAGGTACAAAACGTATGTGCAAGCACATACTTTTTGTACTGTGCGATGAGGTGCGCGGGAGCGCGCACCTCAAAGCACACATCGGGTCAGCTCTCAAAGCAGCGTGTATGGGCTGCTTTAGGGCTTGTTGAGCCTGACTAGGCGTTGGTCCTGAAAGGGTTAATGGCCCATACACACTGGGAGATTTTTGAGTTGAAAGCAGCTCAGTTTTACTGCTCAGAAGCTGTCCAGTATGTATGGCTGGCTGGACAATGATCGGTAAACGCTGATGCATGCTCCTGCCAAATCGCTGGATGGTGGAACTTATAGAAAACTGTCCGCCCGGGGAAAGGGGGGGGGGGGTGGGTCGAAGGGGTTGTAATTAAATACTATTTCTTCACAATTGTCTGTCTTCTCATTAATCCTGAGGTTTTATGCTCCCCCCCCCTTTTACAAGTTCTGAATTGTCAGTGTCACACACATGGCTGCATCCCGCTTCGGTTAAACCCTAAGGGCTAGGTGTATGAATCTTCAAAAAGGGATAAAATTAGAGTGATAAACAGCCAACCAATCAGCTCCTAACTACCATGTTACAGGCTGGGTTTTAAGAATAACAGGTAGGAGCTGGTTGTTTTTCACGCTCTACTTTATCACTTTTTTAAGCTTGATACATCTGGCCCTAAAGGAGGTGCAGTGCAACCGTACACAAACCAGTGTGTCAGCAGCTCATGTGTGGGTATAGACAGCTGGTGTAGCAGTGTTATTTCCGAGCAAGACTGAGGAGTTCTGTGCTATCTCCAGTCCCTCCATTTGTCCTTTTGCCTGATTAATAATAATAAAGTACTGCGCTCCGTGTATGTGAGTAGATCATTAAATTTAGGCAAGATTATAAGAATAAATATGAGCACTTGCAGATTAGGTGATGCTGACTCTGAGTGTGGGTGTAATCGTGAATGAAGGAAGTAAAATTTGGGGATGAAACGTTCTAGCAAAACAAGAGGATATGTAAAAAATGAACCAAAAATAGATATATACAAATACTTGTAAAAATGTATTTGTGTTTATAAATTAAAATAGAAATGTCTATGTATAAAACAAAACAAATATGAATAAATGTAAAACAGAATAAAAATTATATTGGCACCTGTAAAAAGAGTGAATAGTTACAGCTTCCTTTGGGAATGTGAAAGTCCTTATGTATATGAAAGCCACACTAGCCTGTCCCTACCTCTAACGAAGATGAGTAAGGAGGCTCCTGTATCTTCCCAGAGGTGTGAGAGCCACGTAGTTCAGTCGGGTATGCAGTCCCGCAGGTATGTTGTGTTTTTTCCAGGCAGCCATTTATTTCCGGAAGTCTCAGTTGTGAGCGTCAGCTGTTCTCCTGATAATGGACGTGGCTAGATGAAAAGGGACAGCGGACAGGCGGCTTTGAAGGTGCTCCATGGGGATCAGCACATTTTGTGCATTAAACACAATTTTTCAGAATAATGAAGTTTGCAAATTCTTTATTTTTATAGGAAAACCTTGTTTAGGTAACCGGATGTGGTCATCTATCCTGGAAATGGTCACCTACCATTTGAAGGGAAATTTGTGCCATAACATAGCCTTAATTATGGCTTAGTAAAAAAGTCCATATAAGACTAAATAAAACAGGTGCCCAAAAAATTTAGTTTGTTGATTTTAAATAAATGAACATGGGTAAAAATAAAAAAATTCAAATACGAAATAAAAGACTAAAGTACAAAAAATAAATAAATAAAAACATAGTAAAAAAGAAACGATACTTGTGTAGTTTCACGGCGCCGCCGCGCGCACAGTCTGTCTCAGAAACTTGGCAGCTTGCCAGACCCTCTGTTTAACTGTGTGCGTGCCGCTCTAGCTGTTCCCAGCGTGGCTGCTTTCCATATGTAAGCTACGTTATCAGCGTAGCGCCGGGCGGCGGCAGCAGCAGCAGTGCGCTGCCCAGGCGCTGACAGGTCACTGTGGAACTTGTAGTTCCACAGTGAAATAGGCAGTCCTGCGCACCGCTGACAATGGGGGCATGTAAAGTCGGCACACCGCTGACGTGCCGGGGCTTCTAAAGTACACACCCCGGCACACCGCTATCAAAGGGGGTGTCCCCCATGTAGACGCTAAAGCGTCTGAATCCATACTCCCTGCAAGCCTCTAAGAAGGGGGGTATCTGGATTTAGACGCTAAAGCGTCTAGATTTACTAGGGTGTAGAGGTACATAGGGGTGCACTGTGCAAAACACTCTAAAACCTGTTCACAATGACACTAGTCGACGTAACAGCTGTCGACCTTGTTAATTCCACTATCCATGCCAACCCGAAGCGCGACGAACGCAGCGAGCACGCAAGGGGCGGCGGTACGCGTCCTACAACCTTTTCATACCCCCACTATCCACGTCGGCGTGGAGTTGATTTGATAAAGTGTGGCCAGCGCAGCGAGCCACCGAGACCGAATCGTGGCGAGCGGACGCGCATAACTTCACAGGTATATGAGGATGCTGAACGCGTGTGCTTGCCATGCTTCGGGCTGCCGTGGATAGTGGGGATTTGAAAAGGTGCTACAGAACCCCTATCCCTGTAGGCAGAGTTGCTGTACCAGGCCGTCATAGCCACTCAGACGCAGGAGCGTCTCATTGACGCTCCTGTGTGTCAAAAAGGTGGAGAGCCTCTTCCCCCCCCCCCCCCGGCGCCAGCATGATCCCCTCTCCGCCAAAGAGAGGGGATCATGCTGGCGCCGACGGTGTGAGAGTGGCGCTGAGTAGGCTTGCCAGGGACGCCGACAACAGTACGGTAGTTATTTGTGTAGTTTAACGGCGGCAGCCTACGCTGATAAAATAATAGCCAGGGACGCTTAAGCGTCCGTGAGCGATTGAATGAGGTGGCTTTGCTGCTATTCTCTCGAGCCAGATGGGTTCTGGGGTGGCTTACTGCAGGGTAGCAGAATATCTGGGTAATATATTGCACTAGTAAGCCCCTCCTGTTAGAATTCTACTTAACTGATTAATTTGGAGTGTAACATCCCGGACATCAGTGGATTATCAAAGCACAAGGAGCTACTGAAATTGCCATTGAGAATACAGATTTGTGCTGCCATTTGGAATCCATCTGATATAAAATTATATGGATAAGGTGTATTGAGAATATCGCTCAACGTGGAAATCATCATGGTTAGGAAATGGATATAATAGTCAAATTATTGTATCATTTAGCACAGGCCATCTCATTGATGACTAAAACCAAACTTCTAAGACAGCATTGTGGGCTGCTGCTGCTAAGCTGTCAGGCAGGTTGCCTGTCTTTTGGGTGGAAATATGTACCGTATTTTCCGGCGTATAAGACGACTTTTTACCCCAGAAAAAAATGCCTCCAAGTGGGGGGTCGTCTTATACGCCGGGTGCACGGCGTGACATACTGGTATTATTATTTTCCTGGTGCGTCATACAATTATTACAGGGTAGCTCTCCCACCCCCCTCTTATGCATACGGTACCTTAAAATAATAGTATCCAGGTATGCCAGCGCTGCTCCTTCCGTTCTGCCTAACCGCCGGTCACGTTGAGCATTGAAGTCGGCGGCAGGCTCGGGTGTTTTCGGCGCGGCTCGGGAGGACTTGTGTGCCTGAGCGCTCCCGAGTCCCCCCGAGCCGCGCCGAAAATACCCGAGCCTGCCGCCGACTTCAATGCTCAACGTGATCGGCGGTTAGGCAGAACGGAGGGAGCAGCGCTGGCATACCTGGATACTCTTATTTCAAGGTACCGTGTGCATAAGAAGGGGGGTGGGGGGGCTGAGGAGAGCTACCCTACAATATATTTTATGCCTGGGGGGGGGGGGGGGAGGACAGCGGCATGAGGGGGTCTTAAAACTTTATGTGGTGGGTTTTGCTGGGGCAGGACAAACCTGCCCTGATAGGTTTGTCCTGCCCCAGCAAAAACCACCACTCAAGGGGTTAATATATGGTACGGTACTATAATACTGGTCCCTGCTCCCTGTCTGCCCTCCCTGTCTCCCTGACTCCATGTCAATAGCAGCAGTCTGTGGAAGGTGTGCGGAAGAGGGGGTAGTCTTTTACAGCGAGTATATAACAAACTCTGTATTTTGAGTGGAAATGTTGGGGGGTCGTCTTATACGCCGGCATATACGGTACATACATTTATGTGAATGAGGCTGGGGTAGTTTTAAATTAAGAATTTGTTTAAAAAAAAATACAAATGTCTATCCTGTTTGCTTTGTGTCTGACTTTTCTGTCTTACATATGCAGCTTCCTGAAATTCTCTTTTGCATAGGTTGCAGACAGAAAAGTAATTGAAACAACCGATGCAGAGAGGCGCACGGTAAAGCCGCCGGGGCTGCAGGAGAAAATTGATGATCTTGTCAAGACCTACAGTATGTCCAGAGCATTTGTTCGTCCTTCAGGCACAGAGGATGTAGTTCGTGTCTATGCTGAGGCGGACACCCAGGTGATATGTTGTACCATAAACCTCTGTCACAGGTCATCTGTACACATCATAGGTCTAGATCTGGGGTAGCCAACCCTAGTCCTCGAGAGCTACCAACGGTGCATGTTTTGCAGGTCTCCTCACAGAATCACAAGTGAGCTAATTAGCTCCACCTGTGGATCTTTTAAAATGTGTCAGTGATTAATGAGTGCAGCTGTGCAGCAGCTAGGTTGTCTGGAAAATGTAAACTGTTGGTAGTTCTCGAGGGCTAGGGTTGGCTACCACTGGTCTAGATCAATATCACAGATTGAAATAAAATGTCAAGTAAATGTTTTCCTTTATTAATAACAGGACAACTGACATATATATACGGGTTGAGTATCCCTTATCCAAATATCAGTTATTTAAATTATTCTGGAAACAATAGTCTCGAAAATGTACTTTAATTTTTTATTTTTTTGCTAAAACCTACTGGGGACATCTGTATCTGGCACCACTGGGGAAATGACATGTAACTGACACTAAATATGTGAAAGGACATTGCTTGGCATTCAAATTCATTTTCTGAGATAGTACACAAACTTTGTTTCATGCACAAATAAAATATTTGTGTGTATTTCATGTGTGTGTTGTGCTTATACAACATATACCTCATTCAAATATAAAAATATTCCAAAATATGGAATAATCTGCTATCCAAAATTCTTCAGGTCCCAAGCATTTTGGATAAGGAATACTCAACCTCTACTGTATTTAAAAGTGAATGACCGTTTCCGTTTTAAATATTTAACTATATTGCATTAGTCTTTGGGGTTTTGCCAGGCTCACATCGCATCAGTTCTACATGTACTAAAGAACATTTTGTGACTTCAAATAAATTCACGTTTGCAATGGGAATGTAATGCATTGGCCCCACCCACTCAGTATTTTATTAATGTGATTCACTTCCTGGGGCCAGCACGTAATAGTTTCTCAAGCCTGCTCATTTTATAGATTAAGAACAGACATACAGTACATTTCTTATTTTAAACTCCTTTTTTTTTTTTATACCAAAAACCTAGTTTAGGGGAAAGGTCCTGTCTGTGATTCATCTGTTTATGGGCAGGATTAGAGGCATGCTAACACTAGCCCTGCCTCCTTTCACCCTGCTGGTCAGGTGGATATCTTTCTTTTTCTATTTCGCTATAAAAGTACAATTTTACATAAACTGGCTCATCATTTAAGAGAATGACCCACTCCAATAATTCATTTTAATATTATGTCATTTTTGTGGATATTAGTGCCTCGCTGTATATAGCCTTTCTCTTTATGTTTAATTCACACGGCCAGTATACATGTATTTACATTTTTCCACTTTGACAGGAAAACGCAGATGCCTTGGCACATGAGGTATGCTTGGCTGTCTTTCACCTTGCTGGAGGAGTTGGCGATCAACCAAAGCCACTAAGATGAAACGTGCCAATGGTTACTCTGAATGCTTGTATGAAAGCTCTTTTTACCTGGACATTTCTGGAACTGGGGTTTAAAAGGTTTAAAATTATGGTGGCAGACTGTCTGATACAGTATATGTAGTAATATTTTTTTCTTACAGTGCCCTCTAAAGCTTATACAGTTATAAAGTCAATTTAACCTGTAATACACTACTTTGTAATTTACTTGGACTCTTGTGTTTTTCATTTTTTGTACATTGTTCATTCTTATAATTGCAGATTAGCCTACTAAAGGGATGTCCACATATTGATTGCAACTGACCAGTAGATTTTGGGACATTCTGAGAGCGAGAGAACTACATACGACCGTATCAATGCAGCCAGCAAGGGGGTTAAAACAGCGCGGATCGATGAAAACAAGCGATCCTCGCTGTTTAACCTCAGCGCCGACCACTCACCCTATTCTACGTTCCGGGCGAGTCCTCTCTGTCTGAGGACAGCGAGTATTCCCCCAAATGGCGAGCCTAGTGGCTAATTCAGGGAGCCCGCTGCATTTAGCCACGAGTCTCACTGTTTTAGCAGCCGCATATGCCGATTCCCCCTTGCCCAAAAAACTGAGCGAGGGGGAATCTGCATATGTCGAGGGGGGGGGGTCAGTTGAACACTGAACCTGCTCGCTGTCACAGCTCGCCCCCGGCATTGAATACTGCCATAGACTGTATACAAACTACTTGGCACCATAAGAGTATATTCAAATACTGCATTGAGAACACTTGTATGGAATGTAGTCATAATTCTGACTTTTACAGTGATACCATAATGTAGACTGTTATGTCAAAATTGTTGGACTGACATTGAACCTGTTGGCATCTGTAGAATGTTCATACAAAATATTGACATACTACAGGGTTATGTACCAGTGAGGAGGGTTAGAGGTTAACCTTGTTTGCTTTGTAAATAATTGCTGCTTTAAAAAAACGGGCAGACTTTAATTAAATCCTGTACCACTGGCAACTATTACATCTAGCCCTCAAGCTCCGTACACACAGAGCAATATATTGCTCAGTGTCCCTTTTTGATCAGACACCAGAGATGGTCGCTGATAAAATGGAGACTCTCTGCTGGGGGAGCTGCTAGTCACAGGATTATGCTTCTCCAACCAGTACTCAGGGCTGGTCGTGGGAGCGCACTCCCGTTGACAGCCATCCTGTACACACTAGGCCATCCTGTACACACTAGGATATGGTCGCTTAGTGACCATATCCCCGTCGATTTATAGGTTAGAATCGCCCCATGTGTACGGGGCTTTAATGTTTCTTCGTCTATATGAGAGATGGTGGAGAATCATTTTGCCATTCTGTGGTTATGTAGTATACAAAAAAGGATGTATCCTATGGTAATAAATACACCAAGCATTGAGTGGTACTGTACAGCTGTACACTATAAAGAAAGCAGTGGTACTGTATTGATCCTGAACCAGAGGTAAGAAACTTGTACAAGATTAATTTACGTACCTGACCTACAGTCTGTGTTCTGTTTGGTAGTCTATTATATACTGTACTGAAGATGGTGGCGCTCTATAGGATTTAAAAGTTAAACCCTCAAATTATAGTCTTACGAGTGCTCTTGTTACTCATTATTACCTCCACATTGTAAGTATAGTAAATTAGTGAGAGGTTAGCCTTTATAGGAGACAATTAACTTAATACAAGAGGAATTGTATCATCTCGCTACTAGCGGGTACACACACACACACACATATATATATAGATATGTTTTAATACATACAAAATATTACTTTTTAAACCAAAAAAACTTTACTTTGTCAGTTTTGGGGGTTTTCGTTTGAAAGAGAGCAAAAAACAACCTGTGTTTATACTGTACATCAAGGTTCCACATTACCCTATTTAAACTGATTACATAAACACTATAATGCAGGGGTTCCCAACCACATCCTCCAGGCACATTTACAGTGTAGGATTTAAGGATAGACATTTCTTGAACACAGATGACTTAATTAGTGCCTCTGTTATTTTGAAATAACAGTCTGTGCTCACACATGAGTACCTCTAAAACATGCACAGTTTTTGTACATTGAGGATTGAGTTTGGAGATATCTGCGATCATGAATGGATACCTGGCCTAGCCCATGACTTTTAAAATCTTTAGTGTGAAGGATGAGTGGGACTTGCCTGCAGCATGTGCATGAAGGGGTCAGTTCAGTTAAGGTGGAGCGATGCATAGTGCAACTGAATGGTAGGGTTTCCTTCATCTCCAGCTGTGGTATTAGTCTTGTTCCACTTGTTTGATCTCCTGACCAATACTCCATGGACAACCAATAAGCCTTACCTGTCATACTAAGAGTACTCCAGTTACGCAACATTGCTCGCATCAGGCCCTTTCTCTCACAGAGTGCAACTAAGCTGATCATCCACTCATTGGTCATCTCACGGCTTGACTACTGTAATGCTCTTCTCACCGGCCTTGCTCAATCCCAACTAGCTCCTCTCCAATCTGTCCTCAATGCTGCAGCCAGGCTTATCTTCCTCTCCCGCCGCTCTAATTCTGCTACTCCCCTTCAACAAAATCTGCACTGGCTTCCATTCCCCTACAGAATCCTCTTCAAACACCTCACACTCACATACAGGGCCATCTCTAATTCCATTGCTCCATATATCTCTAACCTCATCTCCATTCATACACCCTCCCGCCCTCTACGGTCAGCTGACGACTGTCGTCTCTCCTCCACCCTGATCACTGCTTCCCATGCTAGAGTACAGGACTTTGCCCGTGCTGCACCCCTTCAGTGGAACGCACTCCCTCGCTCCATTAGACTCTCCCCGACCTTGCAAAGCTTCAAACGGGCACTGAAAACTCACCTATTCATCAAAGCGTACCCTTCCACTGCATAAACCAGCTGGTTCTCCGACCCCTTGCCTGTTTCCTGTTTACATCCTGCTATCTAACCACCACCCCCTCGCTTGCACCTCTTGTAATCTGTCTGTCTCCCCTTCCTACTAGATTGTAAGCTCCTCCGAGTAGGGCCCTCTTCCCTCCTGTTGTCAAAGCCCACTTCTCTTCACATGTCACTCACAGCTCTCCTTTACTCCAACACTCAGTGACCATCTTCGTCTGCATACTCCTCTCCATCATTGGCCTCAAGCCTCTAGTTGTATGTTGATTGAGTCCTCACTACTTATATCCAAGCTGTAATGTGTATTGATCTGTGGCGCTCTTTATTTGTACTGTATTTTTGTTATTTATTCAATGTTATGCCAAGTTTTGTTTCCCTGTGTTGTTCCTTTGTACGGCGCTGCGAAACACTTGTGGCGCCTTATAAATAAAATTATAATAATAATAATAATACTTGCTACAATGGGTCCCTTCGTCTTGTCTGGCTTCACTGCCTGCTATGTGAAGTCAAAAGGTACTGTAAAAACTAACAAAAAAACTGAATAAACCATGCTAGTGAAATAACTAAATAAATAATGCTTCCCATTATAAATTTAAATAGGAAAAAAGCCTCAAATTATTGCATTATTGAAATGGCATGTAGATCTTTTCCCATTTTAAATGTTCCAAAATAGTGAATCTCCTTTAAGCCCCATACATACAAACCGACTAGTTGCATAGCCAATATAGTTCATTTGGTCTCTTTGTCACTGATGACCTAGTCAGACTGAACTTCATGCATTGGGGAGGTGGTTGTTGTATGGTGCTTTTTAAAGGGCTTTTGAGCTGATTCATCCTTATTTCCGTTTTATCATCTATTATTAACTACCCCAGCCCCAAACAAAAACCCTTGATTATTCCCAAATTTCACAAAATAGATTTTTAAAAAACTTTTAAACCAGGCTCTGAAGAAACTGCACCATATACTAAATCCATGCTGTGCTTTGGAAATAAAGCCTTTATACCGCGGCAATGCTGGACTGTGGGGCAGATGTATTAAACCTTAAAAAATAGGATTTTAAATACCGTATGGAAAAATCCTTTTCTCTGAGTCCATAAGGGATACTGGGGATTCACTTAATACAATGGGGTATAGATGGGGTCCAAAGGAGCCTGTGCACCTAAAACTTCAAACAGGGTGTGCTGACTCCTCCCCTCTATGCTCCATCTCACAGCCCAGTCTCGGTAAAGCTGTGCCTGAAGGAGGTAGACCTAGTTGAGAGGCGGAAACTAAGATACAAGTGGTGAGACAAATGAACCAACACACCATTCATAACCGAAAACAAAAAAACATTGTAAAACTGTAACACCACTTGCAGGACAGCGAATCACTGAGGTAGACACACAATATGTCTTATGGACTCCGAGAAAAGGAAAAATCCAATTTTCTCTATCATCCATAAGCGATACTGGGGATTTACTTAATACGATGGGGATGGCCCAAAGCTTCCAGAGCGCGCGGGAACATGGTAAGACAGATGCAGCACCACCTTCCCAATATCTGCACCTTAATTGAGCCTAAACGTAGACCCATATCCATGCCAGCCTGTAAAAACCACAGGAAATGACCCAGACAGAAAACGGTCAGAGAATAGTCTCTCCTCACACCACAACACATATCTCTTCCCGATAAGATGATGGTGGTTGCCCGGAATACCCTTCCTGGCTAAAGTCAGCCATTCAACCTCCAAGCCAACAAACAAAGCTGTTGTAAGTCCGGATAAACGAAGGGCCCCTGCTGAAGGTGATCCATTCTGTGCGGAAGAGGCAAAGGGTCATCCATCGACATGGCTAGAAGTTTGGCATACCGTGCTCTTCGAGGCCAATCCGGAGCAATCAGAATTGCTTGCACCCTCTCCCTTCTGAACACCTGTGACAGCAACCGAATCATAGGGAACAGATACACCAGCTGATATGATCAGGGCATTGTCCGGGCCTCTGCGGCTGCCGCCTGAGTGTCTCTGGTCCTGGCACAAAACAACCAAAGTTTCTTGTTGAGTCAGAATGCCATCAGAACTATGGCCAGAACAGCCCCACTGGTCCATGATCAGTTGAAATACTTGTGGATGGAGACTCCACTCCCCTGGGTACAGGTCGTAGCGACTGAAGAAATCTGCCTCCCAGTTTTCCATGCCCGGAATGAAAATGGCCGATATCGCCTTTTTACACATTTTTCAGCCCAGAGGAGAACTCCCTCATGCAGGTCCTGCTTCTTGTTCCTCCCTGACGATTTATGTACACTATGGCAGACTAGACCTGAACCACCTGATACAGGAGCAGAGGTGAGGCCTGAAGCAGAGCCTATTAAATCGCCCAGAGTTCCAAGATGTTTATTGGGAGGAGGGACTTTCGTGGCTTGACCACCTGCCCTGAAACTGCACCCCTTGGGTTACAGCTCCCCAACCTCTCAGGCTTGCATCTGTCATGAGAAGGATCCAATCCTGGATTCTGAACCACCATCCCACCAACAAATGGGATGACTGAAGCCCTCACACTGGTGAAATCCTGGCGTGAGGGGAGAGCCAAATCATCCGATGCATGTGCAGATATGAACCTGACCAATTGTCTAGGAGATCCAACTCCTGGCGTGGAATCATCCATGTTGGATGGCCTGGTACAATGCCACCATTTTCCCTAGGAGGCGAATACAAAGATGTACTGAGACCTGGTCCAGTCTCGGAACTTCCCTGACCATGTCCTGGAGCACCTTTTTCTTGTCTGGCAGAAGGAAAACTCTGGCCACAGTGTCCAGAATCATTCCCAGAAAAAGGAGTCTCTGGGTACGTACCAGATGAGATTTCTGGTTATTCAAAATCCATCTGTGCTGGGACAACAGTTTGGTGGTCTGACAAATGCAGATTGAAAGCTGTTCCCTGGACCCTGCCTTTTATAAGAAGGTTGTCCAAGTACGGGATAATGTTTGTCCCCTGCATAAGCAGCAGCAACATAATTTCTGCCGAATACCCTCGGTGTCATGGACCGTCTGAAAGGCAGAGCCTGGAACTGATAATGATCCTCTAAGAGAGCAAACCTGAGGTATGCCTGATGGAGTGGCCAAATTGGAATGTAGAGGTACGCATCCTTTATATCTAAAGAGACCAAGAACTACTGCAATTCCAGGCCGGAGATCACTGCTCTCAAGGATTTTATTTGGAACGTGAACACCATCAGGTATGGATTCAATGATTTTAGATTTAAAATAGGTCTCACCGAACCATCTGGTTTCGGTACAACAAACAGGTTTGAGTAGTAACCCTATCCTCTCTGCTGAGAAGGGACCGGGACAATGACCTTGGATCAAACCAACATCTAATGCCACTAGCAGCGCATCCCTAGCGTCCTGGGAGGACGGCAGACCTGATCTGAAAAACCGTTGAGGCAGGCAAGTACAAAATTCCAGCTTGAACCCCTGAAAGAGAACATTTGTCACCCGGGTATCCTGGCAGGAATACCAGGATATCCAGATGGGGCTGAAGAACTGTAACCACACCCCCCCCCCCTCCATGTTGCCAAGGTTTGGAAGTATGGTGTCAGGCCGAAGACTTGGAGCAGGCAGAGCCGGTGCTCTGCTCCTGGGAGCTAACTGCGGAAGGCTTAGGCAACTTTTCCCTATTGACCCTAGCGGCATTAGAGGCGCCCCTGAACATACCCCAGAAAAAAGTCCCCATAAAAACACTGCAGGGGAGGATTCAGAAAGGAACGTCTAACAGGTGGAGCTTCAGAAGGGAGGAAAGTAGACTTTCCAGCCATGGCCTTGGAAATCCAAGCATCAAATTCCCCTCTAAACAACCATTCCCCTATAAAGGGAAGAGCCTCAACACTCTATTTAGATTCCGCGTTAGCAATCCAAGTTCACAGCCACAAGGACCTGCATGCCGAAATCGCCATAGTAGAGTTTCTAGCGTTAATGACTCAAACCTCTTTAATGATATCACAGAGCACACATTTTTGTGTCTTGAATGTGCTTAACCAACATTGTCATTGCAACCAGACAGACCCTCCTATGAATGAATGGCGTGTGTCTGCGCTAACAGGCCTCTGGGAAACTCCTGCCGCAGGATAAATAGATTTTAACATGCCAACATTTAATGTTCCTATCAACTGGATCCTTCAAGGCAGTAGCCCCAGGAACCGGCAAAACAGTATTTTTGAGACAGATGAGAAACTGAGGCATCTACTGCCGGCTGTTGTTCCCAAATCCCTCTGCCCTTTGAAATAAAAGGACACTAGATATTTGGGGATCAGGAATTTTTTACCTGGGGAAACCCAGGCCTTCCTAAAAGGCATCCAAATCCTTTGAATCAGGAAAGGGGACACTAGCCCTTGACTGTGTAAAGAAAAAGTACTGCTGTGTTTCTGTATCCTCAATAGGAACATGCAACACATCCCTAATGGCAACAATAAGAAGCCCCAGGCTCTGTGTTGGATATACATCTTCCAAAACAGGCCCCAAATCCTCGCCTTCCTCCTCACTGGAGTCAGAGCTTGTGCTTACGTGGTGCATCTAAACCTGAGGATGAAGCCACCAGTCGGTCTTTTCTGCAGACCTTCCACAGATACCTGTAACAGTTGAGTCTGGTGTTGTGTAGCAGCTATCTGCTGAGAGATTTGTGTCCTCATAGCCTTCATTCAACTCAGCCATTGTGGTTCTGCAATATCACCCCCAGATGCTTCACTATGTTGTGATAGCTGGCTGCACTGATCACATATGAGGGTGTCAGTGGGGAGGGTGAAAACCTGGAAAACACAGTGCACTTTCTCACCATGATGATAGGAGACAGTCACCCACTTACACACATAAGGAATAAAAGCAAGCCTGCCCAAGCTGTGTAAAGAACCCAGAGGAGAGGGAACCAGCACACCTGCCAAACAGATCCAGCAGGAATGTAATGTCGCGATCAGTAAATGTAGGTGCGCTATAATTGTGATACAAAGCTGTAAAAGAGCTCCTCAGTGACTCTCCCCCAGTTAAACACCCCCGTACCACTGAAACCTGTTACTGGAGTGCCTCGGATGAGCCAGAACAAGCTGCACGCTGTTCCTCTGCTGGAAAATGGTGCTGAGGCGCCGCTGTTCCCGCTCTGAGGTAGCTCTGCCCCCTGAAATGGCGCCAGAGCTACTGAGAATATGATATATCTGGTAAATATGTGCCACAAAGCCTTATTTACCTAACCGCTGCCAGTGTACACCGGGGGGGTGTTATGGGATCCCCCAGAGAGGGTATGTCTGACGTCTTCGGACAAATTAGGGGCATGCTGCGGGCTTGTGCACAATGGCGCCATGCCAAGTGGTACACTAACCCTTCTGTAAAGGGGTTCTGGCAGCGGGGATCGGAGCAGCACCTGAAGAAGTTGGTATCCATGCAGCATGCCTGCAACATGGGAGCATGTCAAAACAGCATAACCAAGAAACAAAAGTTTAAACAAAATGAAGAAAATCCTCTGGAGCTCCAGAGTGTGCATCCTCTCCTGAGGGCACATTTTTCTGGGCTGTTAGAGGGGGTATAGAGGGGAGGACCCAGCACACCCTGTTTGAAGTTTTATGTGTACAGGCTCCTTTGGACCACATTTTATTAAGTGAATATTTAGTATCCCTTATGGATAGTGAAAGCAAGAAACGCAAGGGTGATAAACTTCCAGCCAACCAGCTCCTAAATGTCACTGTCTATAACATGACAGTTATGAGCTGATAGGCTGGGCATTTATTTCCTTCATGCCATTGGTGGCCACTGGGACAGTGGGAAGGGGGCGGAGCCATGGCGACAGGCACCAAGTAGCTAACACTTTAGTGGTGCAGCCCAGGCCCCTCCTTCCCCACACTCCATCCTAGGTCAGTTTTTTCTTGGTGCCTAGGAGCACAGGCACGTTTTTTAGTAGCTGCTGCAGTTTTCTGCAGCGTTTTTTAAAAAAGTTTTTTTTTTTTTTTTTACACTTGCGGTGAGCAAGCCGGGTGGACCACCCAGGCTGCTCACCTGCTCCGGAGCCAGCTCGTCGTGAACTGCCACGGACCTGCAGGCTGGGTCCCAGCACAGAGGGACCGTGCGCCACGGAGCAGGTAAGCCGCACTTCCCCCCCTCCCTCCCCACAGCACGCAGCGGTATCGCGGCTGGGGGAGACGCGAGACAGAGACGCTTCCCGATGGAAGCTTGACTCTGTCCCGCAACGGTGACCGCAATGAGACGCGAGACAGAGACGCTTCCCGATGGAAGCTTGACTCTGTCCCGCAACGGTGACCGCGAGACGCTCGGTCTCGCAGCGGCGTCTGGATGGTGAGACGCCGGAGGGAGGGAACCCAGCGCACGTAGCCGCCGGGGGTGGGTGCGCTCCCGGCGGTTTCCTGGCAGTGACACTCGGTCCTCACAGGGGAAACCGAGGCCACTAGACCACCAGGGCTATTATTGTAGCGGTGGGGGCCGCCATATTTTTCTCAGCCCTGGCAAGGTTCCAGGAGGGGGGGGAGGTCCCTCACCTCCTCCCCGCCCAATCCCCGGCAGGGAGCCTCTATATGAGTTCCCGCCGGGGACTGCCAGCGTCCTGTCCTAAATGGAGGCTTGACTCGGTCACACATCGGTGCAGAGGAGCAGCAGCTTTTGTGTGGACACTGTGGCACCCTTCCTTCCCCAGTCTTCAGACGGGTCAGGTTGTATTACATTGACACTGCACCCTTGAGGTGTTCAGTGCTGTGTTTTCACACCCCTCTCTATATAGGGGTTTTTTCTGTGCAAATCTCTCTATTCACTCTGTCTTGTATTGAAGTGCAATAGAGCATAGCCATGACTTCTAAGTCAGGCTCAAAGTCCACAGGACCCTCGCGGTCAGGGGACGCTCCTGCCCTGAGGGCCTTTAAGTGTGTTAGGTGCAAGGAGAATTTTTCTTCCACCTCGACAGACCATGGGGGTGTGTGTACACGCTGTAATGGTGGGGACTCTGTGGATTCGGCCCCGTTACAGGCATCCCATTCCGGCGAACCGGGTTGGGCGCAGGCCCTGACGACGGCCATGAGGGACCTTGCTGAACAGCTAGCCGCTTCCCGTTCACACCCTCAGCCCCCACCAGTGCTGAGTCAGCCTTCACAGGCGACTCTTCCACCAGCTCAACCGGCCCCGCTCACGCAGTCCCAGCCTCAGTTGCTGGTGCCTGAGCCTGTTTGGGTACAGGGCCTTTCTTCCTCAGTGCAGGGACTGGTTCAGGTTTCCTCCTCTCTACAGAACCTGCTGGGTGCCGCTAGCAAGCGCAAGAACCCCAGAACCCGCACCCAGAGAGCTGACTCTACGGGGACGGATACTTCAGAGGACGACCAGGCGGACACAGATGACCCTGTTGACCTGGATGACCCGGACGACCCTGACGAGGAGGCTACTTCCCAGGACGAGGTTATGACCCAGTCCAGGGTAGATGCGCTGGTGAAGGCGGTCCGCTCTTGCTTAAACATACAGGAGCCAGACCAACCCCCTGCGGAGGAGGCACCCTCGTTTAAGCGCAAGAAGAAGGATCCGGCTGTGTTCCCATCTTCAACGCAGCTGGAAGGAGATCTGGCAAAGGCCTGGTCTGCTCCTAATAAGAAATTTACAATTTCTAAAAGGATGGTTTCTTCTTATCCCTTTCCGGCAGACGGGCGCACGAAATGGGAACGCCCGCCTCAGGTGGATTCCCACATAGCCCGGCTGGTAAAGGCTACTACCTTGCCTATTCCCACTGTGGCGGCTCTAAAGGACCCCACGGATAGAAAGATGGAACATGTCTTTAAATCTATCTTTACTCATGCGGGTACGCTTAATAGGCCAGCTTTGGCCTCGGCCTGGGTGGCTAGGGCGGTAGGCAAATGGGCAGATATGTTGACGGAGAACATTTCGTCAGGCATACGCAGGTCGGAGCTGCTTTCTCTGGTGGACCATATCAGAGAAGCCTCCACATATTTGGGCGAGGCGGCCCTGGACACGGCTACGTTAGCCTCTAGGATCTCGGCGTCTTCGGTTGCAGCCAGAAGAGCCTTGTGGCTCCGCACTTGGAATGCGGATGCAGAATCCAAAAAGGCCCTGGAGGCCCTTCCTTTTGTGGGCGATATGCTTTTCGGTCCGGAGCTGGACAAAATTGTGACTACGGTAGCCACTTCCAAGACAGCCTTCCTCCCGTCGGCACCCTCTAAGCCGAAGCAGTCCTTTCGTTCCTTTCGGCCGCAGGGAAAGCCGAGGGGACAATCTTCAACGAGAAGCCGTCCTCCCAGGAGGGAGTCGTTTGGTAGGAGCAGACAGTCCCAGTCTGGCAAACGTCAGCCTCCTAAGGCCCCGGAGAAGGCCTCCCAATGACTCGGGGACCCCTCAGGTCGACTCCCTGCCGGTGGGGGCTCGCCTCCTCCATTTTGCCAACAGATGGAGGGAGACGACATCGGACAATTGGATTTTGAGTATCGTGTCGGAAGGATACTATCTCTCCTTCAACAGGCGTCCGCCGACCCGATTCTTTATCACGGGCCGCCCGGCCTGTCCTCTGAAGGCGGAGGCTCTCAGCGCCTCCGTTCAGACTCTTCTCCAGTCTCGGGTGATAGAAGTGGTTCCTCCTCAGCAGAGGGGCCACGGCTATTACTCCAATTTATTCCTGATCGGGAAGCCGGATGGTTCATTCCGACCAATCCTGAATCTCAAGGATCTCAATTGTTACTTGAACATTCCGCGGTTTCGCATGGAGTCCCTCCGGTCCATTATACAGGCAATGGAGCCGGGGGATTTCATGGTATCTCTGGACATCAGAGATGCATACCTGCATGTTCCGATACATCCGGATCACCGCAAGTACCTCCGGTTTGCAACCAAGGATCTTCATGTCCAATTTCGGGCTCTACCCTTCGGAATCTCTACAGCACCAAGAGTCTTTACGAAGGTGATGGGAGTTATGGCAGCCTTCCTTCACCTCCAGGGAGTGCGGATTCTGCCTTATCTGGACGACCTTCTGATTTTGGGACAGTCCAGAGAACTACTCCTACAACAGCTAGGCATTACGCTGGACCTGCTCCAGGCTCACGGTTGGCTAGTGAACTGGCGCAAGTCCAGCCTGGAACCCTCCCAGGAGATGATACATCTGGGAGCGCGTCTGGATTCCCAGGCCCAGAGGGTCTATCTTCCAGACAAGAAGCGGCTGGCTTTGCAGGCCCTCTTACGAGGGTTTCTCAAGCACAGGAGAGTCTCTCTTCATCTATGTATGAAGATTTTGGGCAAGATGGTCTCGTGCTTCGAGATGGTGGAATTTGCCCAATTTCACTCTCGTCCGTTGCAACACCAGATCCTCAAGTATTGGAACCGTTCACCACAGGCTCTGAAGAGGCAGGAGATAGTACTCTCTCAGGAGGTTCGACTATCGTTGCTCTGGTGGCTCAAGCCACGTCACCTGTCCATGGGACGGCCCTTCCTAGTCTCCGACTGGGTACTCTTGACGACAGATGCCAGCCTCAGGGGCTGGGGAGCGGTGGTGGAGGACCGATCCTACCAGGGAGTTTGGTCCCACCAGGAGTCGGGGTTGCCGATCAATATTCTAGAGCTCAGGGCAATCTACTTAGCCTTTCTCCAGGCGGCCCCCCTGATTTGCTCTCGTGCAGTCAAGGTACAGACAGACAACGCCACGGCGGTGGCATACATCAATCACCAGGGGGGAACTCGGAGCAGAGCAGCTTTTCTGGAGGTACAGCCAATTCTTCGTTGGGCAGAACGTCACCTCTTGGCATTGTCGGCAGTGTACATTCCCGGCGTCGAAAACTGGGAAGCAGACTTTCTGAGCCGCCAAGAGATCCACTCCGGAGAGTGGTCTCTTCATCCAGAGGTGTTTCACTCTCTAACCCTCCGTTGGGGGAGGCCTCAGATAGATCTCCTGGCATCCCGGTGGAATCACAAGTTGCCTTGCTACGGGTCCAGGACTCGGGATCCAGGCGCATTTCTGGTCGACGCTCTGTCGGCACCTTGGCCGTTCGATCTGGTGTACGCCTTCCCGCCAGTGGCTCTTCTTCCTCGGTTCCTAAGAAGACTCAAGCGGGAACGGGTAAGGGTAATCCTGGTGGCCCCAAACTGGCCACGCAGGGCCTGGTACGCCGATCTCCGGCTCATGGCGGAGGAACCTCAGTGGCGGTTACCTCTCCGGCCAGACCTTCTGTCTCAGGGACCCTGTCAACATCCCAACCTAGCTCGTCTCGATTTGACGGCCTGGCTCTTGAGAGGGAGATCTTAAGAGACAGGGGGTTCTCAGATTCGGTGATAAGAACCATGATAGCGGCCAGGAAGCCGTCCTCAGCAAAAGTCTACTACAGAATCTGGAGTTCTTTCTTTCGCTGGTGTGAAGAGCACGAGAAGAATCCAAGGAGGTTCTCGTTGCCCAGGGTTTTGGCCTTCTTACAGTCGGGAGTGGATTTGGGCCTTCGACATTCCACTTTGAAGGTTCAGGTCTCGGCGCTCTCGGTTCTGTTTCAGAGGCGCATTGCGACAAGACCGGAGGTTCGCACTTTCCTCCAAGGGGTCATGCACGTGACTCCTCCCTTTCGGAGTCCTGTAGTCCCGTGGGATCTGCCTTTGGTTCTGAGAGCTCTTCAGGTGGCTCCGTTTGAGCCTCTGGAGTCAGTGGAGTTGCGTTGGCTTTCATGGAAGGTGTGTTTCCTTCTGGCAATTGCGTCAGCTAGGCGGGTCTCGGATTTGTCCGCTCTATCTTGCAAGCCACCGTTTTTGGTTTTCCACCAAGATCGGGCAGTCCTCCGTACCAGGTTGGGTTACCTGCCAAAGGTGGTCTCCAGGTTTCACGTAAACCAAGAAATCGTGGTTCCTGCTTTCCAGGATTCAAGAAGTGGAGGGGCTCTCGATGTGGTTCGGGCCCTTCGCATCTATGTGGATAGGACCAGGGAGATTAGAAGGACAGAAGCTTTGTTTGTTCTTTATGATCATCAGAAGCGGGGTTGGCCCGCATCTAAACAGTCCATTGCCAGGTGGTTGCGGCTTACGGTTCAGCAGGCATACCTTCTGGCGAATAGGCCGGCGCCAGCAGGGCTCACGGCCCATTCCACTCGCTCGGTAGGATCATCGTGGGCTGCGGCTTCAGGAGTTTCCGCAGAACAGCTGTGCCGCGCAGCCACATGGTCTTCCATGCACACTTTTATACGCCACTACAGGTTTGATACTTTCACCGAGGTCGACTCTGCGTTCGGCCGTGGCGTTCTTTCTGCAGCTCAGGAGCGTTCCCTCCCGTGAGGGGACAGCGGTGGGACGTCCCACTGTCCCAGTGGCCACCAATGGCATGAAGGAAATAAGGGGATTTTTGTCCTTACCTGGAAAATCCTTATTTCTGAATCCTTTGGTGGACACTGGGCGCCCGCCCAGACGCCCCTGATCGGCTGATGGGTTGGTTTTAAGGAATGCTCTTGTTCATGGTAATACAAGATCTCTCTTTTTCTTTCTTTCATTCTCTCCTTTCCTGTGCTCCTAAGTCCGGTGGTAGTCTAAACTGACCTAGGATGGAGTGTGGGGAAGGAGGGGCCTGGGCTGCACCACTAAAGTGTTAGCTACTTGGTGCCTGTCGCCATGGCTCCGCCCCCTTCCCACTGTCCCAGTGTCCACCAAAGGATTCAGAAATAAGGATTTTCCAGGTAAGGACAAAAATCCCCTTATTACCCTTGCATTTATCTCTCTCTTTTTTTTAAATCTAATTACAGGCTGAACTGGAGAAACTACAGGCAGCAAGTGCAGAATCCTCATCAGCAGGCATAGATTTATTACAGACTGCAACATTTTTCAATTGCTTTTCAAAAGATCTCTTGCAAATAGTGTCCCTTTTGTAATATTAGCACCTGCTTTATCACAACTGCACATTAGAGCTAAGTTCTAACAAACTGAATTCAGTACTGATTGTAAGGTTTACTAAGGTCAGTCAGATTCAAAGCAAATTAAGTACTGAGTTGCTACTGCTGAATAGCTTTTGGTGCATACACACTGTGAGATTTACATTCTATTAGACCACTATTAGATCTGGGTCTGGATATGAGGGTACACACTGTGAGATATGCACTATTTTTTCTATTCAATTTTGCTTGTAGAAGCAAAATTGAATAGAAAATCGAATAGATAAATAGTCTTGGCAGGCAAGACTATATAATACAGATCTGTACTATATATATTAAAATCGAATGTGAACACTCTTGTAAGACTTGTAACTAACCCAGATCCAGATACAGATCTAATAGTGGTCTAATATAAAGTAAATCTCACAGTGTGTATGCACCATTAGATACAGTACAGTATATGAGTAAATAAGAATTTTATGATTGCTGAAAAAATACTACGTTTGGAGTATAACCTCTTATTTTGGAGACTTATGGTCAAGAAAGATTTTTTTTCAAATTGAATAAATCTTTTCCTTGTACACGTAGCACATGCCTTTTCTGAAAAATAGCTCATTAGAACCAACACCTGACCGAATATACAAATAAAGAAAGGTTACGCCAAAAAGAAAAATTGTTAAATTTGTATTTTTTTGTTGTTTCTGAGAAATCGACAACATAAGACAATTTATGCAGCATGATGTTAAAACAGAACATTAACAAGATTACTGTAGGTCACGTCCAGAATTTTCACTTTTATTTACAAATAAAAATATTTAAATTATATATTCAAAACTTAAGTCAGAAACAGATTTGTTACAGTACATACAAAAAAAAAAAAAAAGCCCATATAAAACAAGGTATGTCAGTAAAACCAGGAGTGAGTGGTAGCATGAAGCCGATCAGCTCTTCAGTACGCCTTCTAAAAAGTCTCTCTCCAACATCTCCTCTATTTTCTGCCGTGCTTTGCTGGAGAACATTTTCTGGTTCTCCAACTTCATATCCTTGTTGGGAAAAGAGTTTTGGTATAGTATTGGGCTACCCGAGTCTCCAACACATCTGCTTGTGACTTTGCTATTGAAGACTTGACTGAGTACATTGAAAAAAGGCAACAGCTGTTCCATGCTGCGGATGGTGGACAATGTAAGCAGCAGATGTCCCGGGTCCCAGTCCAATATTCTCCCTGAGCAGTCATCTTCTGGATTTTTCTGGAATGAATTAATAAAACCGCTGTTATTAGGTAATGTTTTCCCTGAATGTTTTTACCAATTAATGACATAATTAGAGCAAAATTATAAATTTCAATTTGTTCCTGCTAATGATTAACATTGTTGGCTAATTATTCCAACCGACCACAAATATCGGGGCCTGGGGACAATGCTGAAACAAACAAAAGGCACATTCTGAGGAATTTAATGTTATGCAAGTTTGCATACATTTAGGGGTGTATTCAATTTGCGGGTCACGGCTGTCGAGCTGGCTCGACAGCCGTGACCCAGTCCCGTTCTCGGTCAGCTCGACTGAGAACAAGCAGGCGGGATTCAATGTCCCACCTGCCGCGGGGCGAGAAGGGAGGCGTGGCCGGGAATAGTCAAGCTGCGGCCGTGAGCTCGGCAATTCCCGGGCCGTTCTCTGCAGAACGAGCCCGACTGCTTGTGAAGTCGGGCTTGTTCTGCGAGATCCCCTGCTTAATGCTGTCGAGTAAGACAGCATTGAATAGGGCCCGGCAGCCATCTCCCCCGACGGGAGATGCTCGCAGGTGATTGAATATCCCCCTTAAGCTTTTAAACAGCTGTCGGTACTTATGTAATATCTGGACTCCCGTTTTTCTTATGAGACCGCGTCCCCTCGCGGGGCTCGCTGCGCTCACCACGCTTCGGGCGCGGTGGCTCGCTGCGCTCGCCACACTATATAAAGTCAACTCCATGCGTAGTTGGATAGTAGGGGTATGAAAAAATGGGGTGCCTTTAACATGGGAGCCCAGATAATACATAAGTACCCAGCTGTCTCCTCGGAAATAAAGGCAGGGTTTTTAGACACCCAGAACGGTATTTAGTCATTAGATCTACAATGTCTAGGTCATCATGGTCAAAAGGTTAACATTAAAAATGTCGACATGGAAAAGACTGACGTGTTTAAAAAAAAAAAAATTGGAGCCAACGTGTCGACAGAGGGTATTTCATACTCTACCATCCACTACAGCATGGTGGAAGAATATAATAGTGTGCCAAGTGCAGCAAGCTATGCGAGGGGACGTGTGCACTCGGTTTCCATACCGACCTAGGTCGATAGATAGGAGGAGAGGGTCAGGTAGGCAACCCTGATTTAGATATATACTTTAGATATAGGAAAATGAATGAATGTTCTCATATTTACAGCACTGCAGAATATTTGAGCAGTAAAAGTAATAGAAATCTATACTAAGCTAAAACACTGCATAAATCCATGTTTGACATTACAGTAACTATTTGTGGGCTTGAAAAGACTAAAACAATTAGCAAATATTGTAATGCATTACCCTCTGTATTAAATGCGGTTTTAACATTGCATATTCATTTGCTAGGTATCCCTGTCCATAGTTGATACTGATCCCAACATGCATTAGCCTAATACTTCCTTCTAATCAAAAAAATCACTTAACAGAAAAAAGTACCTTTGCTCTTTTTCTTAAGAGTTTTGCTAGTCGAACGACATATGGTTTAAATTCCCTCTGATGGGTGCCTTGCCGTCGAACTTCTAACCCTGAATCATCTGAGGCTTCTGGGATAAATGCCCAGCGGTACCTAAAAATAATGGAACATTTTTTATTATAAACAATAAAATATTTAAAGCACTTGAGAGAAAAGTTCTTACTAACACAAATAAATACCATCACTCCTGTACTTTCATTTTTGAATGTTGTACACTACAGTAGGTGGCCAAAAGACTACGAGTTGAAACTGTAATACAAGCATATAGCAATTTACAATAAATGCCAATCCTGGGATTGAGCATTTTTCAAAACCAATTCCTGGGATTGAAAAAATGCCCCAGAATTGGCATCCCTAATGGAGATCAAGCAACAATGAAAACAAAAATGGGTAAAAAAGTCAGTGTCCTGAAGGGCAAAGCAAGCAGAGACTTGCCTACATAAACTCTGCTGCACCTAAAAGCCTTTTCTCCAGAGTAAAACAGCGATGAGGTGTGCACTGTGTGTTATTTGCTAGATTTTTTTGTCAGAATAAGGATGTGTACTTGTCCTGTATCAGTTCTATTAGAGTATTACACAGGACTGTTCCTCTTATTATAGCATTATTTTTTTCCACGTGGTGATCTATTGGTCTCAATCTGTTACACCACCTGTTCCATCTCTCCTCATCTTTTTGAAGCACATACAGATAGAGCAGCCATCAGCCAGCCTGCTCCATTGCCAGATCTCCTGTGCTGGCGCAGGCTGTCAGACGGCAGTGACATGTTGTGGTCTAATGTGGCTAGTCTTTCGCAGATATTGCTACTAGTATTAGTGTGTGTTTTTCCATTATACTAAATTTGCAATAATCATATGAAACACTGGGTCCAAGTATATGGTTTACTCATATACAGAGTAATAGAAATAAAAGAACCTTACATCTGAAACTGAGGCAGATTATCAGAAGGCAATGCCAGGGCCAAGTCTAGGAATTTACATGCAGACAGGTAGAAGTTTAGCCAGCGCTGGCTGTTATAGGATGTGGAGAATCCATTTCCACCGGTGTATGTAGTCTCCAGACCAGCAACGGAAGGGCCAGAAATCCTACAGGAAGATGGAGTAACAATATTGTTACTGCAAAGTATGTGGTTACATACAGCATGATCATCAACACCAACAACAGGGGTGTACAACTGTCTGCAGTTATTACTTGGACATTCAAGTATAATACAAATACCTGGTCATATCTTCATCTGCTGTAAGTTCCTGCTCCATTAGCAGAAACACTTGTACCTAATAAAATAATGTACACAGTATTACTGCTTAAGCAAGGCATTGGGTTACTCATGTCTAATTGTATGCACAAATAAAATATATTTGTGTGTATTTCATGTGTTTGATGTACAACATAGATAAATTATTGAAATCTAAAAATATTCTGAAATCCGGAATAATCCGTTATCCAAAATTCTTCTGGTCCCGAGCATTTTGGATAAAGGATACTCAACCTGTAATGATATACTAGCTTATATCATTCTACTTTGCACATGGCTAGACTGACCGAACTAGTGGCTAATGAGTGCTATGGGTAACACAGAGCATGTGTCGGTCAGTGCCACTGGCTGTAGTGAGGGAGGGGGAGCCTTATACAGAATGTAGGTGCAGCAGCTCAGGACATAGCTATTACTTAATCAGCATGCTTCGGATAAGATGCTAGGACAAATGACAAGCAGAGAACCCCAGTTACTCACCAGCTCAGTGATCATGGTTGGCCATAAGGAGGTGAGGTGTTGAGGAGAAATCCGGAGGAGCAATACTCGGAAAAACAGGAAAACCTGGGAATGTAGAGTGGGCACTTGTGGCAGCCGCAAGCTCTCCACCAGCCTTTCTGTAATCCCAAGCGACACAGGTGTATTATGTACTGTTTTAGCACATGGCTCCATTTCTTATTGATTTTAAATGAACAAGTGTTAACCCCCAAACATGTTAAATGCTATATACTGTGCTTATATCACGCGTATGTAAAAAAAAAAAAGAGAAAATATTACAAATGACAAAAATAAAGCAGTATGCAGTTCTAGGTGAGGGTAAATGAGTATCTAGCAGCTAGCTTTGTCTTACAATATAACATGAGAAAAAAGACATCAGCTTATGGAGAGGCATAATTGTAATACAGACACATAATAATTATCCATATTTGATGAATCCTCTCACCTTGTATGTCGGGAAGAAATTTCTGATATTGGTCAATCTCACTGCTGAAGATAGCAAAGGCCAATCTCTTTAGTAGCATTGCTCTCTGCTCCAGCTCAGCGTCCCGGTTAGTGAACAGACTGAGAGAACTGCTCTGCGCCACAGCGACGCGTGCTGCAAAATAGCATTTAGGAATTCAAGAAGGCACAAACACTGCATTCACAATCCTTATTGCAGAACGTTCATACTACCCTGTGCAGTCAGACCATTCACATGGTCAGACTATACACAAGCTTTGTGCTCCAACACAAGGATACTAATGCCAGGTTCAGAAAGGACAGATTTAAAATGGGAAGCGAAAACAACTTACTCATTAAGTCTCGAAATGTGGTTTTGTCATGTGTCATCAGATGGTCCATGATTGCCCTCCAGCTACATGTAGAGATAAGTAAATAAATTTATTAAAAGAAGAATGTGCAATAAACAGTATATCAGGAGTAAAGCCCTGTACACACGGGGGAGATATATTGCTTACCCATATATTGCTAGCAATATATGGCTGAGCAATATATTGCTCAGTGTCTCCTTTTCATCAAGCGACCAGAGATGGTTGCTGATAAAAGGGAACCTCTGCCGGCGGTGCCGCAGAGGTAATCAGCTGGTCGCAGGAGCAAGCTCCTGCGACCAGCGATTAGAACGGGGCTGAAAACGGGAGCGCGCACCCGGCGATTTATCGCTGGGGCACACTCCCATCACTGACAATATGGTCGCCTGCGACCATATTTCCAGCGATTTCAGCCCCTATCCCCCCGTGTGTACACAGCTTGTGTGCTCTAGTCTTAAGGTAATTTTTGCCAGGGGCCAATCAACCTACCAGTACAATTTTCGATTGTGGGTCGAAACCTACGCAAACACAAGGAGAATATACACACATAGCACAGTTAGGGTCGTGGTGGGAATCAAATCCTTGGTGCTGTGGGGCAGTAATGCTAACCATTACACTGTCCATGCTGCCCTGATAGATCTTACATAAATATTGCATCTATAGATGAATAATTAATGGACTAAATCTTGTATTTATAAACATAGGAACATAAGGTCCTCTGCACAAGAGTTTATGCTAGGGTGGCCAATCCCGGGATCGGCGGGATCCTTGGATTTGGCCCCTAAAACCCCGGGATTTCAATCCCGGGATTGGAGTTTCCAATCCCGGGATTTCGGGATTAGACTGCGCATGCGCAGTCTAATGCCGGCCAGCGTCTGAGCGTGTGCTCAGGCGCTGCCCGGCTTCTCCCTTCCCCAGCAGTGCATCCCTGCGCAGCGTGACGAGTACAGAGGTCACGCTGCGCAGGCCAAGCAGCTGCACAGAGCCAGTGTGGCTCTGTGCAGCATGCGTTCGCCCCCGCCCACCAACCCGGCTGGCTCCCCAGAAGCCCGCCCCCCCACCCCCGGCTCGCTGCCCGCCCTGCTAGCCGCTACCCGCCCATCCACCCACCCTCCAGGCCGGTTCACCGCCCATCCACCCGGCCGGCTCCCTGCCCATCCACCCGCCGGCTCCCAGCCCATCCACCCGCCGGATCCCCTGACGCCCGCCAACACACCCGGCTGCCCGGCTCCACAGACACCCGGCCGGCTGCCCATCCACACACCCGGCCGCACCGCACCCCACCCCACATGTAAGTAAATATGTGGGGCGGCCGGGGTGCGTTTTTTAAATTAGGGAAGCCAATCCCGGGAATCCCGGGATTGGGCATTTTTCAATCCCGAAATCCGGGATTGAAAAAATGCTCCGGGATTGGCTTCCCTAGTTTATACTTTACAAAATAATGTAAGAATTACAAATATATTCAATCGCATTAGGAAGGGCTAGTTCCACCATACATGAAGCTGTAACACCTGGATGTGATAAGAAGGATGGAAAGAGTCTTACTGACTAACACAGGAGCCATCCATCTGAAAGAAGTTGTGATCCATGAAGAGATCAAAGGCTTCCTTCTTCCATGTGCGCCTGGTATACTGATAGCCACTGAGACTGCTTAGTAACTGCACACAAGCACGGTAGCTGGAAGCATTATGAGCGCTGCAATGGTAAAGCACAGATATGACAGCATATTATTATTAGGACAATGATTGGACAACCTCATTTCATTCAGAGAAGAGTTTTCTGGGGCGCAGATATAAATGTGCATAAAACCACAGAGGTCATCCAACTGCAAAAGTTACATTGAAGCCAACACAATATAATAGGTTGCTGAGCTCTTTGCCTACTGTAGGTTACTCTGGAACACTCAACCTAATGGGAGACGTGAAGCCTTGCACTGTAGACATAGGGTCTACTCAGCATCATCTTAGAAAGCTACGGTCAGCAAGGAACATCTGCCGTTGTGAAGAGCCTTAACGTCAATGCAGACTCTGTAGGCTGGAGAGGCTACATAACACTGTCAGAGCTCGGCGTGAACGTCCTGCAGGTGCTAAGGTCACCATTCTTTCCCAAAAGTTTCAAGAACTAAATGTACTTTATTAAATATCACAGACTGTACAAGGACATAAACCGAAGGTTATCATTTGTGGGTCACTGGTCTCAAATCCCTTTTTATTTCACCAGCACAAATGGCGACAAGCAGCAGTAATAATGGAGCAGGCGGTGTACCATTACCTGTGGTTACGTAAATAGGGTACTACGTAATGCATGATATTGACAAGTAAAGGGATAACTTTCTCCTTCTCATCACTGTAAAACACCATATCCAGCAAATGGGCAAGAACCTGGCAAGATACATAAATAAAAATGCTTAAATGTAACCAATCCGGGGTAACACAGAGCCACGGCACTTTCTCCAAATACTGTACGTCTTTTACCTCAGCAAGTAACGTCAGTGCATGTACACTATACACGGAAGGGGTGATGTGTGAGATTTCCATAGCTGGAGACAGCATAATGTCTGAGGGACAGAAGCAGAACAAATGTATTTGAGAACATCTACATATAAAGATTGTACCTCCTCTATACCCTTCCTTTACAGTGCTATCAATGCCATATGGTGAACGTTTGTACAATGTAGCAATTGGCTTCAGGTAAAGGGTGGTAAGGTGACCCAAAGTTATTGTCCAGGATGGGGTTGTTTTTTGAGAAGGGGTTGTCCAGTTGTTGACTGGTAAAAGTATGTGCAGGATAAATAAGCAAATATCTGTCAAATGTGCTCAACATAGACCATTGTGGGCAGTCAGTAGGGATCTACACCTAGAACACTTTATAAATATATCATGTTGGTTCAAAAAACAATCCCTTGTTTGACAATTATTTTGAGGCTACCAAACATGCATGTCACACATGCCATTAGCATTTAAGTGCTCACTGTCCACTTCACCAGTGCAGTCACTGTAAACAGTGGTGTACAATGCATTCCTAACACTGGAAAACATGTCTCTTCAATGCTAGGTGGTGGGTTATAGTGACACTATAAACCATGGTTTCTATAGGTAACACCTATGACAAACACTTGGAAAATGCATTTAACAAACAGTATTGGTCAAAAGCTCTTAGAGCTACAGAGATGTTTTTAAAAGTTTAAGAGCTAGTTTTCTACCATAAGACAGCAGAAAAAATAAACAGCAATAACTTGCGATACTCTTTACTTAGAAGGGCGCCCACGATTTTGATCGTGGGCATCGTTAGTAAAAAATCTCGGGCATTGAATGCACTAAAAAATCGGGTGCAATCAACCGACGAGATGCCCGAGATTTCCCATAGGGAACAATGTTAAATGTCCCAATTGACCCAATTTTCCTGTTCAATGCCTCAATTGACCCGATTTTTCCATAGGAAACAATGTTAAATGGGCCACAGAGGCCAAATAGGCACCCTGAAGTGTATAATGGCCACCCAAATTGTTAACGCCACCCCACGATCAACGTCAACCCGATGCGTGGCGAGCGCAGCGAGCCCGCGAGGGGCGGCGGTACGCGTCCTACGACCTTTTCATACCCCCACTATCCACGTCGGTGTGGAGTTGAGAATAGAAAGTGTGGCGAGCGCAGCGAGCCACCAAGCCCGAAGCGTGGCGAGCGCAGCGAGCCCCGCGAGGGTACACGGACAGCTGTGAAGCCCGCGAGGGGACGCGGATACCTGTGAAGGTATCCGCGTCCCCTCGCGGGGCTCGCTGTGCTCGCCGCGCTTCGGGCTCGGTGGCTCGCTGCGCTCGCCACACTTTCTATTCTCAACTCCACGCCGACGTGGATAGTGGGGGTATGAAAAGGTCGTAGGACGCGTACCGCCGCCGCTCGCCACGCTTCGGGTTGACGTTGATCGTGGGGTGGCGTTAACAATTCGGGTGGCCATTATTCACTTCAGGGTGCCTATTTGGCCTCTGTGGCCCATTTAACATTGTTTCCTATGGAAAAATTGGGTCAATTGAGGCATTGAACAGGAAAATCGGGTCAATTGAGACATTTAACATTGTTCCCTATGGGAAATCTCGGGCATCTCGTCTGTCGCATCGCACCTGATTTTTTAGTGCATTCAATGCCCGAGATGGCCGAGATGGGCGCCCTTCTAAGTAAAGAGTACCTAACTTGCAAATAATGGTATCATGAGACCCATGAAATAAGGATAATAAATTGATATGTGCTTAATCTGCACCTTCAGCCGTTGGCTACATGAACTTGCTCACTTCTAGACTCTGAACAAGGAAATGGTACCAGCTGTTTGTGGAGAGCAGGGACTGTGGAGGGACTGTAACTAGCAGGTGAAGGGTGGAGAAGGTCTACCAGGACTCACTACCTATACTAACTTCATTATTCCACAAAGTAGACTCCATAGAGTATTAAAAGTACAGTGAAAACTTCTATCCTACACAGATATACAACATAAATCTAGCTCTCTCTCTATCTCTCTGGTTCCGGTGCCTTTTTTTGCTTTGTATTTGTAAGGATGGCAATACCTTCAACATCAGATTCCAGAACGGTTCCATCTACAGTTATTTTAGGGGAAGGCTTCACTTCCAAGTTTCTCCTTAACCATGTGGTCTGCTCCAATGATGAACCGGCAACTGCGCCAATGGCATCTACGATTTTATAAGTGACATCCTAAGGCAAACCAGAAATAATTGCAGGTGTTAGAATACTAAAAATTAAGCAAAAAGGGAATTATTACTACTACTACTATTATTCAGATTTCTACTGAGAGCACATATTTTGCAGTGTGGAACAAAACATTGGATGCAGATTTAAAATGAGAGGGCTGTGACACAATAATAGCAAATGTGAAGACACAGAAAATGGGAATAAATACTATAAGTAAATGGTACTCTTTACCTAGAAGGGCGCCCATTGCGGTGATCGCGGGCAGTACATTAACGGCCGCGACGCGATGCCCGCGATCACCGTGATTTCCCATAGGGGTCAATGTTAAATTTAGTGGTGACCGCGATTTTACATTCAATGCTTCAATGGCCGCGATTTGGACATAGTAATCAATGTTAAATGGGCTACAGAGCCCAAATAGGCACAATTAACCCTTAAATGTCCCCCCAAATTTTTAACGCCACCCCACGATCCACGCCAACCCGAAGCGTGGCGAGCGCAGCGAGCCCGCGAGGGGCGGCGGCACGCGTCCTCCGACCTTTTCATGCCCTACTATCCACGTCGGCGTGGAGTTGAGAATAGAATAGTGTGGCGAGCGCAGCGAGCCACCGAGGCCCGAAGCGTGGCGAGCGCAGCGAGCCCCGCGGATACCTTCACAGTTATACGCGTCCCCTCGCGGGCTTCACAGGTGTCCGTGGCGACGCGGACACCTGTGAAGTCCACGAAGGGACGCGTTTACCTGTGAAGGTATCCGCGTCCGCTCGCCACGCTTCGGGCCTCGGTGGCTCGCTGCGCTCGCCACACTATTCTATTCTCAACTCCACGCCGACGTGGATAGTAGGGCATGAAAAGGTCGGAGGACGCGTACCGCCGCCCCTCGCGGGCTCGCTGTGCTCGCCACGCTTCGGGTTGGCGTGGATCGTGGGGTGGCGTTAAAAAATTGGGGGGACATTTACGGGTTAATTGTGCCTATTTGGGCTCTGTAGCCCATTTAACATTGATTCCTATGTCCAAATCGCGGGCATTGAGGCATTTTACATTAAAATCGCGGTCAATCAGCCTTTTTAACATTGTTCCCTATGGGAAAATCGCGGTCATCGCGGGCACCCGATTTTTATGTACCCGCGATTTACCCGCGATGACCGCAATTTTTTACCCCCGACGCCCGCGATTCCAATCGCGGGCGCCGTTCTAGGTAAAGAGTACCAAGTAAATAACTAAAGTATTTGGCCATTTTTTAATGGCCGTCAATGCCACATTATTCTGCCAATGGTATATGAATGTGACACTGCTTAGCTGTGTTTTTAAACAATGAACAAAAATAAGTAACAATTCTCCTATTAGCAGTTCACAGTTTTACGCTGCAGCCTAGCACCTTACCTGCAAATCTCGCTGGTCCTTCTTGTTATCTAGAGTTGGATTTTTCATAATGAACTCATTCAAAACTCTGAAAAGTCAAAGTCAGGAAGAGAACACATTTAATGACTTAAGCTGTAGGGATAAAAAGCAATAAACAGGAAACCCCAACATATATTTTGATGATCTTTTGGCACAGAATACGTTTTAAAATGCTTGAATCTGCCAGTCTTTACACATCAGTGGGTTTAATATAAACTGCTGCTTTAAAATCTCTTAGAGTGTATAAAACATTGGTGAGCTAAAAACTGGAAACGCTGACTGCAAACATCTGTGATAGATGTAACCGTATGGGAATATGTATACAAACAGAAGCCAAGCTTGTCCCTCACCACATAACTGAATGCAAGGATGACTAAACTTATTTAATTTAATATTTTCTGAATTTCTCCAACAAACTTTTGTCCTATTTCTTTGAATATTTATTTGATACTCTGGGGTACCGTTGTTTAAAAAAAAAATTGTGAACCACTGGTATAAGCAGTAAGTATGTAAATATATTCACACCAAAATCAGCTTCTCTGTTAGTGTACTCCCAAAACTGTGCTTCCTGGGGGTGCTGATGCTGTGCCTACGAAGAACAAAAGGTTTCTCCTACAAGTACTTTAACTATACATGCAGAGAAGTAGATTGTTGAATTAGCAGCCACCTGCAGCGAGCCCGCAAGGGTGGCAATCCACGACCCCCCTTGTCGGCATTTTGGCGGTCGGGATTCCAGCGTCTGTATTTCGACTGTCGGGAATCCGACCACCGGCTTTTCATACCGAATCCCTTAGAATAAACTGTATTATGCATTATATTTGGTCTAGGAATATCTCTGTGAGAAATAAGACACTTTTAAATACAATATGTATGATGCAAAACACTTATAAGAGACAAACTTCTTTAGGATAGTAAAGTAATCACAGGGGTGCCAGTGCCATCATTGATTAGTTGAATACCGACCTACAAGATGTGACGGTGAGCAATCAGCACTGCTCACTGTCACAGCTCACTAAAGAGCATTAAATATACCCATATGGGTTGAAAAGAAAAATCTGTTGGTGACCACTGGATACCTGACCACTGCCACTAACGGAATAGTCCCCAAAGAACCTAACACAAAGAAAACATCACCACTTGCTTAATTGACTAAGCAGTAAAAATATTTTGTTCTGTGAGAGAGTGGTGATACACACACACACACACACACACACACACACAATACAGAGAAGAATTACCCTAGTATAAGGAATTGTCCCGGAGCCGGAAGATTGAGTTGGTTTGAATCTTTCAGGAGAACAAGAAAAGAAGCCCAACTGTCCACAAGATTAGACACGGGAACCCTGTGAGGACACCACCAAATATATGTGAGGAATGAATGAACACAGATTAAACTTAAATTGAAGTGACTTTTTAAAGGTGAAAAACACAAAGCGCTTTATCTCAGTATATGGTAAATGGTTTATTGATGTATTTATGTAACAAACTAGGATAGCTAATTTTACAGTTCTCTGTTCCACTGTACTGTATTCTGTAAAACTGGCTAAGCCACCAGCATACGACTACAGAAACATTTTATATACATATATTGGGTACAGACAGTAACGTAAAATCCAAAAGGCAGCAGACAGGAAAGTAATACTTTAATGTTAGTCTTACCTCTGAACATAGGCATAAAAGAACTGTAGCATGCAGACCTCAAGTGAAAGGTGCTTCTAAAAAAATTTAAAGCAGAGGAAAGTACTTAGTAGCAAAATAACACAGCAAGTTATGTAGTCACTGTGTGCCACTGTACTGCAAAGACATTCAAAGCACATACTGCAACTCTACAGTACAGCAGCAGCATCACATAGACCAGATGCAGCCAACCAAAATGCAAACAAGAAATCACTTTGAAGGATGCATTGTGATTGGATGCTGATTATTGTGTTAATCATCAAGGCAACCAAAATGGCTTATTTAGCAATGATTTACTAGGTCATTGAATTTTGCACCATAAAACAATATACAGCATATCAGTGACTGTAATCAGGGCTTTTTAGAAAACATTTTTGTAACTGACAAGAGACAAATACATGATCTCATAATAGACCTGTACAGTACTGTACATAATTAGAAAATGATCATAAGGATGTGCTGAATATATCACCATGCAAAGGAATCTAAATGTAACCAATCATAAGGAGTTATTTATTAATTAAAAAATAAACATGAAATAAACACAGCTTTTGTCTAGACCAATGATGAGCAGACTGAAACATTTCACATGTTGACCTACAACCATCAAAAGCAGTGACATTACCCTTGAGCATATTCCATATCATGCCCCACGTGACACTAAGACCTCCCATTAAAGTAAAATGCCCCTGCAAAATTCTCAGACCACCAGTAACCCTCCATTTCATATGTACATCACAACTCCGGCACGTTTCTCAGTCCTCCATACATGTCCTTCCATAAGTCACTCAGACCGCACAATAAGTCTTCACGCATGGTCTACTCTATAGTAAAAATGCTTAGCTTTAGTTTAGAGCATGGGTCCTCAAACTGCGGCCCTCCAGATGTTGTGAAACTACAAATCCCAGCATGCCTTGCCACAGTTTTAACACTCCCTTATAGAAAAACTGTGGCGAGGCATGCTGGGATTTGTAGTTTCACAACATCTGGAGGGCCGCAGTTTGAGGACCCATGGTTTAGAGCCTACCAAGGATTAAGGCATACCACATTCTGCATAGCACACTGCATTCACTCCCCTGATGTGCTACGTTGTGGCATACTACATTCTGCATAGCACACTGCATTCGCTCCCCTGATGTGCTGCGTTGTGGCATACCACATTTTGCATTCGCTCCCCTGATGTGCAGTGTTGTGGCATACCACATTCTGCATAGCACACTGCATTCGCTCCCTTAATGTGCTGTGTTGTGGCATACCACATTCTGCATAGCACACTGCATTCGCTCCCTTAATTTGCTGTGTTGTGGCATACCACATTCTGCATAGCACACTGCATTCGCTCCCTTAATGTGCTGTGTTGTGGCATACCACATTCTGCATAGCACACTGCATCCGCTCCCTTGATGTGCTGTGTTGTGGCATACCGCATACTGCATAGCACACTGCATTCGCTCCCTTGATGTGCTGTGTTGTGGCATACCACATTCTGCATAGCACACTGCATTCGCTCCCTTGATGTGCTGCGTTGTGGCATACCGCATTCTGCATAGCACACTGCATTCGCTCCCCGGGTGTGCGGCGTTGTGGCATACCACATTCTGCATAGCACACTGCATTCGCTCCCCTGATGTGCTGTGTTGTGGCATAGCACACTGCATTCGCTCCCCTGATGTGCTGTGTTGTGGCATACCACATTCTGCATAGCACACTGCATTCGCTCCCCTGATGTGCTGTGTTGTGGCATACCACATTTTGCATTCGCTCCCCTGATGTGCGGTGTTGTGGCATACCACATTCTGCATAGCACACTGCATTCGCTCCCCTGATGTGCTGTGTTGTGGCATACCGCATTCTGCATAGCACACTGCATTCGCTCCCCTGATGTGCTACGTTGTGGCATAGCACACTGCATTCGCTCCCCTGATGTGCTGTGTTGTGGCATACCACATTTTGCATTCGCTCCCCTGATGTACGGTGTTGTGGCATACCACATTCTGCATTGAACACTGCAATCGCTCCCCTGATGTGCTGCATTGTGGCATACCACATATTGCATTCGCTCCCCTGATGTGCTGCGTTGTGGCATACCACATTCTGCATAGCACACTACATTCTCTCCCCTGATGTGCTGTGTTGTGGCATACCACATTCTGCATAGCACACTGCATTCGCTCCCCTGATGTGCTGTGTTGTGGCATACCCCATTCTGCATAGCACACTGCATTCGCTCCCTTGATGTGCTGCGTTGTGGCATACCGCATTCTGCATAGCACACTGCATTCGCTCCCCGGGTGTGCGGCGTTGTGGCATACCACATTCTGCATAGCACACTGCATTCGCTCCCCTGATGTGCTGCGTTGTGGCATACCGCATTCTGCATAGCACACTGCATTCGCTCCCCGGGTGTGCGGCGTTGTGGCATACCACATTCTGCATAGCATACTGCATTCACTCCCCTGCTGTGCTGTACCACAATGGTCACATGATGCAGCGTCTGTTCTGTCACACCTGAACTAATCAGAACAAGGGGCTGCAGGATAAGGCTCAATGGTTGTTGGCCTGCTGCCCATCGATGCTCTAGACAATATGTATATGCAATGTACAATAATGTGCAATGCTAAAAACAACAAAAAACAAATAAAACCTGCAAAATAACAAATTAAATAATAAGGGATTCATATACCTTGTCCTTTGCTATGGCAGGTGGTTGCTTTAATACTTCCTTTACTGTCTGTATAACGGTTTCTGTCCTCATTACACTGATGGAGCGAACCAGCTCAACAAGCAGAAGTTGTTCTTCACTTGCTGACGGGATAACCTTTGCATATAGTAAGTAAATAAGAGTAACTGTAGGTGTACATGTCCGCTGGTGGAAAAGGTTTTGCTGTACTGCATTACAGAATGATGCACTGGAATAGGTTTAATATTTTACTAGAGGAGAGAACTATAACAGCCATTGACAACATGTAATCTGTAACTATTCTGCTGAGCTTCAGCCATCACACAGTGGTGCCAGCCTACTTTATTGATCCCCAGATATGTATACATATATATTTTGTTGTACTCCAGAGAGCACTGTACATGGTTTGCCTGTCCCCACATTACAATGCATGCATTACCTTTGTGCGCGCAGAGTTTTTGTTCTGTCTTCTTTCATTCCAAACAAATGCAATAGCAGCCATAAAGTGCACCCCATGGTTCATGGAAATGGGACCCAATAGCTCCAAAATCTGCTGTCTCAGGTTCTGGTGATCACATTTAGTATTAAACAAACAATTACAAAATGTGACTTTCTCATTCTGCGTTTATATACATACTGTACCCCAAAAAAGTTTTGCTTATTAAATGGCATAATCTTAATGAATTATATATTAACTATTGTGTGTTGTACTATACTATATTTCACGGCGGCAGCATGGCCGAGTGCTTCTTCGGGGTCGGCGTCCACTCGCGCTCGCCACAATTTCTAAAATAAACTCCATGCCAACATGGATAGTTCATCCCTCCACTATCCACGATGGTGTGGAGTTAATTTTAGATATAGTGTGGCGAGCATAGCGAGCCACCGAGCCCGAAGTGTGGGCGAGCACAGCAAACCACGCAAGGGGACACAGACCCGGAAGTAGCGCGCGGCCATGCTACCACCGTGAAACTAAACAAGTACCAGATCTTCAAAATGCTTAAATATGTAAATGAATAAAACTACTCAATATAAACTGCAAGTAAAAACCATTAAAATATGTCATGTCAGGTCACAGCCTGAATGGACAGACATGTACCAGTCTCTGATCCCATCAGCCATGTCTTCAAGGCTTTGCTACGCTATAACAAAACAAGTTAGCACTGTGTTACAATAATACACAATACAGACAATTCTTTGTTTAAAGGAAAAGGCCATATTTCTACATGTCATGTTAGCCAGTTTAATGACCTGTAAGGTGTCAGAGAAAGGTCAATATATCAACAATATATAGCACAAACCATAGGAAGAATGCAATTGTCGGGGGGAACCTTAAACCATAATGAAGAGCACTGTATCATATATTGTTCTATAAATAAATAAGCCCAATTCCCTTAGCTTACACATACTGTATCAACAGCAAAATGGTTCCTTTTAGGTAGCCAACTATAAGCAATTTATTATCACTGATTTATATGGTATATCACCATCATGTTACACAGCATTGTAGAGAGAAATGGCATTAACTCACCTTCTATCTGTACCATACACACAGAAACATTAGAGTACATTTGGGCAGATGCTTAGCACAAGATAAGTGTAGCAGGACAGTTGCAGCTTCAAATATACTAGTATTTAATATACTTCTATAGACAAATTAAAAGGCATGCTGTCCTATAACCCCCCTGGACTAACTTATACAGTACTAAACCCCCAGACATATCTAATAAAATACTATAAGGTGTGTCCAAATGAAAAGGAGACTTTTGCTGTAGCGGGGTTATATCTAATCGCAGTAGGTTAATGTGTTTGCCGTTAGATGGTGTGCCGTTTTTTCCCAGTTAATGTCTGATCTCCTGAGTCAACCCACAATACCCAATGTCATGGCAGTGTCTCCCAGTATGGATGAAAGCGGAAACTTATAATTTAGTTTGTTTTACCTTTGTTGACCCAAGATTGATAGTAGTAACTGAGGCAGCGGCAGCTGTAAAGTTTTTCTCAGAAGTGTCGGCCTGATGTAGGATACTCCACAGCAGTGTGACTGATGACATTATCAGATGCAGAATAGACAGGATTCCACTGCGGGCTTCCAGTAAATGCTTCTGGTCTACGTTGACCATAAGCTACAAGATAATAAAGTGTAAGACATAGAACTTGGAAACACTAATTAGTGTTCAATACAACACATTAATGTAAAATCACACAAAACAAGGTGCTCCTATGAATTCTCAGGTAGTAAAGAGGGCAAGATACTTATCTTTCAGGAGTTTCAAATCCTGGAATTGTATTAACCCAGATTGTATGAATGAAAAAAAATTGCTCTATGAACTACATGTTCCTTTATAAAACATTTTGGCTAAATAATCTTTTTGAAGACAACAAAAAATAACCCTTCTAGTACGCTGTTGATTTACCTGGTGGTACTGAGCTGAGGGATCAAGCAGGCAGTAGTGAATGATTGTTGTAATGCCTTCTAGTAACGTCAGGATAATGTCTGGTGGGATAAAGGATGCCATCCACAGAGGCCTGGAACACACAGTACAATTAACCTCTTATGGTAACAGCATTAAAAGGACAAAAACATTGGGGGAGATTGTAGACGATTGGGTGTTTTCCATAGCAACTAATCTCTTTCTAGAATGCACATGGAAATGATATCCAGAATTTTATTGGTTGCGATGGACTACACCACTACTTATTTTAAAAGCTTTAGTAAATCTACAGTACCTCTTTAAGTATGATAAATGAGACAAAAACAGAATAACATACCTGCTGTCAGATAATCCCGTTTCATATTTGTATTGCTGGATTAAATTATCAAGATTTCTACAAAGCTGTAATGTCACCGAAACAACAACTTTCTGCAAGACTTTCCCCATGTAAGGCAAGGTGGATGTTATGAGACCTATCCATTGAGGGTGCATTTTACACATATAATGCTGGTGTAAAGCCCTGATAACAGCGCAGAGAAACATTCCCTGGCATGTGATTGGTTGGGAATGCATATACTGGAGGGAGGTCATTGGCTGCTGAGGGTTGATCTGCTCTAGATCAGTGATGACGAAATCAAAGCCTGCTTCACTGTCTTCTGGAATGGTTAACACACGATGCTCTAGAACAATAAGTCCCTGAAGAACTTTTAATAGTTGGGACTGTAATGTGCTGCCGTTGTCTAACTCATCTTCGGAAAAGTTAATGAGACTGTCCTCAGAAAAGCCTTCCTCAATAGCCATTACATTCTTCTCAGCCATGCGCTCATTGTGCCACTTCTGAGCACTGAAGATTGAGGAGAGTAAACAGTGGAGAATCACTTTCTGAACCTTGCACTTGGACAACATATCGGAGATAAAGCTAGCGAAGCCCTTAGCTGAGCTTTCGATGACCTTTGCCAACTCCGTGAACAGCAAAGTCAGGATTTCAATGCTCATCATCTGCATGTTGCGGTTGCCTATGAGATCTTGCTGCGACACTTTAACATGAGTTGGGTAGTGGCTTCTCATAAAATACAAACATAGTGAAATAAGGATTTCTATATACATGGAACTCCGGAAATTGTGGTTGGAGTCCAGTGGAATATTGCTATAAAAATCTTTTCCCATCACAGAGATTCGATGCCTTGCCAAAAGATTCTGGAGCAAAGACAGCTGAGGAGTGTACGCATTATTTACGCTGGTAGTGGAGATAGCACTGACAAACACTGTTGGACAGGTTTTTAATATGGCTTTTATAGAAGACAACACATATAATGTTCTTGAAGAGTCATACAGCTGGAGATATAATAAAACATGCTGGTAAAGAGGGTGGATATTAAAATGCGGAGATTTCCGTATACCAGGAGAACCCACATCACTTTCAATTTCTGAGATTTCGCCTTCTCCGCAGCTATACCAATTTTCCAAATCTAATCCATCACTGAAGAAAACGTTGGTTTGCTTTAATTTTTCATTTTGTGCCCTTTTTTTGTCATCGTCTTTCCTTCTAGGCATTTTAACTTTAGGTTTTGTACCCGTTGGTTTACCCCCCTCTTTGCCATTTGAGTCCCTTTCTGTTCCCCTCCCTTTGAAGTTAAACTGGATGTTACTGTGACTCCTTTTCTTGTGGTGCCCGCCCATCATATCCGAACTGAAGTCGGTATGGATCTGATGATGCATAATTGAGGGAGCCGATAAATTCCTGGAGATAGCATTCGCCAAGCTTTCAATGCCATCCTCCGCAGACACTGGCAGGAAATTAGATGTCTCTCTGACCGAGAGGTTACGCTCACTCCCTTGAGCTACTTCCTCCTCATTACCAGTTTCATCTACTGCTGAACTGCATAGATTTATCTTGTTAAAAGTATCTACATGATCAATGTATGAGCAATTTAATTCAGGATCTTCGCCAACATTTCTAAGAACGGTGCAAATCAAGTCAGAAACAAGCTGTTGAACTATCTCATCGACCGTGTCCTCCTTTGAGTTCCCACAGTTATCTTGAGCAGTTAAACTCTCTGCATCCACCTCATCTCCCACTGAAGACTGAGAACATCCAGAGTCTGAGCTCTGCAGGATCTCTATTTGCTGGTCTGGGAGATCAAAGTCTGATACCACCATTGGGATGGTCTCACTGCTGGTGCTCAGGAGGGAAAGTCTATCGCTCAAAGGATTCACTGTAAGGCTAAAATTCTCCATCTCGTCCATAAGACCTTGTTTAGATGTTGTGGTCCCAGAACAGATCTGTGCACTGGCGAACACTGCATGAATGTAAAGAAGAAATGTCGTGTAAATATAAAATCATATCCTTCCATATACACTTACTAGACTCATAAAGACCATTGCAGTAGATTTTCAGGATTCGGGAGACAACAATGTTCTAAAATTCTTCTAACAGTAATCCAGAAAATAAATTGTCTACTTCTCCAATTAGGTATGATACCATTACAGGGACCCACAATACCAGGACAATTATATTTTTCACTTATTTACATTTTCTTACTTAAAAGACAAAAATGGGAATACAAATTTGAAATTTATATAAAATAATATTAGGTACTCTTTACCTAGAACGGCGCCCGCGATCAGAATCGCGGGCGTCGGGGGTAAAAAATCGCGGGCATCGCGGGTAAATCGCGGGTACATCAAAATCGTGTACCCGCGATGACCGCGATTTTCCCATAGGGAACAATGTTAAAAAGCCTAATTGACCGCGATTTTAATGTAAAATGCCTCAATGCCCGCGATTTTCCCATAGGAATCAATGTTAAATGGGCTACAGAGCCCAAATAGACCCAATTAACCCTTAAATGTCACCCCAATTTTTTTACGCCACCCCACGATCCACGCCAACCCGAAGCGTGGCGAGCGCAGCGAGCCCGCGAGGGGCGGCGGTACGCGTCCTCCGACCTTTTCATGCCCTACTATCCATGTCGGCGTGGAGTTGAGAATAGAATAGTGTGGCGAGCGCAGCGAGCCACCGAGCCCGAAGCGTGGCGAGCGCAGCGAGCCCCGCGAGGGGACGCGGATACCTTCACAGGTAAACGCGTCCCTTCGCGGGCTTCACAGGTGTCGGCGTCGCCACGGACACCTGTGAAGTCCGCGAGGGGACGCGTATAACTGTGAAGGTATCCGCGTCCCCTCGCGGGGCTCGCTGCGCTCGCCACGCTTCGGGCTCGGTGGCTCGCTGCGCTCGCCACACTATTCTATTCTCAACTCCACGCCGACGTGGATAGTAGGGCATGAAAAGGTCGGAGGACGCGTACCGCCGCCCCTCGCGGGCTCGCTGCGCTCGCCACGCTTCAGGTTGGCGTGGATCGTGGGGTGGCGTCAAAAAATTTGGGTGACATTTAAGGGTTAATTGAGCCTATTTGGGCTCTGTAGCCCATTTAACATTGATTCCTATGGTAAAATCGCGGGCATTGAGGCATTGAATGCAAAATCGCGGTCAATCTGGCTTTTTAACATTGTTCCCTATGGGAAAATCGCGGTGATCGCGGGCATCGCGTCGCGGCCGTTTATGTACTGCCCGCGATCCCGCGATCACCCCGATGGGCGCCGTTCTAGGTAAAGAGTACCTAATATTAAATATGAAAATATGTTAAAAACAGACAATATAAACTAACCAGTTAATTCTAGTTAACACACACACACACACACATAGCTAGCAGTATACATTATCTCGAAGATACACACCATCACTGCCATTACAGGTCTTGCTAAACATTTTTCTATTTTCTTCCAAGTGTCGAATGGATTTGCTCAAATGTCTCTCAGCCTGGACTCGCTGCACAGATATTCGCTGAGTCTTTGGATGAAGGAGTAGGAGAAGCAGTGGTTCAAGGACTCTTGCTATGTCATGTCTCTGGAGCACCTGATGTAACCAGGCTTGGCCGACAGATGATGTGCAACCATCCAAGCTGTTCAGACTGTCCAGCATAATGAACAGTGACCTACAATAGTAGAGCAGTATTGGAAACGGTACCAAATAAATGTCAGGTATATATATATGTGATTTAGAGGCAGATGTTTTAAGCCTTAACAAGAGATAAATGCAAGGGTGATAAAGAGAGATAAACGTCCAGCCAATCACCTGCTAACTGCCATGTTACAGGCTGTGTTTGAAAAAAGTCAGAGGCTGGTTGGCTGGACATTTATCTCTCCTCATCATTTATCTCTTGTTAAGGCTTAATACATCTGCCCCAATGCCACTATGGGTTATGAGGTTTTTATTGGAAGTAAAACCACACAGCTATTTTGCCTCTGTGTTTGCAGAACCTTTATGATATAATTTCTGCTATAAGAGCTACTACCTTATAGTATTTGTACCTTATAGAGTAAAAAAGAGACCACTGGGATAAAGTGTTCTCAGTAAAACATATCCATACAGTCGAAGCTGTAAGTGAAATGTGTGCTTATTTGCATTATAAATTAGAATGCAAACACAATCAATCCATCTAATCAAATTTTGTTATCAAAGTGAACGAGTAAATTATGAAAATAAAAATATGCTTCAATGCCAATGAGTTGATTGCCTTGTGTAATTTTTTTTCATGTTTCCATGATCCAAAAACACAGATTTACTGAAGATTGTTTTCAGTAAAATGCAAAAATACCAGGGTCTAAATCGCATTACATCACAAGTAAAGCTATTTATATGAAAAACACATTGGTAAATGTGACAAACCTGTCAAATGTGCGACCGTAAGATGAAGACTTGTTGACATGAAGGTCTCTGGTAAGGTGCCACAGGACTGCAAATCTCCCATGAGCCTCCATCCTAATTTTCTGTGACAAATTAAACCATATTAAAAATAAAACTACTACTACAATAACATTCTATACTATGATCCACCAAAGAAGCAAGTCCATTAATAATTCTGTAGAACCAAAATTGCCTGGGCTATGTATATTGTGGTTTTGATCTGCATATTAAAAAAACAAATGTAGTATTATTGCAAAAAAAAAAAAAAATGTATTATTTTAATATGTTCTATGTTTTCACACTCGGCAAGTCCTCTACCTGTCACCAACCCCAACCCCCTCTCCCTCACGCACACACACACCTTGTTAACCTTGTTCCTTTTTTTTGTCCTCCCCTCTCCATCTCCAACTTTGCTCTTCCTCACTTTGGGAGTTCTTGCACTAAAACAAATTCTGCTTCTTACTCAAGACTCTGTTTAAAATCCTGCCTTTCTCTAATCGTTCCAGTCTGCACGATCAGAGATTCTTGTCATGTGCCACTCACTCCCATTTTGGGGTTTGTTCCTTGTTGGACTCCTCCCCAACACACTGCCTCTAAATCTTTGTGCATAATGATTTTGTGACTCTGCTTTTTCACGACCGGTTCTCCCTTTATGTTTTAATATTATGTGTTATTATTTTATTTCCTCAATGTCATTGTTATGTTTCTATTTCTGACATTTCAATTAGCTCTCAAGTTCTATCTAATCCCGCATTAAAAAAATAACGTCGTAAATCCTGTCTGAACGCAGTGCAAAATTAGAACTTGTTAAACTTCTTATGTTTGGGCAGCATGGATGGTGTAATGGTCAGCATTACTGTCTCACAGCGCTGAGGTCATGGGTTCAATCCCACCATGGCCCTAACTGTGTGGAGTTTGTATATTCTCCCCGTGTTTGTGTGGGTTTACTCCGGGTACTATGGTTTTCTCCCACAATCCAAAAACATATTGGTAGGTCAATTGGCTTCCAACAAAATTAACTCTGGTCTGTGTGTGCGTGTACATGTGGTAGGGCAGGGGTGTCAAACACAAGGCCCGCGGGCCAAATCCGGCCCGCCAAACCTCTTCATGTGGCCCGCGCAGCTGCCGCCAGCCTTCACCTTTTATTCTCGATTTTTTTTTTAAACAAGAAAGCGCCTCTTCAGCACATGCGCGGCAGCCTACAAGCCAGAGAATGTCTGTCCTCTAGCGCAGTGCCGCCGGTCGTCAACCCCTCCTCCGCTCCCACATGCTGTATAGGAGCCAGAGAGGAAAGAGCAGGTCCGTCGTGGTGAATGGTGCTGCTGCTGCTGTGCGCTCCAGGTCACTTACTGCTGAGTGTGCACTGCACAGTGACCGGGAGCACGCTGCCCCCCACTCCTGGATAGATAGTGCGAGGAGCGCTACTCACAGGAGGGAGGGGGAAATGCGCCTGTGTGAGAGCGCAGCTGTGTCCTTGGTGGTGGAGCAGCTCAGACTGGAGTGGATGCATCAGAGCGGGTAAGTGTCAAACTCTCTGCCTATGTGTGTGTGTGTGTGTGTGTGTGTGCACTGGCACATTGCAGCCCATCATTAATTGCTGTGTCCCATGATAATAAGCAGGACATATGCCCTAAGACTGAGTGCTGCCCCCCTGTGCAGGCAGCGTGTGCCCTAATGCACTGCAGTTCACAGCAATAGCAGGAGGGAAATGCTACTGCTGAGTATACAATAATTGAATGCAGTGACAATAATTTATGATAATAAAGAGTGGACACATAGTCCTACAGATACAACCGGCCCTTTGAGATTGACCAAACTGCTGATGCGGCCCCGATGAATTTGAGTTTGAAAACCCTTGTGGTAGTGAATATAGATTGTAAGCTCCACTGGGGCAGGGACTGATGTGAATGTTCAACTGTACTCTGTAAAGCGCTGCGGATTATATGTAAGAAACTGTTAATAAATATTGTTTAAAGCTGAAGATGATATTTTGGGAATTGGCTAGTCCTGCTTAAGCTCCCAGTAAAATTTCATATGGTGCTGCAGAGTTACTTACACTATACAATAAGCAGAGTTGATCATGTAGACCATGGTTTAAATAATTGCTGTAACAATACCTTGTCCTTGTGTGTTAGCTGCTGGCTGATAACGTCCTCACAAATATTAGAGGACGGGACCAGATTGTGTAGCTGATAAAACAGTTCCACACTTCTCTGATGGTGCTGTGGCGTCCAATCTCCCAACTGTTCCCACAGAGTCATCGCCACATTCTTTACAACACGAGAAAAAACCATAGTCAAATTAGATTTATTATGTGGCAACTTACTGCAATCAGAATACTATACACTGAGTTACATGCAAATGCTTAATAAACCCCACAAGATACATCAGATAAGATGCGCTTCAGTATATGTATTTTGCGCTAATTATTATTACCTATTAATAATTAACACAATGAAATACAGTAAATATAAAGTAAGAGCAAGCTATCTACCAACATATATTAAAGCAGTGGTCCTCAAACTGTAGGTTCTGACCCTAAAGTGGGTCCCGACCTTATCAGCATGGGGTCGCGACTCCATGTTGCTGACCATCAGGCTGATGACTTTTCTAATCTCAGTCAATGATTCAAGGAGTCTGAAAAATCTGTTGAATAGTCTGTTGTTAGAGTGCTCCCATCATTGCTGCCATGTGATGTGCGGTCTGCTGAATACACGTCATGTGATGACCATCTGTGGTAACTTGCTGGGGTCCTGTAATTATTTGTATTGTCTGATGGGGTCCCAGAGCAAAATAGTTTGAGGACCCCTGCATTAAAGCAACAAAATAGTAACTTCCTTTTATAGTCTAACGTACACCAGAGCGGTAAAAGCCAACAGGTTAATTGTACCATTTTCAGGGCTAAATAACCCGGTAATTAGCAGCAATTACCCGGTCTTTGAAACTCTGTAATTCAGCTGCCGCTGTCAGACCCCCCCTTCACTCAGGAGAGAAAATCTCCGGGTCTTAAATTTAGACCCAGAGAGTTGCTCCATTAAACTGGGTTTTCTCCTGTGTAAAAGGGTTGATCCGGATCTTAAACTCCAGATCTCCAACCGTGGTCTTTTGCAGGGTCGGAGACCTGGAGTTTAAAACCCAGATCAATCCTTTCACACAGAAAAGGACCCGTGTGTTTAACTGCTTCACCCGGAACTTCTACAGCCCTGAATTTTAATTTTCTGTGTGAAAGGGGTATTGCAAATAAATGCAGTGTTAGCACTTTATTTACAGTTCAATGATGTGGCAATATGAAAAAACTGTACAGAAATTAAATGAGATGTACATATGCCACAAAAGGTATTAAAATATAATAACACTATCAGACAAGTGGCTTTAAATAAACCCAGTGGGCCCATCAAAAATCAGATTTGCTAATACAACATGGGAACCGGTGTGATATAGGGCCAGACTCTAACTGTCTGCCAGGCTATTTAATTACAGCCCATAGGCTTCACTTAATGTGGATTTCTGTTCAAGAATAAGGAAGGGTCTTGTAGATACAGTGAGTAGTAGTCCAAGAGCTACACCTCCTAACAAGCATATATACACATTACACACTGGTCTGCATGATCTGTATGTATGTATGAGCTCTGTGTACAGTCCCTGCCCCTTCCCACCTTGCCATTTACAAGTGTAGCTACACAGAGACTTTACACAAACCCCGCTATCCACATATGTGTTTATTTAAGTTGCATCGACCCCAATGTGTGTGGGGAAAAAACTATTAAAAAAGTGACAATCTACCCACCTTGAAGAAATCAGTCTTCTCTGCCATGTATCTCAAATTGCCTTCAGTAAGAGGAGGTCTAATCACTACAGACACCCTTCCTTGGTTTGGACTTAAAGGCTGAGAGGTTTCCAAACCATTTGCATTTTCTCCTGCTACCACAGCAACAGACTGTGTCAGGCCCACCAGGTCCATCACTAGTGATATGGCGACACTCTGTATGCTGAAGTCTACTGCTGCACTGCACACATTCATGAGGGTCTGCAGCCATACAGGGGGATGCACTTTCTCACAGTCTAAGGGAAAAGAGAGAAAAACTATATAATGAAAGTTAACAAATCCTACAATACATACTGGCTCTAGTTACCAAATAGCATGGAAGTCATTATGTACTGTAAGGCAATATTCAATCAGGAAAATAAAAAGTATTTGAAAGAATGAACCATGCTTGTATCAAAGCTTTCTCCGAATTAATAGCATTCTTCATTTCTGGGTGCAGGACTTGTCCTACAATGCCCAGACATCTGGACCTCCTTTCCCTGTACTACCAGATAACCTAACAATCTTGAAGTCTGCACCTCTTACATAGCCAACATTTCCTAGTTAAAAAACAGTATTGGGGAACATGGGTAAAGATAAAGCATGCGTCGTCAGACTAATCAGCGCTGCTCTACTTTCTATGATACTGGTGGCATAGAGTCTGGCTGCGGGAGTTACTGACTGTTTAAAGCTCTTCCTGGGGCAAGGGTCAGCTGGCAGATTAATGTAGCTACAGTATGTACACATTCGCACTGCGTTGCACCTAAGACACAATTTCAATACAAAAGATGCCTGAAGTTAGCAGAGCTGCATGGAACCTGGAGGTCTTGCACTGTGTGGCGTATTGAGGCTAGATGTATAAGGGCACATCTGCAATTAATGCAAATAGTAACAGTTCTAAATATTTAGCTATCTATAGGAGTATGAGAGTCAGTTTTACAGTACCATGTCACGGGTGATGTGGATCATACATGCTATATTTTACCACTTAAGTGACTGGTGAATATTTGTTTACAAAGAGGAAAATGCTGTCCAGGTTGCTTACCCACTTCTGCCTTCCCAGAATGAATGTCTGAAGTATGACTGCCTTCTGCAATGTACACAGGGAAGCTGGAACATTCAAGGAACAGCTGGCAGGCAGCGATAAAGGCAGGGTGGTAATCTTTTGGTGCAACTTGCTTGCTTATTTTATTTTCTTTAACATTTTCGGTTGCAGGTGCCTCCCATTTAATATTGTCTATTTCACCCCCAGGGGATTCCCCTGGTAGACTGACTGCAAGTGCTTTAGGTGCTGGATTCTTGGGGATAACATACAGAGTGATGAGTCTAGTGAGGAACTGTTGGAAATACTCCAGGCAGCACTGCATTGATGTTTTCTGTGTTGCCTTTAAATTCCATGTAGCGGTTCCTTGTGCACTCCTGGAGCTGTGCTGCACCACCGTCTCCTCCGAACCCACAGTAGATGCCGTTTCAGTTTCTGATGAAGTGCTACCTAAAGGCAGACCAGCTGCACCTTGGCCATCACCCTGCACCCTGTCAATATCATCAGCTTTATCTTCCTGGTATTGCACAAACTCTGTAAAGCCACTCTCAGAAGATCGACTGCTTGGAGGGTTCTCACCATCTTCAAACACATCACCTGGATTTTCTGGCGTGCCTGAGGACAGCTAAGAAATAAATAAATAGCACTCAGTAGTTACTACACTTTTGTGATACAATAGATGTAACATTTATTTATTTACTTGTTAAAAAACCCTCAAAATGATGGTTTCTGCAATGTACTTTCAGTTTGAGCTGTGACAGTTTTTGTCCACAAACTCTCCATCCCACTCCCTGTCCCTATCTGCTCCTTCCTCCAATCTCAATCTCAACAGCTCCCTCTCTCCATATCCAGCAAGTTGTAAACAGATCAGTGTCCCTGCAAAGACTGCTTTCACTTTGGAGTAATTTGATATAGAGTGACCTCTACTGGTCAACAGCGGTACTTCACCTCATAGAGGTGAGGAGATGTTATCCTTTTATATATACATATATTTAGTGCCAGCATATTGGGTCACATGTTACAATTGTGCTTCATCATTTTAATAGAGAATTGTCTTTATATATTTATAAGCATCTAATAATGCTTAGATCCGATGAATGATTTTAGTAACAGGATGCCATAGCTCACACGTTTGGCTTGTAAGCTCCACTGTCTGTAAGATTGCATATAATGGCTGGCTGGCTGCTTTGTCAATGATCTACCAAGTTTCCAGGAACAAACATTTGAAATACTGAGGAACACAATTTAGAATGACTACCCAATGATTGAATGAATGATGAATGGAAAGCCAAGAACACATACAGCAATTTGTATCCATTATGCAAGGCTCCTAACCAGTAGAACAAGCATGGACAACCTGTCTGTTGGGAAAATGCACATCCCAGCATGCTCTGCCATAGTGTCAGTATTCCCTAGCAATAGCAAATCTGTGGCATAGCATGCTAGAACCTGTAGTTTCACAACAGCTGTAGGGTGGTGGGGGCTGGACATGCCTGCAGTAAACATGCAAGTATATGGGCAGTATTCAATGAGAAAAGTTCTCCGTGTTTTATGGAGAATTTGTGCTTTGTTTGCCTTGGACGGAGCATTTTGCTCTCCAAAAGCGAGCAACCCTATTCAATGTGAAATATTCTCCATCTTTCTAAGTGATTTTCTCCGTCTCTCTCCGTCTCTCTCCGTGTAGCAATTCTCCATCTTTTGATGGAGAGCTGGAATGTGAACTTTTAAACTAAAAGGTTTTTTTTTTAAATTTTGGTGTAAAAAAAATCAGGTTTTTTTTTCTGTGAAGGGGCATGTTATTTCTATTCATGTGCTTATAGCACATGAATATATATTAAATTAAAAAAAATATATTTAAAAAATTATTATTTTTTTTTTAACACAGTGCAGCCAGCAGGGGGCCGGAGCGCTCGAGCCGCTCATTAGATATTTATATATTCACTGCACCCGATCATTAATATGCACGATCGGGTGCAGGGAATACTGGGTCCCCCGCTGGCTATAGGGGGGGCAGCCTGTGCTGCCTGGGTCCAGGGGAGCCCAACTCCCCTCCACATTCCTCTGGAGCAGCCAGGGAGACTTTAATCTCTCTGGCTGCTTCCGTCCCCCGGCTCCCTGAAAGCTCCCTGCCGCGGACGCTCGTCCGCTGCAGGGGTTAAGACTCGCCGCGAGTGGCGGCGAGCATCAGCCACATTGAATAGTGGGAGCAGGAGGCTCCGGAACACGAAGAATCTCCACTAAAACGCGGAGAGTGCATGGAGAGCGAAATAAAACGCTCTCCATGCACAGAGAACTTTCTCATTGAATACTGCCCTATGTCACATTACAATCCTGTGAGGCTTTCTCATTGCAAATTTGCCACGACAATAAGTTGCGAGGAGAAGAAATAGAAAAGGAACAATCAACTATCTTTAGTATAGTCTGCAATTTTTTGTGTTGCTAAAACAACTCACTGAACGACTAAACACACTGTAATGAATACTAGGCATAAAAAGCTAGTGTCAATCATGGTTCTTTACCAGTAACTTTATGCAGGTGAGAAAATAATGAATACATTCTGTAATTGTACTTACGTAGCTTCTTATGCAGCACTACATACGGTACAGTAACTACTAGGAAATTGGCCAACACTTCTTAAAAAACACTGGCTTGAATGTAATAACAAATATATTTTTTCTCAAAAGAAAAAACAAACAATAAAAGCAATGGATTAATATTAAACATCAGTTATGATGCAGCAAACGCAGTGCTGAACTTCTCATTAGGCACGTTCCTAGGGGCAGCACTTGGATGCTTTTGATAGTACTGTACGCATGAAATGTACCAGTAAAAGTAAAATATCCACTGTACTGTACCATATTCCATCTTGAATAGAGTGTAGTTTCCAATAAAAATAATACAATTAGGTATGAGGGGGGCATGTTGTTGTGTCTGGGTTATTCCCGGTTCGGCCCTGTTTACAATGAACCTTTGTCTGCCCTGCATGTCACTCACAGACATTCCTTTGAGCCAGACCTCTGCAAACACAGCAAATCAGTCGCTTATACACATAACCTCGGCCAGATGACCCGGGTTGGGCCATTTGTAAGGCATAAAGATGCTAGGTGTATGACTGCACATCTCTAGTTCACATCACAAGTCTTACCTTCCTATCCTCTCTTTCTTTACTAGAGCCGTTTTGGGCACTAGGAAGCTGAAAATCACCTCCAGTGCCTGCAGACAGGAGGGGGGGTTGGACCTTGCTGAGGATTTTTGAGCAAAGTCTTAGTGAATCCGTCAATTCCTTGAGGTCCAGAGCTTGAAGATGGCTGGTCAGAGCAGAAATCATCCGGAGGAGAAGCTGAGGAAGATGTTCTGTCTGTATTTCAATATATGTCTCCTAAACAAAAACAAATATAGAACCCTCTGTTACAGAAAAGTAAAGCAATTATCGAACGGAGGAGACAGAGTATGGGACTGGAAGAGGATCATTACACAGAGTTCCTGCTTATACTTATCCATTATAAAGTACATCTTAAGAGTAACTCTGGCCATACACTACGCAATAGAAACACAGGATCCATCCAAGGGGGGGGGAACGGAATGAGCCAAGCTTCAGTCACTGTGCCATATACCAGGCCAGATTAACAATGGTAAAATAGAATCAGATATATGTGATCACTCACATATATCTAGAGAGCGCCACACCAATGGATGTAATCAATATAGATTTATTACTTTTAAAATTATTATAAATCTCTCAATAAAATGTACAATTTAATAAGTACTCACAAAAAAATATAAAAACACAATGGAATAACAATAGATTTGCATACACTCCTGATAAAGTCAATTTAAGGACTGTGTTTAAACAGTAGTATGTCCTTTGATTATCCCTTGATAGGGACTTAGAGCTTTTTAGACAATGATAGTTTCATTAAGGGTGATAGAACAGACCTCAATTTCTTTTTCTATAGCCGATGGAATGAATTGATGTCAATCTCTATTCTGTGTGATTAACAGACAGCTCAAGCTCCCCTGTCAGCGGTCGCCGCCTGTTGACGATCCGCTGATGTGATGTTTGTACAGGGGGCGAGCCGTCCGTCTCCAGCAAGCTGTACAGATTAGCTGTATGCCGGGAATCACAATTAGTGACACGGTGCGGGACTCACCCAGGTTGGTGGAATTACCAGTCGGACGCCGGCTGTTGGTATATGCTGGAAACACTGGGGAGATCACCGCAGGAAGGCAGAAGGAAAAGCGGCTTGAAGATTGTGGAGGCAGGTGGTTGTATCTATCACTTAGTAGTAGCTGTAGGAGGTGTATAGCTCTACACCTCTTCATCTTCAAGCCGCTTTTCCTTCTGCCTTCCTGCGGTGATCTCCCCAGTGTTTCCAGCATATACCAACAGCCGGCGTCCGACTGGTAATTCCACCAACCTGGGTGAGTCCCGCACCGTGTCACTAATTGTGATTCCCGGCATACAGCTAATCTGTACAGCTTGCTGGAGACGGACGGCTCGCCCCCTGTACAAACATCACATCAGCGGATCGTCAACAGGCGGCGACCGCTGACAGGGGAGCTTGAGCTGTCTGTTAATCACACAGAATAGAGATTGACATCAATTCATTCCATCGGCTATAGAAAAAGAAATTGAGGTCTGTTCTATCACCCTTAATGAAACTATCATTGTCTAAAAAGCTCTAAGTCCCTATCAAGGGATAATCAAAGGACATACTACTGTTTAAACACAGTCCTTAAATTGACTTTATCAGGAGTGTATGCAAATCTATTGTTATTCCATTGTGTTTTTATATTTTTTTGTGAGTACTTATTAAATTGTACATTTTATTGAGAGATTTATAATAATTTTAAAAGTAATAAATCTATATTGATTACATCCATTGGTGTGGCGCTCTCTAGATATATGTGAGTGATCACATATATCTGATTCTATTATACTTGTCCCCCTACAAACCATCCAATTTGTAATTGGGAGCAGCCAACTACGCTTCTATATTCATTGATATAGGTATCAATACCATTTAAGAATCTAATAAGTTGTGTGCAATTCCCCTCTTTAAATACCATCCGTGTTTCTCCTCCCCTTTTTTCTATAAAAGGTGAGGTCACTCATTGCGCCCGATTGGTTTGGTTTTTCCAACCATAGTTGTCAGATTAACAATGGGGTGCATGGAGCTGCAGCTCCAGGCCTCCATATAAAAATAGATCCCACATCATGACAGCATAATGATCACCAGCTGGCCACATGGTCTGCCGTAAATCATACATAATAATACTGCATTTCTATTTTCCACACAAAATGATTATATTTTTGTAATTATATATATATATATACACACACACACACACACACACACACACCAGTATATATAGTAGCTATCTACTTACAAGGACTATAATACTGTGGCATTAACTTGTGATGTAAGATCAGTCCTAGCTAACAAACACCCCTCTGCAGTAACAGCAGCATATCAATGATAAAGATAGAACAATTTGCCTCAATACAACGACTACAATAAAATACAATAGCCATTTTTGTATGTCACATATCTGTGAATCCGCAGGCTGTGAGTGTAAGGTATATATGACACACAAATGCATTCTGTGGTTAGAGATCTCATTATAATATGCAATTATTCCAAAATACAGAAAAATCCCAATTACTACTGGTCCCAATCAATTAACTCCTCTCGCAATCCTTTTGGCTGCAATGTCCCTTCCTCCCTCATCTTATGTAGAAGTAACACATACAGCAATTGTGTTGGTGTCAGCATGGGTTTGAAGGAAAAGTAAAATACAATACCTGACAAATCACTCTCATACTTCTAGTAGGCTTGGGAAAGGAAAGCAAAAGATTTAAAAAATGGAAAGAACAGGTTCAGCAGTTATTTGTAATTCACAATGCACAGAAGGAATCACGATAACATTTCAAAACACATTATAAATATGGATTTGCAATAGCAGTTAGAGAAATAGCACAAGTAGTAAAGCAAAATGTCAGCAGCAATGCTGCCAGCATCACAGATTCATAACAATTCACTTAGAAGGCTTGGAGCTGATGGAATAAGTTTTCTATATAAAGATGTGATGTTTTTTCATGGCCTGAAGAACAACTGCATTTTGCAAATGTCTTACTAAACCTATTTCATTAATTTAAGGTGGCCAACAGAATGATTTATCCTCATACACTGACTGTGGTTTACACAGTCGGTGTATAAAGAATCAGAATCATCCTTATTGGCCAGGTATACTTGCGCATACTAGGAATTTGGTTTGGATTGCTGTGCAACAGCCATTTAGGTAACAGTTAAACAGTGACAGTAGAGATACACATACAGGTATAGGCTAGATCAGGCATGTCCAAAATATGGCCCTCCAGCTGCCGCAAAACCACACATCCCAGCATGCCCTGCAACAGTCCTAGCATTCCCTAATATCAAAATGGTGACAAGGCATGATGAGACCTGCAGCCCCACAACAGCTGGAGGGCCACAGCCCAAACATGCCTGAACCCTGGGGGTTATAGATGCAGGGAACATATATTTCGCTGAGCTGCACAGCGCCGAGGCAGCCATCAGCGGTGCCACTGGTCGTTGCAGCAGCCAGATCGGAAAAAACTAACAGGTACAGTACAGTTATCACACAGAGAACACATACCTGCTGAGCTGCACAGCACCGAGGCAGCCATCAGCGGCGCCACTGGTCACCGCAGCAGCCAGGCAGGCAACAATACAGCTGGTACAGTACAGTTATCACACAGAGAACACATACCTGCTGAGCTGCACAGCACCGAGGCAGCCATCAGCGGCGCCACTGGTCACCGCAGCAGCCAGGCAGGCAACAATACAGCTGGTACAGTACAGTTATCACACAAGGAACACATACCTGCTGAGCTGCACAGTGCCTAGGCAGCCAATCAGCGGTGCCACTGGTCGCCAGAACAGTCAGGTAGGTAACAATACAGCAGGGACAGTACAGATATACATTGCTGTGCAGTGCACAAGACAGGGGAGATACGAGGGTACATGTGGCTGAGTGCACAGAGGGCCAGACACAAGCATAAAACAAACTTTTATTTTTAGAAGTAGCATTATTTGGACTTAAAGAGAAATAAGAATTGAACAGTTATTATCCCCCTCCCTTGTCCCAGTAGCAAGAAAGGAAAACATGCAGGATCTGGTCATGTCACAGATGTAGAGTGCCGATTTGGAACACGTTGGTAGCAGAACTTATAGTAGCCGCTGGTCTTTAGGTTAAGGATGCTATTAAGGTTAATTAGCATGATAAATAGCCCAAGAAATTAAGCTCTATGTACTCTCTTGGCTCTGAACAGCCAGTACATAACAAGGGAGCGCAGATGTGACAGGTCCTCTGTAATAATAACTGCAGCATATAATCTAGACGCAGCTCATGTTATGAAAACACGAGCTTATATAATGTACAATTATATAAGCTCTCTCACAAACATTCATTTCCTCTTAAATTGAGGTCTCCTACTGTAGGAAACTATTGTAATTAATCTGTCAAGCTATTAAGGCTGCCCTGTATTATTTTATTTCATCCTGCACTTACAATGTGGAAATGCTGGTAGAGGGAATGAGCATCTATATCTGTGCTTGAAGCGATGTTAAATTATCCAAAGAGGATCTTACCAAAGACACGATGTCCAGTAAGAAATCCACTAGTAAACAAAAATTGATAAGAGGTAACTCTGGTGGATTACTGCCGTCATTAGGCGAAGACTGGAGCCTTGCATGTAGAGTTCTCCTACAGAAAAATGCAATTACAAGTATCATTTGATTTTTGTGCTGTTTTGATGCAATAACGATTTCAGAAGTACAGGTGTGTCTACATACACATATCCCCAAATAGCCCCATTTGCCACACAATGCTTATTACCAGAGACTTCCACAAAATAGGTGTCTGTATCACATCGCTGGACAGTGATGGTATAAATCATAGACAGACTAATGGTCGACAGGGTCAAAAGGTGGACAGGGTCAAAATGTCGGTGGGTAAAAGGTGGACAGGGTTAAATGGTTGACATGAAGAAGGTCGACATGGTCAAAAGGTCGACATGCTGTTTTTAATGTTTTTAGGGTGTCTAGGTAAACATGGACACTGTCTAAGTGTACCGGGTCTCCTCGCATGGCTCGCTACACTATTTTATTCTCCCACCACTCCCTAGTGGATGGTAGGGAATGAAATACAAACTGTCGGCACATGCCGGCTGAAAACAGCAAAAAAATAATGCATGTCGACCTTTTGACCATGTCGACCTACTGCCTGTCGATCTTTAAACCCTGTCAACCTTTTAATCCTGTTGACCTATTGTGTGTCGACCTTTAAACTCTGTCGGCCTTTTGACCCTGTCAACCTTTTGACTGTCGACCATTAGTGGTCAACCATATGTCGGTCTATGATGAGTCTGTGTAAGACCAGTCCGGATGCCGCCCTGGACACTGGTGCTGGCATTTTATGTAGCTGCTGTGTGTGACTCAGAGGCTAACCTGCATAAAAACGCCTGAGTCCTGCTATGCACCATGATGCTTTAAAAAAAATTCCTTTGTGACATAAATACAAATCCTAAGTACCTAGTAGGTTATAAACAGATTGTTATGTGCCCATGATGCAAAGAAGATGCTACATTTCAGGGAAAAAGTACAAAATAGGGCAAAGAAATATGGCCAAAAAACAATAGAGGCATGAGGACAGCTCTGTGTACACTGTTGTTCGATGAACAATTGAACACACTGCTGGACACTATATAACAAAACATGTGCTTCATTAATTGAAGATATCTGACACATGTAGTGAATTCAGGAGATGTATGAAACAGGGATTTGGGGATTGGGGGCATCAGCGCATGTTATGTGATACGGGTAACACTTTTCCCCCTGTATTAATGAGGAGATGTTGCCCATAGCAACTAACCAAATTCTATCTATTATCTTCTAGAAGGTGCTAAGAAAATAAGTAGGATCTGATTGGTTGCTATGGGCAACTTCCCATCTTTGAGAGAACTTCCATCTTAGTAAATTTAGCCCTAAGTGTCTGAAACCAGGGGAACATCTGCATTTATTTCCAAGGATGCAATGAGGCCGCATATACTGCAGCTTGCATTTAATTTCACAGAGGGTACGGAGAGTATTCAGATCAGCTGAAGGATTTACCATTGATCATAAAGTACACACCTGAAGATTAAACACGTTACCGCAGAATGGTAGATTAGAATTAACCCTTTGAGTGCCAAGTAAATTTGTCAAAATAGGTGTGAAAATTGGCAAGCAAATATTTGTATTCATCATAATAACCTGTAATGTTTACCTTATATAGGAAATATAATCTTTTTTACAGAACATTTTTCATTTGAATTTATATAACAAATGTGAGCGACGCTGGTATTTTCAGCAGATATTTGGCATATTTTTCGACATTCCGCTGCCGTTTGCACCGATAAGTCCAGTTTTTAACACACAAGATGAACATCCTGTCATAGGCTCTAGACAGGTACATTGTCATCAGTGTGGTATGATATGTCAACATTTATTATGTAGATTAATGTTGACATTCATGATGTCTACATGGAGTGTGGTGTGATATGTCATGATATGTCATCATGCTGTCCCCGGTCACCCAGCTGTGACTTATCTGCTGCCGACTGCTTTTGTGGCAACTGCCAGTTATTGGCAGTCACTTCCGTCTGAATCATCTGACGCAGCGGCATTCTGGTAAGAATTCTCCCCCCATCTCTCCCTCTAGTGCTTAACAGTATCCCTTCCCCAGTAGCCTAGCCCTAATCTCCCTATTCTACAGCATAACACGATAATGACACGTGAAGTAACAACATTCAATGTTGGTACTTCAGGTTGTCAAAAGAACGTTTAATTGTTCTTGTCGTCCTTATGACTACATGTTCAGAATGCTGCTATCTACAAACGCTGACATTTGAGGGGTATCCATGCCCTGACGGCAAGTTATTGGTACATAGAAGTTATTGGTACATAGAAGTGCCGATAACTCGCCGTTAGGGTATTCAATGACTCCTGGCCTTTTCCCTGAGACAAGGTTCACTTACCATCTGCCTCTTCGCATGTTCCAAGGTGAGGTGGCAGTGGCAAGTGTGGCCATTAAAATGGCAAGGCTGGATTTGCGGCAAACATTACTGTGTAAGGGGATCCTTGCTGGGCTTTCATGGAGAAAATTTGGTGAGGGTTTTCGTGTCAAGGATGGCTTATTTTTGGCGAGGAAAAACTATCCTCACCGTACAAACCCCTTTGCCAGCGGCACTGAATACCGCTATTTATGTATGTATGTTGACATACAGTTCACAATGTCAGCACTGATATTTTAGAGTACAAACAACTCTAATCTAATTGTAGCCTTACCTTAACTACATGTATTGACATCATGAATGTCGACATGTTTTCTGTCAACATTGTAGGCATGTTGACATTATGGGGTCTGCATAATGAATGTCTACATCCTGACTGGAACCCAATATCATATCTGAGTCTAATACAACTTTTATGATTTATAATCCACATTCAATGTATACGGTGTATAAAAATACATGGCATTTAAAGGGGAAAAAAAAGAAACAGGTGACAAATGTCATCAGTGTGTAGTCTGCACCACAGCTAAAGCAAAGGACATTTGTCACTGCTGCGTTAGCAAACGATTACTTGCCCACAGGACCAAAAGTACTTAGGCTGTAATAAATCATTTGTGAAGCTTCAGTGGTATTAAATAAAAATTGGCAGCTTTTTATTCAATACAGAATTCCTTTTCTTACCTGCAGCATTCTTCAAACCAACGTGCGATGTAATCCCACATGTAGTAAGGCTCAAAGGAGTTAAACAAAAGGTTGGCTGTTTTAATGAGCTCTGCGGTCCTCTTGTTTTCCCTTAATTTACTGTAGAGAAACAAACAAAAGGCACAGTCATTGTTTTAGGTTATAAATGAAGTAGCCATTACAGAGGTACAAGGACATGTTCTCTTAACACGAAGGACAAATACTGCATCAGTGGAAATATACATAGTATGTACATATTATGTTATGAAACATCATGGCAATTCCTGCAAACGATTATTTAAAATTCTGACTAAATTCTTATATTGAGCTGGAAAATAAGCACACACTGGAAACTCAAAATTAGGGAAAAGGGAGAACAAGTCAAAACATCATTACAGTGGCGATGAATACCATGTGCTAAAACACGCATGTGTTGCGGCATGTGTTTGAGGAAATCAGACATGGAACTAAATGGTGCAAGTGGTGGTGGCACCAAAATTGGGATTTCACAAGAAAATATAATCTCTTAGCACTTTCTTAAATCCCAGGAAATACCCCAAATACTTCCAATGCTACCAGGACCTTTACCCTTACATGTACCTTTATTTATATTGCTCCTGTAAGTGGCACATGCTGTAACCTTATGCGCATGATACTTCTCACTTTGTCCAGCCTATTATAGTGCTGTTGCTCTTCCCAGCAGCACACCATCACCTGATTTTCCTACAGTGACACATGCCTACGCATAACTGTGATGCATGAGAACTGTGATGGTCACAAATGAGAACTTACATTTTTGAGCCATGAAACTGGCACTCCCAAAAATCTCCTCAACCCCAGTTATGACATTGATTTGACATTATTTTACAGTTGGACGGCTAATGCGCTCTTCACAAATACACCTAAATTGGCTATAGGCTTTGCCTTTGCATATAGGCAAAGTATACTGAGGGCGTGTTGTAGGCGTGTACTCGGAATTACAGCTATTTGGAAAAGAAAGAGAGTACTAAAGAGATCGGTCTGATATTATTTTTTGTCTGCACAACAAAATGGCTTTTCTAGGTTGCGTATTAGGGACTAGGTGGATAAAACAAAGAAAATGTTTCTATATATTACTAGCAAAGGAAACGCCCAAAAGCAGAACATTAATGAACAGAAGAGGGTCCTGTATACATTGTGGGGGATAATAGTGGTACAGTCCCAAAATGCGAATTGAGTAATCATCATTCTTTCCCCAGTGTTAGAGACATGTTCGTATCTACATGAAGATACCCAGTATCACTTACCTACTCAGCTGTGCAGGGTCCTTACTGAACGGAGTCTGTGTCTGAAGATCAAGCTCTGCTTTGCACTGTGTGTATAATGTTCTGAACACCTCAATTAGTACATCTTCCAGAATGGCAGGGCCTGGCACCAACACAATTGCATATCTATAAGTCAGCAATACACACACCAGGGACATCTACTTTGCTTAATATATGTTATACTGAAGGAACGTAGGGTCATGCAGACCTATAGTCTACTTCAGGGCACAAAGGCACACATAGTCACAGGTGATAGGAAGGCTAATTGATTACATTTACAGTACATGCGATTACTGCCTTCCGAGAATATTTGGACAACTGTCTGTCCCTGCTCTCCTCTACCAATGTAATGTACCCCCTTTCCCCCAGTGTGTCTCACCTCAAACACAATCAGTGAATAGAGGAGGATACATTTCACAGACCATGCTCAGTACTAAGGGGATTTCACCACAATTTACCCGACCACCGTCTATTAATGGTGTGTCACGCCAACAATGGCCACCCCTCTCCTCTAACCCCTGTTTGTATAACAAGGTAAGAGAAGTAGCAGGAAATAGAATACATAAAAGAGGAGGAGGAGGAAGAAGAAGTTACAGAAGAGGAGACTACAGAAAATGGCTATGGTAGGGAAAGTAATTATAGGAGAGTTGTTATTGATAATGAAAATATAAGAGTGGATGTTGGGAAATAACCAAATCTAATCAAAAGAGCTACAGTATATGACTGTATTGTATCATAACTGGAGAAATACCAAGCTCAGGTTTGTCCAGCAGACTTATAAGGATGCGAAATGGCTTTAGGTCTTGCATCAGTGAATTCTCCCGGCTCAGTTCTTTTCCTTGTAAAATTCCCACCATAGCCTGAAATGACAAACAGGGACACACATTTTTGTATATAAAAAGTACATAAATGAAAAAATGCCAAACTGATTCTGAGTACCATGCAAAGGGCAACCGTGGAAGCCTGCTTTACTACATTAATGCCGCCCAGTGATTTTATGCCGATCGCCGCAAACGTCATAATTAGTTTCAGCACATGGCACCAGCCCCATGCTAGGTGCAAGGAGTCTATCAGAACAGGCCCCTTCCCCGTGTACAAGGCCCAGAATCACACACAGCTTTTGGTACATGCCCACAACACTCCTACTAGGCAGGGTGGTCCCACGCAATTAGGTCCAGGACTGTACGGTGACTATTATCACGGAAAGCTAGATTTGGCCAAGGTGTGCCCGACTTAGATGGGTATATGCAAAATTGCCACTACTTCATTTTCGCAGTATGCAGAAACTTTCCATTACCCCTGAGAGATTTGTGCAATGCAGTCCTAGTAGATATTTATGAACCTATGAAATTAACCCATTATGAAGTAACCACTGGCAGTGACAAATAAGAAGGCACAGTGTAAAATTAGTAAATTTAGTGATACACACCTGCACCAAGAGATCTTTGGAAAAAGTACTGAAATAGAAAGAGGCATGTTCCCCTGGATTGCTTTGTCTCACGCTCCTTGGTCCTACAATTGCCCCATTGTTGTCATATCCTAGAAGAAACACATACATTATGCACATTTACAACGTCCATTAACTATGATCGCAAGGACACAAGGAACACAGGCACTGGTAACTCACCAAATGTGTAGTCCCCATAATGACCGCAAAAAAAGATCACAACACAGTTTAACAACAGAACGACTTACTAAGCTTCATATGCAAGATCATCTACCTGTGTCCTGTCACATACACTTACATAGCTCTGACATATACCCAGTTGTTTCTCACATGCAAAAACAGAGAGTAAAATTGCATCCCCCTCAATATAAACTATTAAATAAGCAGATTTCCCAGAAATTGGAGTTTAGAGAATGATGAGGAGTTGACATTGTGTTTAAAAACACACGAACATGAAAATTGCTGTTCCGTTATTCTGGCTGTATAAATCTAGCATTGTCCATGCAAATGACCCAAGGTATAGTGATGCTGGTTGCTAGGTAATAGGGATACATAAAAGTATGCTTTAGACCAGGGGTAGCCAACTCCAGTCTTTGAGAGCTACCAACAGTTCACGTTTTACAGCTCACCTCACAGATACACAACTGCACTCATTACTGACTAACACATTTTAAAAGATCCACAGGTGGAGCTAATTACTTCAATTGTGATTCTGTGAGGAGATCTGGAATACGTTAACTGTTGGTAGCTCTCAAGGACTGGAGTTGGCTACCCCTGCTTTAGATTGTCCAATTAGCTAAAAAAGTGCATTAATGATAAAATTACAAAAACAATAGCATAATAGGTTGTTCACATCTTAATTTTCAGTTGTGTCATGTTATTTTTACAACAGGCTGGAAAATATCCAATTTGTACAAATTGAGCATATTTGGGGAAAAAAGTTTCCACAATGCTAAAGCAGAATCTGCCACACCTGCAGTGCAACCTGGTTATGCCAAGGTGCACAGTTACTTTCTTTTTTTTACTTTAGAGCCAGCTCATTATCAGGCCCTACATGAGAGGAGCTGGAAATGCCAAATAACACGGGGGCACATTTCTTACACTTGGTGAAGTGATAAAGTGGCTGGTTTTTATCACCGACCAATCAGCTCCTAACTGTGAAGTTACAGGCTTGGTTTGAAAAATTATAGGTAGGAGCTGATTGGCCGGTAATAAAAACCGGACACTTTACCACTTCACAGGGCTTAATAAATGTACCCCTCGGACCCTTATCATACTTGGATAGGTGAATAACAAACACAGTCATTCATATTGCAAAAGGCACTGGATAAACTCTATACTATGGCAGGTATTCAATGGGTAGAATCGCGGCTGGCAGCGAATCCTGTGTAGGATTTGCTGCATTTTCGCCGCAATTCTCCCTTCGGGGAGATTCGCCCGGCAGCCACCCCTCCACCCTATTCAACGCCTCATTTTAACCCCCCCCCCCCCCCGCGAATGCCGCCGGGGAGCTGGGGGACGGCTGCAGGCAGGGAGATGGAAGCCTACCTGCCTGCGCCGGACACTGAGGGGTTGAAGGAGGGCTGTCGGGGACACAGGGAGAGCCCCCAGAGCTGGCAGGGGGCTGTGTTAGGGAGCCGCTACACTCACTGGTCCCGATCGTGCATATGTAATGAATATTAATGAGCGGCTCCCGTCCCCTGCTGGCGAATGTTTTAAAAAAATTTTTTTTTTCAAAAAATAAAATAATAATTGAAAATATATTCACGTGCTGCAAGCACATGAATAGAAATAGCATGCCCCTTCACCAAAAAAATAAAAAAAGCGCTTTATTTTAAAAGATCACATTCCAGCTCACCTAAAAAAGATGACGAATGTAAAAATGGAGAATTATGACGAAAATCAATGGAGAAAGCAGTTCTCCATTTAAGCATTAAATACACTCACGACGAATCCCAGTGAAAACCCCATTGAAATACACCAGCGAATTGCAGCGAGCATGAAACGGAGAACTGTCCGGCATTCGCTTTCGGCGAACAGTGAATAAGGTGAATCATATTTTCAGTGAAAAAAATTCACCGCAAGGAGTGAAAACAGCCCGATTCGCCGAAAAAAAACAGTGAATCGGGAGCATTGAATACTGGCCTATGTGCTAGTGTACCACAAGTGTCTTGTCTTGAAAAAGTTCCCAGCAGACCACGGGAACGAAACGCGTTGACGTCATCACACACCTGGTTAGGTGTTCTACCCGTCAGCCTCCAGCCTGTTTCATACAAGGAGAAGCTTACTACATGCTGCCGGTATTCCAGCCACTTCACGCTGAATAAGCGCATCGCAGCACAAGCTCACCCGCTGGCTCACCGCCGTCTTCACACCCTGCCGCACAGCTGAAGTGCAGCCTTCCCCCCTTGCTGCCGGCAATCAGCTGCTTTCATCCAGCCGCTCTCCACGCTACATCAGGAGAGCCGGGGCTCCACACAGAGCGGAGCATCTCACCAACTGTCCGACACACTCCTTCACCGCCGTGGTCGGTGCGGTGAATCCGTACCTGACTACAGGCAGGCTACACCGGCGAGAAGCCGAGAGCAGTGTAAGTCGCATCAGAAAAGGAACCACCATCCTCTAACAACTGAGACCGCTCGCTGGATACCCCCAAATACTGGCACGGAGCAAGTAATATCTTCAAGGGTGAGCAATAAGATTACAACCTGCGATTTATATTTACAAATTTAATGACCACTTGACTGTATATGAACTGGACTCTATTCTCCATTTACCATCACAACCACCACCTTCCATATATTTTTTGGTTATACTGTATAACCTTATAAAACAGGCTACTTGGCTGTGAATCTATTAGCTACAGATATATTTCCTTCTAACCTAGGGATTCTTTTTATGAGATATTTTTAGTATAAATTTATTAATTATTTGTATGTATCAAGTGTATGTATTTTTATTGATGTATTTTTCCATATAAAATTATAAATTTAACAGTGTGTCCAGCATCTCATTCATCTTCTCTCAGCCAACCAGTGTGTTGTTTTCAAAACTTTTTTAATCAGCAGCGCAATCCACTTCAAATTCCCCCCCTTGTATACACATTATATATATATATATATATATATATACACATACACACACACACACACACACACACACACACACACACACACACTGAAACCATGAGACCAATACCGCACACACTCATATCCAAACAACAGGGAGTGCTGAAACCAATATACGTTGAAATGCAAATTAGCATTTAGAAAGCCAGCAACATCTCGATGAAAAAATGCAAGTTTAATATAGTTAGCAAAAAGTGGCATAAGTGCAATTCAGACAGATAAAAATCAAGGGAAAAATACTCAGCATCTTGCCGACAGCTGTTTTGGTGCGTGTTACCGCACCATAGTCATGGGCCCATGACTAAGGTGCGGTAACACGCACCGAAACAGCTGTCGGCGTGATGTACTTCCTGAAGGGATGATACTTTTTAAAAGCACTAGAATGCCTATTGTTGCTGCTACAAGATGCTGAGTATTTTTCCCTTGATTTTTATCTGTCTGAATTGCACTTATGCCACTTTTTGCTAACTATAATAAACTTGCATTTTTTCAATGAGATGTTGCTGGCTTTCTAAATGCTAATTTATATATATTTTACACACACACACACACACACACACACACACACACACACATATACACAGGGCTATTTTTGTGCAGGCTCTAGCAGGAACTGTGGCCCTTATTCTAGTTCACTCTTTCAGACAAAATATTTCTTAGATGGACAAAACCATGTGCACTGCAGGTGAGGCAGGTGTAAAACCCCACCCAAATCAAATTATCTCTGCACAAGTAACACCTGCCTCACCTGCAGTGCACATGGTTTTGTCCATCTAAGAAATATTTTGTCAGAAAGAGTGAACTAGAATAAGGGCCACAGTTCCTGCTGGAGCCTGCACAAAAATAGCCCTGCATATACATTTGTGAACATGTCTTTCTAATGTCTTAGAAATAAAAGAATAATTATCATCATTATCAACATAAAAAAGGAAATTACTGTAAGTCAAAAATGATGATTCAATTGTTTAATGGGGAACCAAATCGCATTTCCCCCATCAATTGGGCACCCATTGTTTTATAGCACTGATTGTGCCAGCAGTGCCAGATCAAGCCAGGTAAAACAGCTAAACCTGACCACAGTACTGGGCAGTATGCGAAATGCTCCGTTTGGGCCTCCAACTTGATATCTTTTGCACATTTCTCCTCACAAATACTGCTTTCACATCGCAAAGCCTGCTTAGACCCAATATTTGAAACGTTTCATAAAACGGGTCTGAGCAAGTTAAACCCCTTTCACACCGCATATCTTTAAACGGTATTTCAATGCAGTTTTTGTCCTTAAATGGTATTTTAATGCCATTTTTGTCCCTTCACAACATGGGAACCCGTTTAACCAGTAAAATACAAAAAACAGGAAAAGAGCCCACAGTTAATGGATAATGCTCACGTTTGCACTTCCTTTTCAAAGTCCAAAAGAGTTCTCTATTTCTTTCTCAGTGGGATATATGCAAAAAAACACAAAGGGGAGGAAAAAACACACAATGTGTAGTCCTGTTTCCAAATACAGCTGTAATTTTCGGGTTTATAGGCCACACAATATTTCCTCTTTCTTTCCAGTGTTAGTATATCATTATGAGTTCACCACGTGTTGTCTGATTTGTATATAAGCTGTCGTACATGTATGCTTACACATCAAGGTATCTTTGTGACAAGTGTTCTTACTTGTATGCTTACATTCAACTATGTGGGGATCCTCACATCAAGGTATCTGACCAAGGACACACCTCCAGTAGATTTTTCACGCAGTTTTATTGTTAAAAAAAGTGAATTCATATATACATAAAAAGAATATTTTTCCAATTGTTAAAATTGTATACCAGTTACTATGGATTGTTCTATGGCCCAGGTTTGGGAGTCATGAAAAAGATGTTATATACCCGGGAATGCTCACCAATATCAAGGGTCTAATGCAAAGAACATATACTGGATATACCTTAAAAAACAGCAGCACCGCACCAACGCGTTTCGACCCTCAGGTCTTTATCAAGGTGGTGCTGCATATGGGTCCAAGCAGGGTTTAAATACCCTAAGTCCCCTCCCCTTACCCCTTGTCATAGGTGGGTGTGGAAGGCATACAACTCTTTGATAAAACATCATACTTATAATACATTGATGCAAAAACAAACTCTGCAGATGAACACATTAAACAGATGTGCACATATTCTGAAATGAACATAATTTCATAGTTTGTACAAACATATCAATTAAGTGGCCGGAAATCCGGACCGGAAGTCCATATATGGGCGTACTGCCCTGTAACCTGTATCTCGCCTTACACACATAGGGTATTACCTTGTGTGGAACTTTATGAGAACATGAATATACAAGAGGGACTGTTGATTTATTTGAGTATCCTACATAATAACACTTGTCACAGAGATACCTTGATGTGTGTTTAAAGCACCTGATATATGTAATCATACATGTACGACAGCTTATATACAAATCAGACGACAGGTGGTGAACCCATAATGATATACTAACACTGGAAAGAAAGAGGAAATATTGTGTGGCCCATAAACCTGAAAATTACAGCTGTATTTGGAAACAGGACTACACATTGTGTGTTTTTTCTCCCCTTTGTGTTTTTTTGCATATATCCCACTGAGAAAGAAATAGAGAACTCTTTTGGACTTTGAAAAGGAAGTGCAAACGTGAGCATTATCCCCTAATTGTGGGCGCTTTCCCTGTTTTTTGTATTTTACTGTTTATCCATTACCCAGGGAAGGTAACCCCTGGGCAGGTTAGTGCTGCCTTTTTCAGCGCCATTGTTTGTATTACATTTTATTGTATTGAACCCGTTTAAACCCATAGAAAACAGTAGATGAAAAAAACTGAAATGGGTAAAACACTGCTTTATTACCATTAAGAAATACTAGTTTTTGTAGAACCAGTAAATTCACTCTGCACCTTTCAGACTGCACATATTACAGTTTTGAAACGGTAAAAAAACGGCAAAATACCAGGTAAAAAGTGCGGTCTGAAAGTGGTATAACTCAGGAAGCGGTGAGCAGGGAAGAAGTTAGTGCACCTGTCGACAGAAACACCCAAATAGTTGCTAGCAGGCAGGCACAGATGCAGGGGAGTGCGAGAACAATTGAATTGCCCACATAATGTGCTTGCATTTTTCCATTTCTGTTAAATTGGTTTAGTTACCTGAGCAACTTTCAGGATGATGGAATAACAAATATTTACCCATGTAAACATAAAAGTTTCATATTTATGTTACCTACAATCCTGTCTGAGAAGCTGGTTGTCAGTTTTGTAGACATTACAACAGAGAGAGAGAGACATAGGTATAAACTGCATCTGATAAGGTTAAGATAAGTTGTATACACGTATGTAAACTATGTGCTGCCAAAGTGCAAGTTAATTACACACATCCACTATTGGACACTAAACTTGCAGGAGTAAGCAACCAATTATATATCAATCAATCAACCTTACCAGGTTTAATCAAATAATCCTTTAATCAGAGATCCCATTTATTGACTGTGACAAATATGTTACATTTTACTAATACAGTGAATACTCACTGCATACAAATGGCTTAATTCAAACAAGCATTATTAGATCATGCATATATACTGTATAGTAGTGTTCATTCTAGCGCCCACTATCTTTGAAACCCCATGCAGTTCCTGCGGTGTCGCGGTCTGCTGTGGTGTTTCTAGCACAGGTCTGGTTTGCATAGCAGTGCTGATACACAGACCACGCTAGAAGCACTACAGCAGACAGCGACACCCCAGGCAGGGAAGAGGAACTGCATGGGTTTTCAAAGATAGCAGGTGCTAGAATGAACACTAGTATAGTGACATAGTAAGAAAACCACATGACAATTGTAAATAATATATAGCGCACCATTTCAGCTAAATAAAATAATAGACTTACCCAGAAGCCATGCATAAAGCCGCCTATTTAAGGACATATCTCTGCGCAAGACAACTCGGAGTGCAGCGGACAGTATATGGATCATGTCAGGTCGAGTCGCCTATGTAAGGAAGGAAGTGGGGGTAATAAACAGTTACCAATGGGCTGCTTTAAATAGATATATTATTTACCTTAATATCATGGATAATTTCAATAAAAGCACAACACACTTATACGATGTCAAAATGTAACTTAAAAGCTGCACTACGACAGAAAAAGGTCTTCAGAAGGTGGGGGAAAGCAGAAGCTGCAATAGCCTACATTATGTTCTACAGCCCAAGTTGTCAGACACAGCGTGAGAAATAATGCATGCACCATACAAACGTCTGCGTGAAGCAGCCCTGTGGCATCAACCAGGAGGAGATCCATAGCTCCAGGTAGTAATACACCTATATTCCGAGGGCACAATATGGGCATATTTGAATAGATGCAGTGTTAGGATTAATTCTACTTTGCCCTTTGATTTTTCTATAAAAAAATACTGATGAAAACAGCATCAGCTGAATCCCTGATCGTTTATATACAGCATCCAGTGTGTTTGAATAGGAGATCGTATCGAGGAATAAGCTGCTGCTTATGTATGGACCCAATTACATGATCACCAGATATTTTAGATGTTTTAAATATTCATAAGTGAAAAAAAAAACCTGAAAAACATTATTGAAAATAGATATTTAGATTAACCCTAGTACAGTACCTGACTCATGTGGAAGGGGAAACAAAACAGGATGAGGTCTAACGTACTCCTCTGAACCAACACACTGGAGTCTTGCACGGATGTGCTCACGGCCTCCACCTGAAGTGCAACAGTTATAAAAAGCATATTTAAAGAACATGTAACACGTCATATATCAACACAAGATGTATTACAGGATGCCAATATGCATCTAAATATAAACAAGGGTTAAAGCCAACGTTGAACAACATTACTTTTTTTTTGGTACAAACAGATATCAGTAGATCATAAAGTGAACATGGTCTTTACATATCAATAGATCATATTAACCCTTTGAGTGGCAATTGAATTTGTCAAAATTAGGTGTGAAAATTGCCAAACATTTATATTCATCATATGTAGCTTTCACATCACATAAAACATTTTGAAACGTTTTGAAAAACTGTAATTTTAAATAGTATTTTAAACGGGTCTAGTGTTCATATTGAAGCAGATTACCATTTAAAAATACCGTTTAAGTACCATTCACATCACCAGTCAAGCCGTTTAACCTCTGAACACGTTTCTACCCACAGCTTATTTCCTGGTTCAGGGAAGGGACACAAGACAAGGGACAGCCTATCACAGTGCTCTAACCTTTATTTTTTACTAAATACCATTTCAGTGCCATTCAGACAGCACAAAAAACGGCTCTGAATTGGCTTTAAAACGGGTAGGACTCTGCTTTTTAAACGTGTTGAAATACCAGTTAACTTTAAATGGTATTTCAACTATGACACTTTCACACTGCAGCCTTAAACGTTTTAAAAGGCAAAAAAACGGCAATATACCGTTTTAAAAGTGTGATGTGAAAGCTACAATAGTGGCCTGTAATGTTTACGTTGTATAGGAAATATCATCATTTTTACACAACATTTTGTATTTGTTATTATATAAACCAATGTGAGCGACGCTGGCACTTTTAGTGGATATTTTGCACATCTCTTGTAGAGATGTTGGTACTCAAAGGGTTAATCCTCCTGGCCTTTATCCATTCTTTAAATTAGTTTAGAATGTCTTTAGAACATGTATCAAACAAACAAAACAGTAAGATACAGTAATATATAATAGAACTAAACAAACATTTTGAAACAATAAAAGTGGCCAATTGATCAATACAATAGATACTGTAGATACCACAACTTTATAATGATCATAACATATATCAAAAAACAAACACAGACACACACACTAATAATGTCACAAATTAAACAAAAATGATTCTTTATATGTGGTGGTTTCCCGGCACATTGGCAACCATCATAAAAAAGCTTCCAGAAAGCAGAGTATTTGTGGCCTCATTCAGGTTAGTATATAAATCCAATGGTTAACATACAAATCCAATGGTGGGGAAACTGCACATGCACAAGCCCCATTCTGCTGCAAGTCCTGTATGATAGCTCGCAGTCTATCTTCAGCCGCAGCACATTAGGGGGCCAGAGCGCAGACAGTGACAGGCACCGATGTGCCGAGCCCTGGATCTGCATTGTCAGTTGTATACTTCCTTGACCTGGTAAAATAAGTTCCCATGGCCAGTCTGAGTAAGCTTTGGACCAAGTACCTGGACCACAGATGCTGAGAGGAGGTACCCTTTTCTACTGACTTCTGATGCAGAATTAGCAGATTAGTTGTACGATATTGCAGCTGTGCTATACCATACATACTAGAATCAGGCCCTTTATTCTCGCTTTTAACAGAGCAATAAATGCTGTTCTCACCCCCTTCAGTTCCCCTCTACAACACCATTTGATTTTGTAAACTGGTAAAGCTTTTCAGAAAATACAGTAGGGCCACGGGTCCATTTACATTACTGGATATATTATTTTTTATACCATCAGCATTTTCCAAACTTTGAGTTGTGTTTAACTATTAACAATTGCGTTTTGCCGAATCCCAATACACATCCTTAAAATAAACCCCACATTACAGGCAAACAAAAAAAAATGACATTAGTAAATATATTTAGCAACTACAATAAATACAAAATGATAAACATTCGTGCAAGTATATTTCCAAATGATTATATCTTATCAAAATATAGAACACATGCAGAAATGAAAGGAGGATAGTGGATTTCTTTTTTTGGTACTTGTTTCCTAGCACGGCCACAATCGCGATGCCCGCGATTTCCCCATAGGCTTCAATGTTAAAATATTTTAACATTGAAGCCTATGCGCGTCCGACGCGATGCCCCCGATTTCTCCATAGGCTTCAATGTTAAAATATTTTAACATTGAAGCCTATGCGATGGACCCGATTTATCCATAGGCTTCAATGTTAATATTTTAACATTGAAAATGAGTGCATTTAACAGGTAAAAATGGGAAATGGCCCAATATGGTCCATTTCTCATTGGGTATGGCCCCGGCATATGTGTGTAAAAAATAATGGCCCCCCATTGTGACCGCCACCCCCACGCCCGGGCGTCCCTCGCGGGCTTGACAGGTATCCGCGTCCTCTCGCCACGCTTCGGGCTCGGTGGCTCGCTACGCTCGCCAAACTATATATTCTCAACTCCACGCCGACGTGGATAGTAGGGGAATGAAAAGGTCGTAGGACGCGCACCGCCGCCGCTCGCCACGCTTCGGGTTCGCGTCAATCGTGGGGGTGGCGGCCACAATGGGGGGCCATTATTTTTTACACACATGCCGGGGCCATAGCCAATGAGAAATGGCCCATACTGGGCCATTTACTTTTTTTTTCTATGTTAAATGTACTCAGTTTCAATGTTAAAATAATTTAACATTGAAGCCTATGGAGACGCGATGGACCCGATTTCTCCATAGGCTTCAATGTTAAATTATTTTAACATTGAAGCCTATGGAGAAATCGGGTACATCGCGTAGGTCGCGTAGGTCGCGTTGTGTGCGTTTTGGTATGCACCCGACGCGATTTTTTCCGACACGACCACCACGATAGAAATCGTGGTGGCCGTGCTAGGAAACAAGTACCCTTTTTTTTCTTTTCCTTGAGCTGTCAGAACCTTAGCAGGTTTGCAGATCACATTACCATTAATTCAATGTCACTTCCAATGATGTACAGCTGGTCTTCCATTGACAGCTTCCGATTGAGATGGGACAGGACATATGTGATGCCAGGCAGTCGTACAGCAGGACTGGTGAGCAGACTGCCCCAGAGAGCACTATAAAAGGCAGATTGTTCCACTGCTGAGGCCACCTTCTCCAGGAGGGTGTTAGTTCTGCAAAGTGTAAGGCATGTAATGGCATAAATCATTTTACTAGCACTGCAAAATCTTGTATACGGGAAAAAAGGCAACACAACTTTTAAGACAGGTAAATAATGATAGGCATTACCATTGCACTGTTAAAAGTGTACCACAAGTAATGAGGAAAGCTATATTACCAGTAACATCTTGTATCCCTATTTACACACAACAGTAAGGGGTCAATTCAATTATGGGTTAGGGGGCCAAGTGTTGCTGCAATGATACCATGGGGGAAATGTAATAGGACGAGAGAATTAGAAAGTGAGAGATTTGGTAAACACTGTAATTGCCGCTTTACAAAAAACTCCAAACTTACCAAATCTCTCACTTCCTGATTCTCTCATCCTATTACATTTCCCCCCATATCTCACTGCAGACTTGCAGATTTTAGTACGGAGCTCTGTAGGTATGTAAAGAAAATTATGCGAGTACAGGGCTCCCAGAACTGTAGCATATGGCTGACCTTTTACCATGAGGCAAACTACAGCTAACTGATGTGAACCCTAAAAAACTTAAATACTGAAACCAAATCTAATCTACATTTGTTACAATGATGTGCTATATAATGACCTGCCATAAACATATGGGTAGTTATTGGCTCCGGGGGGTGGAACAGAGATATAGGTCATGAATTGCTATGCTCATTCATAATGACATTGACAGTTAATAAGTCACTAACCTGTCATAATATTCAGAGCCCTCCTCCAAGCCAGGAAGTATACCAGTGAGAAGTCCTTGCAGGCCTGGTTTTAAGGTCTTGCCCAAAGGTAGGTAATACATTTCATACAGACTAAGTAATACTGGTTTCACAGACATAGCAGCGTTTGTAAGAAGAGGAAAAAGGCCAGCACTAAAAAACACATAATAAGAAGATGTTACTTAACATTAAATAAGAATAAACTACCAACAACATGTTTGCAAAACAATCCATTCTAAGAATATGGTGCATTGCATGAGAGATCCCTTACCTGTATAAAAAGAGGTCCTTGGCTAGGCGCTTTGGTCCAATAATTTTGAAAATGATCTCGTATGTTTCCAGAGCTTTCCTGTGAACACCCCCTGGTAATGCTGGGTGGAGGCATTGCGCCAGACGTTTCCCTATAGTTAACTTCTTAGGGACAACTTGATATTTTGCATTATTTTGTAATACCTGCCAACAGAAGAAACCCATTTAATGAGACTTCACAAAGCACTTTACAGATGACTATAGTTTGCTATTTGTGCAAATGTTTGTAACAAATCCTTGATAAAAGTTTTTCACTAAATCGAAACACTGACCATGTTTGTTCAACTATCATGAGGTGGATAAAGGCTACTCCCACTTTTATCTGGATTGGCGAGTACCCTTCTATTATGAATATTACATACTGTATGTGATAACTTTGTAATTAATGGAACACTCACTTGCTAAAGAGGTTTTCTAGAAAATGTTAAAAACATTCTCTCTCTATATACTATATATATATATATATATATATATATATATATATATATATATTTATTACACACATACAAAGCAGATATTCCATATGAAACGAAAGGCAGCATCACTGGTTGTTATTGCAAAGCAAAGTTAATTGTATTAGCAAGTACTAATGCCCAGTTACCAGGTACAGCTCCAAGCCCTTGACATACTTTAGATTATTATACATTTATAAAATGTTGCCTTAATGACAGAAACCCCACTAACAAGATTGAATACACAACCGTACATTAAGGGGGTGGTTAAGAGTGGAGGGGCCCCGTGTGCACCATACACCCTGCACTCATTACATATATTCCAATGCATGCTTTATTTTCCAACTACCCCACACCTCCTAGCGTAAATGCAGCCTGAACTACTTCCAAACTGTCACCTAAACCTCATCACAGAACCACAGCAGGATCACTCCACAACTGTAAACAACAGCACCAGAGAGACACTGCTCACAGAACAACAGCACATCACTGTCCACAAAAATGTCTATTACTACATAACTCCAACAACCTGACCTCAATCCTAATCAAATCTGATCTCTTTAAAGAACTTGAACAGGGCTCTATTTTCCCTTCAGTTCTGTATCACCCTACACATTTCTGACAGAATTTTTTTTAACTATTTTATTAATTTACCAGTTAGTTTTCCAGTTATTCATTAAAATATATTTTTAATTAAATTTTATCTATAATTGTGCCACATAAAAATTAAATTGCACAATCTGCACCCTTTTCCCGCCTATTCTGCATCTATTCACCTTATTTTGTCACAACAGAGGCCATCTAGAAGACAGATATAACACTCTGGGGCATGGTTGTCCTCTGATATACACACATCTTGGGTAGTTTACGGCACACCAAAGAATGTATCAGTATATCAGAGCACGGCCTCACACCCATGTATCTATAATGCACCATACACACAGTGCGATTCTCACTAACTTTCAATTTGATTTTGACTATATAGTCAAAACCAGGGCTGTGGAGTCGGAGGAAATTTTGAGTACCTGGAGTCGGAGTCGGCAAACAATGCACCGACTCCGACTCTGAAAATGATAATTAATGACTTCTTTACTGTAAGAATAAAGACCAATGCATGCAGTGCCTCACATAACCGCAAAACGAACACGTTAAGTGACCGTGAAAAAGCATGCTTTTCATGTGCTTCACTATATGGCACGCAACGCACAATTCGGAGCACCAATACTTATAAATGTATTCTCCCTTGTAGTTTACAACTTATTTCCAACGTTCAATAAGGTTTTCAATACCTCGTTGGTAGAAATCACCTGGTGTAGACTCGAAAAATTCATTCAACCAAGCTCTCCCACCATACGCACAACATCTTTTTACGCGGATGAAGATCTTGTTTCATGAGCGGGGTCGTTTGTTTACCTTGGCTAAGCCATTCCTTACGCTGGTTCATATTGATGTACAGGCACCATTTTTCGTCGCCAGTAACGATTCGGTAAAGAAATCGTTCCTTGTATCCATGAATTGAACGGTGACGAGCAAGCAAACCAGCGGAGATTGTGGCTCCTTGATTTTTGTTGTCGTCACAAAGCAAGCGTAACTCATGCTCCACACTTCTGAACCTTTCCTATTGTTTTTGTTCCCAAAACAACTAAATAATGTGGTTTTTATCTTTGAACTGGTAAAGTTCCTGTTCCTGATGTTTATGCCTACTGCTACTATCCAGCCATTTAATTAATTAATAAAAAAATTAATAAAGCTTTGTTTTCATTGTGTTTGTCCTTTGCTTAAACTGTTCAATACAGTAGACTGTTGGCTTCCCAGCCTTTAGTTTCTGTAGTAATAATATGTATGTTGCCTTTCTTTCCTTCAAGGAATGTATCAAATACATTCGCATATTAATACAGAGGAGTCGGAGTCGGTGTCAGAAGTACGAGGAGTCGGAGTCGGAACATTTATCTACCGACTCCACAGCCCTGGTCAAAACTGAATCGAATTTGAATGGTTTCCAGCCGCATGCTCCCTATATCGAATAGAAAAATAGACTGCAGACAAGATCTGTACTATATAGTCCAATTCGAATGAGTTCTGCTTGCAGTGCAATTAGATCGATTTGGGATCGAAACGCAAGGCAATTACACTGAGTGTACAACCCTTTACACACATACATATACAGTATATGCATCTATATCTATACAATACTGTAGTTAAAATGCTTCTATTTTTCAACAGTCTGAAATGTCACCTGCTCCATATTCATCCTATGCCACTTATGTGCCAATTACAGTGTGCAGCACTTACCCTGAATTACAGACTTGGCAAGAGGAGCTGGACAAGGCTATAGGTTAATTAAGAGCAGAAAATCTGCCATTCACCTTCCTGCTGACACCTTACAAGTAAAAATATTATTGTGCCACATCTGCCTGAACACCTGAGTAGGCTCATTTTAATGAAGTACAGAACAAGCCATCCCAGGATAGAAGATGGTAGACAGAAATGATGACTTGGCATTGTCTCAAATGAATGACAGACAGTGTAAATGAAACTAGTACCCACAGGAGCCATGGTTTCTGTACAGGTAGTGTACATAGCGAAACTGCCAATAGCCAAGTCAGTACTTTTAGAGAATTGATCTTAGTGTTCAAATTAAATATATTCCCACAACGCTCGGGCTCCTCACATAACATTACTTATTTCATCATTTACAGAACAAGGATCATAATACAGCTAAAAGTAATACAGAATAGAATGTGGCAGCTGTAAAAATTAACAATAGGAAAGGACAGGGTGGTAGTGGTCATGGCTAATGACACAGACTCACTTAAAAAATGCCTGGACACTCCTGCATTTACCCCAAAACCCAGAAAATGTCAGGTTATCACCCCTAAACGCCAGCTTCCTGTCAATCAAACAGCGAGAGGATTAGGCTTCAATAGCATAATCCTCTTGCAATTTGATTGACAGGAAACTGGCGTTTAGCAGTGATAACCTAGTATTTTCTGTCACTAATGCCCCTCACACGAGCACGATGCGCAAGGAATGCATGTATCGCTCGGTAATCACTCAATTTGCAGATTCTCTAATTAGTCATTGCTCAAGTCTGAATTAGGCCCTTACCCGATCTACTCGGTGCTGCCAAATACGTGGAGCATTTAAGGCTGAAATGTGCAAATTTACAAGGAACCCATGGAACAGAAGCCCTAGATGTACCTTTCTATCACTATATATATATATGTGTGCTGCATTTTATGCCCAAGAAGTGCCCTATAAATCTGATGGCACAATTAGCAGCACATCTTATATGCACCTTCACAACTTTCCAATGTATTCTCCAGTCAGTGGTCTCACTTATCTGTGTGTGTGTGTTATTCTCCATCTTGATTTCTTTTTCAACTGTTTCTCTCAACGCTATCCTCCCGCCTTGGTCTCTCTCTTATCTATGCATATTCTTTCTGATCTCTGTTCTTGTGGGCAGGGCACAACGGACAGGGACATTAGGCATGCTTTGGTGGGGAGCATTGCAGATGGAACACCGTAGCACTGGTTTCTGATAGGAGACAGACTGTAGTCCCTCTCATCGCTGTCCCCATTTTGTCCCGCAATGAGAGTCCAGGGGGGTGGGAGGGTTGGTCATAGAGCCACAGGCATGTTGAGCTTCTGGCATGTTGGGGGAGCTGGCAATGAACAGATCTGTATAGTGCTTTTTTAACCAAGGAAATTTGTTCGGATTATTCACCAACTTTGTTACATTATTGTAGAGATTAAAATATTGTCCCAGACCATTTGTGTATGCTGTTTCTGCTCAAAACGCCATAGATTGTATGCAGAATAAGGGGTATATTCAATGTGGGAACGCTCCGACAGTCGGAATCCCAGGCCGTTTTCCTTCAGCTCACCTGCAACTCAAAGTTCCACCTGCCAAGTGTCAAAAAGTGGGAGTGTCAGCAAAATCGGCCACGGACTGTCGAGAAGCAGTGGCGAATCTGACAATCTGTGGCCTTTTCCGACAAAAAAGATCCGACTTGTTTTAAAGTCAGATCCGTTTTGTCTAACTCCGCCTTCAACGCTGCCAGACGGCAACATTGAATAGGTGGTGGCCGCTATTTCCCCCCAGCGAAAATAGCGCCCGACATTGAATACCCCCGTAGCCTTTTATGAGGCAAAACTGCTGGAAGCTGCTAGGGTGGCTTCTGTGCCAAATTGAATACCTCCCACCCCACATGACTATTTTCTTCAGCTTGTTTACATTGTAAGTAGTTGACCTAATAGAATATTTACCACATAGGGGGTATTTATTTGGTGCCAATTTTTCATGTTTTTTAGGTTGAATTGCAATTCGACCTTTTCAATTAAAAAGTAAATTTTTCGCCTTTGAGGTAAATTTGTCCTGGTAGAAAAACACATAGATTAAGATGTTTTCAGTTGAAATTACGGGCGTATTTTGACGGTTTCTAGTCCATTTTGATCCCATACCTTTTCACCCCCACAAAAAAAGGACAAACAGGCATAGGCAAATTTTTTTAAGAAAATGCCCGTATTTGAATACACAGGAGCCAAAATAGACCAGTTTTTCACCTAAGCAGGAAAAAAAACGAACTAATTGAATACCCCCTTTAGGAGCCAAAATAGTTTACAAATATGGGATTTAAATTAGTTATCAAAAAGTTGAAGCTATTTCATCAAGACAAATTTTTTTTTTTAAATCATAAGATTAGGTTTGTAACTATGGACTGCTAGATTGCAGGGAACATTCTCATAACAGGCAGTAAAGCATGAGCAATAACATAACCCAATATAACAATGCCAGTCAATGAACTGGACAATGAGTTCCACAAAGAAAAATGCTATTTTGTGACGCTATGGATGACTAGGCAGTAATTTAAGAATACTGAAAGAAGAGTAAGGTCAACAAAAATAAATAGCTTTAAAACCCATTGTTTAGTCTTCTGGAAAGTAGACTCTAGTTTCTATATGGCTGGAATGAGCCTAGCAAAGATGCACAGCTCGCAACAGATTTAGCTTTTATATTTAGCTCATGCTGTGGAAACCGCTAGGCCACCAGGGTTTTTAAGCAGTGCCAACCCCATAAAGAATTAGACACTGAACTGCCAATGGTTTTTTAGTTATCAGTTACTGTTGGCTCCAGGACAGGATGGGCATTAGCCACACCCCTTTTTTTACATCAGCACAGCTCCTGCCAAGGGAAGCTCCTCTTCTCCCCCTTAGGTGAACACAGAAGCTATTTTCAGATGCATTCTGACAGAGAGGAGCTGTGTAGTCGCCCCCATATCTTATCTGTCTTCAGATTCAGGTTAAACTACCCTCACATCTCACTCCTTTGTGTAGGAATGTGCCTATACATTGTTAGAAGGGTTGTATATATACACTGCAGTGTATTTCTGTATTTATTATTTTCAATATTTTATTATTTTGCTGTTTTCTTTAACAGACCCACGCTGTGTGTTTCACAGCCGCAGTATTAATTTATTTACTAGTGCTAGAATACAGTGCTTTCTATATTTCTTTTTCTCACTACATTCTGTGTAATTGTGTGTGAGATTGTTAGTCATTACCCACACTATGTCTGTTAAAGGTACATCGGCGAGGAGCAAGGAGGGCGTTTCTCCAGTGCTCCACGTAAACACAACGTTCCTTATGTAAGGAAAATATTTCATGCCTTGAGCAGGAAGCGGTACATCTGTCAGACCACACTTAGGTCTACAGTCATTAGGTCGACCCCGGAAGGTCGACTGTCCCCAAGGTCGACAGTGTTAAAGGTCGACGTGGGTTTAGGTCGACATGAGTTTTGCACTGTTTTTATACCTGAATGTCGACACAGTTGGAGTTGAACCACAGCCGTAGCAATGCTACGCTCGGCACACTATTTTATTCTCCCACCACGCCCTAGTGGATGGTAGGGCATGAAATATCACCTGTCGGCACAAGTCGGCTCAAAAAACTGTGAAAAACTCATGTCGACCTAATGACTGTCGACCTAAACACATGTCGACCTTTAACCCTGTCGACCTTGGGGCCAGTCGACCTTCCGGGGTCGACCTAATGACTGTCGACCTAAGTGTGGTCTGACAGATGACCGTTTCCCCTTGAGCAGGACCATACTGGCATCAGTGACCTTTGCTTGGCAGGCCCCCCAGCTGCACAACCCTCTCTGGCACAGCCCCTGTGGAACCAGAGTGGGCGGCTTCACTATCCTAGGCCATGAAAAAGCTGGCTTCTCATCTGGCAGCTGTTAGACCCGCAGCTCCTCAGGTGCCTGTAACCAACGTAGCTACAAAAATGCCCTGGATTCAAGGCCTGACCCAGTCCATTCAAGGATTAGTCCAACTCTTCTCCTCTCTACAATAGGTTTTGGGCGCACCTCATTCTCAGAGATTCGCCTGCAGGGAGACTTCCATGTCTAGACAGATAGTGGATTCTCAAGAAGAGGATTTCACTGACTAACACATTGATTCAGAGGAAAAAATAAAAGGTAGAGGAATCGTCTGCTTCTCCAGAGTCTTATATGACTCAAGCTAGAGTGGACTCCTTGATTAAAGCCAGTAGAATGGCTTTAAACATGAAGTATCCAGACTCACTACCTCCTTCGGATGTTCCTATAGTCAAACATATAAAGAAGGATCAGGCAGTTTTTCCTTAATTGGATCAGCCGGATGGTTTCTTCCAAGAGGCATGGAAACATCCTAACAAACAATTTCTAATATCCAGGCGGATTTCTGCTTATTATACATTAGTAGAGGATCACAAGAAATGGGAGTTACCACATCTGCTAGATGCCCATGTCACTAGCTTGGTCAAGCCTACCACATTACTGATCCTGGATGTGACTTCACTCCGAGACCTGGGTGACAAGAAAATTGAATAGTTCTTAAAAATCAATTTATACCAATGCAGGTGCTGCCATTTGTCCAGCCTATGCCGCAGCTTGGACTTCTATGGCGGCCGGTAATTGGGCCGACTTGTAATGTTATTGCAATCCAGTACTCGCAGATCAGATATGTTGACCCTTGTGGACAATACTAGAAAAGGAGGGTACCATTTGATTGAATGTGTTTTGGACCGGGGTATATTTGCCTCCAAGGTTTCAGCATCATCGGTGGCGGCACATTCAAATTCAAATTGTATTTGTCACATACAAAAATCATACACAGTACAATATGTAGTGAAATGCTTTTTTTATACAACTGTCCTACATTACATCGGCTGAGGAAGAGTGTAGAGAGAGAATGTGTCGGGTAGGTCCAGAAGGAAAGAAAGACCCGGTACTAGGAGGTCTGGTTGAGGGCTCTAATGGCCTGAGGGAAGAAGCTCCTTCTCATGCGCTCTGTGTTTGCCTTCCATGAGCGGTAGCGTTTCCCTGACCACAACAGAGAGAATAGTTCATTGTTGGGATGGCTGAGGTCATTCATTATCTTCCTGGCTTTGGTCTGGCATCGCTTGCTGTATATAGTGTCCAGGTCTGGGAGCTGGAAACGGATGGTACGCTCTGCCGATCGCACAACCCTCTGGAGAGCTTGCCTTATGGCATCGTGCCTTATGGCTTAGATCTTGGAAAGCTGATAATGAATCTAAAAAAGTGTTGGAGGCGCTTACATTTTCTGGTTCAGTACTTTTTGATCCAGAACTGGACAAGATAGTGGCAAATATTGCAGCATCAAAGTCAGCCTTTCTGTCCTCAGGTCCACAAACACCTAGGCAGAATGCTTTTCAGACTTTTCGTCCAACCGGTAAGGCACAATCCCAGTCTTTTCAATGTCCTCAGCCTTCCTTTCAAAAAAGTCCAAACAAGGTTGGACCGGTCGATGTCAGGCTCCTAAACAGCCTGAAAAGCCAACAGCTTGACGCCAACATAAGCTTACCTGTGGCTTCGGCACGGGGGGATCACCTCCTTAATTTTGAGGGAGTCTGGCAAAACATCAACTCTGGACTCTTGGGTCTTACAAGTAGTCTCAAATGGCTACTTACTTATTTTTCCAGTCAAGACCTCTGGTTCAGTTCTTTTCAACTGGGCTCCCTACAGATCGGAAGGCCACCACTTTTAAATTAGCCATTTCCACACTTCTGAAGTCACAGCTCTCGCTCAGAGAGGCACTAGCTTTTCCTTAAAACTTTCCCTAGTTTCCAAACCAGAGGGATCTTTCCATCCTATTCTAAATTGAAGAAACTCTACTTGTTTCTCAGGGTCCCGAAATTCCAAGTGCAATCCTGCAATTGATTCTTCAGTCCCTAAAACCTAGACTGAGATTACATGGCGTCCTTGGACAACCAAGATGCACACCTCCACATCATAATTTGGGAACATCACCAATGCTTCCTGCATTTTAAGGTGAAGGACACCCACGTCCAATTTCAGGCCCTTCCATTCAGACTTTTCCACAGCCCTGAGAGTATTTACAATAGTCATGGCGGTGATGGCGCCTCAGATTCACCTGCAAGGTGTTCGCTTACTTCCTTATCTAGACGACCTCTTAATACTAGACCAGTCTCAAGTTAATGATTGACTTGGGGACACGGATAGACACGTCTTCTCAGAGGGTCTTTCTACCCCAAGACAAACAGAAGGAACTATGATCTATGCTTTGTTCATTCCTTCAACATCGGAGAGTATCAGTACATCAGTGTACGAGGATACTAGGGAAGTTGGTATCATGCTTTCCCATGGTGGAATTTAGTCAGTTCCATTCCCGTCCCCTTCAGCTGGCGCTCCTTGCATGATGGAACTGCTCACATTTCAACATCACAACAGATTTCTTTCTGTTGTCTCAGGAGGTTCGTCTTTCACTCCGGTGGTTGCTCCAGTCGTCAGATATTTCCAATGGACGCTCCTTTGCCAACCACACATGGGTACCCTAACAACAGATGTGAGCCTCCAGGGTTGGGGGTCAGTAGTGGAAGACCACTCCTTCCAGGGTCGCCGGTCGACTCATGAATCGAAACTTCCTATAAATATACTGGAGTTGAGAGCCATTTATTGAGCTTTATGTCAAGCAGATTTCACACTTCACGGAAAAACAGTTAGAACTCAAAATCGGACAATGTGACGGCCGTTGCGTACATAAACCATCAGGGCGGCACGAAAAGTCAGGCTGCAATGAGAGGTAACGCCGATTCTGGTTTGGGCAGAGAAGTACGTTCACTCACTGACAGTGGTATAAATTCCAGGGAGGCTGACTTCCTGAGCCGCCAGCAGATTCAATCAGGGGAATGGTCGCTCCACCTTGAGGTCTTCTCCCTCCTGGACCTGATGACGTTGCATCACAACAAGAAGCTTCCCATCTACGGGTCCATTAGCTTGCCTTGTGGGCACCCTCTCAGCTCCATGGCTATTCAAATGATGTACAGTAGGTCTTTCCTTCAGTGCCACTCCTTCAACGTCTTCTGTGACGTCTAAAAAGAGAAAGGGTAATAGTGATCCTGGTAGCTCCAAACTGGCTGAGAAGGTTGTGGTATCCAGACCTTCTAAATCTATCCATTGCCCCTCTGTGGCCTCCGTATCGTCATCCCATCCTCTGCAAGTTAGCTTTGACGGGATGGCTATTTAAAAGTAAGTCCTGAGAGCTGGGGGGTTTTCTATAAGAGTCTTAAACACTATGATAGCGGCCAGGAAGCCATCCTTGTCATGGTTCCTCAAAGGTCCAGGTATCAGCCTTGTCAGTATTATTTCAGAGGAAGATTGCCGCGTCTTCTACCATTCAAACATTTCTACAAGGGGTTTTGCACTTGAAACCACCAGTTTTACCACTGAGAACATCCTTTGGACTTAGCGTTGGTTCCTAAACGTTTGTGTAAACCACCCTTTGAACTGTTGAAGTCAGTGGAATTGTCTTGGCTCAACTTTAAGATATTGTTTCTATTGGCCATTGCATCAGCACATAGACTGTCTGATTTAGGAGCCCTTTCGTGCCTATCCCCATTCCTAAGCTTCCACGAAGACAGGGCGGTACTGTGTACCATACTGGACTACCTACCCAAGGTGGTCTCTGGTTACCACATTAACCAGGAGATTGTTGTACTGGTCTTTTCTCCTTCTCCGTCATCATCTTTATCTGGCGTAACTTCCTTGGATGTAGTTAGGGCATTGCGAGTTCATGTGTCTAGGACAGAGACCTTACGCAAGATTGATTCCTTATTCATCCTCTTTGATGCACAAAAGAAGGGATGGCTTGCTTCTAAATGAACCCCGGCCCGTTGGTTGCGAACCACCATTAGGCATGCCTACCGTTTAGCTGGGCGGCCATTTCGGATCTCAGTGCGTGCTCACTCAACCAGTTTGTTTAGTGCTTTGTGGGCGGCACGAGCGGGGGTTTCTGCGGAGTGACTTTGCAGAGCAGCCACATCGTCCTCTGCTCATACTTTCATCACATTCTATAGGTTTGACATTTTTGCCTCAGCCAATGCGGTTTTTGGTAGAGGCGTCTTGAGTGCAGCGTTACCACCCCCTCAAGGGACAGCTTTGGGACATCCCACATTTCCCATTATCCACCACAGGCTGATAGAAAAAAGGGGATTTTTGGTTCTTACAGGTAAAATCCTTTTTTCGTAAGCCAAGGTGAATACTGGGCGCCCACTCATCACACACTCTATGTACCTTATATATTAAATTATACATAGATGGGTACTATTCTGGTTTCGTTTGTGTATGTTCAAACTATGTTAGCCAGTTTGTTTGTGATCTGTTGTATTTTTAGTAGTCTTCTTCTCCTATGCCTATTCCTCGGCTTGTTGAGTTTAAACTGGTATTTAAAGACAGGAAGGGTTATGGGAAAGGAGTTATAGGCTGCACTCTCTCTTCAGAGATATTCGTTTCCTTGGTGCCGGTCCTACAGACCAGAGGATACCCCACGGTTCCCAGTATCCACCTTAACTTATGAAAAAAGGATTTTACAGGTAAGAACCAAAAATCCCCTTTACGCGACTGCTCATGTGCATATGTGCATAGTCATTTATGCGCAGGTGCAGTTGCTGTGTGCGAGCGGCCACAGCGAATAGATTATTCGTGGGCGCTCGCACACAACAGTGCGGTCGGGGGTGTGCCCGGTCGATAGGACCAAGGGCATTCCCATGGTAATTCCCTGATGACTTGTGTGTGTGTGTGTCGGGTGCTGAGGTCAGCTGCCCGCCCAGGGTGCCCATAGATCTAACACACCACAGAGGTGTCTCAGAACTGCAAGCGCTTGCAAAATATTTTGACGCTGCACACTAGGCTGCGAATGGATGTTTATGCAAGACATCTATTTGCATGCCTGCAGGGGATCGTGGCGTCCGAGGAGGGGGGGGGGGGTGGAAGGCTGTGTGGGTGGCATTTGGTGGACTTGCGAGACTGCAAAATTGCGAGTCAACCAGAATAAGGGCCTATATCCGATCGTTAATGACCACTATAGTCAAACCTGACAATATCATCAGTGCCTTCATGTTTGGCAGGGGTCCACTTGACGTCTCTGAATGACATTGCGATCTTATCGATCACTGGTTACCTGTGGGGTCATTCGTTTTGCGTCAGTGCACATATCATTAATGATATCGGCAGTGTCGCATATCGTACAGTGTGTTCTGCCCATAATGTACACTTACCTTATTCAACTTTCCAAGTGCAGATATAAGATCAGCCCACTCACTGGAATACTCAAAATTCTTCAGTGCTTTGTCCACGGCTGCAACATAATTTCTGTATTTGGAGTCACTCAGTAACTCCACTTCTTCTGTGTTCATTCTCCCTCAACGTACCACTAGAGACCAGCTCTACGCTCAGCAGAAACCATCACCTGCAAAACAACAAACATCATGTGATTATACACAATTGCCAATTGTTATGGTGTATATACACAGTGAGGTTCCCTTGCTACTCGACTTAAGATTCTATTGCTATTTACATACAATTCATTCAATCTACAATCGATTTGCACTATATAGTCATTGCTGCCCTGTCTATCTGGGTTTTGATTTGTGCTGTCACCGAAGTGCACATCAGGATCGCAAGGTAAAAAACCGATCTGCATGCGATTTTAACTATATAGTCAAAATCTAACGTCAAATCTCACCATGTGTACACAGCATTAGAAAGTTGTAAAGTGACCAAAAACATTACAAAACAACATGCAGCAATAAAGAATGTATGTTGTTCTATTAGGTTGTTTTCTGAATTTCCCTCATGGTGAAAGAAACTATGGGACCCTTCAGGCAGGGCTCGGGCAACCCCTGGTTCAAACAGCATCAGGAGAAACAGCTAGCACACAGAGGGGGCAGATGTACAGTATGAATCAGTGATAAGGGGGGAGAAGTGAGCCAGTGGAGAAGTTGCACATGTCAACCAATTAGCACTAAAGTAACATCTATAATTATCTATAATTTGAATACTATAAAATTATATACAGAGCACCTAATTGGTTGCCGTGGGCAACTTCTCTCTTACCACTGCTTCATACATCTTCCCCAGAGTCAGCAAGGTTGAAATGTCATATATTCTTTAATTGCATTTTAAGTTTTAATGAAATAAATATATTTTACATTTAGCCCATCTACGAAACCTGTTGATTTATGTGGTGATGGCGGAAATTTTGTTGTGCTACCATTTTACCAAATCTATTATTACTAATCAATATACACTACTATACATTAGCCATGTATGAAGGAGCTGGGATCAGGCTTGGCAGTACCCATACAAGGTTAATGCTGGCAATACACTACATTTTCATCCAACTAGTTGGTTGGAAGGAATAAAAATCTGGTACTGGATGGAAATACAGGTAATTTGTAATTCAGTAATTTTCTCCCAAAATCTGGAGTCGTTCAGACTTGAGTTAAACAATTTCACTGAATGTTTTTGTCCATTTCCCTGGGTTTGTGAGCAATTTGCTAATTGTCATTTGCTCCTATACAATTCCAGATTATCAGTTCAAGCAACCAACTTGTTGGATGGTTTGACAAAAGTTGGTCTAGTGCAGTGGTAGCGAACCACGGTCCTCAAGAGCTACCAACAGTTCACATTTTCCAGACCACCTAGCTGCTGCAAAGGTGCACTCATTACTAGCTGAAACATTTTCAAAGAGCCACAGGTGGAGCTAATTACTTCACTTGTGATTCTGTGAGGAGATCTTGAAAACATTAACTGTTGGTAGCTCTCGAGGACTGGAGTTGGCTACCCCAGGTCTAGTGTATGGCCAGCATTAGTGTCCGCAGAATTCTGTTCAATGCATTGGATTCTATATGTCCGAACATATATATTTGGGGCATCACGGATGGTGTAATGGTTAGCATTACTGCCTCAAAGCACTGAAGTCATGGGTTCAATACCCACCATGGCCCTAAATGTGCGGAGTTTGTATATTCTCCCCGTGTTTGCGTGGGTTACTCCGGGTACTCCAGTTTCCTCACAGATTCTAAAAATATACTGGTACGTCAATTGGCTTCCAAAAAAAAAAAACCCTAGAATGTGTGTGTACCTGTACATGTGGTAGGGAATATAGATTGTAAGTTCCACTGGGGCAGGGACTGATGTGATTGTTCAACTATACTGTAAAGTGCTGCAGAATATGTGTGTGCTATATAAGAAACGGTTAATAAATAAATATATACGTCTAGTGTCCATGAGTGACTCTCTCAACACAGAAGGTAGCAGACTTGCTTTCCAAGCTTTTGCTTCAAGCAGGCTTACTAATAATATATAGTTGTGGAGTTAATTTCAGGTTTATTGTTTGGTTTTGCAGGATGTTATCAACAGCTATTTTTTCACAGCACACACATTCACTATTTATAGTGTACATTTCAGACACTACCATGCATGGTCAAAGGGTGGTAAGTAGTTTTAAACATTGAGTTAAAACATTAAATTTGAAAATAAAAGGCAACTATTGATCTTTAATGGAGACCTTAAAACTAATCTACCCAACGAGCATGCAAATAGCCTGGACAAAATGCTAACTACACTCACTGCTGAAGTCCAACTTTAAATACACCACTGATGTAGGGTGTATGGAAGGGTAAAGCTATTATTTAGTATATAATGAGCACACTATTAATTTATTTACATTTTCTTATATAGCGCAGCATATTCCGTTGCGCTTTACAATTGGAAATAAGTGATTAAAAAAACTGGGTAGAAACAAACCGACATGGAGGTAGGAGGGCCCTTCTCACAAGCTTACAATCTATAGGGATAATAGGAGGGATACATAAGGATAGAATTCCATAGCATGGCAGTCCCACCAGAATACAAGACAGTCCTGATGGGATGCAATTAGATATGAATGCTACTGGAGGTTTTGTAGGGATTCCTGAATATGATAAGCTTGCCTGAAGAGGTGAGTTTTCAGGGAACGCTTGAACATTTGGAGGCTAGAGGTAGTCTTGTGTGTGGAAGGGCATTCCATATGGTGGGTGCTGCCCGACACAAATCCTGCAAGTGAAGGTGGGAGCGAGTAATGAGTGTGGATGAGAGACACAGATCTTTTGCAGAGCAGAGGGGTCAGGTGGGGATATATTTTGAGATAAGCATGTAGTCAGAGTAATGGCTTTGTATGCAAGTGGAAGTATCTTATATTGAATGCGGTAATATACAGGCAACCAATGGAGGGACTGAAAGAGCGGATCAGCAGACGATGAACGTCTAGCCAGGAAGATCAGCCTTGCGGCTGCATTAAAAAAATAAATTGTAGTGGTGAAAGTCTTTTCTTAGGAAGACCTGTAAGGAGGCTATTGCAATAATCAATGCGTGATATAATGACTGCATGGATTACTGTTTTTGTGGTGTCTTGTGTAAGGAACAGACACATTTTGGACCATGTAACATGATTTAGAGACAGATTGAATGTGAGGAATCAAGGACAGTTAAGAGTCGAGGATGACCTCTAGGCAGCAAGCTTTTGGAGTAGGATTCATTGTTGTGTTCTCAACAGTGATAGAAATATCAGGTTGGTAACTACTCTTGGCTGGTGGGAATATAATCAATTCTGTTTGGAAAATGTTGAGTTTGAGGTGGCGAGAGGACATTCAAGATGAAATGGCAGAAAGGCATTCAGAGACACAGAGCAATACTGATGGTGACAATTCCGGGGAGGAAAGATCAATTTGAGTATCATCAGCGTACAAATGATATTGAAATCCAAAACAGTTAATTAGTTTGCCAAGAGAGGAGGTATAGATTGAGAACAGCCGCTGAAAGAGCGATTAGATAGGTACAGTAGGAAGAGAACCAAGAAAGGGCTGTGTTCTGAAGACCTAGGGGTTGTATTGTTTGTATAAGATCTAGAAATGGCCTTTAGATTTAGCAGTGGCCAAATCATTGACTACTTTAGTCAGTGTTTTCTCTGTGGTGTTGAAAGCGAAAGCCTGACTGAAGAGAGAGAGATTTTAGTTAAGCTTGGGATAAGCACAGGAGACAGACCTTTACTGCCTTGTAAGGGTATAGGAACAAGAGGGGAGTTAGTGGAGTAGGAGGATGAGAAGAGATTTGATACTTCATCCTCACTTGTGGGGTCAAGTGAGAACGTCGCAAAGGGCTCAGGAAAACTTGGATTTTTATCAATCTTTTCCTTAAAGAAGGAAGCAAGCTCTTGCGCACTGATATTAGCTGGTGGGGAGGGTAAAGATGTGATTTAAATGCATTAAAAAGTTGCTTTCTTAAATAAACTGAAATGTAAAAAAAAAAAAAGTGAGCGAAATGAAGAAGTATAATCATGTAGCACATTATCTGTTACATAATTGCGTCTTTCAGTGGTTCACCATACAATTTTCAAATTAATCCTAATTCGAATATATTTTTTCAAAGCATTAATGCACCAAATTTGGTTGCCTGATTACAGCTTGAGAAACAGGATATTACAGTAGTACACAATCTGGTTATTCAGGTTATTGTTACATGGATGTGGTAAAGTCACTGGGAAGGGTTGGTCTTAACAAAACTTGATAATATGAAAACAATCAGATTTTTGTTCCCACCAGACAGATTGGACAGATAAATCTTTGTGTGTGTACCTAGTTAGATCTCTGTAAGAGAAGTTATTTAATTTTTTTTTTTTTATTTCATATATAAGGTAACCAATAAAAGGTCAGACTGATGAATAAAAATGTTTGCTTGGCAATTTTCACACCTATTTTGACAAATTCCCTTGGCACTCAAAGGGTTAAGAGCTCAAAACTTTCAGTTGCTCTTGTTTAATTGTCAATTGAATTGCATGTTGCTAATGTCTTTATTACATATCTGCACCAATAACTGTATTTAAATATATCTTTATAAAATTGAGCTAATTCTGACTTCTATTTCCACCGCTCATCACCAAATATGGGGAGGGAGCGGACATCATATGACATCAGCCGCCCTCCTAGAGCAGGCAACGACCATAAAACGCTGGGCATTCCCCTGCCCGCCCATTCTGGAGTATAAGGCTCGGCGAGCGCAAAACTCACCAAAGCCATTTGCTCACAGGCTTGCACATGCACATAAACGCGCATGCGCAAACCCCAAACATCGGGGAATTCGGCCCGCTATGAAAAGGTCTGAATCGGGCCCAGTATTCAGCAGCTTAGGGGCAGTGCAGGAGAAATTTTGGAGGTAGGAGGTGGTAATCAGCTGACTGAAGATGGCAGGAGGGAGCGTCGAGGGAAGCGAGGTTGAATATGTATGAGAGGATATTGTAAGAGGCTTGTACATGAGGGAATTAAATTAGATTATGTAGGAAAGAAAGATCAGTCTAGCAACAGCATTAAGGTGACTGAAAAGGAGAGAGGCAGTTGAGGAGAATTGTCGCACCAATTGCTCAGCACCTTCTTGTGTTTTATGAGGTCAAAAATTCAGAGCAATGCAACTATTGTGTTTAATTGCTCAGTTTTGCATTTAATCAAAGAGCAAAAGGAAATCAACTTAATACAGTTAGGACAACAGAGTTTTTCCTGAGGAAGAGCTTGCTTCCTTTTCTCTGTAGGGAGAAAAGGAAGCTACAGATGGAGCCGGGCTCCCTCTTGCTGGCGAATCGCCAGAACATCACCGCTGGCGATCCACCAGCAGCCCCGCGTCCATCTGACTCCATCTCATCAGTTTCCGGGCGACGGGAACCCTGTCTGTCTCTGCCTCAGGGAGACAGACAGGGTTAGGGGGGGGGGGGGGTGCGGGGAGGCGGTGGGGACCCTGGGTGACCACCGACAAGCCGGCAGGGACCCGGGGGAAGCCGTTGGAAGGGAACGCGCGCGCATCTCATGCGTGCGCGTCCCCTTTCGCATATATAGATGGCGGGTGGTGGCTGGCGTCGCCATCACCATCCCCTGCAAAGAGACCCGCTCCATCTGTAGCAGTGTTCAAAGAAATAGACATTAACACAATATGTTTGTAATAAATTGTTTGTAACCTTGGTGTTTTTAATATCTATGAATCTAATGTATTTAATATATTTCCTGTGTAATAAAACATCGATGATGGTTTTCCCAGATGTAGCGATTCTGTAAAGCCAGGTACATACTATGCTCTGGCCCTTATTCAGGTCTGATCGCAGTACAAATTTGGTCTCAAAATTTGTAAAACCATGTGCACTGCAGGTGGGGCAGATGTAACATGTGCAGAGAGAGTTAAATGTGGGTGGGGTGTGTTGAAACTGAAATCTAAATTGAAGTGTAAAAATAATGCAGCTGGTATTAACCCTGCACAGAAACAAAATAACTCACACAAATCTAACTCTCTCTGCACATGTTACATCTGCCCCACCTGTAGATCTGAATAAAGGCCTGTGTGTGTACCCTGCAATATTGGTGGAGACGGGGACCCAGTGCACTGCCAGCATAGGTAAGTGGATACACATTTGCTGATGCCAGCAGTAGGGAGCGAAGAAGAGGGTGGTGCGGGGCCTCATTAACAATGCACTCCCTAGTCTGTATATGCAGGACAATGGAGGCATTGTTAATGACCTGTGGGAGCACTCATACATACTGATATTTAGGGGTGTATACAATGCCTATCAGGCGAGCTATGACAGCGAGCAATGCCTATTGCTCCCTGTCATAGCCCGCCCTCGGTATTCAAATGACCCCCGGCACTCGCTGTTTCCACCTCACTATTTCTGAAAAGCCAGGTAGAAATGGCTGTCAAAACGGGTTGGCTCAGGGCTATATTCAGAGCGCTCGCTGCATTAGCCACGAACCTCGCCGTTCAAGGGAATCCTCGCTATCCTCTGATGGCGAGGATTCCCCGGGAACATAGAATAGGGCAAGCAGCTGGCAAGGGGGTAAAAGGGCGAGGATGGCTTATTTTCAGTGATCCTTGCCATGGGCAGCACGGATGGTATAATGGTTAGCATTACTGCCTTACAGCACTGAGGTCACGGGTTCGATCCCCACCACGGCTCTAACTGTGCAGAGTTTGTATATTCTCCCCGTGTTTGCGTTGGATTACTCCGGGTACTCCTGTTTCCTCCCACAATCCAAAAATATACTGGTAGGTCAATTGGCTTTCAAAGAAAAAAAAAATTAACCCATGCGTGTACATGTGGTAGGGAATATAGATTGTAAGCTACAATGGGGCAGGGGCTGATGTGAATGTTCAACTATTCTCTGTAAAGCGCTGTGGAATATGTGTGCGCTATATAAGAAACTGTTAATAAATTTTAAAAAACCTCGCCGGGCGCATTGAATACACCCCTTAGTATACACTAGTCAATATCGTTGAGGGTGTATGGGGCTGAAGTCTACTTTCCTGATTAACTACTCACATATCTCAAAAAAAATTAAAATAGTTGTGTCATTTGCTGGGAATGCCACAGTAGACCTCCGTGCATCAGGGCCCAGATGTTGGGCAATTCAGATTTTTTAACATTAAGCAGACCAACACTTTTAGCTTTGTAGTCTAAATTCTGAGTAATCAGAAGCCACCCTGTACAACAGTAACTTGTGGTATATTTGAGGGTGTGACAGGCAGACACCTGTCAACACCTCCCACACCAGGGGCATCTGATACAGCAGTTTTGTACCCTGACACTTGTGATTATTTATCTTCTCCACAACAGCACATGCCTCACCTTCCAGGCAGGAAAGAAAAGGTGAATTTTAGCACGTGTGTAGATACAGCAAGTGTAAAACATTGGGGGTGACATTTAATAGAACGGGAGTTTTTAGCACTTTTTAAAATCGCACCATATCGCCGCAAATCACACTTTTTTTTTTCATTTTTCATGATTAAATCGCATATTTAATGGGATGCGAATATGTAGCTAAAAAGTGCGATATGGTGCGATTTGTGGCGAATTTCTTATACCGTCGAACTATGAGTCCCAGCAAGCCTCCCCTGCATGCTGGGACTTGGAGAACCACAAGTCCCAGCATGCGAAGCATTAAAGGGCCCGCTGGCACTTGTAGTTCACCAGTAAAATAAATAGTTAAATAAATAAACACACACTGACACCCATTAAAAATAAAACTTTAATACATCCAAAGCCCATACATACTGATACTTACCTATCTTGAGCCCGTCGGTAGGTCCCAGGGTCCGGTCCGGTGCCTTGGTTCCGGGGCTGGTCCGGGGCTCCAGGGCTAAAGAGTCCAGGGTCCTGGATCCGAAGAAATCCATGACCTGTGGAAGGAAATCCTACTCACCCAGGTCCTCTGGCGAAGATCCCGGGGCTGGTTATTAACTCTATTTTTACACCAGAAACATGCACAGATCACAATGATCTGTGCATGTCTCTGACCAATTCGCACATCAGACCATGGTCTGAAAAAAGTGCGAATTATATAGACCAAAAAAGTGCGATTTCCGTTTGCGCATGCTATTAAATAAGCGATTTGTATACTTTTATGTGCGAAAACATCTGGATGCGAATTAAGTGCGATTTTTTACGCATTTTTAGAAAGTGTGATTTATCGCCAAAAAATGCGAAAAATGGTCCGTTGCGCACCCTATTAAATGTGCGATTTGGCCAAAAATGCGAAATCGCCGTTTTAATGTGAAAATATCGCAAAAAAAACACAAATTGACTCCTATTAAATGTCACCCTGGGTGCTCATGTAGCATGCAAAGCTGATCCCTCGTTATAATCAAAGTATTCATCCCATAACTTCTCTCGCTCAGCAAGAGACCCTAATTGTGTATGCCAAAAAGGCGAGATTGACCTCTCTGACACTCCACGTCAACAGTCAAGGACAAGGGCGAATGATCGGACACCCCGCTGGACTCATATTAAACCGTTACAATGCTAGGGAGAAGTGCAGGTGACACTAGGGCCAGATCTATGTGTGAAAAAGACTGATGAGTTTTAGAAAAAAAAGAGTAATGTTGAATTTTAGGATGTTTGTATTTCCACCCATCCTAAGGCTTCCACACCTGATAACTACACCTGATATAGTGAATATCTTTATGTATTTTTTATAAAGAAATTTATAGTTCACGTTTGACCTGTACACAGGAGGATCTGAAGTTATATTTAAATGGAATAAACATGGCTGTTCTGTCAGAGGAGGCTAGAGATAGTCTGGATGCTGCGTTTACAGTTGATGAGGTTGAGGTGGCCATTGGGTCCTTTCCAGGGGGTAAGGCTCCTGTCTCTGATGGCATCCCAATAGAATTATATAAGACCAATTTGGAGGTGCATGCTCCTCGATTTTTAAAGCTGTTCAATAAGATATTCGCTAATGGCATTTTCCCTGCCTCAATGTCAGAGGCATTTATTATATTAATACCTAAACCAGGAAAGGATCCGGTGCTCCCAGACTCCTACAGGCCAATATCTCTTATACCAACTGATGCGAAAATTCTGGCTAAGGTTCTGGCTACAAGATTGAATGCAGTAATTACATCTATTGTGCATCCGGATCAATCTGGCTTCATGCCAGGCAGATCGACAAGTGTCAATATTAGGAAACTCTATATGCACATTCAGGCTTTGCATAAAAGAGAAGCTAATTAATATGGTTATACAACTGAAAGTTTTATATGTGGTGCAGCAATCCCCGGTGTTTATCCCAAATAGTTTTTCCGCAAACTAAATAGTTTGATTTCCTCGATAATTTGGGCAAACAAACGCCCAAGAATTAAGCTTCATAATCTTACTAGAACTAGGTTAGATGGGGGGCTAGCTTTCCCTCACTTTGGGCCATATTCTCTAAGCTTCAAAAGTGATAAAAATCCAGAGTGATAAACAGCCAGCCAATCAGCTCCTACCTGCCATGTCACAGACTGTGTTTGAAAAATGTCAGGCAGGAGCTGATTGGCTGGCTGTTTATCACTCTCTATTTTATCACTTTTGAAGCTTAGAGAATCTGCCCCTTTAAGTTTTATTACTTTGCCTCTCAACCTACAACAATGGTTGCAAGTTTAATCTCCAGATCCTTTATCTTTGGCCTTTATATAACATACAGCGTCCGGTAGAACTCCATTACAGTTACTTTTGAGTGGAGAAACCTCTATCCGAGGATCCCCTATTCTAACACAGGTGCTTAAAATCTGGAGAGACACCCAAGCCTTGTTTAAATTTTGTGATTATGACCCAGACACTTCTCTCTGGCACTCCCGTCGGCCTCAGATAATGGGGAAGGTTTCGGGTGGGCAGGTATGGGTGTTGAAACATTGGGACAATTATATAATACTGGTATTTTGAAGACCTTTCAACAAATACAGGAGGAATTTAACTTACCTCGTGCTTATTTCTGTCGAGATCTACAACTGAGACATGCCCTACAAGCCCAATTTAAGGATATCCCCCCTAATATTGTACCTTCACCTCTGAAAATGTTTATTTTAAAATTGGGACAGAAAAAGAGTATTTCTATGGCCTACTCCTTTCTGCTTTCGAAACATCATTCTGAACCAATGGTGGCCCAACGTCAGAAATGGGAGGCTGATTTGACCTTACAATTTTTAAACAGCAGTAATATTAAGTGCAACACACAACATGCCTTGTGCTAAATAGTGGTTCTACTGTACTTTGCATTATGAGGGCAAAGCTTTGTAAACAGGCTCCCAGATGTGGCGTTCCAGACAGTTACAAATATATCAGGGGGACATAACAGTTTGGGAGAAGTACTGAATCCCAGGTAAGGTATAATCAATATTTTTTTTAGAAGTTCTCCTTTAAGAATCAACTGCATACAATTATTCATGTTGTAGAACTTCTCCCAAGATGGGTTTTATAAAGAGGTGTGGATCATTTGGTCTACAACAACTAGGTCGACAAGCATTGGGTCGACACATGCAGGAAGGTTGACATGGGTTAAGGTCAACATGGGTCTCGTCGATAGTGTCATTAGGTCGACACAAGCATTAGGTTGACAGTTAAAAGGTCGACACTGTCAACATGGACACATTTTAAAGTGCACCGCATCCCCTCACTGCGCTCGCGATGCTTTGGGCATGGTGCCTCGCTCTGATTGGTATACTATTTTATTCTCCCACCAAGCCCTAGTGGATGGTAGGGCATGAAATACCACCTGTCGGCACATGTTGGCTCAAAAAACAGTGAAAACCCCCATGTCGACCTTTTGACTGTTGAACTTGCCCATGTTGACATAATGACCTGTCGACCTAAACCCATTGTCAACCTAGTTGTAGACCGAATGACTGTATCTCGAATAAAGGCTGTATAAATTCTGCATGCAGATCTTACTCCATATCAATCACCTACAATTCATGTCTCTGCCTCATAAATCTTTTATTTTCACAGAAAATCATGTCATTATACTGTATATACTACTTTCTATACTACTGTCATGGGCAGGCTCGGACATGGCAATATTTACATCATTGTCACTTGACCATAAAGTAAACCAATATGCTATAAAGAATAATTTATCAACAGCTAAATATAATGTATTACTTACTGTGGGACTTTTCATTATACGATGTTTACAAATGGACATGCAGTTACTGTATGTTGTCGACAATCACAATATTGACAGTGAAAAGGCCAACACACTTATATGGACATGATTAGAAAGTCTACAACATAAAAATTAGGGCTAGGCTTAAAATTGGTGTTGAAATGTTGTTTCAGTGAACATTTTGGTTAACGACATTTTGTCTGTGTTAATATTTTTAAGTCAACATTGCAGATACCGGAGGGGGCTAGAATGAACACTATTGGTTGATATTGTTAATTGCAATGTCTATGTTAAACGCAAGAATTCCAAAGGCTTATAAAAATCACATATACATTTTGAAGTAATTTAACCAAATAGGAGAATGCTTAGCAGAGAAACAAATAAAAAAATGATACTAAAAAGAAAGGTAGTACATATAATATATGTGACGTCCCCTATACACTTGTGCGACTTCTCCGAAGGAGAATAGTCACACGCGATCCCCCTTGAACCGTCCGCTGGTTTCCCGGGCTGCAGGATCACATACGATACTCTGTGTGGTCCTTTTGCAAATTATGTATTATATGCATTCCCAGAAAGTACTGCAGAATCCGACAAATCCTTAAGCTGGCCATAAACTAGTGTGATTTGGCTACTTTTCACCCAATTCCGACAGATTGGGCAGAAAAAAATGTGTGAAAAGTGGCCAAATCGCATGTGGTTGACATCTGATCCGTTGCGAATGGGATTGGAGGTCGGTCCTGCTGCATGAAGGATCTGTCGAATTGGACAGCCTTCAGGAGCAACAAAAGGGATCGCATACGATATATCACATGCAAATGGACCACATGCGATATATCGCATGGTCTCCTTTGGTTCATGGTAAATCTAATTCGACTTCTACCTCGATAAGTGCAGCACTTACGGACAATGTAAAAACCGGACCCGGACTACACTCCGGACAGGACATTAAAATCTGCAGTCCGGAGCTTGTAGTGTCCGGTTCGACGGGTGTCTAGTCCGGGGGGGTCCCTGTGATAGCTATCATCAGGGACATGGGGAGGGGAGATTACAGCCTCCCCGTGTGGTCCGGACCGTCCGGTTTTTCCTACATGCCCGGACCATACAGGGAGGCTTTATTCTACCCCTCCTCCTTTACCTGGTGACAGGTGTCACAGGCAGCCCCCCGGACAGGACACCTCCGGTGTCCTACATGCTGCACGCTCCAAAATGCAGAGGTTGATGTCCGGTCCGGTGGTTTTGTCTTGGTCCGGTTTTTACCCATACCCCAGCACTTGTGATCCCTGGCTCTGAACTGATACGCACTGGACCACGCATCAGATCGGAATCGGAAATAAAACACATACGACTTGACACTTTTCACTGCATTTCTCTAGGGCCCAAATCATACTAAGGACCCTGGGGTTTAATTTTCTGCCTGGCTTCTAGGATTTATTAAAACTTAACGAACAACACATGTAATGCAGTGACAATCAACTGGAAGAGGCTTGGCTCTGGCAGGTGGAAGGAAAGATGATCCATTCAATTAGGTACAAAATGCTCTGTTCCTGGACTTCCCTGCCAGTGGCAGTTACAGAGGTGAGGCTCCAGCACAGTCCAATATTAAAAGGGGGGAGTCACATCAACTGTCAGTGAGTCCAGGACAGTGATGTTTGGGGTGGAAGTAGGTGTGGCTCCCCCTTTTGAATATTGGACTGTGCTGCAGGCTCACATCTGTATCTGCCACTTGCAGGGAAGTCCAGAAACAGAGCATTTTGTACCTAATGGAATGGGTCGTGTTGGAGGGTATGCTACAGTAACCACATCACCTGATGAAGCAATAAGGATCCTGAGCATGGGGCTATTTTCCTGCACATGAACCACAGTAGTAAATAATGCACATAACAAGTGGTTTCTGCTATGTATCCTGTATTATATGTTACTTGTATCTCCACCTGTCACATGTGTGTAGTATTGCATACCGAGCTCTGGCCTCAGGCTGTAACACAGACAGAGTGTGTGTCTCTCTGTAACATATCTACAGTGTATATGTGTGTGTGTATCAGTCACACGTGTGTAGCAGCAGTGTGTCCTGGCTACTAGTCTCTGAGGTCACGCTTATCTCAGGATGGATGTGGCCGGGTGTGACGTCAGCGCATGTCACATGTATGTGGCATTACATACATACGCCTCCTTTGATTGGGATCGTCTGAGTTTTACACCCGCAGATGTGATACACCCTGTACTCGGACTTCCTGATCCAAGCGACCCGACAAGGTGAGGACACGGACTAGCTGCCATTACCGAAGCCACCCCGTCGTACCCAGCGGCCCTACAGGCCGCAAAGCCGCAGCGCCCGCTCCCGTCTCACCCGGGATCTCCCTCTCACCTGTACAGACTGCAGAGCCGCTCGCTACCCGGCTGACAGCTCCCGGCATGCACCTGGAAACCAAACAAGCCAGGAGTGGAAGGCGCATGAGTGACATCATGAGACTGCGACAAGAAACGGCTTCGCTGGGTGGCCATCTTTGTTACTGGAAAGGTACAGCGTGGGGAATTTGTCACCCGGATCGCGCTCTGTGTTTTTGTGTTGTGAATAAGCAGTATGTTCCCACACAGCCAGGTGCGGCCTGTAAGACTTCAGAACTAGAAGCAGTTCATCTGCAGACTAGAGCGCTGGCTGAATATTGTGCTATTCGTTACGTATTTACAATACAACTCTGCCATGCTGCTGAGCACAGTGGGCTCAATCGGCGGAAGCTGCAGCCGCCTGTGACGTAAGAATGACGTCACAGCGCTGTCTGAGTGTGACGGAGAAGGAGGCTGCACATGATGCAGATGGCTGGCACACAGCGCCGGGCAGAAGGCTTCCTGTACACGCCGGGCAGCAACAGGCAAAGCGCAGAGGCTGCATCGCTGGGCATGGGCTCCACCGTGCGGCTTGAGATACGGAAGCACATGCAGAGCGCCAGTCTCATGTTGGGGTAATGGGGTCTTTAATCTGTATATACTGTATGGAAACCGATGCTCTGCCCAGTATGCAGCCTGCTCTGTATAGTGGCATGGAATATAATTGCCGCGTACAGTATGTTTGACAAATGAGTGGGCATGTAGCGGTATGCCTCCCATGTCTAAGTTGATAGAATGGCATAATGTCGATGTTCAGCAATTGTATTATCTTTACTAACTGCAAAATATTGTTTATTGTGTACCAAATGCTGGATAGAATGACTACCCGTGCACTACTCTACACCACGCACAAGACACGTTCCTCAGTTGTCTAATTAGCAACATAGTTTTCTACTTTGCAACTCATAGGGTAGTATGGTCTTTACACTTGTAAAGACCTGCCCCCAGTAAAACCGGGATTACCATTGGTGTGTTTAACCATCAATTGTTATCCATGGAATAATTTGTAGACTTCAATTGTCATTTACCATTTTACCTTCGACGGCAACAACCCATGGGAAACTGCATTGGCATTCATTACAGGAGGGTGAAGCCTAGTCACACAGCAAGGGACCAAAATGGATGACTAGTGGAGCGGTCCAAGGTGTGGGGATGCGATTGCATCACTGAGACCCGTCGCCTTTTTTACAATGCCAATATTCTAGGAATTGTAAAGCAAGGAGTGGAGCTATGATGACATGATTTAATACAAATTTGTGTCATCAAGCTCCAACTTTCATGCAGTAAAGGGGTGAGCATGGGGTGCCTGCTGGATGTGAAGATTTGGCCAGGAGTACCACATGATTTTTGAGAACCTCACTGACTATCCACAAGAGTAGGCGGGTATGATTGGCACTAGTCCGTTAGAAGCTTATATCCCTTTCACACTGACCAATATTACCTAGGTTATAGCACATGAACACATAACAATCCGGGAAATTGGTCCGTGTGAAAGGGTCCTGAAAGATTATCTTGATCAGGGTTGGGACCGGGAGGCTTGCGCGTCCAGGGGCTGTGTAAACAGGTAACCCAGGTCCCATTCACTGCACTGTAAAGGTCCCGCTGGAAGATGCTGTCATCTCCCAGTGCTGCCCCGGCTCCCCCTCTTGATGATGTCACCCGCACGGCTTTATGCTGGGTCAGGTGGTTAGGGTGAAAGTGCTCGCAAGCCGGGCACATAATCCTGGGTGCGACCCGGCTTGCTAGTGTGAAAGGGGTATTACTGGTTTATCTTGTTTAGTGCAAACTAGGACAGGAGGCTCATTTATCAACAAGTGATAAACGGTGCTCCAGATAGTCAGCTCCTAATTGTCATGTGTTTGAAAAATTACAGCTGGTAACTGGCTGGAGCACCACTTGTCATATGCTGATAAATGGATCCCTGTTCTTCCAGGCTCATCTGCTTACAGTAACGCTAAAACAGAGCTCAACAACATTTCTTTAAAATCTTGGACCCAGGAGGAAAATGTAGGAGCCAGATATACTGACACCCAAGTGCCCATTACATATACCACACGCCATAATGCCCATTACATATACCACACGCCATAATGTCCATTACACATTTATACCAAACTGCGTAATGCTCATTACACAAATATTCCACACACTGTAATGCCTATTACATATAATACCACATGACATAATTACATATTAAGCCACATAAGTTCTGCTTACCTACATGCTCGTTGCTGTGGGTTTCATGCTCGTTGTCAATGGGGTTAACATGCTTGTTTGTCATGCTCTGCCAGGGGTAAATGCTTGTTGCTATGGGGTTAACATGGTCTGCCAGGGGTAAATGGCAGGTGTACAGAGGTATAGGGCAGGGGAGCAGATTTAAAATAGCCGTCCGCTGCACTTACATTTAGCAGGTGCCCTCTCACCAACTGCTGCAAGCCTGCAATGAGGGGGACGCAAGAACACAGCAGGGCTTCCTGCTACTGAGGACGCGGCAGACCTATAGGACAGGGGAGCAGACTTAAAATAGCCGGCCGCCGCACTTACACTTAGCTAGCACCCTTTCACCAACAGCCGCACTGAGGGGGATGATGGGCAGGAACACAGCAGGGCTGCAGGCAGATGGAACGGCTGGAGCTGTGCTGACATCCGTGGCTTCATGCTACAGTGCAGAGGACACTCAGAAGGATCTCCACGATGCTGGAGGGGGGTGTCCGGATCTCAGAAAAACTGCCTGGGGGGGTCACACTATTATCAGCGGCTATGTGGCCTCTTTAGGCATAGGCAGGAACTGAGACACTGCTGCTGCATCTTATCTCCTCAGCAGGCCACACCCCTCACAGTATCTGGACACCAGTGAGGAAATTCTGGTCGCCCTGTCGCCCGGGGTTTGTCGAGCCCTAAGTTAACACATGGAAATGGATTTAGTCATTTATGCAGACCTCATTCAACTTTAAATACAATAGAGCAGTGGTTCCCAAACTATGCCCTGTGTTGGTGTACCAGGTGGTCAAATTATAGTCAATGTTTCTGAACCTAAGAATGACCCCTAAACCCAAACTGCTTAGCTTTTATATATTTTTTTTCTACATTTCTCAGAAAGAACCTTATGACCAAGGGATGTATGGATGCTGTGAAAAAAAAAATATATATATATATATATATATATATATATTATATATAATTTTTTTTTTTGTATACTTTAGGGCAGGCATGCCCAAAGTCAGGCCCGGGGGCCAATTGCGGCCCGCGCTGTCGTTTCAAGTGGCCCGCAGCCTCCAGCTGGAAGCGCATCCGATGTGGAAAATACAGCACAGGACACTAAAAGTGGGGCCCCGGCGAGCGCGCCTTTACCTTGCTGTCTGCTGCAGTGAGGAGGTTGTAGCCACCACAGTCAGATGTGTTTGGCGTCCTACCCCTGCTGCTGCAATCGTATATCACCCTACTCCACAATCACAGTGACAGCAGTGTTTGGGGAGGGGGGCAGCTAGGGGGAAGCTTGCTCCCGTAACATGCAGAGTGGAGGAGGGCAGCAGCTGGAGCCCAAGCATCTCCTGTCCTTACAGTGCCTGCTTTGCCTCTCCGTCCCCTGGCTTACACAAGGGGCTGGAAAACATACAGAGAAGGGAGGGTCAGAGTGTGGGACATACAGTGATGGCCATTCAGAGAAGGGGGAGCAGGGGCAGGCTTGGGGACATACAGTGAATGGGGGCAGAGTGGGGTACATAGTGGAGGCACTGATGGACATTGAGAAGGGGGCAGGCTGTGGGAAAGAGTGAATGGGTGCAGAGTGGGGAACATACAGTGAATGGGGGCAGGCTGGGGGACATACAGTGAATGGGGGCAGGCTGGGGGAAATACAGTGAAGGGGAAGGCTGGGGGCAGAGTGGGGGACCATTCTGATGTGATTAATGCTTCTAAGAATGTCAGGCTGTATGGTCGGCCTCCCACATTTTCACCTCACCAAATCTGGCCCTCGTCCCAAAAAGTTTGGACACCCCTGCTTTAGGGGGTGCCATGATTAAAAAAACAGATATTCTAGAAAGTACATTATGAGGTCAGAATGAATACAATTACAGTATGTATCTCCCCCATAATCATATAACTAAATATTCAAAGAAGGGAAGTAGAAGTCATACCTTCCAGTGACTTCTACTAATTAATATTATATATAGATGTGACTAGTGTTTATTCTGGCACCCTGCCTCTGAAAACCTGTGCAGTTCCTCTTCCCTGCCTGGGGTGTCACTCTCTGCATTTGTGCTTGTAGCACAGGTCTGGTCTGCATATCAGTGTTGAAATACAGACCACAATGTGCGTCAGTGATACAGCACAGGCCGTAGGGTGAGGTAGTGCGTCAGTGTGATAAAACGTAATGTGAGGGAGTGAGTCAATGTGATAGAGCACAAGCCACAGGGTGAGGAAGTGCATCAGTATGATACAACGCAGGCCACAGAGTTAGAAAGTGTGTTAGTGATAGAGCGCAGGACATGGGATAAAGGAGTGCGTCAGTGTGATAGAACACAGGCCGCAGGGTGAGAGAGTGCGTCAGTGTGATAGAGCACAGGCTGTAGGAAGGTCATTGACATTTTAACACGGTACGTTTCTTAAACCATATTTCACACAATAAAGGCGTTTGCATGTTAAGGGGGCGGAGCCCCTTACGACGGTGTGAAGAAGAATCACCTAGTGTAAATAAAATCATAAGATTAATTTCTCTATCTCATACATATATTTCTTTTTTTAGATTCAATAATTTTTATTGAAATTTTTGCAGCAAAACGAAAACAACACCCCAAACATATATAAGTATAGCCACAACATTGATCCAAAAGCATTAACAATCAGAAGTGAATAGAACAGAAATATGCAGTATGGTTTTATATATATGTATAGGCAGGGCTTACACAGCACGTTGACATAAAAATATCTCTACAGGGTAGATGCATTTTTGATACCCGAAGGCACCATTCGGAACCGATCATACAAAAACAATACAGAGTGTGTAATCAAATAAGTTATATGCTGGAGTATTTATTACCCTCCAATTTGGTAGAGAATGCACATAGAATATTCCAGGGCCACTGCAGTAACCATATAGGACTAGAATAAGAAATATATACACCTAACTATCAGAAAAAAAATAAACTAAACCCAAAAAAACAAAACCTCCCCAAAACCCCCCACCCTGTATAACCTACTATCAATACCGATATTTATATGACCAGATGCTTAATAAGTGAAGTGCGCAGTTTACGTACTATGTTCGTAAACTAATACCTTTTACTCCTAGCTACGTGCGAACAAAGCATAGCACAGCGTAGCGAACCTTTCTAGTGTATTATACACTTTAGACCAATACTTGTAATAGGGTATCCTTTCGCAGTTCTTTGTACCCAAAACTGCGAATACCTTTAAGGACAATGTCCGTAATACGCTTTTATCGCTAGATGCGAATAAGAGTCAAGACAAGGATATAACTCAAAGTAAGGAGATAGGTTCTCCAAATAATGTATTAGTCCCTAGCGGACAGCAGGGGGGTACAGAAAGAAGAAACACAGTATAACACGTGATACAGTTAGTTTAACAATACTTAGTAAAATTCAAACGCTACTAGGGGAAAGAAAACAGATACAGAATACAGAATACAATCAGCCAATAACAATATAAGTAAGCACAAGGAATGCAACCGTTTACCGTCTCATCAATATGCGCAGCACAGTCCGGTCGAGCTCGCTAGGTTCAAATTGAACTTAGCCCGGTCAGGATGAAGGGGGAGATGCAGTGCCGAAGTGACCGAGCCAGCTCAGGAATAGCTATCTTTATAGTGTCCAAACAAAGGGGGGTCAAAGGCCATTTCCATTGGTTAAGGGTTCAAAAGTCAAGTCCTCAGGGATTGGAGCAAAGTACTGCACTCAAGTTGGATTGGTGCAGGCGGAGTGTACTTTGGTGTCCTTTGTTTGTTGACATCGTCGTCGGGGTTGTAAATCAACAACAAGAACCGGTTATAGCTCAATCCTTTGTCTTACACAGTTCTTACTGAAAAAGTCCATGGAATATGGATTTTGTCCGTAATTATCTGGCAATAGGACTTGCGAAGTTTTCGCTCCGACCGGAGTGCTGCGCATGAGACACGGAACATAACGATACTAAACATGAACAGGAATAATTGTGTATTGTTGGTTAAACTATGTGTAGTGCACTAAACCTTTAATTAACTATATTTTATTTGGTGTAAGTATGATATTATGAATTTATGTGTATTAGTATGGCTAGCGCTTATGGTCCACTTTGTCACACAGACTCGGGTATTATACTTTATTTGCGCAACTCTGCAAACCAAAATGGCGGCCATACTATCCTAAAATGGCGTGTATGCAATTCGACTTTAACACTACCCCCAATTAAGGTATACCTGGAGCCCATAACAACTACCCTCTACCCCAGGCTTTCCCAACCACGGTCCTCAAGGCACACAAACAGTTCAGGTTTTAGTGATATCCAGGCTTCAGCACAGATGGTTTCATCAGAATCACTCAGGTACTAATTAAGTCACCTGTGCTCAAGCCTGGATATCACATAAACCTGCACTGTTGGTGTGCCTTGAGGACCGTGGTTGGGAATGCCTGCTCTACCCTATTAACTACTCTAACTAGTGTTAACTCCTATCCATTAAATAAGTAATCCCCCCCCATATAAATACAGGATGTCGAAAAAAGGATATGCCAGGGGTTATGCAAATGTGACCCTAAACCCAGCCAAAATAGGTGAGCCATTCCACAGGAATATATTAATGTATTACACTTGGTAATAAGGATGTGTAAGGACACATAATGTAGGGCTGCACATGAAAAACTGAACTGACATTTGCAAAATAAGAGCAAGAGAAAAAAATCTATAGCGGATATTAGCTTCTTTAAGAATATCAAAGGGGATAAGGTATATAATACGAGTAGGGGATACTTCTAAATACAATGTGGTACATAGTTTTAAGATTTTTTAAAAAAGGTTTTAAAACACAGAATGATAAGAAAAATAATAAAAGGTGTAAACAGCTACATCAGGATATAGAATTTCAATACTAAGAAAAATAATCCACGGACAAACATAATCCCAAAGTGAAATACAGTGTGCGACATCAGTCCGGCCAGTTCTCAGTCCCCTTGAGAAGCATGGTGAGCATAATTAATCCATCCCCAGGAGGACTACCAGGAGAACAACCTAAGTATACACAAGTGGATATGCGAGTAGGAATGATCCAGTTCTAGGAGCTCATAATAATTATGAGTAACAAAATAGGATTTTGAGGGAAAACCATTATACGGTCTAGGGCTACGGGTATAGTGTAGCCAATATCTTCAACTTTGTGCAAGTTTCCAAAGACACTCATGTCCAAAGCAGAGACTGATATAAAAACAGAAAAGGGTGCAGGGCCTCTAGGCACAAATATGTCATCCTGGTCGACTGTATATTTCTCAGGAACACAAGGAGAGGATGTGGCATCCACCTGTATCTCATCCAGCCGAAGGAGAAGTCGAGTGGAAGAGGCATATATCACACTTAGTATATGGTGAACAGAAGCTTCCATTGTAATATACAGATCTAGAGAGGCAAACCGTTAGAAATAGGATCATCTCAAAGCAATATGGCAGTGGCTAGCACACTGCCATGGGAATACAATGGACCGGTAGCCAAATAAAACACGCTGTCAGCAAAGTGCTCTCCACACCTAGAAGCAACCTAGGTCATCCGATCAGTACAGTATCAGGATAGTCAGAAATACTGATCATGTGCAGCCAACTTCAGCCACAAGCATCTTGTGTAGGTATCCAGTCAGGAAAGATAGCGTCGGCACCCGATACCAGCCGCACCCACATCCACCTCCCACTGTCACAACCGGAGTCACCAGACAGCCGTGGTAAGGGGCAACAGGATACCTGCAGAGAATCCAGACCACCAGTGCAATGCAGGATCTAAAAGACCCGGTGGGTCTTAGTAATGCAGCAGCAGCTAAACACCGGCGCCACAACCCAGGGGACACACAGGCAAGATGGTGCTGGGACCACCGCGCGGACCGTGGCACTACGTCCTGCTCACACTGCTCAACATCACGGGGAGCCACCGGCGGTCATCCCCCTAGTCTGCTGCATCGTGGCGCCAGAGCGAAAACACAGCAACGCAGCAGGAGATCAACGGTGCCTGGGTCTCAATGTAGAAGCAGGCCATGGCTGCTAACTCCCACAGGTTTGCAGCAAAATCCTTCCAGCAGAACACACCAGTGGAGAGGGAGAGTGTTCAAGTAGGATATCCCATACTCGTTTCGGGGATCAGGGCACTCAGCAGCAGCAAAGCAGGATATAATAAAGGATATTTGGAGGGAGCTCCAGAGTGCTGCTGCCTACTCCATAGTTGGCCAAGCAGTGGCAAACGCAGGATTTTCAGAAGGGGGTTTCCAGAGGGGCGGAGCAAAGCACGGAGATGGACACTTAGGTGACCCAGTATATGCCGGGTCAGTTAAAGTATTATAGATAGACCAAATGTATATAAATAATATATATATATATATATATAAAATACACACACACATATATAAATATATATATATATATATATATATACATACATACATACATATATATACATACAGGGGAGTCAACAGCAGTGTAGACCCCTAAGCATAGCAATGTATTGGGGCCCCTACTGATCCTTCAGCGGTAGGGGTGGGTGGTGCTATGAGCGGAAGCTTTGATGTCCCACGGGTGGTAGGGGTTATTATATCAACCGCTCAGCATGTAGGGCCTGGATCAGTAATTTCCACTAATTACCCCTTTACTGCACAGATGGGGTGAGAGAATGGGGCATTGGGCTGAATGAAGGGGCCCTGATACATAACTTCCAGTGTGGTAGAGGATGTTTAATATGCAGAGGAGGGGTGTATAGTGGAGTGGGCATATTATTCATAATTTTCTGGTGGGAGGATAGCTTGCTTGACTGCAGATATCTCCAGTTCCCAAAAATAGATTTCTTAGATTTTAATGGAATTAAAAACTAGAGAATCCCACCTACCAATTGGGGACTAGGGGATCAGAGTTCAGGAGGCAGAGCAATCTGCCAAAGAGAATATAAAACTACATACCAGGTGTGTGGAGCTGGAGCAGTAACCAGCTGCTGGAAGGCTGATATCTCTGGTTCTGGGGACAGTAGAGACAAGCTACTAGTGTCCATCAAAGAAGGAGAATCCAAGCTTTTGGAATATACCCTCAGAAAAACTCTGTCAGACAGAAAGTGAAATATCTGACTGGGAAGACCAATTAACAGGCTTGGATGGGGACCACTGCTTTGAAGTCAGATATCTCCGGTTCCCAAGGGCCGATTTTTTTAAATTTTTATACCCTTGGAAAGAGGGGACCCTCAGCTTTCAGTCTAGGGTCCTTAGACTCCTGGGGGGGGGTTCTGGGTACTCAGAACCCCCCCCCTGCGTGCGCTACTGCCAAGCCACACCCCACTTACATATATCTCTTAATGCTCTCTTAAATATACAATTGTGCTCGAAAGTTTGTGAACCTTTCAAAATTATTATCTATATTTCTGCTGAAATTTGGCCTAAAACTACCTCTGATTTACACGCAAGTAGTAAAAGTAGGTCAAGTGAGCCAAATAAAACAAATGAGACACAAATATTTGGTGTGCTCATTTTATTTATTAAGGAAAATGATCCAATATCACATATCTCAGTGTCAAAAGTATGTGATCCTTTACTTTCAGTATCTGATATGAACCCCTTGTACCACAATAACTGCATATAAACATTTCTGTTAGTCCTGATTTGAGGAATTTTACCTCATTCCTCCATACAAAGCAGCTTTAGCTGTTATGTTGGTGGGTTTCCTCCCATGAACTGCTCGCTTCAGGTGCTTCCACAGTATTTGAAAACTTTTACAAACTTTCCACCAGATGGTACTTAGGGCCTTATTCTAGTTCACTCTTAGAGGCAAATTCCTTCTCCAATGGACAACACCATGTGCACTGGGGGGGGGGGGGGGGGGGGCGACAGATGAAACGTGCAGATAGAATTAGATTCTGCAGTGCACGTGGTTTTGTCCATTTGAGAAGGAATTTGACTCCAAGTGTGAACTAGAATAAGGACCTAAGGCCATCTGCATCAAATGTATTCTAACTCTTCTGACCTATGCTGGAGAAATTGTTTTTTACAAGGCCATATATGGTGGACATGTCTAATGCACTTATATGAAACGTTATATTTACACTTATATCAAACTCTCATTGCTCTCCTTACACCTCCCACAGCTGCTAATCTATTATGTGCCCCGTTAGATCAAACTCTCAAGGAAACTAACAAACTCCTTCTTCACAATTACTGCTCAGCTAAGTATCAAATTGCTCGACATTGGAAGGTTCTAAACTCTAATCATCAACTTCTAAATAGGAACTGTTTTTTTTGCTAAAATGGAATATATAACCAGCCTGCAGAACAACACTGTCAGAAAATATCTATGGTATTCTTATCACAATATTCCTCTACCTGACCTTAAGTAATCCCCCCCCCCCTCCCCCACACCACCACCACATTGCCCCATTATGATGACCTCAGGGTGCTGATCACCAGGCAAGGCACTTTGTTCAATCAGATGGACACATTTTATATTAGAAATTGACATTAGAAACAAAAAAAAAATTATAAAAATTGCACACTGCACTAGAATTACGCCTATTAAACGTGCATTTGGAGGTATTTAAAATGGTCAGGGTGCAGCACCCTGCAAAAGAAGCTTAGAGGGAACACTACTAACAGATCCCTACCAATATTCCAATATTTTTCTGCCTGATGGGGAGTAACTGAAAAAGAGTCCATACGGTACCGTATTTGAATTCTCTTTGGTTGTCCAGATCCGTTCCTATAATGCCTCCTTACTAAAGTCCATATCTCCAGTTGTGATCCAATGTGTAAACAAAATGGTATGGGTTAGAAATCTCCCTTTCGTGGGGGTCCCGATGTTGGGAGGGCAGGAGTTCACATATGGGATTGCACTCCTTGGCTGGTCTTGTGAGCTCTACTCCACTAATAGATCCACCTCCTTTAGATTCTTGTGGAAGTTTTTGTGCCATAAACTGGATCGTTGGTATTGGGTTAAGGCTGGTCCGGTCTCTGGAATATTGCAAGGTTCTGTATGGAAATGAGTTCCAATAGTGTACTCCCACTACATCACTGTTGGTATCCCGGCTTTATCAAGGTGATCAAACCTCCACAAGAAACTAAAGAGGTGGATCTATTAGTGGAGTAGAGCTCACAAGACCAGCCAAGGAGTTCAATCCCATATGTGAACTCCTCCCCTCCCAACATTGGGACCCCCAGGAAAGGGAGATTTCTAACCCATACCATTTTGTTTACATATTGGATCATAATTGGAGATATGGACTTTCGTAAGGAGACATTATAGGAACGGATCTGGACAACCAAAGAGAATCAAATACGGTACTGTATGGACTCTTTTTCAGTTATTCCCCATCAGGCAATTCTAAAATGTTTTTTACTAATTTTATTTTAATGCACCCACTATTTTTAATGGTATTTGTTTATTAAAAATCTATTGACATAGTGCATCAAAAAATGTTACATTAGTGTTTGTAATTATTGGTAATCAATATATGTAGCGCGGAGCACAATAACCCCCTTTTTTTCTATGCCCTGAAAATCCTACCCTGGTCCTGACCAGGGTGGAATACGGTGAGGACCCGGGTTGGGGGTAGGCTAAATGGGTATGCCGGGTCATCCGACCCCGCTCCTGTTTACAGCAATGGGGGAGCCAAACCTCTGGACCGCAGCATCAGGATGCGGTCAGGATGAAGGTTGGGCTGGGGACTCACACAGCCTCCGCTGCTTTGCTGTCCAGACAGCAGCAGAGGCAGGGAGGAGGTGAATGGATGCCTGTGTGCGGCATCCATTCACCTCGCGGGCTGGGGGGGTGCACGGAGGCTGGGGGCAGCCCAGCAGCTTACGTTGCTCGGCTTGCCCCAGCATGGTGGTCCTGGCGCTTGGAAATGATGTCCTCTCCTAGCATAGCCCCTGTTTACACTGCAGGTCAGCACCGCAGTGTAAATAGAGAAAATACCAGATTCGACCTGGCTTGGAACTGTGTTCCAAATACCAGATCGGATCTGGGATTTTGGTGTAAAAGAGGTATAGTATAATTCTCAAGTAAAGCTGCAATCCGTTTTTAGAAAATGCAATTCTGTTGTTGATTCTCCCCTACAACATGTAATATCTGTAAACATCAGGAACAGCTGTACACTTTTACAAATGCATATGTTAACACCAAAAATAATAAATATATTTGAGCAAGCTACCTTCCACACCCACTTTTATGAGATAAATTGCTAACTATATAGCAAATTATGATCTTTATTTACTTTTGGAAAGCACAGTGTTAGCAATTCTTTTTTATAGTCTGTATTTCTGCAGCTTTAATTTTCTGTAAAATGCAAATAATTGAAAATAGATAAAGAACAACCCTCCATTTACTTTTTCTCCGCACTGAATGAAGTGAACTGGAAATCAATTTGATTTCCCTCTGGTTGTTTCTAACATTTCCTTTCATATTTTGCTTGAGTATAGTATCAATTAAATATAATATTTTAACTTTTATATTTAACTGGATGTATTCATTATGAACTACACGGTGTGCTAGGGGCATTTTTATTTTCATATATTGCAGTGCAAAAAGAAATTGAGCAGAATATTTATCAACAAACTATTCTTTGTTAAATGTGGTTTATGTTTGTGTCTTTCTGTTTTCTAGGAGTCTGGAAGGCAAAAGATTTCCAATTGACATTTCTGTAACTCAGTCGTCCTTGCAGATCCAGTCTCCTGATAACTGCGAGGAGCTTCATTTACCACAGGAGGTCAAACTAGTTCCTTCCACATGCAGATATGTACAGTACTTCTCTGGAGAAGGTTTACATGTACGGTTAAAGGCTGAAGTTGGCTGTACTACAGGTATTGGCACAAAGCATCACTTGTATGAAAGAATGGGGGAAACTGTGAGAGTAGCAAGTGGATTTACAAAGGTTTGTCCTGAAATTTATGCCAAGAGATAGATTTTATTATAACCCATGAGATAATTTACTTAAATAGTTTTCCCAGATTTTTCCCACTTGTGCCATTTATAGTACCAGTTTGCCACATGGTATTATGACAAAAGATACTATGGGGGGGTATTCAAAGTTTACTTTTGGGCGTCATGTTTATCACACCTTTCAGGTTCACGCATCTGACGTCTTTTAAAATAATGGTCGGGTTTGCTATTCAAATGTTTTTTTCTTTAGATGTCTAATCTGCTGTAGTTGTCTTATTTATCACGCCCATTTATTCCCCTCTTTTAATCTCACGCCCATTTTATCTCTTTTTTTTTTTTCTATCACGGACTGCATATATTTTATTTGCGTGCCATTTTATTCTTTTTTTATTCCCTATTTTGTTCCACATGTTTTTACCCTGCCCAGTCATACAAGTTTGTCTCCATTATAAGAGTGCCCCTCACCCTGTTAAGCAGACGCCATTTAATTCGCACTGCCCTCGCCCAACTACACCCTGATGTGTCCTGCACTGTGATTCTGAAGGGTGCCAGACGAGGTCCCGACAGTCATTTACCCAACGTCGGGATCCCGACTGTTAAAACACTGACAGACTGGTTTCCACAGCCACCGGCTATTCTCCCTCTTGCTTCCCTAACCCACTTTGTGTAGTGGCCGGACCCCTTTTTTGGCCCCCAAGGCACCATGCTCTTCCCACTATAGAACTCTTGTTTGTGGCTTTTTGCTGCCTCCATTCCCTTCCCCACATCATGTCTGTGCCCTTGTGAAATTATCTATTTGTTTACAGTTTCTTATAAAGCGCAGCACATTGGGCATCTTCTGATAAACTCTCTCTGTTCTGCTCGGGGACCGTGGTACTGGCATTGTACTGAATAACTCAGTGTGTGCGTTGTTGCTACCTGAATTCATTTCACTGCCCCGGTCACATGCAGCCCTGTCGCCACTGACATCTCATGCATGTCCAGACATACTCTGTGCTGCTGTGCCATGCCTAGGGTGCCTTACTCCCACAGTATTTGTTTACAGATAGGGAGTCCTATGCGTACCAAGTTTTGTGTAAATTCCTCCAGCCATTCCTGATTAATGCTGTCTCCTGATGTACTCTGTGCTTCTGTCCCATGCCTAGGGGTGCCTTACCCCCACAGTATTTGTTTTCAGATTGTAAGTCATATGTGTACCAAGTTTGGTGAAAATTGCTTAAGGCATTCCGGCGTTATGCTGGAACATGCATGCATACATACATACATACATACATACATACATACATACATACATACATACACATCCAGTTTTATCGATTTCCATGGATGGACAGTGAAATTTGTAAAACCGATTCTTAGCCAGCACCTGGACCTAAAGAGAAGCTACCTGCCAAGTTTTAAGATTGTAGGCCTTGTGGTTTAAGAGATTTCATGATGAGTTACTCAGTCTCCTTTTTTGCCTTTTATATATTAACACCCCCTAATGGTTATGGAGGTACAGTACTTGTTGCTGTGCCTTCCTGTGTAAGAGAGTAAAATAAACGAATAGAGCTAGCAGTCATCATGGACAATATTGGATATGCCAAATATTGCCCCCGACAATGGGCGCAAGCCCTAAATATGTGTCCCTGCCGCTCATTTGGTCGCTTTGGGGACCCTACCTGCTGCAGTCAGGATCCCTGAATCTGATTCCGACCGGGTGGCCATCTCCTGCATTTGTGGGGGGTTTTTTCATGCGACCCCGCCTAAAATGGCTGCAGGTATTTATATCCCAGCTAGTCCAGCCCCTTATTTTAGATTTCAAAGGCCAAGCTGACGACGGTCGCATGTGGTACTTTGCAAACCACAATCTGACCATGTTCCGACCATCGTGGTCGCATCCGGATGGGATTGAGATCGTTTTGCACAAAAAACACACTGATCAAAGGCGGAGCCACGACGGCGTGCGTGTGAGGGGAAGTGAGTCTCAGCTCCCCAGCGTCTCTCCCTTACCAGCCGTCCCCTGACCCCTGCTCTCCCCGCCAAGGCTAGACGCTGACGGGAGGGCGCGCGAGCCAAATCCCGGCAGCACTTACTGAAGCGTCGGCTGTATCACCTCCTGACGCTGACACTCGGTGCGGCCGCTGCCTGTCCGTGTGGACCACAGACGCCGGAGGCGGGCATCTCATCCAGCGTCTCTCCCTCTGTCTGCCGCCTGCTGATTCTGCTCCCCCGCCACGTACGGACGCTGACCGCAGTAAGTGCAGGATAAAGGCTGCAGAGATTAAGAAGCGGGAGCATCCACTTGAGCCCGCCAGCGCTGCTACACAATTTGTTTGTACTGTCCCCGATACTGTTCCTCGACCTGGCATCAGACGCCAAAGGCTGCTGTCTCCTGCACACCAGATGCTTCCCAGTGCAGCCTGAGCTGAAGACGCAGGCATCCAGCGTCGGGCTGGGGACCCAGCTTCCCCCCTCCTGGTGACCCCTATTAGCAGTTGGGAGACATCCACAGACGCAGGAGAAGGAGAAAAAGGAAAAGGACGCAACCCAGCAGGCAGATCCCTGCAATTAGGGAAACAAGCTGAGAGATAAGCAAGGCCTCCCGACGGCAAAGGTGCCTAAAGTCAGAGTACCCTCCCCCCTCAGCATAGAGGAGGTAGAGGCTGAATTGGGACGGAAGAATATCGTCCGAGGAAAGGCTGAAGACTGTGTGAGTAAAATTGTCTTTTAAGACTCAGTGACTGTGATATTGTTAAAAGTTTATGAACCCTGTATACTGAGTGCCCTCCAAGACTAAACACAGACTAAACACAGTAGGGGGAGCAAAGTCAAAAGGGCATACATTGCATAGCAGAGAAACAGCGAGTGGGGTCTTCGGTGTGCAAAATCCCAGTACAACTGTCCCATACACCAGAATGGTAAAGACCGGGGCAGCGGCCGCAGCACGGCAAGAGAAAATTGCACGGGCACAGGCACAGAGTGCAAGTAATTCAACTTCGAACACTCCACATACAACCCCAGTTAAAAATGGTGGGGAACAGCCTCAGAATGAAGTCACTCTACAGCAGGTACTAAATGCAGTCAGCTCTTGTGAAACTCGCCTATCAGGGCAAATGGATAAATTACAATCTGACATAACTTTGTTGAGAGATGATGCCCAAAAGACTCGGGACAGGGTAACTGAGGCTGAGAACCGAATCTCGAGCTTGGAGGACATTATGATACCTATGCAAAAGCAGATACACATATCTTCAAGTAAAATTACGGACTTACAGAATAAAGTCACTGATATGGAGGGGAGGCTTCGCAGAAGCAACTTGCGGGTGATAGGCCTAGAGGAGAGAGCGGAAGGGAAAGACCCTGAAAAATTTATGGAAGGATGGCTCATCCAAATATTCGGGAAGGAGACCCTTACTCCCTTCTTTGCAATAGAGAGAGCACATCGTGTACCCTCTAAACCCCCTATTCCCGGAGGTCCGCCACGCACTATGCTATTAAAACTTCTACACTATCAAGATCGGGACAATTTACTGAAACTTGCTAGATATAGTGAAAACGTGTGCTTTAATGGGCAAACAATTTCGTTCTTTCCTGATCTACCATATACAATCCAGAAAGAAAGAGCAAGATTTAAGGAGATAAAGGAAAGATTGAGAGTCCTAAACATAAAATATTCTATGATGTATCCGGTTAAACTCCGTGTGCAGCATAAAGAGGAGACCAAATTCTTTTTTTCTCCAGAAGAGGCTGCCGAATGGCTCAACAAGGTCCATCCGGGCCGTACTCAGTTGCCCACTTAAGGAAAAAAAAAAAAAAACAGCTGGACAAAATTTGCTGCGGACTGTGAATATGTGTTGGCCTTGAGCGGGGGGGGGGGGGGGGGGGTGTAAGGGAGGTTAAAATATAGTACCCTGTCAGAAAGCTTTAAGTCAAGTGTTGAAATTATGTGACAGGGGAGAACAGGATATCCTGTAGTTCTTTTTTGGGGAGCTGAGCACGCCTAAGAAAAAGGGACAGAACCTTAGTGGCAGAGTGTAAGAGCCTTCAAAGGGTGGTTAGTGTAAAATAGGGTGTAAGAGAGGTTGGGTAGATATAGGTATGCCTAAAGGGATAGGTTATACAGGGAGGGGGGAGGGGGGCGGGGTGAGTGTTTGTTTTTTATGTTGTATGTTGTGTATTAATTGTAAATCCTGCAAACCCTGTCCGGAACAGTTAGCGAAATTGGAGAACCATCACCTTAGCGTCAAGGAGGAGAGAAGTGAGAAAATTGGAAATGGTTAATGTATTAACATGGAACGTGAGGGGGATAAACGAAAAAATTAAGAGGGCATTGGTATTGAAGTACTGTAGAGATGTGACGGCAGATATTATATGCCTGCAAGAGACTCATTTATTTGGGGATAAAATAGCAACGGTAAAGAGACCATGGATTGAAAAAGTATACCATTCCCAGTTTTCTCCATCCTCTAGAGGGGTTACGGTGTTAATTAAAAAAGGTATTGGTTTTGAATGTATATCGAGTAAAATAGATCCACAGGGGCGATTTGTTTTTTTGGATGCGTATATCGCATCATGTAGATTTTGCATAATGGCAATATATATACCCCCGCCATTTTCCTATGATGTTCTCAGGAAGGTGGTTGACTTTGTGGCGGAGCGGCCAGCAGCACAAGTCATTTGCCTGGGTGACTTTAACGCAATCATCAACTTCAAATTAGACCGATTACAGATGAAAGCGAGTAAAGTCACAAAAAATAATGGGTTAGCAGAATTTGTTAAACAGCTGGGATGGCGAGACATATGGAGTGAGAGACACCCCAATGTCCAGCAGTATACATGCTATTCGGCCTCATGCAACTCCTTTTCTAGGATTGACATGATGCTGATCTCAGCTGAGTTAGCAAATCAGGTGGTAAAGATAGAGCACGCAGCACGTGGCATTTCGGACCACTCACCAGTAATCATGCAAATAGACCTGAACCTTGATAAGGGATTTACCTACTGGCGCTTTCACCCAAGTTGGCTGTCTAGGTTCAAATGAGGGGATGTAATGGGAGGGGAAATTGAAGAGTATTTCAGCCAAAATACGGCTACGGCCAGTGATACAGTGGTATGGGAGACATTTAAAGCCTTTCTCAGAGGCATTCTTATGAAAGAAATAGCTGGTGAGAAGAGAAAATGTCGTGAAATAGCTAATATTTTAGAGTCGGAAATGGTTGGGTCGGAACAGCGATACTTGGCGAACAAAAGTGAGGTTTCCAAAGGAGTATGGTTAAGTGACCAGCAAAAATGGCTGGAGCATCTTCAGACAATGGCCAGTTGTAGAATTCTAAAAAGCTCCCACCAATATTACTTGAATGGTGATAAAGCAGGTAAATTTCTATCATACCTGACCAAGGTCAGGGCCGTAACTAGGGGGGGGCTGGGGGGTCACGCGCACCGGGCGCTGGAGGGGGGGGGGCGCGGGCTGCGTGTGCGCCGAGAGCCGGCACCCACCCGGTGGCCGGCGCACTCACTACACTGCCTGCGTGTTGAACTTGTCGTCTGCCGCTGCCCGTGCGCTCGCTGATCACAGGCGAGTCAGCGCGGGCGCGGCCATGACACTGTGTCTGTCAGTGTCTTAAAAAAAAAAACATTGTCCAATGGGAGGGAGGGAATGCGAGCGGGCTGTCCAATGGGACTGCGGGCGGGGGCGTGGCCTGGGATGAACGTGCCAGAGGAGGCAGGGGAAGGAAGCAGCAATGTCTACTCTACAGGTACAAGCCAGGCACAGTCTCCAACTTTAGTGTGCCAGATATATCATACTGTATACTGTAAGCAGTGCTCCTTTGCCCTCTGACTGCTCCTGTACTCCCCAGTCCAGCTACTTGTTAGGACTCACAAGGCAGGCACGGCAGCTCAGCAAAGAGGTATTCTTCTTTGGGAGGGAGAGGGAATGCACACCCCTGGTCTATAATATATGTGTGTGCCCATGCCATGTGTTTGTCAATGTGCCCATTGTGGGGCATATGTATAATGGGCATCATGTGTGTGACATATGTTTAATGGAGCATCACGCTGTGGGGCATATGTATAATGGGCATCATGTGTGTGGCATAAGTTTAATGGAGCATCATGGTGTGTGTCATATGTATAATGGGCATCACAGTGTGCGTCATATGTATAATGGGCATCACAGTGTGCGTCATATGTATAATGGGCATCACGGTGTGCGGCATATGTATAATGGAGCATCATGTTGTGGGGCATATGTATAATGGGCATCACAGTGTGCGTCATATGTATAATGGGCATCACAGTGTGCGTCATATGTATAATGGGCATCACGGTGTGCGGCATATGTATAATGGAGCATCATGTTGTGGGGCATATGTATAATGGACATCATATGTGTGGCATATGTATAATGAGCATCCAGGTGTGCGGCATATGTATAATGGAGCATCACGGTGCGTATCATATTTATAATGGGCATCACAGTATGCGGCATAGGTATAGTGGGCATCACGGACTGCACTTTTGGGGTCATGTGTATCTGTAACTGCACTATTGGGGGCACCCCATGTGGCTACAGCTCTTAGAGAGCTGACCATGCCCTCATAGTGGAAAAAATGGGGGATGTAGCCTCGCAGGAGTTCAACGGTAGTAGGTGAACCATCTAATTTTTGGCAATTGCTTAATTGCAGATGTCTCCTCTCCTCTGCCTCCAGAGTTGGGATGTATTTTTGTGGCATATTGTGTATCATTCAGGGACAGTGTTCTATCAGGTGGCAGCAGCAATTAACCATTGCTTATAATGTGTACTGGGGGGGCATAACGGTGTGTGCTATAATGTGTACTGGGCATTACGGTTTGTGGTGTAATGTGCTCTGGGCATTACGGTGTGTGCTGGAATGTGTACTGGGCATAACGGTGTGTGCTGTAATGTGTACTGGGCATTACGGTGTGTGCTATAATGTGAATTGATACTACTATGTGACCACACCACTTCTCCCCCCCCCAAAAAAAAACATGCCCTAAATTTTTAGCGCGCGCCTTCGGCGCGCACTATACCTGTTTTACGGTTCATATAGTTTCTAGTATATATGTATCTTGATGCAAGTGGACCAGCTGAGGGATAATTTATAAATATATATTTCATTTCAGAATACAGTATATATAATAATAATATATGATATATTGTCTTGTTTGTTGGTTTAATATCACCCTTCTGTTGTCTGTAAGCACACACATATATATATATATATATAATTATTATTTTTTTGGGGGGGGGGGGGCACTAAATGAATGTCTTGCCCCGGGCACCAGAAACCCTAGTTTCGACCCTGCCAAGGTAGATACCCCCTCAGGTACTATAACAAAAATATACACAGATAGTGGCGATATCGTAACTACTACCCCGGAAATAACCAAAGTTTTCGTTAAACATTTCAAGGAGGTATATAGAGCTAGACTGGACACAGAAACGGAGATAATAAAAAGTTTTCTGGACCAGCCCAAAATGCCAACCCTATCAGAGGAGAGCAAAATAAAACTGGAAGAACCCTTTAGCTTAGAGGAGGTGGAAGAGGCCCTTAGGACAATGCCACTGGGCAAAGCCCCAGGGGTCGATGGTTTGCCAGGAGAAGTATTTAGATTTTTTGGGAGGAACATGGCGGGGCATCTGCTTCAGTCATTCAGGGGGATGGAAGCGGAGGGTAGGTTACCCCACTCAATGACTGAGGCGGTTATTAATGTCATCCCTAAAATAGGAAAAGACCCCCTAAGTGTTGACTCATACAGGCCAATTTCACTTATCTCGGCAGATGCTAAGATATATGCTAAAATTATAGCAGTAAGACTAAGTAAAGTGATCCAGGAAATGGTACACCCGGATCAAACCGGTTTTATCTGTGGGAAATCAACAACTATTAATCTCCGGAAAGTGTTCTCATATCTGCAATGGGCAGGGGTAATGAAAAAAAGTGTAGGGGTTGCCTCATTTGACGCCAATAAGGCTTTTGACTCAATAGAATGGCCTTTCTTGCGGCAGGTGTTAAACACCTTTGGTTTTGGACCTAAGTTTATTGAAAGAGTGTTTTTGCTCTATCAATCGCCTTCCGCAAGGATACTCATTAATGGGTACGTTTCCGAACCCTTTAACCTTTCTCGGGGCACCAGGCAAGGGTGCCCGTTGTCGCCACAGCTATTTGCACTGGCGATCGAGCCCCTTGCCTGTAAATTAAGAGCTGCATTAGAATCCAGAGGGGGTCCAGGAACCTACAATATTATTTCTCTCTATGCCGACGACTTACTGGTTGGACTTTCAGACTACCAGAGAGACTTAGATGGGGTACTTGAAATTATCCAGAAATACGGGAAATTCTCGGGGTTGACAACTAACCTAAGCAAATCACACTTGTTAATCACTGGAGGAGAACCTAATAGGCTAAGTCTCTCAGCTCAATACCCACAAAGAGTAGAACATTTTAAATATTTGGGTATATATGTGTCGGAGGACTCAGGGGAGTATGTAGTAAATAATTTGGAGCCCATAATTTCGGAAATGAAAATCAAATGTAAAAACTGGGCAAAACTACCCCTCACTGTAATAGGGCGGGTCAACCTGGTCAAGATGGTTATCCTACCCAAAACCTTGTATGTACTCCAACATGCACCTTGCTATATTGGAGAGGCGGTATTTAAGAAGATCCATGGCATTATTTCATCGTTTGTATGGAGAAATAAGAAGCCTAGGGTTAGGATGGCCACACTGACCAGAGCGAGGAGAAAGGGGGGAATGGCCCTGCCTAATTTTAGGCTCTATTATTTCGCATCACAAATTGCGCAATTGAAAATATGGCTAAATGCAAATGACTGTCCCTTAGAGCTATGTAAGCTAATGGCGTGTGTGGCACCTGGCTATACGCCGTTGCAGGTTTTATTGACCAAGTTTAAACCTAAAGCCCAGCCCCCAATGGTGATGCAAGCCAAGAAAATCTGGCAGTGGGCAAGTAAGATCATGGGAACGGGTGGTATTGACCCAGACACATATTTGTTTTCATTTAACCACTTTGAAAAGATTAAAAAACACCAAGGGGTTAGAATATGGGCCCAGTATGGAGTATCTTCGATAGGGCAAGTGTATGTAAACAATCAAATTAAGTCATTTGCTCAGTTGCAGGAAGAATTTGAACTTCCTAACCAAATGTTTTTTAGATACCTGCAATTGAGGAGCGTACTTTCCTACCTAGACAAAGAGCAGGGGTTTTGTATTGTAGACTCACCGGCAAAAACATTCATAAATAGGTTAAGAAAGGAGAAAGTAGTGTCGAAGTGCTATCAATTTTTACTAGACACCACCCAAGGGGAAGACCTAGAAGACCTAAGGCTAAAATGGGAGAGAGAGATCTGCCAGGTTTAGATAGAGAGATATGGGAAATCGCTCTTAAATCCCCTATAGCAGCCACAAACTCTATTAGAACACAGCAAATTCAGTTTAATATTCTACACAGAGCCTACATGACCCCTGAAAAAATTAGCAAATTTTCACCGAGCTCTCCGAATAAATGTCCAAAATGTAAAAACAGAGACTGTGGGTTCTTCCATTTAATCTGGGAATGTAAAAAGATCCAGAGACATTGGCAAGAAATTAAGCTCATAATGGAGCAAAGTGGTATACCCATCCAAAATGCCTCCCCTCTTGCTTATATCCTAGGAGTTTGGCAAAATGTCCAAATGACGCAGGGTCAAAGGAAACTGGCAATTTATTTGAGCTCTTTAGCTAAAGTTATTATCGCACGTACATGGATGGCAAAGAATGGCCCAGAAGTGAAATTATGGATCAATCTGGTAAACCTCACTTTTGAACACGAAAAATTTGTTAGTAACACACGTAATAACACAAAAAGATTTTTTGAGACTTGGGAGGGCTGGCACAAAACAAAATACTATAAAAAAGAATAATAAGCCAAAAAAAAAAAAAAAAAAGAGGGCTTCATACACATAGATTAGTGTGTTGTCATAAATCACTTAATATATAAGTTATAACACAGTTCATTAAATTTAAGTAAGGGAAGGGGGGTGGAGGGAGGAATGGGAGGGTATATAGACATACACGGACACAAGTAAATAATAAATAAATGCACAGATGAGGTTGCAAAAGATCCTAAAAATGTCCAAAAAAAAAAAAAAAAGGGGGCCCAAGACACCTGGAGATAATGGTCAGTTAAAAGTATATACCTGAACGGAATATTGAAAAGAAAATATCTTCTCTGTTTAAATTTATCCCCCTCACCCCCCCCCCCCCCCCCCTCTTCGTGATAGGTAGAATAACTAAAAGTAAAAAGCGGTTGATGATTTTCCATGTATAAAGGAGTAAAAGGCGAGGAGGTGATTGGATCTCCAAAGATAAAAGACGATAAAGAGTTTAAAACTGTGGTACCGAACAGGGAAGATAGGTAATGTGTGCAGGAATAATTCTTTTTTTTTTTTGTATAATAATGGAAGGTAATTGGAATGTTTTTAAAGTTTGTCATGTCTTTATATGTATATGAATGGAAAACTTGAATAAAGATTACTTAAAAAAAAAAAAAAAAAAAAAAAACTATTTGCAAATCATGAGCTGGGGACTGCCGGGAAGTTTAAGGGAAACCGTTTCTCCATCGTCTAACGACGTTCTGGTGTGTACCCCACATTAGATTTGGGGGAGTTATTTTGTTTCTGTGCAGGGTAAATACTGTTACTTTATTCTTACACTGCACTTTAGCTCTCTTTGTACATGTGACATTTGACCAACCTGCAGTGCAGCCTGAGTTTTCCCATGTTGAGAACAAATTTGTGCAGCGATCATGTCTGATTTAGGTCCATATTTCCCTATGTTTTCTGAGGACCTTGGAGACAGTGGTTGCGTAAAAGATACTGATATCCTACTTATCTGAGACTGTAGTTTAGCTGCGTCATCCTGTAAAATAATACAGATTGGACTGCTCTTCCAGATTATTCTTCATAAAAAACTGCATTGCATCCACTGCACTACACCACACAATATCAGATGTTGAGAGTAATGCCGGGTACACAGTAGGCTGATCCGCCGATAATTCTGATGATCGATACACACTTACTGATTTTTAACCCAATGTGCTGCGATGCTAGTCATTGGCAGCCTCTGCAGCAGTTGTGTAGGCGGTCTGCACACAGCACAATACACCATTATATCGGCAGAACATTTGTGTATATTTTGCACTGTATAATAGGAGAATGTTGTTATTTTGTAGTTTAATTTTATGTAATATTCTGTAGTGTATATAAACAAACATTTTGTTTGTGTAGCCAGTAAACTTTTCTATAAGCTTTACCCTTATCGCTGTGTGCATCTAATTGTTGAAGTATTTCATTTTTTCTGTATGTAATGACATTCAGTAGTTATATATCCACATGCTTTTTTGTACTGTGGTTTTTTTCCCAGAATGCTTTAAAGCTAGACTTGTTTATAAGTACAATAAAATAGAGCTTTTTTATTATTTCCTACCAGGTTGGTGAACTGTGAAGCTAGCACTTTTTTAAAACTATCTCTCTGCAAACTGCCTAGAGCAGTGGTTCCCAAACTGTGCGCCTAGGCTCCCTGGGGTGCCTCGGAGCACTTGCAGGGGTGCCTCGGTTTGGTTGTCCAAATCCAATTCAAATAATTTATGGTCAATGTAATAGGCAGAATCAGTGCTGGTGGCTTCCAGTTTTAAAATATGTGGATAAACAGAAGTGAAGTTTGTCCCTCACCACATAACTGGACCTAAGGCTGACATATAAGCACAACTTATTTAATATAATATTGTTTTCTGAAATTCTCGGTAGCAAAATTTGCACCTAGGGGTGCCTTGACAAATATTCTGATAATCTAGTGTGCCGTGATGCAAAAAAGTTTGGGAACCACTCGCTTAGGACAGAGACTGGCAGCAGTAATTGAGTGCCAAGCAAGTGGCCACTCCCTTTAATATTTGGTCCCGCAAGACGCTGTATCTCTTCATAAAAAGAAACTTATTATCAGTCACTTTCTAAAATGAAAAATTAGGAACATCCTTTTAGTTTACAAAAGTGTTATTTAAGTTATTGATAGGAATAATAAATTTACTGTCCCTGCTGTGGTGTATGGACAACGGCTATCTGGCCCTTCGGGAAAATGCCAGAAGGGCTGATGGCCTAGTGGGCTGATTTTTGCAGCCCACATGCTGAGGTGGGCGGGCAGGAGGGAGCCGCTGCACTGACTGTGTGCGAACACATGCTGCGGCGGCTGGGCAGGAGGGATCCCTTACTAGTGGGCAGCCAGGCAGGAGGGAGCCGCTTTCCTGTGTGCACGGAGGCCTTCCCCCTTCCTCTCGAGGCGGAAGCTGCTTGCCTCTCCTCCCCATCCCGCCCTTCACCGACCTGCCAGCGCTGGGAGCCGATCACACAGACCACCACTACACCCCCCCTGAGAGAATGTGCCCTCTGCTCCAACCCCACTGGCAGCAGCGCGGAGCGGGGAAGCGCCCCCCCCCCCCCCCCATCCCCAACATCACAAAAGCAAAAATGTAAGTGTCAGTGGCACTTTTGGGGGCATTGTGTAACGTCAGGTGCACTAATGGTGGCATTAAATTTATAGGCAGGACTACTGGGGTGATTACATGTAGCAATGTGGCATAATATGTAATGGGCATCACGGTGTGCAGAATATTGTGTAATGGGCATCACGGTGTGCAGAATATTGTGTAATGGGCATCACGGTGTGCAGAATATTGTGTAATGGGCATCACGGTGTGCAGCATTTGTGTAATGGGCATTATTGTGTGCAGCATTTTGTGTAGTGGGCATTACGGTGTGCGGCATAATGTGTAATGGGCATTACGGTGTGTGGCATTATGTGGAATGGGCATTACGGTGTGTGGTATTATGTGGAATGGGCATAATGGTGTGTTCCAGAATGTGTAATGGGCAGTGTAATGCCTCCTTTCCATGAGACCATGCCCCCTTTTCGCCGCACAAGGGTCCCGCCTATGATATTTATCCTCCTATTATTAGACGGTGCTACACTGTTAGAATTTTTTTTTGGGAGTAAAGCATTAAGTGGAATCTCCTGAGTGCATCTACGTTTAACAACTACCTCAAGCCCATGGGGAGCATATGTTGATATCTTGTTTGTTTAGAGCAGTGGTTCTCAAACTGTGGGTCCTGACCCCAAAGTAGTGGGTCCCGACCACCTCAGAATGGTGTCACGACTCCATGTTGCTGACCATCAGATGAATGTGTCTGTGAAGGGGGGGGCAGGGGATATCTCATTAAGTAAACATCCTCTGCTTCCCTCTTCCATCCCCCTTTTCCATCCCCTCATTACCCCCTGCCTCCCTGTCACAATAGCGGGTACTTCACTTCACTGACCACACATGTGGCGGCCATTCTTTGTTAACTTGCTGGGGTCCTGTAATAATTTTTATTATCTGACGGTGTCCCAGAGCAAACAGTTTGAGAACCCCTGGTTTAGAGTATTTTGGTTGTCATACTGTAGCTCTTTCTTTTAAAGTGCTAAAGCACTATTCTGCTACTAGCACTACTCAGTGCTCTGGGATTCTAAGTAGAAAAAATTTAAATTTACACATTATACATGATTCTGATAATAGAAAAGCAATGTTTATTACTGTTATAAGACAACTTATCTATATATTTCCCACCAGACGTGAATTAAAACGACCCACCAGTTTTCTTTTTTAATACCGACAGCTGTGACCCTGTCCCGTTCTCGGCTGGCTCGACGTGAAATGGGGGTGTGGCCACGAGATACCGCCGTGAATCGTCGAAATGCAGCCGGTAGCTCAACAATCCATGACCGTTCTCAGCAGAATGGGCCCGACTGCTTCCAAAGTCGGGTCTGTTCTGCCGAGATCCCTGTTCAATGTTGTTGGGAAAGACCGCATTGAATAGGGCCCCGCTGCTATTTCCCCCATTGGGAATAGCGGCGGGAGATTGAATACCCCCATAAAAGTCCTGTTCTGATTAGGTGCATTGGGAGAAACAGTGCAGTGGAGTCATCAATAACATGTGTAATTAACTCCCCCCTCCTTATGTATATGTGGCTGTTGCACAGATTAATATTAACGATACAAGGCAATCAATGTTACACTCGGCAGAAGAAGCCCAATTCTTTGTGCTGCGAGTGATGTTTCAACGATGCTAACAGAAATGTTGATTGTATAATTATAGTGTGCTAGTATACTAGTGATATTATCAATCTGAGAATGTGTTGGACATTTAAGTGCTTATGTATTATTAGACGGGGAGGTTTACTGTAAATGCTGGTGATATGTGATGGCCTGTTTTTTTTTTTTTGTTTTTTTATTATTATTATTCTTGCTATACAACTCATATTTTTGTGATAGTTTTCTGTAAAAATCATTTTATAAGTAAATACAATGGGTACTTATGTAGTATCTGGGCTGCCGATTTTGTGATTGTATGCCTTACCTTAAGGCATACAATCAGATGCGATGCGATGCGATTCGATGCGATGCGATTTTGCATAGGATTCAATGTTAAGAAGGTCCTGTTCATTTCCCCACTATCCAAGTGGGCATAGAGTTGATTTTATATAGCGTGGCGAGCGCAGCGAGCCACCGAGCCCGAAGCGTGGCGAGCGAACGCATATTTCTTAAAAAGTATTCTGTGTCCCCTCGCGGGGCTCGCTACGCTCGCCACGCTTCGGGCTCGGTGGCTCGCTACGCTCGCCACAGGTTTATATCCAACTCCATGCCCACTTGGATAGTGGGGAAAGGAAAAGGACCCCTTTTTCCCATTGAATTCTATGTTAAAATGGACTCAGACCATTTTAACATTGAATCCTATGGAAAAATCTTGACCATCGCATCGCATACGATTTGGTCGCATGCGATGCGATACGATGCGATGCGATCCGATCCGATTTCTAAATCGGAAGCCCAGATACTACATAAGTACCATACAATGTTATAAGATTTGAAATCGTTTTTAAGGTTTCACAATAGAACACATTTCAGTAGTACTGTAATGTCCATAGTTTTCTGTTGTATAATTTGTCCAGCTGAGGGCACTGTTTCCATGTGTATTTCCTCGCCAGGCTTATCTGCTCTATTTCTAATGCTGTGCTGTTTCAGGAGCAAAGAAAATCAATCATTTTACCAACCTACAGTTCTCCTAATGAGCATCACGGAGAGAAAGGTGCTATTGAACAACTGCTTCAGACAATATCTTTGCTGAAAATAATATGAATCCCTTTGGCCCCTTTACACTTGCAAAAGAAATGTTTAATAGTTTTAAAAACTTATTGGCCTCAGATCCACTGTGCTCCCACCGCTGCACCATGTGATTTAGCTCCAGCTCTCCTGCTTCAAATGTTATAGGACATACACTTGTGTTACCTTAACCACATAAACTGTCATCCTTTCCTTTAATCTATATTATTTATACGCTTTCTGTTGTCCTCATATTGTCTAATTTGTTTGGCGCACACATTGTTTTGCTACATTTTTTTAATCCTCTCAAATGTTAATTCATTTCAAGCTAAAAAAATATTAGAGATTATTTTAATTACCTTTCTTCTGTTTACTTCAAATAAGATATTTTATTATGTTTTGGTTGTTTACTAGATGTATGAAAATTGGTTTTAAGTGCATTCTTGTATCAGAATATTAAACAAACTATTAAAGATTGGTATTCATAACAAGTCATAATCACAATGAAATGTAATCCTGTAATTCTATTTTTGTTACTTACAATGCCTCCCATCTAGTGTGCGGAGTCTGTTATTGTAGCTTCCCGTCTTTCCTTTATATCTTTAGCTAATCTTGGGAATAGCTCATTTTACTAAATCCAATATAGAAACACAGAAACCAAAATGTTATCCAACACTGGGCATGATATTGAGATGCACGTAGTGCTGAGGAGTATGGGTCATTGGAACGACCTACATTACCGTAGGTTTTGACATGCATTGTGCCGACCACTGAAGGTCAACATGGCTATGGTTGGAAGGTTGACACATGCATTAGGTTGACAATGGGAAGATTGACAGTGAAAAGGTCAACATGAGTTTTTCATTTATTTTGTCCCGAACATCGATATGGACACCAAGTGTACCACGTTCCCTCACATGGCTCGTTGTGCTCACCACAAAAGTGACCGACTTTGAGCTCAGAATCGCCTTGTGTGCATGGGCGTTTAGTTGAGACAGATACTTTGAGCAACCAAAGGGTTGCTCATAAGTTTGATGCTGTGATGTGGTTTTAGATGTTGAGTCTTGTGTATGTAAGCAATGGGTGGGGCTGCTGGCGGTGGGCACTGCTGTGCACACAAAGGCAGCTACTGCATTAGCATATTTCCTCAGATCTGCTACCTGCCCATACCTTGTGTTTCTATAATTTATACATTAGTTGTTGCACCCAGAAGGACAGAATAAGATGGGATAACTGTTTTACTTTGTCTAGCATCTACTGTAATTTAAAGTATTGTATATATTTTATGACCTGTTCCAATTTATGTCATTGTCCGTGTTTTCATTCTAATATAATGGGAACTCTACTTTAAATGTGATTACTGTTCATTGTATACTAATGTCGGGTCCTACATCTCTGCCTTTAAGCGTTTTCATACCACATGTATGTGCTATTCTGAAATTGACATAACTTCTCCATATCAGTCTCTCCCTGACATAGGGCGTATTTGGGAGAGAATCTGGGAGCTTTGCTGTAGTAAAGCAATCACACAGAGCCACGCTGCGAGTATCATGGGAGTCATGTGAAGGAGAAGTGAAGCCAGTTTCTGACAGTCACTGGGCAGCACTGGGTTCTGCTCTGCATGATCCCCTGCATTAGTGGAATCAATGGATTGTAGCATTAGCATATAGTAAAGTCTTCCATGTCTGCTCCCAAATACAGACACTGTTTGCCATGCCCACCCTGCCTCACTGTGTTCTTTACATTGAGAACCAGGGTAAGATGAAGATGCCTTTCTCTTACAAAATTGTCATCTGCCCAAAGCCACCCAGTGGGCAGCTCATGTTCACTGCGGACTTTTTATTTATAAGTTTGTAAAGTGTGTGTGTGTGTGTGTGTGTGTATGTGTATGTGTGTATATATATATATATATTATCATTAACCCTTTGAGTACCAAGTGAATTTGACAAAATAGGTGTGAAAATTGCAAAACAAGCATTTGTATTTATCATAATGACCTGTAATGTTACCTTATATAGGAAATGTAATCTTTTTTTTACACCACATCTTTTATTTAAATTTATATAACAAATGTGAGTGACGCTGGCATATTTAGTGGATATGTTGCACATCACTCAGAGGGTTAATAGTCATTGGTTGGACATTTCGGGAGGTGTAACAAACTGTCTAAGGAGGACATTTGGAGAAATTGCCCTATAGCAACTAGTCAGCTTCTAGCTATTCTCTAAACTGTACTTGATAAATGATAACCAGATGCTGATGGTTATCATGGTAACCTTAATGGCTTGTTTCTCATGTTTGATGCTGTACCCTGCATTTATATGGTTCCAATGTTTTCTCGCTACCATTAGCTCTCTTAGGGCGGGATGTACTAAAGGGAAAATGCGGTAAAACCCCCGTTTTACCGCATTTTCCTATGTACTAAAACCCGTTCGCAGCGGTTTCGCAGGGCAGGGTATCGCCACCTTTGGGTGGCGATACCCTATAGAAGCCTATGGGCTTCTTTTCGCCGCCCGCCGCGTCGCCGCAACCCGCCGCCTCGCCGACCCCCCCTTTCCCCCCTCCCTTGGGCTTACCTTCTTGCAGGTCCTCCTGGACCCCGGAAGGTAAGCCCTTCCTCCCCCTAGCAACGCAGCCGGACGTCCTTCCGGCTGCAGGGGGAGGAGGAAGCGCCGGGGACAGCTTGCTTAGCTGTCCCTGGCGTGTAGGCATCAGGAGCCGACTGGGAGGTGACGGAGACCCCCCGCACACCACAGTACAGGTATCGCGGGGGGCCTCCGTCACCGCATCGCGATGCCAGCCGCATATGTTAGTACATATGCGGCGGCATCGCGGCGGGGGGGGCGCGAAGGGCGGCGATGTATTTTAATACATCCCGCCCTTATTATTTTATATACACTTTGAGCTGTCGCGGTTTTGACTTCTGCTCCTGCCTCAATGATTTATTTTGCGATATGCAGCAAATCCTGTTTAGGATTCGCTGCACATTCGCAGGGTTCCGGAGGGCTGGAGCATTCGCATCCAGCCCTTCTCCCCCTATTCAACGCCTCAGGGGCTCGCTGCCCCTGGTGGCGAATTTTAAAACACACACACACACCCCCCGGCGAATGCCGCAGGGAGCCATGGACGGCGGAAGGCAGGGAGATAGAAGCCTCCCTGCCTGTGCCGGAATGGCGGGGACACAGGGAGAGCCCCGGGAGAGCTGGCAGGGGAGGCGGTGGAGGGGAGCGCTGCACTGGTCCCGTTCTTGCATATGTAATGAGCGGGACCAGGCGCAGTGAATATCTAATGAGCTGCTTCCCGCCCCCCTGTGGCGTCATGTGTAAAAAAAAAAAAAAAAGTAAAAATTAAATATATTCATATGCTGCAAGCACATGAATACACAAAGCAAGCCCCTTCACATAATAAAATTACAGATTTTTTTTTTACACCAAAAAAAACCCCTTTATTTTAAAAGATCACATTTCAGTTCACCTTAAATAGATGTCGAATGCAAAATGGTGAATCATGGCGAAAATCATGATGAAAGCAGTTCTCCATCCTAGCATTGAATACACTCTCGGTGAATCGCAGTGAAAACCCCATTGAAATACACCAGCGAATTGCTGTGAGCATGAAACGGAGAACTGGCCGGCATTCACTGTTTGCTATCAGCGAACAGTGAACATCGAATAGGGTGAATCAGATTTTCAGTGAAAAAGATTCACCGCAAGGAGGGAAAAACAGCCCGATTCGCCAAAAAATCAGATGAATGGTTCCCTCTTAGGGCAGTATTCAATGAGAAAATTCTCCGTGCATGGAGAGCGTTTTATTTCGCTCACCATGCACTCTCCGTGTTTTTGTGGAGATTCTCCATGTTTGGAGATTCTCCGTCACGGCACTTGATCCACTATTCAATGTATTTAAGACTCGCCGCCACTCGCGACGAGTCTTAACCCCTGCAGCGGACGAGCATCCGCGGCAGGGAGCTTTCAGGGAGCCGGGGGACGGAAGCAGCCAGAGAGATTAAAGTCTCCCTGGCTGCTCCAGAGGAATGTGGAGGGGAGGTGGGCTCCCCGGGACCCAGGCAGCACAGGCTGCCCCCCCCTATAGCCAGCGGGGGACCCAGTATTCACTGCACCCGATCGTGCATATTAAGATCGGGTGCAGTGAATATATGAATATCTAATGAGCGGCTCGAGCGCTCCGGCCCCCTGCTGGCTGCACTGTGTAAAAAAAAAAAAAAATATATATATATTATTTTTTTTTTTAAATTAAATATATATTCATGTGCTATAAGCACATGAATAAAAATAACATGCCCCTTCACAGAAAAAAAAACCTGATTTTTTGACACCAAAATTAAAAAAAAAAAACCTTTTAGTTTAAAAGTTCACATTCCAGATCTCCATCAAAAGATGGAGAATTTCTACACTGAGAGAGACGGCGAAAATCACTTAGAAAGACGGAGAATATTTCACATTGAATAGGGTTGCTCGCTTTTGGAGAGCAAAATGCTCCGTCCAAGGCGAAAAAAGCAAAAATTCTCCATAAAACACGGAGAATTTTTCTCATTGAATACTGCCCTTAGTGGTAGGCAGTGGCGTGACTATGGAGGGTGCAGGGGATGCAGCTGCTATGGGGCCCTGCCACTAGCAAAGCCCATTAAGCACCCTCACTGCACCGCACTTTCATAGTTATGCCAGTAGAGATAGGGGTTTATGAGAGGGAGTGGAGTATCGCAGGGACCCCATATTGACTGTGCCCGGTCCGAGCCTAGTGTAGAGGAGAGACCCGGGAGACACTCGTGAGATGATGCTGATGTCATCATCTCACGCGGGCGCGCGGAAGCAGCAGAGAGATTCCTGCTTCCAGTGCTCTCTCTAAGCACCCGCTCCCCGTGCGCCTCTCCAGATTTCAGCCAGCTATCCCCTATCCCTCCCCACTAGTGCCTGAACCTAACCCCCTCAGCCCAACATAAACCCCACCTTCCTGCAGCCTAATCCAAACCCCCCCCCTCTGCAGCCTAACCCTGCCATGCCCTGTCTTTTGCCTGTCCCCACTGTTATGTCCCTGCCACCCCTGTTGCCTTGGGTGTGGTATGGGGTTCCGACAGTCGGTATCCGGACAGTCATTAGCCCGACATCGGAATCCCGACTGCCCGGCCTCAGACAGCGTGGCCAGCACAAAAAAGCCCCTTGTGGGCTCGCTGCGCTCGCCACGCTGCGGGCACGGTGGCTCGCTATGCGAGCCACCTATTCTATTCTCCCTCTATGGGGGTCGTGGAGCCCCATGAGGGAAAATAGCGGGTGCCCGTCGGGCACCCGGCTGTTGGCGTTTTGACAGTCAGGATCCCAACGTCAGGTAAATGACTGTTGGGATCACGTCCGGCACCCATTTACTCTGTCCTGGTCCTGTCAAATCTGTCCTTACCTTCTCCCTATCAGCTCTATCCTGACCCTGTCACATTTGTCCTGACAATTTCACCTCTTTACTGCCATCCTCTCTCCTGTTCCCACTGCCGTGTCTCTGTCCTGTCATCACTGTTCTGTTTTTGTCACCCATCACTCTTGCCCCCTTGTTCTGTCATGTACCTGTCACGTCTGTCCTGATTTTGTCACCTCTGTGTTGGTCCTTTCCTTGTCATCTCTATCCTGGTCTAGTTACATCTTTCCATTTTATGCATATGAGTCCCAATGTGTGTGTATTTTTTTTTTTCACCACTGAGTGCCAATGTGGAGGTGCGAGCACTTTTAAGCGAATTTAGTCCACCGTAAAGTGCGCCCGGTGCCATGATGATTCAAGAGTGTGAATCATCCGCGTCTAATAGGATCGACCCCATAGTTTGGGATCCTTCCATAATTAACTCCCTGAATAACTCTGTGGTCATGGGAATTTAGGTGCCCGTTTTGTACATACTGGTTCACAGTTGTACACATAGACATGCCCCTAAAACAGTCACAGTGTGCATTAATTTTGGCCACCCTGTTACCTTCCAAAATTCTTATAAAAATTTACTTGGCTCATAGCTGTGAATCAGGGCTTAAATGTGTAGTATTCCCAATGCTTTCTTGCGATGTTCCATCCCTATTTGATTCCTCTTCTCCCAGCTTGTAATTAGTGCAGGGACTTTATAAAAACTCCTGTGTACCAGAAATACACTGTTTAAATGAAAACCACAAGTTGGTTTGTCTTTTTTAGTCTTCTTTTGAAAGGTGTTAAATTAATTAATCGATTTTGGTATTAAATGTTTTACAGAACTGGTTCCAACTTTGGAGGAAATCCTGAAGTGTGATGACAAAACCACATTTTACTGCCAGTCATGTGGAGATGTCCTTATTCAGCAACAGTAAGAACATTTCAGTACTCTAGCACAGCTGAGCTCAGTGCTGTGGTACATGTTTCTAATTGTTTTAAAGATGTTTAAACTTTTGAAATGTTATTTAAGTGTATGTGTAATGTTTCCTGAAGCACTACAGTTTGCAATACTTACTGACCTGGAAACCAATTTCAATACACTGGGAGCAATAGTAGTGGAGCTCAGCAAGATAACTCAAACCTTACTTTCTATGGTAGTGTGAAGTTCTCAGCATAAATAGCACATCAGATTTCCCGGCCCGATCCCATTGGATCGGGCCGGGAAATCTGATGTGTTTGACATCCCATTAGGTTTGATGCACGGTCCCGTGCGCATCGGACCGGAGTTGAAAGTGGGACCTGCATGCCTTGCGATAGCTTTAGCATTCCCTAATACTTTGTCAAGGCATGATGGGACTCAGTGGCGTAACTAGATACATGTGGGCCCCATAGCAAAAGTTTGGAAGGGCCCCTATTTATCACCTAATGCTGAAAAATGTATACAGCACATGTAACTTTAACAAGCAAAGTGGGCCCCTCTCAGCTCTGGGCCCCATAGCAGCTGCACCCCCTGCACCTATGGTAGTTACACCCTTGATGGGACTTGTAGTTTTACAACAGCTGGAGGGCCATAGTTTGCATGTGCCTTATTTACTGTAGTGTCCTGGTTGTGTTTGGGTATGGAATAGTACATTTTCATTAAGACCATCTAGCCATAAAATATGCAGCTATATAGCTGAATGTAGTTATTACAGTCTTTTAGAGCAGTGGTTCCCAACCCTGGTCCTCAAGTACCCCCAACAGTGCATGTTTTCCAGGTCTCCACACAGAATCACAAGTGACATAATTAGCTTCACCTGTGGATCTTTTAAAATGTGTTTGAATAATAAGTGCACCTGCTGGGTGACCTGGAAAATATGCACTGCTGGGGGTACTTGAGGACCAGAGTTGGGAACCACTGTTTTAGAGAAAAAAAGGCTCATTTTGTAATGTGAAGTATACCAATTTCAGGCAGAAGGGATTTTGGAACACAAGTAGGATCCCAGTCCCAGCTCAGTACCCCCTTTCACACAGGAGATGAAAATCCCAGGGCAAGCATTTGGATTTGCTGGGGCAAGCTGGCTTAACCCGGGTCACAATTGGCTGGGCTTCAATTGTTGTTGATACAAGGCTTAAATCCCCATCAATTTGCCCCCTTTCAAACAGAGAAAGCACTGGGGTTGACCCAGCTTTCCCCAGCATATTACAATGTCCTTTGTCTAAAAGAGGTACTACACTATTTTCTAAACTCGAACTAGGTTCTTATCCTTATTTATTTGTGTGATAATTAATCACTGTGAATATCGGACGTCTATTGGGTAGCTATTAATAAAGTAAGCTCAAAATTTAAGGCTTATGGGCCTGGATTGCAATATGAACATCTTTCTCTAATGGGCAAAATTGTGTGCACTTCAGGTTGAAAGTGCAAAGAGAGTTAGATTTGGGTGGGGTGTGTTCAAACTCAAATCTAAATTACAGTGTAAAATAAAGCGGCCAGTATTTATAACTCACCCAAATCTAACTCTCTCTGCACATGTTACATTTGCCCACCGGGTGCCGGATGACCTCCCGACAGTTGGTATTCTCCGTATACTGACATCGGAATCTCCAATGTTAAATGCCCGACAGTCGGGATCTCGACTTACAGGGGCTACTCAACCTCTTGGATCACCATAGAGGTAGACTAGAACCTGTGGTGAGCACAGCAAGCTCCGAGCCCCGCAAGGGGCTTCACTATGCTAGCAACCTTGTCATAGTACTGGAAGTCAGGATTCAGATGTTGCTATTCTGACCATCAGAATCCCGACTGTCTGACCGCCGTACCCCTTCTGCCCCAGCACATGTTTTTTTTCCATTAGAGAAATAGTTTGCAATCGATACGGATTTAGGCCCTATGTCTGTAATACAAAATAATTGCTATATTGTGTGTTTATAAATGTGTGTTACACATATACAGAACTGGGAATACCATCATTATGACTTGGCAGTGTAGTTGTGTACATTGCTACCAGATGCGTTGGTGTTATGTCAGGGATGAGTGAATACAGAAAATCATGTTTTCCAGGAGACTGTACAGCAGCTGGTATGATCCAGAGAACACTCTGCACTTGTCTTTGTCATTGTCAGTTCTGCTGCTTGGACTGATAATTTAAATGTAATCCAGTTTGTAAAACTTCTTCAGATATGTTGATTTATGGCCAGTGTTAGAGTAATTGAATCATCACTTCATTGCCATTACAGAGGGAGTCTGCCTTGCTTTGTAACACTCGATTTTGTTTTGATTAAAGACGATTCGGAGAGTATACAGTACTGACAGATGTTGTGCTTGGTAATATATGGATGAAAATGAATAAGGAGGTGGTGCTGTTAATACAACAAAACACAAAGGCAACCAGAGGCAGCAAACCAAACGCTGGGCATTGCACAGCTATTCTTATGTACAGTGTTTTTCTTATTTTATTCTAATTTTGTTTATATGTTTTGCTTTTATTTATTTTTTATTTTTACTTTTTTGTAGACTGTAAATGGCAATAATGTTAACTTTAAGTATAAAATGCATTTGTGTTTTTGTGATTTATGGAGAATTAAATGATTAATACAGAACACTTCTGTTCTAGCGAAATGTTTTTGTACACTCCAAATTTCCATTAATAAGGAAGTTGCTTGAAATGCAATTTAAAGACTACATTTACAAAGCACATAAGTGTACAGACTAGAAATGTATTGGTCCCAAAGGAGTACCATTACCAATAATGTGTGGTAATGCAGCTCCAAAGATTGCTTTTTGGGCACTTTTCTAGTAAGGTAGGAAGGAATTTCTGAACCTCAGCTATAGAATTTCCTAGGAAAATAAAGCATCTCATTTATCTTTCATGTAAACGCATACATGCAAGACCAGTTAATAATGGTAAATGCATAGGTCATTGAATAGCCATTAGTGAAAAATGTAATGTACGATGAATAAAAAAAGATTGGATATAAAAAGTCAAGCTTGTATGTGGTGGGGGGGAAGGGGAGTCAGAAAAGCTTAACATTGTATCCCAAAAGGGAGAAATAAGGAACCATGGACAGAGGAGCATCGCCAGTAGGTGTACAGCTGTGTACATCTTGCACAGTGTGTCAGGGCATTTATTTTATGTCTATATGCCTGAGTAACAAGGTGAACTAAGAAGACCAACTGAACATTATTTTCCGCAAGTCTCCCCCTCATCTTCAATTATCTGGCTTTAGTAAAGGACAGTAAATCAGAAAGGTGATCCTTAAGAGAGATCTTCCATATCTAGAAGATGGTGTTAGTAGGGGCATATTAGACCGCGGAGATTTGCTCTAAATGTGCAATAACTCTTTACAATCCATCAAGCACAGTTAACAAGATCTTAGAGTGCTGTATTTGCATGTATCTTCATTCTGCAGATGATAACGGTCTTCGTCAACCATTGAATTACAAAAAGGGTGCAGTTTCTCACCAGCTGTCCAACTCAGAAAATTTACAAGTTTCTAAAAGCCTCAACGTTAGGACCCAGTACAAATTTGGAATGCAAAATAAATCAAATGAAAGGTTGTAGAGGACAATAGACTAATGCTTTAAAGGAATTTCAAACAGTTAATAGTAGGAATAATAATAGAATATGAGAACCAAAGCAAGTCTGTTAACCATAGTCCTAAGACTATGTATAGCCTGCTTCTCTAACATTGTCCATTTTTCTCGTAAAGTATATCTAGTTTTTATCAAGAGCACTTTCCACTCTAGATAAAGGCTGTATTCAGAGACAGTATATCCAGGATCAATGTAAATGTAATCTGTATGGGAATAGCCTATAGTGTAGTAGGAATAAGAGGAGGCAGTGTTTTCTGTCCCATATAATTTCATCTAAGATCTTAGGAAACCAGTTCATCTTAAGGGCCATGAACCCCCTGAAACAAAAGAAGGGTTTAACTTGTCAAGATTGGTGATCAATGAATGGTTTAACTAAAGGATGGTTGAAATGTACCTGGAACAGAGAGCCCAGTTCTCTGGTGATGACCACCACTTGGTACTTCAAGCAAGACTGATGCCAAAGCTAGTGTGAGAAGATCCAAGTCATTTTTTTAATCAAGTATTTTTATTAATGCTTTTCAAAACATAACAAAATGCAATAAAATAAAGAAACCTTAAATAACAAAATTTCTTGTATTTCCTAAGATAGAAAGACAATGAGCAAATTAGCTTCAGATGGCAAATAGTGGTACATACGGAACAGTAGCAAGTCACATTAAGTACACCATTTGTATTGAAATTCAACCCTATCACAAAGTAATAAACTTTAAAAGGTCAAAAACAATCAGCAGGATTCAAATACTGTAATTAGAAAATATGATTAAAGCAGCTCCATGCAGATAAAAATTATGTGGATAAAATATAAGTAAGCATGCAGACAGCTAGGTGGGGGTCAAAAAACAAGTAAACCGGGATAGATCTGTCAACCGGGTCAAGAAAGAACTGTGAATTCTGCCAGAGATCCCATACTTTGTCATACTTTTGGGTGTATTTGCATTTTGAATACATAAAACGCTCATGGGAGAGGGTAACCTTAACTAACGCAACCCAGGAGAAATGGAAGGGTGGCACAGAGCTCATCCAGGTACATGTAATACATGGGTTAGGGTCAGCAGATTATTTACATATAATCTTAGATAGGTAGAGTCCAAAGCAAACACACATATACGAGGGGACATATGGGGAATAGATATACCTGTGCTTCCTACACTAGAGGTCACAGCTTGGCAGAAAGAGACCACCCAAGGGCACTGCCCCAAAAGGTGCCAGAAGCCAGCTGCAGCCTCTGAGCATTTAGGACAAGTGCCTGATGATAGGCCTCCAATTCGAAGCAGTCTATGTGCAGGATGTACAATTTAATTTGTTGGAACCTAGCATATGCCGTAACACGCTTAGGCAAACTAACAATACAATCCCATTCTTCATCATCAAGTACACCCACATCAAGCACCCACTTATCATCCAGTGCACACAAACCATTTGTCCCAGAGAAGGAGAGTAGGGAGGAGTACAGAACCAAAACATTTTTGTGTTGTGTTATAATACCTGCTAATGTATTTACAGATGTTTCAGTAAATTGAGGAGCACCGCCCCTCCTCTTCTGCGCATTCACAGCATGGTGTAGTTGAGGTAGCGATAAAAATAATGTCTATTGATACCATATGTAGTAGCCAAAGATTTAGAAGAGTGGCGAACCCCCTCCTCGAATAACTGACCCACTGCGAAGACACCTAGAGACACCTAGCCCGGACTACCTTCCAGAATACGAAGTTCAGCAAAGGACATATCCATCCACATAGGAGATCGGTGATCAATAGTTAAACTTCCCAAAAGAGCCCCAACCGCCACCTAAATTCTATGAGCTTGTTGAAAAAAAGAGGGGGGGCAAAGAGGTAGGAGCCAGCAGAAAATGTAACGGCAAAAACAGGAGATTCCAGTAATAACCATGTGTAACCAGTTACCCAACTGAGCCAACTATGCAGCAAAAAATAGTACAAAATCTTAAGGCATTTTACTACAAGTGAGTACATAGGGAGAGTTTATATAATTACTTTTAAAATAATAACTTCTTCATCCGAATAAACAATGAGACCAGTATTAGTATTAATAACATCTACAGTAAGAGCGAATTTAAGTTTATTACAAAATCCAGAGATATAAGAGTTAAGCCTAACAGACCATGGTATAGCTTCCATGTAGAAGACAATCATTAATGGGGAGAGTGGCACCTTAAACAAAAAATGGCAGGCATTCCACACCTTTGGCAAACTCGGGAGTTATTACATATGCCCCTAGATGTTCATTGCGCTACGGTAGAGGAGACGCTCAAAGTACCTTGTGGTCGCACTGTCCCCCAGTTGCTTCCAGGTCTGTATATAGCAAGGTGTCCATGCAAGGAGCCTGTGCAGCTGACCAAGAGGAGATGTTGATTCGGCAGAAGCAAGTTCAGACTTTTCCAGCTGCTGGCAAGAAGGCAGAGGTTTAGGTTACAACTAGGGTTCACTGTGTCCTTTGGAGCAGAGCTGGTCTCTATAAACAAGTCTGGCACCTATATTAGTGAGCTAGGTGCAGAGTCCCAAACACTAAAGGTACCCATAGACTAGTCCGATTTGCCCACTTTTTACCCGATTCCGATAGAAATCGAGCCGAGAAATTGGGTTAAAAGTGGCCAAATTGGATGTGTTTGACATCGGATCTGATGCGCGGTCCTGTGCACTTCTGAATTGGAGATAGGTCCTGCAGCAGGACCTACTTTCAACTCTGAACCCCCTCCCGGCAGTGGGGAACGGGGTCACGTGGTATATCACATGTCATAGGACCACATGCGATCCTGCCGGCCGGGAAGGTCCAGGTGTATTGGCTGGCAAGAAGTCGAAGCAATGTATGGTCACTTTTAGAAGCAGGGGACCTGCAAGATTAGGCCCTCGCTGGTAGGGTCATGCTCTCTGGGAAAAGAGCGCATCTTGAGCTGTAAAGGACAGCTGAATAGGTATTGTACTGTTTTTATAGGTTAACTGGAGCTTCTGCTAGGTGTATCATGTTCTAATGTAATCAAGAGCTCTGGAGTACGCTAGCACTATATAAATAAATGTTGGCAAGCAGTTTTAATGTCTATGTCAGTAAATAATCATTTTACTATTATTTATTATTTAGAGCTGGTCTGTGAAATACTGTCAACCCTAAAAGAAATGAATTTTGAGGTATTTAAACACATTCTATAATTTAAAAGTTGGTGTCCTAACATATAAACTTTTAAGTTGCCATATATTCCTTGTTCATTATTTAATTTTTCATGTGGAAACCTATTTTCCCACATACGTTTTTCAATATAGCTATTCATTATTTTGGTAAAATATGAGACATCACTGATCTTTAGTGCTTCGCATGCAGCTTTTGAAGTCTATTCAGTTTGAGTAGTGGGGTCTGTTTGGCTCACCAGATGAACAAGGCATTTAATTTTTTTCATTGCTACTAATTACTAAAAAAAAGTAGCTGTGGTAGGCTTGAGGGATAACTTCTCCAAATGTAATTGCTTTAGTGTACATGATTTGGATCAGCCAAAAGATCAACTTAAATTTTGTAGGCAGTGAATAATAAATAGCCCTCAAAGAGCAGCACTTATGACAGGTGATATATCTTCTCAATCAGTGAGGGGAATTACATTTATGACAAAAGGTACAAATTGCCATTGCTGCTGCATTTAAACACCAGAAACCCAACCAACATTTGAACCCTTTGAGCACTCTGATTTGCTCACACGTGCTCGCTACCCAGTGGGGTACTGAATATTTTTTAGATAGTTCCCGCTGCCATTGGCTGCCGTGAATATTTGGCTGGGCGAAAAGATTCCCCTCAATTGAATTTCCCTCTGTAAGTATATTTCCATATACTTCTTGTTTGCAGCACAATGAAAAGCAAATCTGAGATTTCTGTATTAAAGCTCATGCACTGGTTTTACAGCTCCACCATGCATACATTTATTAGACTCTTGTGCAAATTGCTAAATCAAATAAACAGTCCTTTATGTTTAAAAACAAAAGGTATCAATTGTAAGATTTATGCCTTTTTTGCGGTGTTCTGTTCCATGGCTGTTGTCATCTCAAAGCTATATTAATGTACAGCAACGCTTGCCAAAGTGGGAGCCGTGTAGGAAATAAAGTAATGAATAAGCTATGTTTGTGTTTCTTTTCCTACCTCACATGGGGCCTTATTCTGGTCTGTGCGGACGGAGCCGAATATGCGGCCAGGACAGTGCGTCCTAAACCCCGCCTTTTGTACGGATCGCTCACTCCGTCCGAATGCGGTAAGAAGCTGTCCGAACGGACCGCAAGTGTATTTCTCATGAATACACCTCCTCCATCTCAGGGAACCTCCCCCATCATTCGATGGTCGCAGACCATCGAATGCAGGACCGAGTGGTCAGGCAGCTCCCGCAACCTCAGACCACACGGGCATTTCTTCGTGCAAAAGCAGGGATCTGGGCGGGCAGCTGACATCCGGCAATGTCATATGTCCGCCCCCTACACGTGCGTCACGACCGCATTACCATACGTACGCCCAGCGTTTTCATGGGAACGCCCATGAAACGCGGGGTGTAAACATATGGTAATGAGCCCAAACAGCCCTTCACGCCCCTCTCCAACCCCTGTTCGTAGTGTACACATTTCATGCGGAATTTGGACATGCGTCCCGTTCGCACATGCGCAGAGACGCCTCTGCACATGCGCAGACACAAAACATCGGCGGACCGACCGCACGCGGACATTACCGCACCAACCAGAATAAGGGCCATGGGGCCTTATTCTAGTTCACTCTTTCTGAGAAAATCCTTCTTAGATGGACAAAACCATGTGCACTGCAGGGGGGGGGGGGGCAGATGTAAAATGTGCAGAGAGAATTAGATTTGGGTGAGTTATTTTCTGTGCAGGGTAAATACTGAATACTGACTGCTTTCTTTTTACACTGCAATATAGATCTCACTTTGAAGTAAAACCCCACCCAACTCTAATTCTCTCTGCACAAGTAACATCTGCCCCCCTGCAGTGCACATGGTTTTGTCCATTTAAGAAGGATTTTGTCAGAGTGAATAAGGCCCATGGTGAGAAGCATGGGAAATGCTTCTCAATAGAAAATAAAAATCAACACAATGAATTAAATGAAGTTAGGGATGTTTTAAGAGTGTTATCTAAAGTTCAATTTTATGTTGTTTTTGAAAACCACCACTTAGCAAATGTCATTTTTATATGTGAGTTTGAAACCGCTGTCAATTGATGGCAATTTCTATTTTCGGAAGTTGTTGTCAATAGGCGGCTGTTAGTTTTGGGTAGAACAGATACACTTAAATAAAAAAAAGTGCACTTTAAAGGAAGCCTTTATAATTCTGAAGGCTGATAGAGAGTCTGTGTTCCAGAGGATGAGGACGCATCAGCAAAACCAGGGTGGAGGAGAGATGTTGCTCACATGTGGTGTAGAGAGTGAGGAAGTGTATACAGAAATTAGGTTGGAGATGTAGGACTGAGTGGTTTAAGGCATTAAAAGTTAAGGTGAGAGGTTTTATGTAGATTCTGAGGGGTAGATTTATTAAGCTCAGTGAAGTGATAAAGTGCCTGGTTTTTATCTCGGGCCAATGAGCTCCTACCTGTCATTTTTCAAACCAAGCCTGTAACTTCACATTTAGGAGCTGATTGGTCGGTGTTAAAAAACAGACACTTTCTCACTTCACCGAGCTTAATAAATCTGCCCCTGAGTGAGATAGGGAGCCAATTAAGCATATTGCAAAGGAGTTGACAACAGCCTTATGGTTAAAGAGCAAAATGAGATCAGCAGAGGTGGTAATAGATTGAAGTGGAGAGAGGGAGGAAGAAGACAAAACAGGAAAAATAAGATAACGAATAAGCGTTTTACTGGTATTAGGGGTAAGAAATAGCCAGACTCTGGTGAATGCAGCAGGATTGGAGTCTGAGGGGTACATTTACTAAAGCTTCTAAAAATTAAAAGAGATGATGCCTATAGCAATCAACATCTGATTCTGTCTATCATTTTCTCTTTTGAAAATGATGGACATAAACGGATTGGTTGCTATGGGCAATATCACCTTTTCATTTTTAGAAGGCTTAGTAAGCTTACCCCTGAATGTACAGAGTAAGGACCAATAGATGATATTATTAAAAGAGTAATGTTATCAAAAGAGTGGAAGAGGAAGAAGGGCTCTGCAATAGGGAAAAAACTGTAAGTTTAAACCTGACCATGTTGAGTTACATCAAGGAGAATGAAGAGAGAGTGTGTGACATTTAAATTTAGCCGCGAAAAGGTCATTCATTTCCTTGGTGAGGGCATTTTCAGTGGATTGTAAAGGTGGGCATACATCGAGCAGATTTGGGCCAATTTCGATCAATCGCCTCGTTAAATCGGACCAAATCATTTCTTCATGACATGGCGTCGGGTCCAATGCGCGGTCCTGTGCGTATCGGACCGGCGGGACATAAGATCCATCGCAATCGGACACATCAGTGGCACATTGCGGGTGTGGCATCCGCTTCTAGTGGCAGTCGGCGAGCAGCTGATGGCGGCGGGGTCGGGCAGCGGACCTTCCAAGCAGCGGCTGGGAGCTACGGTAGCGACATTTGCCGGGAGCTGGGGCGGGATGCAGAATTTTGAAGTGACTGGCCTGATGTTTATTGGCTGAGAGAATTCTCTCAGCCAATCAGATGCCTTCCATCTGATTGGCTGAGAGAATTCTCTCAGCCAATGAACATCAGGCCAGTCACTTCAAAATTCTGCATCCGCCCTAGCTCGCGGCAAATGTCGCTACCGTAGCTCCCAGCCGCCGCCGTTGTTTCTTGCAAGGTTATGCTGCCCGCCCCCACCAGCATCTGCTGCCCGTACCCCTAGCAGCTACGGGGACCATATAGTTGCATTTTGCCAGGCGCCCACCCAAATCAGGGACATGCGATTTCCATGCGATCAAATCGCATGCAGATCGCATGTGAATAAAAGGTAGATCAAAAGCAAAATCGGATAAAGCCTCCCAGGGGAGAGGCAGCAGAATTTCAAGGGAAAACTAGTCAGATTTGTGGTCAGATAAATCTGGCTCAATGTATGCCCACCTTAAGGGATGGAAGCCAGGTTGAAGAGGGTTAGGAAGGGGGTAGAAAGGAATGAGGTGAGGTGGACCATACTCTCAAGATTAGAGACCTATGGAAGGAGAGGGTGAATCCTGGAAGTGGGGTTAAGGACCACAAGGTAAAGGTGAATATAAGGTAGAAAAGACAGAGTGAACCCTGGGAGGGATCAGGGGTAGGACTTATATTTTTCTGTACTGCACAGTGAGGACAAGCATAATAGCTAAAATTTGGCAGCAAGAAGTGTACTGTACTGCACTGTACTTTCTACCTACTGTACTGCACTGTACAGCAATGTCAAACTGGAGTGATGAAGAAATCATGGCGTTGCTGCAGATCGGGGGTGAGGAGGAAATCTGTAGACAAATCACAGGCACAGTCAGGTCATATCAGTAAAATATAAGCAGCATCTGGCTTTATTAGGACCCAACATCAAATATTCCCCAGCCCCCTCCTTTGTATGGACATCACCCCCTCCTTTGTTCAGACCTCAGAGACTAATGAAGTACTTTAAAAATGACATCACACTGGTTTGAACATGGGTGACCCGGGTTGAGTAAAAATGCACCAACCCTGCACTAACCCGTGTTCTAAATGTCTCGGACCCGGGTCTGATCCGTGTTCAAAACCTGGGTTCAACCCTGCTTTTGTGATCTGAAAGGGGTATCAGAGATGCAGCCCTAACTTGCAATAGGGATCTATGGAGGAGCCCCACTACTAGAAGCCAGTTAACTGATGAGGAGGCTGTGTCGGAAGTGATGGATCAGTGTTGATCAGTAGTGGATTATAGCTTTGACAGCACATTACTGGTCACACCTGCACTACTGGTGGCTTTTTCATGATAGTGCTTTTATTGCTAGCATTTTATTGGGAGACATTGCTAATAATGTTAATTGATGCCCATTATTGTAACTGATGACGTTACTGGGCATTACTATGTAATTAAAATGTTAATGCTCCATTGAGGAAGGGACTGATGAGAATGTTCAAATATTTTCTCTCTGTAAAGTGCTGCGGAATATGTGTGCATTATATAAATAACTTTTAATAAAAAATTAGATTGTACATTACTGTGGTAGTATATTATTTAGTATTGCTGTTGTGCATATAATTGGACATTTTAACTATTAGTGGCTTATTAATTGGCATTGCCGTTTCATCAGAATTATCAGTATATTCGTGTCGACATGATTACAGTGGATACATTTCCTAAAACATGAGAAGCTTCCCCAGTGTCCTGAACATTATTGTAATTTTTTTTATTCTATCCAGTTGATGAGAAAGCACCAAACACTATGGGGAAAAGGTGTTCCCAGGATAAGTTTATTTCTCGGTCTACAAATAATACCTTGCACTCTACAGGCATTTTGTAAATAAATAAAAATAACAACCACTGTCAAAATGCTGACATTTAAAATGTCGACATGTCAAAAAGTAGCCTTTTTTGGTGTCTGTTGACATAGGTCGACACGGACGCCATATAGGTGTACCGGGTCTCCTCAGCACACTATTAGTCGTGAAGTAAGAACAAGTCCGTTTAAAATAAAATGTCATGTTGACTTTTTGACATGTCGGCATTTTGACTACCTGCCAATGGTTGTCGGTTTTTTTGATTGTCAGTATTTTGACTGTCGGTAAATTGACTGCATCCCGTTAATAGATCTCTCCAGAGTTTTGAATAGATTAGCAATGTGTGCGTGTATGTATCTGTTCAATACTTTATTCCGTTAGCATGGTAAACCATGTATTGCAAACTTCATGCTTGCTTTTATATAACTTGTTTGAACATAACTTTAAATTATTACGTCACTTTAAGAAGCACAGAAACTTTTTAATTGTAGCAATAAAAGGATAGTACTTTCTCCACCACTTTATTTACTCCCACTTCCTGATTTTAGCTATGTACTCTGTATTATTGATTTTTACAATGATTTGAACTGCATTTTCAGCAGAGTGGTTTATAATTCACTTTATTCAGAATGAATGTTATTTGTTGTTACTACTCACAAACCAAATTATCAGTAAGAACATAGCCCCCACTGAACTAGACCCCCCCCCCACACCCCCCATCCACCATATTAACTTACTTGGGAGGAGCCAGGTGGAGGCAGTGGATGGGTGTTGCACTGGGTGGTGAGGTGCTGGGTGGCTGAGCTTCTTAAATGGACCCGGAAGCAGGCTGCAAGAGGGTTCCGGCCTGCGCACCGTGACCTATTGCCTAATCACGCTGCGCAGGCCGGGGTTGGGAACAGCCGGGCACTGCGCATGCAGTCTTATCCCGGGATTGGATACTCCAATCCCGGACATTTTGTGGCCAAATCCCGGGATACCGTCGATCCCGGGATTGGCCACCCTATAGCAGACACGCTCTCTATTAACAGCAATTCCCATGTACTTGTTCCCCACACATAGAAATTTACATTACAACAGATAATACTGATAATTCTATCTGTCCTGGTTTTTAAAAGAAAACTTACTGATTGCATCCTTACCCCACTGTCATACGTACCTCACTCTCATACGTAACCCAGCATCTGGCCCTCCTATCCATAGGCTGTCCCATCTCCCTTGGGGCAGGCCCAGGCTTCTTCCACTTTGAAGAGATTGGACAGTTATATAAATTACGTGAAACAGATGATTTGTCTCCCTTTTATATTCATTGGAAAACCCTGCAGTGCCGTGTTATGAACTAAATTCATTCATGCCTAAGTATCCGCAGGTCACTCGGACTCTAGAGCAGGTGAAGAACTAGAAATTAATTTTCTTTTGACAACAGAATTGAATACAGCATGGCACACTGAACAATTCAATATGTGAAGGAAGATGTCCAATAACACTGCAGGGCTAGATGCAGACTGCCAATACATAACCAACATGTCTAAAGATTTATTATAAGGTCCTCCAGCGAGATAAATATCCTGGATCAATGTCCTAAGTCATTCAATATAGTGGGCTGTACAGAAGATCTCTGTCAGAGCTTTAGCTCTCAGTCACTCAACTCTCCAGTCCTTCCAAAAGCCCACCTTTATCACACTCCTTATCCTCCCATGGGAATGCTCTCCCCAGGAGAGTTAAAAAGCAAACAAAACAAAATCACTACTACTCATCTGTCATTTTTCAGGTGACACCCTGCTTGGACTTACTGTCTGGCATACTGTAGCTCACTTTAAGGAGTCAACAAAGGGACCCATTGTACCTTAAATGACTCAATAGTCGAGTGTCCCTTGAGGTGTACATAAACAATATAAAACTTGGGCTAACATGACTATATTACCTAGTCTGGGTACGCATTAGACAAAGGGCAGTATTCAATGTCAAAGTTCTCCGTGCATGGAGAGCGTTTTATTTCGCTCTCCATGCACTCTCCGTGTTCCGGAGGGCTCTCTGCCACTCCTGCTCCCTCTATTCAATGTGGTTAAGACTCTCCGCCACTCGCGGAGAGTCTTAACCCCTGCAGGGAGCTTTCAGGGAGCTTTCAGGGAGCCGGAAGCAGCCAGAGAGATTAAAGTCTCCCTGGCTGCTCCAGAGGAATGTGGAGAGGAGGGGGGCTCTCCGGGACCCAGGCAGCACAGGCTGCCCCCCCCTATAGCCAGCGGGGGACCCAGTATTCACTGCACCCGTTCGTGCATACTATCGATCGGGTGCAGTGAATATATGAATATGTAATGAGCGGCTCGAGCGCTCCAGCCCCCTGCTGGCTGCACTGTGTAAAAAAAAAAAATTAAATTTTTTTTTTTTTTTTAATTAAATATATATATTCATGTGCTATAAGCACATGAATAAAAATAACATGCCCCTTCACAGAAAAAAAAACTGATTTTTTTTTACACCAAAATTTAAGAAAAAAACCTTTTAGTTTAAAAGTTCACATTCCAGCTCTCCATCAAAAGATGGAGAATTGCTACACGGAGAGACACGGAGAACATCACTTAGAAAGACGGAGAGAATTTCACATTGAATAGGGTTGCTCGCTTTTGGAGAGCAAAATGCTCCGTCCAAGGCGAACAAAGCACAAGTTCTCCACAAAACACGGAGAACTTTTCTCATTGAATACTGCCCAAAGTGTGTACACAGACACCAACATCACTGATGGGTCAACCTGGCATGAGCCACATGAGACATCTTAGTCTAGGGATTCCACTAATCTGCTGAAGAACCGGACTGGAAGCGGTCATCACTGACGTCAAAGACCCACGGAAAAAACATCTGGGTATGCTTGGGTTTCACAAACACACCCACAAAATGCCATGTTTCCACTTTTAATAGCTCGCTTTCTGTCACTTTCTGTCAATCAGACTGCTATGCGTATGGATAATCGACCGGATTGCGAATTCTCTCATTAGCGATTCATGCTGAGATAGGCCCGAATTCACAGCAGCAGAATTGTAAGGGACCAGGCAGCACACTTGCACCAGGCATTTTGCGCTGTGTGGCATATTGAGGCTAAATGTTTTGGGAATATTAGTACCTTTCAAAAGGCCATATAAGAATTTTAAGATTGCCATTTAGTCATTTGCTTAATTTATTTTTCAGTATATGACTAAATGCATTAAATAACAATTTAGAATGTGTGTAAAATTCTTCAATTAACACCACTGTGTATTAGGCCTCAGTCTACTTTTCGAGTTATTGGGCGGGATTCTTTAATAACCCCCACCGCACATCGCCGGCTTTCACATTGTTAATAATCGCATATGCAGTAACATATGCGATTATTAATGCAAAGGCGATGTGTAGCAGGTCTCCGCTCCCTCCCTGACCCCTTACCCTGCGGTGTGCACCTAGAAGGTACCCTGCACCCGGAAGCTGTGCAGGGAGGAGGAGGTAAGTGGTCCGGGCAGCACAGCAGGAGGCTGCCCGGACACAGGTGAGGGGGGTGCGGTGCAGGGGCGGCGTAGGATCCGAAGGACCATAGGCTTCCATGGGGTTACCCATCTAGAACTGGCATAACCACCGCAGCAAAGCCCTGGCGGTGGGGCATTGCTGCATATGAAAATGTGGTAAAATCCCAGAAAACTGGGTTTTTACGGCATTTTTTGTTTGGAGCACCTCACCCAATGTTTTCAGAGAATTAACAGACTTTAACCAGCATAAATTTCTCTTTTGTAATAATGAATTGCTTAATACAAACAATACAGTCACCTTAAAATAAATGTACTGTAAACAATGCATCGTGTATATTATATAGCAATTACTATACTGTTAAAATGTAAGCACTACCGCTTCAGTTGAACAGCTCTGCTGCAGCCTTTCATGCCTTTATTTATCATCTGAGTCTGTAAATCTGTATCCAGACGTCTACTTTGATATCATTGTAATAAGAAAGCTTAGAATGTAGGGTTGAGGATTAAGTGAGTGGAATTTATATGTATAGCTGTAGCTCTCAGTCCCATCTATCACCAAATATCTACCTGTCTTTTAATATAAACATCTGATTCTTACAGACCACACTGGTAACCTGAGGAGTTTGTTTAAAGAAACCATCCATTTAGGATTAAACTTATTTTGCAGGTGTCCCAGACCCCATGACTTTTATAATATACTTTGGTTCATGGTCACTAGTTGGTTGTGATTTTGGAAGGCAAGTCCCACACAATGCTATGGCTCAGGGCTACAATCTCCTATGAGCATACATGGATTAATGTATGGTTCGAAATTAGTTTAGGGTTTTCAAGAAATACCAGAAATTAAAGCATTATGCAGATGGCAACTTATTATGCTTGCCCAGTGGGGCAACATCCTCTATAGGTGTTGCTCCAATCCCCGCTGATGGAACACGTTTCGGAAGGGTTAGTGTACCACCTGGCATCGCGCCACGGCACACATGCCCGCAGCATGCCACACACCCCTAACTTGTCTGAAGACGTCTGAATGGTGAGCAGAAGGCCAGGGACCCTGCTGGGGGGGGGTACCCTGGTTGTTTAGTGCAGCATATACGTGCAGGTTGGCATACGAACCCTCTCATGGGTGATCCCATAACCGCCGTGCGCAAACTGGCAGCGAATAGGTTAAGGGTTGCCTTGTGGCATAGCTTTACCAAGTTTTTATGTAATTTGCCAGTATGAATATTCATAGTAGCTTCGTCGCCTCTACAGGGGGCAGAGCTACCTCAGAGCAGGACCAGCAGTGACTCTGCGCCATTTCCTGCAAGAGGAACAGTGTGCAGCTCGTTCTGGCTCCTCCAAGGCACTCCAGTCACAGGATTCACTGGTACAGGCGTGTTTAACACAGGCAGAGTTGCTGATAAGCTCTTTGCTTTATAGTATATCTGTGTATACTTTCACTGATGACGCCATTACATTCCCACTGGGTCTTTTTGGCGGGTGTGCTTTATTTAATTTCTTTTTTACATTTTGTTTCTATAGTTTTTGCATAAATAAAACTGGGTTTGTTGCAATAAAATGTTCTCATACCATGGTGACACATATCCTCAAAGAGAACTGGAGTTAGAATCCAAGATCTTTTCTCTGTGTCAAACAAACATCAATGCTGTTTTGAACGAGCAGTCACATTTGTACATACATACAGTAGAAATGTTAATTCTAAACAAAAACATAGGAAATTCAAATGTATATTCACCTGGTGCAAAAAGGGGAAAATGTCCTGTGTAACTGTGCAGTATAGTTATTGGACATTGAGGTTATGTAATCTATGGGAGGGAATTCAATAAGCCACTATGTATTTTGTGCCCAATTGTTTCGTTCCTGCCTACTCCTCGATAAGCCGGCACGTGTCTTGGCCTACCTGGCTTTGTGCTTCTCCTGCCCCAGTGTCTTTTTGTAAGAAAATGTTTTGTTTTGTTTTTTGTAGTCCAAAGAAAATATTGGAGAAACCTCAGTATAATTCGCAGATGTTTCTCAACAAAGCATGTTTCAAGTTATACTGTCAACAGCATTAAAACAATTTATACAGCATTTTAACCTGGTCTGTAGCGTGAAACCGACATACTGCTGCTCAAAGTGACATTATCAACAAGGTCGCTGTTGACATATCATATATACATTTTTCTAAACCGGTTAGTGGGTGGGAATCAAAGGGGAGCAGCCAGTACACCCAGTTCAAAGTTATAGATGTGCCGGTCTCCTGCGGATACCCTCTAATACCCCAATGTCTTGAGACAATCCCAGTATCCCAGGACTACGTAAAAAGATTTACCGGTAGGTATTCAAATTTTATTTTCTATACTCACCCCTCAGGATACTCTCATCCAACTGGAACCCACACTGAGATTTTCCTGCAATTGTAGGCCTACAAACAGGAACTAAGGTGTGGGGGACTAGGACAGCAGATATCTTCTACGTCCACCATATAAACAGTGGATAGCTGAGCCATGCTCACTCCCCCCAACAACAGCCACCTATAGATAAACCGTCAATCCATTGTGAGGTTTTAATCCCCCAAGATTCTGTGTTTGTTGTAATTTAATTTAAAAAATCTTAGGGTGTTTTATTTGCCTATATGACTTTTGAGAATTCTTTTTTCAGTTGTAATAGATCCCTTTTACTTGGTATAATCTGGAGCATCTGTAATATGTGGGAAGTATATATATATTTATATAAGTGACATCTGCCAGTGTAAGTTTTTGGTAGGTGTGTCCATTCCTTAAAGACTGTAAAAAAAAATAGAAATCAGGGAACATAATTAATTTCATACAATTTGGATTGATGGTTAGGGATTTTAATTCCTAGATATGTTACAGTCCATTTACTGTAAATGTGAAAGAGGACCCGCATCCACGTTTAGCGTCATTAAAAAAAGGCTAATTCTTTGTTTTTTTTGTGTGTAATTAATAGTAAACCGAGTCAGATATTTTAATGTTTCCAGCAGATTAGTCACATGTGGCAAAGGCCGAAAAATATAATCGGCAAAGGCCGAAAATGTTACCTCATTCTGAGCTAAGTGAATGTCCTTCCATCTCCTTATGTGCAAAATTACAGAAATTAGAGGTCCAGGGCCAGATTAAATAAGAGTGGAGGCAACTGTCATCCCTGCCTCCTGCAAAGCAGCAGGTATTTAAGCATTTATAGTGATTAAAGCCATGGTACAATGATATACTGTATCATCTGAAAAACGTGAGTGAATGTCAAGCCAAACTCCTGAACTTTAAATAGTCTAGGCAAATGAGCCCAGGAAACTCTGTTAAATGCTTTTTCTGTGTCACAGCTAAGAATAACATTTTCCTTTGCTTCATGTGTCTTTATCATAGCAGCTAAAAGTGTTCTAATGTTATGTACAAAATGCCTATTCCTAAGAAATCCAGTTTGTGCTGGATAAAAAAGTTTGCTAAGAATTAATTTGAGGCAAGATGCTATTATCTTAGTAAATATTTTGTATGCTGAAACTAATGTAGGGTCATTTTTGGGTTTAGGGAGCAGTATGACCCATGCAGTGTTAAAATCTAGTGGAGCTAGGTTTCCTTCCATAATAGAATGAAATGATAAAACATAATTTGTGTGGAAAGTATTTTGTATTAAGTTGCCATAAAACAGTTAGGGCCAGGTGTTTTTCCAGTAGGTAAATATTTTAGGTACTTGATTGTAAGCTCCTCAGAGCAGGGCCCTTTTCCATCCTGTTGTCAAAGCCCCTCTTCTCTTCACATTTCACTCACAGCTCTCCCATACTCAGTGACCATCTTTGTCCACATACTTTATACTCATCTCCATCATTGGCTACAAGCCTCTAGTAGTACTGTATGTTGATTGAGTCCTCACTACTTATATTTAAGCTGTAATGTGTATTAAACTGTGGCTCTCTTTACCTGTACTCTATTTTTGTTATTTATTCAATGTAATACTAAGTTTTGTCTGCCTGTACTGTTCCTTTGTACGGCACTGCGAAACACTTGTGGCGCCTTATAAATAAAATTATAATAATAATAATACTTGTGTAGTTTAACGGCGGCAGTAACGTAGTCAGCGTAGTGTCCCTGTCAGAATCAGTGTAGTGTTCCCACAGCTAGCGTAGTTAGCATAGTCCGCGTCCCTGTCAGTATCAGCGTTGTGTTCCCGCAGCCAGCGTAGTTAGCTTAGTCCGCGTCCCTGTCAGTATCAGCGTTGTGTTCCCGCAGCCAGCGTAGTTAGCATAGTCCGCGTCCCTGTCAGTATCAGCGTTGTGTTCCCGCAGCCAGCGTAGTTAGCATAGTCCGCGTCCCTGTCAGTATCAGCGTTGTGTTCCCGCAGCCAGCGTAGTTAGCATAGTCTGCGTCCCTGTCAGTATCAGTGTTGTGTTCCCGCAGCCAGCGTAGTTAGCATAGTCTGCGTCCCTGTCAGTATCAGCGCTGTGTTCCCGCAGCCAGCGTAGTTAGCATAGTCCGCGTCCCTGTCAGTATCAGCGTTGTGTTCCCGCAGCCAGCGTAGTTAGCATAGTCCGCGTCCCTGTCAGTATCAGCGTTGTGTTCCCGCAGCCAGCGTAGTTAGCATAGTCTGCGTCCCTGTCAGTATCAGCATTGTGTTCCTGCAGCCAGCGTAGTTAGCGTAGTCCAGGTCCCTGTCAGTATCAGCGTTGTGTTCCCGCAGCCAGCGTAGTTAGCATAGTCCGCGTCCCTGTCAGTATCAGCGTTGTGTTCCCGCAGCCAGCGTAGTTAGCATAGTCTGCGTCCCTGTCAGTATCAGTGTTGTGTTCCCGCAGCCAGCGTAGTTAGCATAGTCTGCGTCCCTGTCAGTATCAGTGTTGTGTTCCCGCAGCCAGCGTAGTTAGACTAGTCCGCGTCCCTGTCAGTATCAGCGCTGTGTTCCCGCAGCCAGCGTAGTTAGCATAGTCCGCGTCCCTGTCAGTATCAGCGTTGTGTTCCCGCAGCCAGCGTAGTTAGCATAGTCTGCGTCCCTGTCAGTATCAGTGTTGTGTTCCCGCAGTCAGCGTAGTTAGCATAGTCCACGTCCCTGTCCGTATCAGCATTGTGTTCCCGTAGTCCCCCTAGTCAGTACGTTCATGGCTAGCCTGAGCATACGTAGTTAGTGTAGTCAGTCAGCATTAGTAAAATTTTTGTTTTTGTACCTGCGCACTGAGTTTGGAGTTTTTGACTAGCTGTGAACACTTATGGATCTGACTAGGATCCTATAGTTAGAACTTATAGAATTTTGGGGATTAGTGTTGCGCTCTGTCTTTGATTGTTTCTGCTAATTCTGGTGTGTTGAAAAAAACGTGCACCCAATCAAATTGGATGGAGCGGTTTCTCTAAATCATGTCCAAACTCTGGCCCTCCAGCTGTTGTGAAACTACACATCCCAGCATGCCTTGCCATACTTTTAGCATTCCCTAATAGAAAAACTGTGACAAGGCATGCTGGGATTTATAGTTTCACAATAGCTGTATGGCCATAGTTTGGGCATGCCTGCTCTAAATGGTTATTGTTGTGCTGCAACCTCTAAGTGGGAGTCAGGATATAGTAACTGTTAGGAAAATTACAGGTTAACTGGATTGTCACATTTATAGTGGGAAATGAGGATTGACTCAGGATATTTATAAATGTATTTACTTAAAATAAACTTGTATTAAAATATACACAAATAGTGTCAGTTGGTGGTTATTGTATGATTGGACCGTCTGCGCACCGGACCTTGGGTGTGTGTGTGCGCCAGGCGACATTAACAGTCTCCTGATTGGTGTGATGAATAGGGAAACTGAGAAAAGTCTAATAGGTCCCAATTGGGAAATGGTCACTGTTTTAGGTCTTTTTAAGTCTTTAGAATTGTATCTGAATGTGTCGTCCAGCTGGTTAGATATACAGGTGGAATTCTTCAGATAAACAGCCTGATGTTACTTCTGTGGGCTTTTGGAGGGGTGTGCGATAGGTGCAGTTTAGGGGGACCGGCATCGCACATGTGTGGGGATGCAGTATGTGCCAGCCACTGCCCGATTCTGGCGGCTGCAGAAACTCAACTCGGTGGACCGGCGTCTCGGCCGACAGTATGGCCGCGGGCGCCGTCTCGCCTGTTCTAGCCGAGATTTCTCCTGCCTCGCTGTTCGCTCGTACCCTCCTACTTACCCTGTCCGGGCACTAGGTTCGGCTTCCGGACGGCTCCACGAGATGTTCTTGGCTGTCACTGTGAAGGTGCGGGTTGGTCCTTCCGATTCCTGTGTGTGCCTTCTTTCTCCAGCATTGTGTCACAACTTATTACATTGTGTCAGTTATGGATGCCATTAACCATTTTCAAAGCGCCGCAGACGGAGGAGGAGTCGGAGTGTTTCCAACGCCACCACTTACTGCCAGAGACCCAGACCTGTGTTAACGGGCATCCTATGAGGCTATATGTAAAGGAGCATATGTGGCCCTGCCACATAAGAAGCTGTGGGAATTAGCTCAGTCTCCTGGCCGCACAATGGTTTTCTGACCCTTCTGCGCTTCATATTTTCGTGGACAGAGGAGCTGACAAGCACTCAGTTTTGTGAGCGCCACCTCAAGATTTCGAACAAAACTGCAGTTATATATAACAATCTGATGCGGGAGGTGTGTACCCTCGAACTGATGTCCCAGCCCCAACGCCGAATTAGCAGACCTGGCAAAATCGTTGAGGTGGATGAAAGTCTGTTTGTCCAGGGTAAGTGCCACGTTGGACGCGTCCTACCACAGCAGTTGCTCTTCGGTAGGATATCGCGTGACACCAGTGAATGCTTCATCACACCAGTGGCAAGCTGTGACGCAAGGACCCTAATGTCTGCCATCAAAGCACACCTAGAGCCTCCTCCCGACCTGTTTATACCCCCACTTTCCACGTCAGCAAGTGTGGCGAGTGCAGCAAGCCACCGAGCCCGAAGCGTGCTGAGCGCACGCGTAAAATGAAGCGCGTGAGCGCGTGCATATCACTTGATGTGTATTTCACGGCCCCTTGCGGGGCTCGCTGCACCCGCCATGCTTCAGGCTCGGGGCTTTCTGTGTGCACCACACTTTGCCAGTATGTAACATGGAGCACTGGCAAATGCATCCTTATTGTGCATGAGACACAATTGCGCACCACACCCACCTTTTGTGCACGAAATGCACGCGCTACCAAACCCCTAACCCTGTCCATCTCCCTGAAGCGGACACGGGCAGGGTTACGGTACCCTGCCGCAAGAATTACTGAGACGCACAAGCGTATGAGACACTTGTGCGTCTCAGGCAGATGGAACGCCTCTCCGCCGGCATCCGCCAAAACAGGGGATCTGGTGGTTACTGGCGCTGTGTGAGAGACGCTCACTAGGCTTGACAGGGATGCTGGGGAGAGAGCTGCAGCTTGCGGGGACAGATCTGCAGCTCGCGGGGACAGTATGGTGACTACGCTGCCTGACAGGGACACTATGCTGACTATGCTAGGCTGCCATTGGGCTACGCTGACAGCGTAGCGTAAGGTGCCGCCGTGAAACTACACAAGTACCATATTTTATTATTCAATCAATGTTGACATTAAGGTAAGGGACGTAAGGCTTTTTCTGTCCTCCGCAGAGAGTTTGTGGAGATTTAGTTCTAAAAACCTTTTGAACGGTGTAGGTTGTGTAGAAATACATTCCTGGGTAGTTCTATAGGATATATTTAGGCTATTCATTTTAGAGTGTCATATTTAATTGGTCAACAATTTCCCCGGGGCGATTGCCCCATCAAAAGTGTTACATTTTTTGTTAGGTTAAATTTAAATGAGCCTGTTCAGTGCATATGGAGTCATAAACAGCCATTGCGTCTACATATGATATGCTGTTAGCATCTGCAGGATGTGCTATAATGGCATAGTGAGTCATCGTGACTGCTATGGACACCTGTAAAAATGTATTTTGAAGTGTGTTCTTCTTGGATGCTACAAATGCTATCAAATGAACTCTAAAAACTGGTTTAAACACCTGTCAAAATAACTTTATGCCTTCAACATGAATGGAGTTGTCATTGACCTAGTTTAAGAGGGTTTGTGTTTAGATCTTTTCCATAGTGTTAATGTTCTCCTAATGGGTGCATGATCTGATATAAGAATATCTGCAATTGCAGTATTATAAATTATGTGTAAAGTTACTGAGTTTTGTGTTGCGTTAGATAACAGCCAATAGTCCAAACAAGAGAATGTGTTATGGGGATGTGTGAAAAAGGAGTGTTCTCTGAAGGTGGTATATACTGTATGTAACCACGGGTCCAAAATAATAAAGTCATCTATCAATGACAACAGGGTCATCTAGACTGCTTGGGCCCACCCGAAACATTTAAGTAAGGGTCTATGGGTACTTTTAGATCACCACCAAGTATTAGAGGGCCTACCATTCAGCTTTGTAGATAAATGTCTGACAAAAAGGCAGCATGCATATATACATGCTAGATTGAATGGGTCTGGATCCATCTGTTCATCTCCAATAACATAATTTAAAGATTTGTTAAATAAAATTAGAAAACCCCTTATTTTCGTAGTAAAGGATGCACTTCTGACCTCTTTGACCCAGTTTTCTTTCAGAGTATTAGTGTCAGTAATTTTCCAGTGTATCTCCTGTAGAAACACAAGATCTGGGCAAAATATCATTAGGTGACGCAATATCTTTCTTCTCTTAAGAGGAGGGTTCAGTCCCTTCATGTTCCATGACTTGAACTTGAATCTATATACAGTAACTAAAGTGTCTGAGAATGTTATAGTGGTGGGCCAGGTCATTAACCTATACCTGATTTATGGAATTCATTGTACTAGGACCTTGTTCTCTGACTTAGCGAGCAGAACATGGATAACATTGACTCAAGTAATATGTCCTGACAATATTGAACATTATGAACAACAATCCCACATGTAAATTCATAAGAAAATAAAAATTATACTGTAACCTGCCAGAATCTTACATTTTAGCTGAACCCATTTAGAGAATCTTACTGATTTGCTATAAAATCCAATTACATCCAAAAAGATGTGAGAAAGACAAGTATGTACAGTCTATTAACATGAGCATCAAAGTGTGCCCATAATCTAGAACCACACACTGTAAACCAGTGGTCAGGGAACAGGAGTAAATTACACCAAATTCGGAAAGAGTGAAATTCCTAGGGATAATGGACGGCTGCGCTGACGAGACACAGCTGGGCATGCATATGAATCTATACGCATGCCTTGCTGTGTCTCGGCAACAAGACCATCCATTACCCCCAGGAATTTAATTTCATTGCATATAGAATCTATATAAAGTTTCTATATGCATGCCTGTGTTTGTTACAGTACTATAGTGTACAAGGTCCTGACAGGCCCTTGTGTATAACACTCTTCTCTGCGTGATGCCCTGGTACCTGCCTCCAAGTCTGCATGTTTCTTCAGTAGAGTCGACTAGTTGCTACGCCATCTTTGTCAGTTTGTACTGCCGCTGCGGCACAGAGTTTCTATGCCTGGTTATAGGCACCTGTCAAGGTATACCCATCTCTAGTCTAGGGGAAAAATTTTTCACAGACTGTCACTATTGTTAGGCCTGTCTGCATGTTTCTGTATCTCACCACCAGGGGTCATCAGGCACCTGTTGGACTTGTTACCCTGTGTCTATACTCTGGGGAATCAGGTGCCTGGTGATTAGAGGCAATCAGCTCATATTGGACACCTGTGAGCGGCCTATTTATTCCCTCTGATACCAGCACTCAGTGCTGGTCATTGTTTGTCTGTCCTTGATGTTGAAAGAATTGTTTCCAGCCTTTGTTCTGTACCTCAGCCTATGTCCAAAGTTCCTGCACCTCTGCCAAAGTTCCTGCCAAAGATCCGGTACCTCTGCCAAAGTCCTGCACTCCCGTCACTTCACATTATGTTTTGCACCCCAGTCTGTTACCTGCATTGATTTTTGGTGAGCACTAAAGTCTGTCCCAGTTGTTTTCCTGCATTGTCCTGTGTACCTCATTCTTTATTAAACATCCTACATTTTCCTACCATCCGTTTGCTTTGTGGATGTTTGCTTGGAGCTCCAAGGGTTAATTGTAACCACTATATCTTCAACTACTGACACGAATAGTTGCCTGGATGTCACATTATCAATGGCTGTACCACACACAGCCTGGCAGCCATTGATGATGATGATTACCATTTATGGCTGTGTGTGGTACAAATTTTGTACAGCTGGATCCAGGTAGGGAAAGTTAGGATAAGTGGACTAGCAATCCATCAAGCTACCCTAAAGGAAACCACGCGACACCCTAAACTCAGTCACTCAAAAGAGTGTAAATATTTGAAAGGAATATAACCTTTATTGTAATTATTTATTGTCAGGAAATAAAGTTTGGCTTATTGCACATTTTTATTTTATTTGTTAGCTCTCCTAAAAAAATTCAAGGTCTTAGGTTGAAAAAGAGGACTAGATCTCAAAATATCCACATAACATGGATATTGGACCTTTTTTCAACTGGTGCCCAAAAAAAGAGGTTTATGAATGGCAGAACTTATTCTAAAATCTGTAATTCGGCAACCCTAAAATTGCTTTGGAAGTAGAGTTTTGAATAGAGACCAATTTCATCATCCACAGAACTTTTCCACTGAGTCTACGAAGTAGATAGGGGCTTGTTGATCTGTTGCACAGGAAGGGAGACAGGTATTGGGTTTATTTGAGATTGGCCCCCTCTTGTGAGGATAAGTACAAATTGTAGTATTCCTAGTGGTGTGCTACCACAGACAGTATTGGTAGAATACTTTTTTGAAGAGAGAGAAAGAATTGTCATATGGTGGTGCACCATTTATAAGAAATTGAGTCATAAAATATACCTTTTATTGGTTATCACTTAAAAAGGAACGCAAAATATGACATACAACACAAAACATATACACAAGTGAAAACAGGTGTGTTTAAAAGGCACGTGCGGGTTCAAGGAGGAACTACCTTAATCAAGTATTTATCAGTGACACCATTATAATACTCCTTCTTATCATAAAACAATTGTTCAGGTGGGAGGTGTCAATTCAATACCATTAGGTTACAGTGTTGATAATTGTAGGATGTCGCCTTGCACTCAATTAGTTACAATACACTACAGATGGGTCAGGTCCCATCCTGGCTGGCGGGTCGACAGAACGTCTGCGCTGGCGACCCGCCAGCAGCCACGCCAGCGAATACACTAAGAGACGCACACGCATCTCAGTCTTCGTCGCCAGCGCGACGGAAACCCTGTCCGTCTCCGCCTCAGGGAGACGGACAGTGTTAGGGGGGGATGCGGGCAGCGGCGGGGACCCCGGGTTACCGCCGGCAAGCCGGCGGGGACCCGGGGGAACGGATGGAAGCGCCGTCGGAAGGGGACGCGCGCGCCTCTCGTGCGCGCGCGTCCCCTTCTCACCATCGCCATGGCGCTGGCGGGGGATGGCGGCTGGCGACGCTAGCGCCATCCCCTGCCAAGATGGGACCTGACCCATCTGTAGTTTGTTAATTTGGTATCAGAGTATTTGCAATCTGCCTGATATGTATCACTCCTGAATCAGATACACATTAGTCTTGGTAACTGGGCGTTTTGAATTGGATCATATGATGCCCCGTTATTTACAGTCACCTCCTATAGTGGGAAAAGGTGCTGTGATACAGGCTTATTAAGTCTCAATTGTCTCTCCTCTGCGTCACCGTCAGCTATGCTGATATTACAGTGATCGCCGGGAGACTGTGATTGTCGCCTTGAAATGAGTGCTTTAATGCGGGTTATTTGTAGACCGGCTGTCTCTCTCTGCGCCGCTGTCAGTTGGTACTGGTACCACTGCGGTCGTAGGGAGACTGTTGATTCACCGGATTATCTTAATTTGACCCAGTATCGGGACAAGCACTCCCTATAAGGGAGGCGAGTGCTACAGTACAAACTGCCGGACGTGGTCAGTCTCACTCCGTACCGCCGACCACTCACGCTGGTCGCACTACGGTTAACAGGGAGACCGCCGGTACTATCGTCCGAATAGGTAGCTTATCTGCTGGCACTCCCTGTGTAGGGACAAATGCCGCAATCGGATTGCCATGGGTCAGTTGTCCTTCCCTGTACCGCTGTCAGCTCGTGCTGCTGCTGCTGCGGTCTTAGGGGGACTAATGACGTTTAGGCTGCTGAATACATTAGAGTCCTGAAAAGGACTAGTAAATACATTTCATACACACAAACAGGGTGGTAGTGCTCAAGGAACGTGCGCACGGCTGGGTCGGCCGGCGTACGCTTCGCAGGTCTTCCTCAGGGCTCTTCATTTTTGGAGCACTGCTTTTCTTTTTGTTCATTGCTTTGTACCTTTTGGGGAACCAACTAGTTCCTATAAGCAGCATCTCCTTTGTATACCAGCCGTGGTAAGCACTCAGGATTAATTTCGGTTAATTACTTTCTTCCTTTTTTCATTTAAAAAAACGTGATCTTTGAAGATCTTTTAAAGGTGCCCATACACGGTACAATTGCTGGGTGCAATGAGATGCTCGCACCCATCACACATCTCATCGCACAGCTTAAAAAGTATGTGCTGCACATACTTTTTGTACTAGATCTCATCCCATCTCATTGCATTGCAAAACCTATGCAATGCGATATTGTATACAATAATTGTATCATGTATGGGCACCTTAAGATCAATAATCCTCTGGATTTAAAATATAGATGTTAGCTTGCAGCAGGACCCTCTTACCTCCAATTCTGTCTGTTGTTACCCAGATGTTTCAGATGTGTCTTGAGCTTAACTTATAGTTCCTGATTTTACAGAGTCTGTCAGGAAAGTAATGAGACTAAAATGGGGAAAAATGTATTGAACTTTCAGATACACCAGGTTAATAATCTTTAAAGTATCTTGAGCATCAATTCACTGTTGCCAGCATGTCTGCCAAGCTTGGTACACCTCCTGGAAGGTGATAACCGGTAGGTCCTTGAGTGCCCTTGTTGGTGCCGCTTCCACTTTGTTTACAGTTTGAAAACATTGTCCTTCCAGGCTGCGTTTGATCCGGGGGAACAGAAAGAAGTCAGCCGTGGCCAGATCAAGACTGTAGGGTGGTTTAGGCAGCGTTTTCACATTAGAGGTAGAGGCAATCTCCTTGTGGATGCAGTGACCCTGTTTCTCAAGCGATTGAGCACTCCTGTGTAAAATGCACCGTTAACAGTTTGGCCGGTAGGAAGATATTTCTTGTGGATCACACCCGAGTCAAAAAAAAAAAAAGTCTAAAAGCATGGGCTTGGTCATGATTTGCACATTCGGCCCTTTTTGGGACGAAGTGATAATGCTGTGTGCCACACTGTGCTTTGCCTTTTGGTCTCCTGATTGTTCTCAAAGATCAAAGTTTCATCACCTGTTATCAATCTGTCAAAAAAAATTAGGCTCACTTTGCATACGCTTGTTTCTTTGATCAGGAGTCAAAACCTTAGGAACCAATCAGTCACACACCTTTCGCATCTCCAATTCATTTGTAACAATCTCTTGCACAGTAGTTTTTCGAAGTCCCAACTTTTCCGCTACCATTTTAACACTCAAACAACAATCAGTGTTCAAAACATTGCGATTTGTCCACAGTTTGCTCATTCCGGCTTATTGAAGGTCGTCCAGAGCATGGTTCATCCTAAACGTCTTCTCTGCCCTCCTTTAAGAATTGAAATCACGGTAAACTTGCGCCTCGGACAAGGATTCCTCCCAGAAGGCCTTTCGAGCATGGCAAGCATCTTGGTACCCAATTTCCTGAGTTTTAAGGCCTATACACACTGGGCAATTTTGAGCAGAATACTTTTGGCTTTTTGATTTGCTTTCAACTCAAAAACTGGTGAGCCCTGAGGCACGCTCCCGCATCGTCGCTGCCGGCTGCCATTTGTCTTCTGGTTTTACCAGCAAACTGAATGGCTTTCCATAGTGTTTATAGCATCCTGGTATGGAATCCATCCTTGATAAAGGCACACACGTGCCGAAACGCGTTGGACACCAGGACAGAAGCCCTGCACCCACACAGCATCCCCAAAGTCTCCTCCGCAAGGAGTTGAGCGCGCGCCGCAGCAGGACCTCCGTCACCCCGGGCAACGCCGTCAAGCTAAACCCGGAAGTGACGTGAAATACTGCATCAGCGGTGCGGACCTGACAGCCGGCTATCGCAGCAAGTGAGGACGCCGGTGAAGATACGTGGAACGACGCGGCAAGCATCCCCTGCCAGCAACAGAACCAGGTATCGGGAAAGTAAACGGTGCACCACCGGAGGGTAAGGGACGCCAGCCCACCGGTACCACCGGACACTTTCCTTGACCACCATAACTTTGTTCAACAGGAGACTTCCGCTGCCACTCAGCCTTGCAAGTGCCCATTCACAGCTGCGAGCAGCCCCCCCCACCATCACACCCCACCATATCCCACCCAGCCCCATCCACATTAGTAAACCCTGTGCATTGCCAAACCACAGAGGTGTGCTAAGACAGGATACCGGAACCCAATTTGCAGAAGACACACTGTGAGATCTGCAAGATTGGAGGTCTTTGAGACTTATTCAACCCCCACACACCCAGCATCTTTTTTGACAACCACCCAGTGTTCAAGTGTCAAAATAAAGCATTTATTGTTTAATAGTAACAACAGTGTGCAGTACATCATTACCAGCATCTTTTTGTATTTACAAGTGTAACATAAGAGGTCCACTACCAGTATTTACATAGCGAGTGCGCAATTCAACCAAAATTGCAAATCCTGGTATGGAAGCCATTTACTCCCTGTGAAAATCGCTGACCATGGCGAAATCGCTCATTGTGTATGCTCTGAGTGATTTTCAGGCCAGCAATTTTCACATCATCACTGTCCATACATGCTGGGCAAAATCACTTAGTGTATATGGACCTTAATAAAACGATTGCTCAATGCTACACTCCATCTCGAACCTCGACCGAGTTGAAAAAGGACACTTCATTTAGAGCTTGATCCATACACTGTAAAGGCTCAAAGGCAACTGCCGCAGACTGGATTGTGTAGCTGAGCCACCCATACCGCCCTACAGCGCTGCCATACACCTGTTCTGCGTAGTGTGAAAAAGTCTCATTACTTTCGGACAGACCCTGTATAGGTATTGTTTCCTAAGGGTAGGTAATTGCATAGATTATTTGGAGGGTCCAGATAATGGAAGTATTGTAGTATAATGGCAAGCCTGCAAAAATGTATTCTTTTTTTTTTTTATATATATATATATATATATTTAATAGAGATTATTTGAATGAAAGAATTGCTTTGCATGATATATTTTTGATAGAAGCAATTCCCTCCACTCCAAGCATTTCTCTATCCCTAGGAAAACATCTGGTTTGCCCCATAACTAATACTGTATATTAAGTTGACCTTCCAGACCTCTGCAACACTGTGTTGATAATCTTTGTGTTATTAGTATCTTTAAGTACAGTAAGATATTTGGCATAAATATTTTAACAGCAGATCTACCTGTAGGAAGATGCAATAAGCAACAGGAGAAAAAGGGCAAAATAAATTGAATTCCAGAGTTAAATTGATGTAATCATTCTGATCTAGGAGCCATCCATTAATATAACAAGAAAAGACAGAACTGGTGAAAGTGATAATATGCAGGATCACAATCCCTCCATCATCCCTACTCCTTTGCAGTTTAAAACAGTTAATATTTATTGTAAATTTTGTTATGAATGGGTTAAATGAGATCTGGTTTTGAACAACGATGAAAACAGATTAATTACAATCTAATTTAAATCCAGTTTACATTAAAGTGTAATGTAAACTGATTCTACTCCGATGTGTCTTTGGAGTGTGCACATACAGTACATACTGTACCTCAGCGGAACAATCTACATTTATCTATATGCTGGTGTGCAGCTAATTGTCTCTCCTGTATGTTTTACTATATATGTACAGACAAATAAAGTGCAGGGCTTGCAAATAATGCCAAACATTTAAAACCTTTATTGTTAAATGTGGTACTTTAATGAAATGTTGTACTTTAATGTTAATTTATACTTCTTTCAAATACATGCATCCATCTTCTTCAAATGTTCATTGTATTTCCGTTACACATTTTTCAGAAAGTTCATCAGAGTGCTCCCATTGCCTAGTGAGAACTGGAGCTCTCTAGTTGGAGAATGGTGCTGCCACCCTGATCCCTTTGCAAATCGAAGTTGCCTTCCCAAGGTTAACGACTGCTTTCTGGGAGATACTTTCCTTTTGGTGAATAAAGCAAATATTTTAGTTTCTCCTGGGGAGACTAATGAGGTGTCAGATGTTCCTCATCCAGTTGATGCTAATGTCTCAGTAAGTTATTAGAGCTAATGATATCCACTAATTGGTACATTTATATTAACCAGTATAACTTTATTACATCAAAGGAGGATTATTTCAGGCAGAAGGGGGGCTCCTTATATTTCCTGAGATTTTTGTCAAATACCATGTGAATTCATTTTATATAATTGAATGTAGATTTTCAGTAGATAATGTCTTACGGTCATGGTTAGAGAGGTGGTGGCCCTGCTGCGTACCATCTGTTCTGCTCTTACACAGGAAGGGTTAAGGCAGATGCTGCTCTCTTTGGCAGTTTCCCTAGCATTGTCATGGGTTTGGTGAAAGATACATGATACAGACGTGGGCTAAGTGCATGGTCTCAAAAGTGCTTTAAAAGGTAATGTAATGTATCCCTGAACTGTGATATTAATATCTTGAAGACAAATAGTCTAGATCAATTTTAATAAAGTAATTTTAGATCAACCAATAACATCTAAAGTACTGGATACTGTGTATCCAAAATTGTTAAGACTACATGCTTAAATTGCTTTTAAAATGTCACAGTTCTTATTCAATGCGCCATTAATGGGTTGCAATATCATTATGTGATACAATCCTTTACCTGTCTAAATGATCTTTACTGTTTTGTATCAATAATTAAAGGGGGAATTTAATAGGATGAGCTATCCAGAAAGTGTGAGATTTGTTAAGAAACCTCCAGTTTTTTTAAAGCGGCAATCATTTACACTGCAAAATCAGTTCAGTTTCATACCAAATCTCGCACTTTCTGGATCTCTCATCCTAGTAAATTTCCTCCATGGACTATTAATACATATTGCAAAATGAATTCACACTAAGTGCTCGATTCTGGTTCATTTGCAAAAGCAAATTCTCTCTCTAATGGACAAAACCATGTGCACTGCAGGAGGGGCAGATGTAACATGGGCAGAGCGAGTTAGATGTGGGTGTTATTTTTGTTTCTGTGCAGGGTAAATACAGTACCGGCTGCTTTATTTTTACACTGCAGTATAGATATTAGTTTGAAGTACAAACCCCACCCAAATCTAACTCTTTCTGCACATCAGCCCCCCCGCAATGCACGTGGTTTTGACCTCTAGAGATAGGAGATAGATTTATTTTGCGAGATAGCCCTGTATTGATGTAAATCTCCTTGTGGCCCCTGGTGGGTGCCAGGTTAATAGTTTATGGTCCCATTATGGAACTAAAAGTCCCAAAAAGCACTGTAAGCTATAGCCCTACCACAACCTATTATTCCACAAATGTATTGAATAGTAAACTACACACATTATAGGTATAGTCTAGCAGAAGGGTGGGCAATAAGCGGCCCTCCAGCTGTTGATAAACTACATATCCCTGCATGCCTTGCATCAATTTTAGCACTGCCACATAGCAACACTAAGGCAATGCATGCTGGGATGTGTAGTTTATCAACAGCTGATGGGCTGCTTATTGCCCACCCCTGCTCTAGCATATCTAGCTATGTAGGCAGTGATGGCTGACCTTGACACACCAGCTGTTGTTGAACTACACATCCCAGCATGCCCTGCATCAGTTTTAGCATGGCAAATAGTAAAACTGTAGCAGGGCATGCTGGGATGTATAGTTCAACAACAGCTGGAGTGCCAAGGTTAGCCATCACTGATGTAGGGCATATGAATCATTTTCTATACTGAAACAGCAAATACCCTATATACAATGTGTACTATAGATTACACAAGAATGTATGCAACACTATAATTAGGTTTGCAGCTAAATTACACCACCCTCCCTCTTTCTCATAGATTCTTGAATGGTCACAGTAAGATTGTATTTTTATTTTACCAGCACAGTTTACACAATAGGGTGTAGTCAAAATGTAGATTGTTCAAAATATTGAAACCAAAATGTCAACATGGTTAGTGTTCATTCTAGCACCCACCAACTTTGAAAACCCATGCAGTTTATCTTCCCTGCCTGGGGTGTCACTGTCTGCTGTGGTGTTTTTAGCACAAATCTGGTTTGCATATCAGTGCTAATATACAGACCACACTGTGCTAGAAGCACTACAGCAGACAGCGACACCCCAGGCAGGGAAGATAAACTGCATGGGTTTTCAAAGATAGCGGGTGCTAAAATGAACACTACATGGTCAAAGAGTAAACACGATCATGAGGTTGACAGTTAAGATGCAAATGTCTACAAGATTGAATGAATAGAAACATAATGACATTTTCATCAGGGTCTTAATGTCGACAGTCGACATTACAGCTGGCAGCTGCTAAAATCACGCCTGCGCCTTAAGAAACTGATAGAATCCAGCCTGCGAGAGCCGGTGGTTTAGACCCTGGTAGAAGCAGCAGCAAAATAATTAAAATGAAATGTAAACCAATTATGTTGGAAAATTTGAGTGTTTGGGGGGCTGGGGATGAAATTCTAATCCCAACTCCATCCAGCTGTAGCATAAATTTAGGGGTTTGCATGTTTATATTCACTCATACTGTAGCACAAACCAGTTTTATAGCCATTATATTAATGTTCCATTCTTATGCCACTGTTATTTGGCAAGCTTGGATAAGTGTGCTCTCAAAAAGATAGATGTCGCTGAATGTCAACATTAAAGGCAAAGCAAAATAAGTTGTCTGTCCTCCAGAGAGGGTATATAAAATGATACATTCTTTTACTAAACGTGTAAGGTGACATTTAAGTGACATTTTTTCTGGCTTGCAGAAATCAAAGGAAAATACCAAAGTCGTTTGCAAGCGTTGTAAAGCAATACTGGGAGAGACTGTGTCATCAGGTATGTCAACCAGAAGCATCTCTAATACCAGCCTGACCATAAACGTATTGAAGGATACTTTTGCATTGTGTTTATGGGCACGTGCTGCTGTTTCTTACAAAACCTGTTGTATTGTGAAGGAAAGATAAGGAAAAGTTTTCCTACTCCTGTAAAACCAAGATACTTCCTGTTGTTACAGTCGTGTACATTGCATACCTTTTCTAAATGGCTCATTATTTCTAAATTAAACCCCAGAGAGTGCTGCTGGAATGATTGATCAATGCATTGAATTTCGAATGAAGCAAAATTCACACTGTCATTGTCAAGGGCATTGCTGACCCAGATTATATTTCCGGTACATTTGTAGGTTCCAGTCTTGTAGTTTTTCTGTATTCTTTCTGGTTTTGCAGATCGTATAATATTTATATGTATTTTATGTGTGTGTGTTTCAACATCTGTTTCTCATGAAACCAGCCTGGAGATACAAATTATTTCTGGCTAACTGAGTGTATAATTGAATACTTAAATGGAAGTGACACTTTTCTAAAAAAAAAGTGATACCCACTAATGAGTGGATAATCCCATCATCCGATATTGGGTTTGCTTCCTGGTCACTATGGAGAGCCCTCTGTGTGACATGGTGTCTCACACAGAGTTTGATGACATATATATATATATATATATATATATATATATATATCATCACACACACACACAAAATATCCTTTTTCTTTTCTTTGCACCATGTTAGTTAAAGGCTCCTCACTGTTGCTGTGATTTTTGGGTTTTATCTTTATTACTTTTTATTACTTTTCATATTGGTCCTGATACAGAGTTCTAAGTAAAACAAACAAAGCAAGTAACTTTGTGTCTGGAAAAGAATATGTTGCCATGTAAGAGAAGCAAATACATTTATATTTTTTCTGTGCAGGGTAAATATTGGCTGCTTTTGCATCTAGCCCACACATAAAGAGTTTTATTTTTACTCTGCTATTTATATTTCATTGTGAACACACCCCACCCAAAAAATCTAAAGGGGCATACACATGGGACTATTTGAAGCTGTTTTCTAAATAGACTGACTAGATTGCTTAGAAATTAAGCATAGATCGCTCCGTATGTATGCCCCCTAACGATGGCAATGTGCAGTCCTGTTCGTGGCCATCGCCTGACTAGATTTTGACTACGGTACATGATGTTATTTTAATGGCTTGAAAGAATCAAAAGAAAGTGTCCTTGTTCATGTTATAGATTATGTTTGAATAGGCGTATTTTCTCATTGTTCTTAACTCTTGGATTTTAGACACTGTTAAGTATTACATCACTGAAGTAATGATTCTTCCATCATTTCAAGCTTACACAATGATTTCAAGGTAAGCATAACACATTGCCTTATGTGTGTGTGTGTTTATCAAACAAACTTAATGCACCTGTACAGGCAGGAAGTGCTATTAATCACTCCCCCTCTTTGTTTTATTATTACATATTTATATACAAACTGATCAGGAATCTACATGTGTTATCTGACAATACAAGCTCCATCACCTTACATCAAGTGTATTACCTGTATCAAGCTTATAGATATATTGCCGCATCCTCCAGATATATTTTGTCTCGATCACTTTTTGCGTTCCATTCACTGTGGAGCGCACAAACCCCTTCCGATGAGCGTCACCACAATCCTCATATTCACAACACTGATAGGCCAGTATCCTAGCAACATGGTGCGCGCCCACCACCCGGGACGCGTCACCACATGCTGGCATAGGCCAGTATTCAATGCTCCCAATTATCTGTTTTTTTTTTGGCGAATCGGGCTGTTTTCACTCCTTGCGGTGAATCTGTTTCACTGAAAATGTGTTCACTGTTCGCCGAAAGCGAACAGTGAATGCCGGACAGTTCTCCGTTTCATGCTCGATGCAAGTCGCTGGTGTATTTCAATGGGATTTTCACTGGGATTCGCAGAGAGTGTATTCAATGCTAGGATGGAGAACTGCTTTCACCATGATTTTTGCCATGATTCGCCGTTTTGCATTCGACATCTTTTTTAGGTGAACAGGAAAGTGATCTTTTGAAATAAAGGGTTTTGGGGGGGGGGGGTAGTTTGGTGTAAAAAAATCAGATATTTCGTGCTGCGCCCCTTCCTCCTGCCTGATTTATGAACGGTCAGCATCGCTGACCCTTCCACCACCTGCAGATATCGACTTCGACAGCTGCAGGCGGCCATGCCCTCTGCCCACAGCAGGGACACCGCTGTCCCTGCTGCTGGCTCTGAGCTGCACTGGGATCTCGCGTGAGTAGCGAAATCTCGCGCATGCGCAGTCAGCCAGCTGGGGAGAAGCAGACAGCGCGTCAGTGTTAACTGACACGCTGTCAGATGGAGGGGACATCGCCGGAGGGGGGAGTTAGCGCTCCCCCGCTACGGCGGCAAGATCTTAGTAGATCTTAGTAGATCTTGTCGGTGTCCCCTCCTACTTCGCCTCGCTAATGAGGCGAAGCAGGAACTGTTATAGCGGCGCTCTTAGCACCGCTATATTAAATCTACCCCTCAGCTCCTTACCACTGCCATCCGGCAGTTTACTTGCAGTTGCAGATACTATTCCGACATCAAGGCTCACTGCTCATACTCTTGGAGCTACTAAGGTACCCACTCCAGTGCACGTGCTGGACCTATCTGCACAGAGCATATAATAAGTAGATCTGTAGTTCTGACAGTTGTGCAGCCATTGACACAGAAGTGTGCAGTGATGACACATGCCAGTTTTGTAATAGTCCTTTTAATTACATTCAAATCAAAAACCATAAATAATGTAACAGGGCATTGTTGTGATATGATGTGGGAAATGTCGATATGCAGAAGGCTATAAATTCACCTGTTAAGCAAGCTTTTTCTACATGTTTATTGTGCTTTATGGTGTCAGTATATACCCTTTCTCTTCTTCTCTCTGCTGCTTGTCAGTGGGTGCCAGCTCTGGCTGTTTTTTGAGTCTATTTAATTGGGGGCAATATAAAATATTTAATTGAAGACTTATTATTATTGTTGTCACTTGGTCCACATGGCTGGATCTTGGTATGGTCATCATTTTAGGAAAACAGAGACCTCATTAAGCATCCTCCCATGGTAAAACACAGCATACATGTTTGCAATCCAGTAAATACTTCTGCAATCTCTCCAGAATTGGCTCTTTCTTTTAAATAATGTGTCTTCTAAGAAGTTAATCTCTGGTGATCATGCATACACGCCAGCGAATGCCCTTGTAGGAATCATTATAAAATCTGTACCTGGGGAAATAATAATGAGACCATATCGGACCTCGCTGATGGATAGGAGAGGGTATTTATTATGGCCATGGATTTTCGCTATCCCGGCCGCCGATCGGCAATCCATGGCCGGTTTCACAACCATGCCCCCTTTGCACCATTCGGCAGGTTGGACATTGAATCCCGCCTGACGTTCGGCAGTCGATCAGACCACAAACGGGCCAGGATCGCGGCTGTCGGAGGGATGGACAGCCGTGATCCTGGATTGAATACCCCCAGTATGTGCAGAAAAATATCAGAAATGTTTTAGCACTAAAGTAATGTTCAATTGTTTCTAAAACAAATCCTGTATTTTGATATACAATTACATGTAAGTGAGAAGGAATGTGTGCACTACATAATTCACAGTACAGTATATACGTAGCAATGTATATGAATTATTTTCATGCTGCAATGGTTAAATGTAAAGACAACATGCTCTGCTAATTTAGAGCAAGTGTGACGTTTGCGGTTACGGAGGTGAGTTACAATGCTCTGGGTAATGACAATGAATTATTGGCTCTGAAAATGAGAATTCCCTGTATTTTTAAAAATTGAAAATGATATATAACACTGGTATCTTCATTACCTGTTAACTATCCTTAGCTAGCAAGGCTGCTGTAGTATCCAGTAGGGTGCTGACAGCATATAAAGGAAAATGGATAATCTAGAGGGTTTATTTTGGCCTAATGACCACTTACCATTAACTTGCTTGTCTTCTCAATGATAGTTAAGGTGGACACACACTGTGAAGACTGATCTTTGTTTCAACAGGAATCAGTTTGTGGAGCGTATGATAGTCCAGCTCCTTATGGAATTCTCAGCATCTAGAAGCACCTTCAGGTTCTGTGTTCAAGGACAAGATGGCAAACTCTTCCTCTTGGTAAGAAAATTAATGCTGTTCAAACATGTATAAAAGTTAGAAAACATACAGAGTTTTTTTTTTTTTATTCTATATAAGAGTAAAATAGATTTAAATGTAACAATTCTGTTGTGGTTACACAGCTACCTGAGTTTGTTTTGTCTTATCGGAGCTCTAATGGCACATCTTTCATCTACACACAGGGGGTTATTCTGGTTCAATCGCAAAGGCACAATCGCTCTCTAATGGACAAAACCATATGCACTGCAGGTGAGGCTGTTGTAACAGCCTCCTCTTCTTTTATATGGTCTTTCTCCATGACAAAAAAACCTACATACATTTTACTATCCTTTTAATACTAGTAAAAGCTTCGGTATGGAAAAGAAAGCCTTTGTTTGCAATATTTATATACCTGATAGCATTTGGACTTGTGATTGATGCATTTGGGTGATTCTTTTTCTAGTCCATTTAACACTTATTAAGGTGTCGTGATTAATAGAGTGTACTTCAATCCCCCTGACTGCAAGTGTTCATGAAATCACTGCTTCTTAAGATCTATTGTATTTGACATAAAGGGCCTTATTCTGGTCGATGCGTAATTTTCCGATTTTTTTTCAGATGGCGTTTTTTAGCCGTCTGCGCATGCGTGGGCAACGCTATGCGCATGTGCCACGCACAGTCTCCGTACTCATTCTCACTAATACCGTACAGAAATGTGCACCGCATTCACTCGGGAAATATGGGCGTAATATGTTCGTCATTCGGAACTACACAGGGGCGTAGTTTCAAAGTGGGCTAAACTGGGCGTAAACATGGGCGTACACGAGGGAGTGCACTAATTCTGGTAGGCGTGCATTCGGACTGAACACTGACTGCAAACGAACCAAAAGGCAGAAAATATGCGGTCTCCATAAGCAAGTATTGCTTTGCGGACACCACTCGGTCATGCGCTAGGCATTCGGAACGCCCAATTAGTACGCCCGCACCTGAACCAATGTCAGCTGAACACAATACAAACCACTCCTCTACTCATTACTCATTAATTACACTCTTGTCATTGCTTCAATTGGAACCATTGCAGCTTAAATGGACCATTACAAAACACACAAATCTATGCTGAAAGCACGGCAGCATTTTTTACACACATTTACACTGCAAGCAATGGACAGAACTTAGGATTTAATTGATTCCAATTACAAACAAACACTTTTTAATGAGGTTGCCTAATTGCATAAGTGTGTCATGTGACCGATTTATGAGTTTAGATAATAGTCGTGAGTTTTGCGTTAATTCACCGCATCGGTGCGTACGGGCAGGTTCCCGTCCGTTCTGATGCTGTAAGACCGTGCAGAATATGTGTGTGTCCACTGCACATGCAAGGTTTGGATGTCGTCCGTAAACACGCCCTCTTCTTAAAGTGTGAGTCCGTCCGAATGCGGAGGACCGGTGGGCGTTTCTTCGTACGATGTCCGCACAGCGTGGCGTGCGGTCCGCTTCGAAATAATTCGGAAATTTGCGCACCAACCAGAATAACCTCCAAAGTACGGTGTCACTATGGTGTAACACAACACCAGTTTCTAGAGGTTTTGGATTTGTGGATTAATTTTTATTGTCATGGTTCGACCTTTTGCTTGTGTAAATTTTCTGTTTAGTGTCAACTATTTATAGGTGTTGACTTAGTCACCTTAGTCACCCATTGTTGGTCTACCTAGACAGTGTCAACCCAGGGCCCAGGTCTTCAGGTGTAAAGAACAGAAATGTGCAGTATAGCCTAAAGTGAAGATTATATGTATAAAACCTAAGTAGCAGAAAGTAGAGTAAATATAGACATCTCCTCCTTAGCTCTGCTTGATCATTAATAGAAAACTTTTTCCAAGAGTAACATTGGTTCCCAAGATGGAAAAACTTAAGTTGTACCTCACGCAACTATTTGCTCCTCCTAAACTTCATATAAATGGTTTCAATTTTACTGTGCCAATCCTTACTTTCTTTCTTTTTTTATTCTGCCAAGTGATATATAAGTCGGTATGTTCATGTATTGATCTGTCCCAAGTTAATAAGGTGCTGTTATCTACAGCTTTAGACATTTCCGGGTTTTTTACTTTCAAGATCTTGTCTAATCTGTTTTACATGCCTTCAGAAATGAAATAGCATTTTTAATTACAGATCTAAAAACAAACCTTATTGTTTGCATCTTAACTGGTGATGGTGAAACGTTTTGACACGGATAGTAATGGAAAAAACACCTTTAGTTGTGCACACACATAAACAATCTGTCTGATGGATGGGCCAAACTCACTTTGATAAAGACCATACCTGATTGCTCATGCATACCAGGAAGATTTAATGAAAGACTACACAATCACTGTTCTGTCCCTTATTACTATCACTGCCTTGCATGCAATATCTTCTGGTCGGATGTATAGCATAGCATAGAACAGATATATATACTATGCCCTCTGGTGGCAAATATGAGGTACAATAGGTTCTATATGGTCGCTCTTTATATTGTAAATGGGACGTGAGAACAGATATATAAATGCAGTTTACATAGAAAAAGTTATATCATGCCATCTGGTGGTAAATGCTAGGAACAGCAGGCTGTATATGGTTGTTCTTATATATTGCAAATTATGATTATGTTTATGTCATGTATGTGGGTTTGTCTATAAGGCTCTCTTTGGTATGAGGCGTTAAATAGGAGCATCAGTATAATTGCAGGCATATATTGGAAAAGTGAAGCCCTATAACGGCTCTCAAAATGAGGCTTGAAATACAGGAAGTGACTGTGTCCCAAAAGATGGCTGGGCACAGTAGAACTGAAAACGAGGCTTGGAATATGGACTAAAGATGGCCACGATAAGATATAAATACATTTAAAAAAAAATGTGAATGAGGCTTGGAACGCGGATCAAAGATGGCCACGATAAACTATAAATCCAGGCACTGAAAACGAGGCTTGAGCCGCAAACCCGGAAGTGTGGCATATTGAAATCCTGTGAACGGGACTGCTACAAATAGCCAGATAGTAAGTGATAGTGGCACAACTGAGGAAGCCGCTGATGTGGGTACACACGCAGGCAGAGAAATGCGTTTTGTTGTTATAATCCAGCTGTCTGATCTGGTTACCGCACCCGCAACGTGGGTGAATTACCGCCGAAAAATACCCTCTCACAGCAGCAGATCATCAGGCTGCCCAGCTGATTCAGCTATCCCCTTGAAGAACGGGGGCCTCACCTCAAATTGGAAAAGGAGGGTTTAGTGATTACTCAGATTGGTGTTTATCCCCAGTGATGCATTACAATTACTAATAAGGAGACTATCATCAATTCCTGTGCGGGACTGGTAACTATGAAATTATGCCTTGCCTAAACTAATAGAATACTTGATGCCTGTATAAAGCCATTCCAAGCCTCATACCTGAATATAAGAGAGAGCCTCTGTATGTTTTATGTTGTATGTCTTGTAGTGTCTTATGTGTAATTTTATATGACGTGCACTTCTAATTCATTTTATGTGAATTCTCAGATATTGCGTTTATATATGAATTTATTCTTCCTTTTTTTATACATTTTATTATTTAACAACGTTGTTTATTATTGTGCTAAGCACAACTGCGCCCCTTGAGAGTACATGTGAGTGTAAGCTGCATGGTCTCTTCCTTTTTCTGTATAGCATGACCGACTGGAAAATATTGTGTGAGAGTGTGCATATTACAGGTACACATTGTACAATCCCACAGATATGATGTTTCGATTTGGTCAGAAACAACATTGAACTAATGCAATGCTGAATTGCTTCAATAAACAAAACATTTAAAAGCTAAAAAAAAAAAAAAATCAAGAATAGCAAAGGTGGTGTACATAAGGTTCCCATGTGTAACCCTTATAAACAATACAGGGCTAGATTTTCTAAGCTTTAGAAGTGATAAAATGGAGAGTGATAAACAGCCAGCCAATCAGCTCCTACCTGCCATATCACAGACAGAGTGTTTGAAAAATATCAGACAGGAGCTGATTGGCTGGCTGTTTACCACTCTCAATTTTATAACTTTTGAAGCTTAGAGAATCCGGCCCACTGTGTTTAGAAAGTAAATGATATTTGCAAACAAAAAAACATAATGTGCATTAAAAAAAGAAAAAAAGGTGGCGCACAGAATAAGAGTTTTAAACCCTTATTCCACTTTCAATATATAGAAAATGTCTCATTGGTTGCTGTGTGTCCCAGTTTTCATTTCTACTAGAGCAGGTACTGTATTTTAAATTACATTTTAAGATTTATTGATACTTGGTGATACTAGTTTACTCTATTCATAATACCAATATTCTGTACCTTTGCCAAATTTATTATGAAAATTATGTTTTGTATGCTTTTAATTTTGTTTCCTGTTTGTTTTTATGCAACCGAGTGCATTTTTGAAAACTGAAAGAGTCTATGTAATTAGTTTTCCGCTGTGTGTAGAAGATAGATTCTGCTTAACACCCATTAGTACATTTGAAAAGAACAACTGTTGTATGAAACGTAAATATGCTACTGCAATTAAAGCACATTTTGGCTACAATTGCTTTTTTCTTTTAAATAAATAATTTTCCTTAAGCCTGTTTTCTACAGTAAGGCTTGCACACATTGCAGTCATCAAAGTTCTGAAACCTTTTTCATCTGGCATTTTGTTATAGTTACATTAGAAAAGTTGGGACTTTTCCTAATGTGCTTCCACCTTGTTTGCATGCTGGTCGCCCAGGGATTTTTGATACTTTTAGAGTTCTAGTGTATAATTGACTTAATCACAAGCTCAATAAGATCCCAAAATATCCTAATGTATAAATAAATCTAGGGAGTCCAAAGAAATTATTATATGCCCCAACAGAAAGTTGTTCTGATCTCCTTATGGATATAAATTTGTCCGAAAATCCTCGGAAACTGCTGTTTTTCCGACTGTCAGAAAAACCAGCGCAGATTAAATGCCTCACTGTCCTCTCAAACTCCATAAATCTTTAATTTTGGTACTTAGCATCCTCCTGCAGGTGTGGGTATTTGGATACCATTCTTCGCTGTACCACATATAAGCTTACCTGCTATTTGAGCATACTGTATTTGTATTATTATATTGCATTATATATATATATATATAATGTTTTCATATAATTAATGTTTGTTACCCCCTATAGCTCTGGTTGCTAAATATTGACACATTATTGGTGGAATCAACAAAATGTGGACAAGGCAATTCCTACTTTTTCTCTGGAAATACATCCAACAACTCAACAGACGCCTTAGGAGTCCGGAATGTGGCAAGGGTGTTGTACACGCCGTGCATTTACCGAAGCAACACAGAGTGGGTAGATTTTGTTTATCATTATTTACTTAGAGCTTCATTATTGTGGATAGAAATAATGCAGTGTGATGTTATTTATTTAAACTGTCTATTTTGTGTTTTGTTGGGCAATGGCCTTCCATTTGGATTTTCTAGAGTAATTTTATTCCATTTTCTACTTAAAATTTGATTGTGTTTCCTACAACCAAGAAGTTGACAAAATTCTTAATTTCAATTCAGATGAACATTGGCATATTATTTAAAACAATTTGCACTTACAGCAGAAAAAAAATCAAACTAATTTGCTCTGAAACATCCGCTGTGCTAAAAGAAACTTTTACTATAAAAAGTTTCTTCCGTGATCAGCGTTTTACCAATACTTGAATAACATTCAATGCACATTAATTTAGTATAATAACAAGGCATCCTGGGTTATGTTTAGCTTGTCCTATGTTAATATAGCCTTGTCTATACTATTTACTGATACAATACACTTTTTACAACACACTAGATAAAAAGGACTACTGACTGGAAAAAACAGTGCAAAAAACATTTTTGTTTTAAAGTGTTGCCTTTTTGCTTACCTTTCATTTGCTGTAAAATATGATTTTTGCATATTTGGCTATATAGGAAATATTTGCAGATGTAAAGCTGCATTTTACTGCACAATAATGAGTAAAATGAAAATAAACTTAGTGACAGACGGAAGCTAGGTAAATTCTGTTTTTCTCATAATTGTGTGTTTTTTGCTTGGCTTTCTCAAAATTACCATTTGAATTGGTCTGCTCTCAATTCTATTTCTGCTATCAGTGTTCGAGAGCTCTATTTCGAGTCAATGGCCGTCAGTGTGACAAAAAAAAAACCTCTTCCACCTAAAAGTTTAAGCATTCTCTCAAAATGTATGTTTTCAAAATGGGTTTATTTTCATTTCAGAAGAATCTTTAGTTTGACAAGCCTCACAATGATTTATCACAATAGGCTGCTTAAAACTGCTTGGAATAATGAGCAACGTGAATTTCAATACTTCCTTAAGGCTAAACTAGTCAGCAGGAGCTCAAATTGCAAGGTAGACACTTTTATTTGACTTCATATACAAGTGGAAATTTGTATGAGGCTACTATAACGAGGCCAATAGGGATTTGGGATTATTTATTTAAACCCTTATGAAATGTAAACTATTTTCCTTGTATGGTTGGCAGCACAAAGAAAAGATTATCTTAAGACGGAATTGACAAAATGCAAAAAAAAAAAAGCATCAAATAATATATATTTGGTAAAATGTTCTGATTTAGATAATTATTTGGAAGAGACACATTCAACAACTTCAGGATAATAGTCTATTTTTGCCTTCTGGGACTTTCCATTAATAATGGGGATTATGAAACTTCGGCATTAGACTTCTAGCTGGCAGAAGTGTTGATATTTCCCTACAGCATCATTAGATCAATAAGATAAGTTATTACATTTCCTGTATAAATCCCTTATGCATGATGTTAATGCCTCTTAAGTACACTCAAACTTCATCCTGGTGTTTAAAAAAAAAAAAAACACAGAAGTTTTAAATGGATTAAAAACAGAATCTACTACTGCATAGCGCTTTTTTTTTATGTTTTCTTTAATAAACAGAAACTGAATACAAATACATTTTTGCAAGTATTCTGTTATTTATTGTTTTCTTAAGACAGACAATACAGTACAGACCTTTTCAAGTATCTTTAAGAAATGTAAATGACAAAGGGGTTTATGTCCAAGAGGGACAACGAAAGGCAGAACAGAAAGGTTTTTTGGGGCACGCTTGAATGAATGATATTTAAGATGAATAGAATAATGATAAGGTTAAAATATAACTTTTATTACACTTGTTTAAGATAAAGGCGTCAAAAGAATTTTTTCGTCACAAAGAATTGAAACTGACAATGCTGAGTATCAGGAGAATTATTAATAATTCTAGATATTATAACTACAAATATACATGTGAAGTCACAAGCATAATAACTCAATGTTTCTTGCGAAAATGTTTGGTTCTCCGTGGACCAACCCCCGCACCCTGGTCAATTAGATTAAATACAACTATTGACACTTCATGTGGTGGGTGCGATTAACTAAGGCGTCATTAGTTAAGAAAAAGGTGCAAAAGATGCTAGAAGGAATAGAGAGGAGGGAAAATGCCCTCATGAAAACCAGATGCAGTTATATCCCAATTAACTATACAGCACCGAATGTTCCCTACTGGTCACCCAGTAGGTACTGATCCGGCCTCTCACTGCTTAGCTGCTGAGATCGGACGGAATCAGGCGGCACAGTGAAGTTTGATCGTATCCGTAATGGGTTCTGAAGCAGGTGGCTGACATGCAGGACTGCAGGGCACTTCTGCTTTCCAGAGGGTCAGAAAGGTCGTCTCCCTGTTGACATAGATGACATTGCAGGGGGGGACTGGTGGCCCGGATGGATGAGAGAGTGACAGATATAGGAGATTGCAGTTCAAGTGGTTTATGCGATACACAGACCCTTCTGCTGTCCTACCATCATGGTGTACATAGGATGGAGGTTGAGAGTGATAATCTGTGTTTGCTCCCCACAGAGAGAGAGTCAGAAAAAGAGGAAAATAAAGTGAATGTACCCCGTATTGGTGTCTCACTTGTGTCAGTATTGATGATGACTGACCAACTGTATAGACAGGGGGTTAAAGTATTGCTTTGTATTGACAAAAGGAAACAAAGTTCAACAGGAATCAATGTGACCCTGTCACCTCCCTGGTAGTAATTACCGAACAATGATGTTTGAGGTTGTTACAGCGTGTAGAGTCACTTATGGCTCAAATATACATATGTAGCAGGACCACATAAGAGAATTTAACATAAGTATCTAATGTAAAGGATAACGGGCTGACACACCTTATAGAGAATAAACTGAGTTCGCTTGCAAGGTGAACTAACAACGGGCTAATGATCACAATTATCAAGTAATATAACATCAGGTTGTTACAATCAGTGAAACTAGAGATACTTCATATGGAAAGCCAGATTAGCGCAAGTCATAAACTCAATAAGGGTGACAAAATAATTGGTGCAAGCTATAGGTACAGCAGAGAGGTAATGGTATACACAATACTGATTCTGGATGCAGAAAAAATTACAGCATAAATATCGCAGATTGTCAATGCATACAACAGCTGTACGAATGCCCGGTTTAGATACAGAGGTACCTGCTAGCGCTGTCGGAGCGCTGATGATCAGCGTAAGTGCTCGGCAGGGATTAAAGGTGACGTTGGAGCAGGATCTGTGAGAGGCTCCGGCACCAGTGTCAGTTGGACGGAAGCAGGGAGGCTGGCTAGCTCCGTGCGGCCAGCTATGTATGATGCCGCTGTGAGGAGGGAATCTATGCGCCGGCACTAGAGTCCGTTAGACGTCGGCCGGGAGACCGGCTTATCGCCGTGCGGTCAGCTGTTAGGTGCCGGTAACTGAAGTGATGAGATGACGTCAGGGGGGTGGTCCCGGATAGGAAGACACGTGTTTCGCACTTAGGCTTGTTCACGAGTGAAGCCGGATCAGTACCTACTGGGTGACCAGTAGGGAATATTCGGTGCTGTATAGTTAATTGGGATATAGCTGCATCTGGTTTTCATGAGGGCATTTTCCCTCCTCTCTATTCCTTCTAGCATCTTTTGCACCTTTTTCTTAACTAATGACGCCTTAGTTAATCGCACCCACCACATGAAGTGTCAATAGTTGTATTTAATCTAATTGACCAGGGTGCGGGGGTTGGTCCACGGAGAACCAAACATTTTCGCAAGAAACATTGAGTTATTATGCTTGTGACTTCACATGTATATTTGTAGTTATAATATCTAGAATTATTAATAATTCTCCTGATACTCAGCATTGTTAGTTTCAATTATTTGTGACGAAAAAATTCTTTTGACGCCTTTATCTTAAACAAGTGTAATAAAAGTTATATTTTAACCTTATCATTATTCTATTCATCTTAAATATCATTCATTCAAGCGTGCCCCAAAAAACCTTTCTGGTTCTGCCTTTCGTTGTCCCTCTTGGACATAAACCCCTTTGTACAGCTTATCCTGCTGAACTTATTTGGGAGCACCACCAACTTTAAATACGTGCTATATCACACCCCAATTAGCACGATGTTGGTTTCCTACATGTCATATTGATCCCCCACCACCATTAACAGCCTGTGACAAACCCTCCCCTTCCTAAAGAAATGTAAATGAGCAGGTTGTTTTGATGTAATCAACTGGTAAATTGTATCAGGTAACTGCTATGTCTAGGGATCTCGGCTCAACCTCCACCCTGCCGATACTCCTACCCTGGAAGTGAACCTGACTTCCTTCTCTTTATTTATCCTTTGGTGGGAGTCATAAGCTTTGTATTTCACTCTAATGGTGTGTACACACGGTCAGATGTGCCTTCAGATACTATCCACGATCAGATCGGATCGTGGATAGTATCTGAAGGCACATCCGATTTGCATACAAGTCTGACTATATAGCGTAGATCTGCACTATATAGTCATGGCAGACAAGACTTTCTGCCTTGAGATACATGAATGCGCATCGGAATCGGATCGGGATCTGAAGTGTTAAAACCCTTGCGATCTGCATCCGATTCCGATCCGATGTTGACTATATCGTCAACATCGGAAGGCAAAAAGTACTGTGTGTACACACCATTAAGGACAAGCTATCCTCAATTGTTGTTGTTGGTGTTAGAATTATTATTATTATAATATAGATTTCACTTTGAAACTTGACACCAGAATTGTTGGGGTTTTTACCATATAATTAATTGCATCTATGTGGAGCTTCCAGTTAGTGGTGAAAAGTCATTGGCTGTGAAAAACATTAGTTTTTCATGATTTTTCCAGATGTTTCACTAATATATATCTTTTCTCATAGGCCATGCATTTTTCTCTCGGGTTCAGTGAAGCCTGTGTGTTTTCATCAGCCGCAACACTGCTCTCTAGGTTTTGGTTTCACCTACAGGAGGCAGGTGAAACAAAATGTAAATAATTTTTCATACAGATACAGTTAGATCCAGATATATATCTGGACATATATTTGTAATTTTAGCTGTTTACCCCAAACACAATAAAGTTACAGTTATAATATAAAAGAAGTATTTATTTAAAATGCAGTATATCAGTTTTAATTTGATGGTATTCACTTCCAAGTTAGAGGAAGGGTTTAAAAATGATAGCTGTTTAATGCCCCTTTCACATCGCAATGCCCCTTCACATCGCAATGCGGGTAATGTGCACTTTCACATTAAACCCAGGTTGCCCATTATATAAAGGGCGACCCGGGTTTAACCCTTCTTTATAACCCAGGTTGAATTGCTGGGTTAGTAAATCTGAGCTATCATTTTGGTTCTTTCATGCACCTCGTCAGCACATCACCAACCCAGCAATAACCCGGTTTAGAGATGCAGTGTGAAAGGGGTATAATATTCTCCAGGCAGTAGGGATATTTTTATCCAAGTCAACTACAAAGAGAAGACTTTAACAAATCATCTCCATTGTTTGATTTGAAATCCATTGTAATGTCGTACAGAGCCAAAATAATAAGTGTCACTGTCCTAATATATATGGTCCTACTGTAACTGTAAATCATGTTCCTCGTAAATAAGTGGCTCAATCTGTTAACCCATACAATTCAGAGGCACTAAATAGTAGAACAATAATCAGGGTGTGGTATGGCTGTCCGACAATCGGGATGCATACGGTCTGTATACCGTCATCGGAATCTCGACTGCCGGTGCTCCGACATGCGCAAAGAAGCCCCTTGCGGGCTTGCTGCACTCACCATGCTGTGGGCTTGGTGGCTTGCTTTGCTCGCCAAAGGTTCTATTTTCCCTCTGTGGGGGTCATGGACCCCCACAGGGGCGAATAGCCCCAGTCAGTCTGGATCCCAACTGTCGGGCATTTAAACAGTCGGGATTCCGATGTCTGCGTACTGAGCATCGGAATCCCGACTGTTGGGCAGTCATCCAGCACCCCAATAATCATGCTCCTTCTATTGTATATCAATGGCAACAGGACATAAGACACAAACTTATGTATCCTGCAACTAAAAGAAACATGTTCCATCTTTCCAGTATTTATGGGGCACACTAATTTTGGGGTGATAGTCCCATGTACAATTAGAAAGTTTGTTTTGTCTGTATATTCCTAAACCGTAAAAGAGAATAACTTTTGCTTTATTTTTTTTTTTTTTTTAACCAAATTTACTAAAGCATGTAAAAACATAAGGTGTCTCCGAGAACACACTGCACTTCATATTAACCTAATTTTTTTTTTATTGAATAGTATATATTGTACAACATGAAAAAAACAACAAACAAGTATTCACAATAACAATTTATCAAATAGATTTGAATTTTAACAGTATAAAGCCCCGTACACACGAAGTGGCCCTTTTGCTGAGCGTGTGCTTCGGCACACATTGTGGTGCATCTGCGATTCTGTGTGCTGAGCGATCTTGCTGAGCGGAGTTTGCCTATTTTTAATAGGTAAAGCCCCACAATCTATGGAAAGCCAGTGCAAGCACTGGTTTTCCCTGCGGGCGATCGCGCGGCGCATTGCCATAGCTGCAGGGCATACACACGGAGCGATCAGTGCTCCATTTCTAATAGCTTAGAAAAGGGGTGAAATCACCCCGTGTTGTATGCCCCTTCATACTAAAAATAACCTAGACACAACACAACAAAATTAAGCTCTTCATTATAGAAATTACTGGGACAGTAATGAGTATCAAAGCCTAATGTAATTTAAGCAATTGAAGATCATAATGCCAGAGTTTTTATAGAAACTCTTAAGGCCTATACACACTTGACGATTTTCAGCTGAAAATCGGTCAAAACAGGCTGAAAATCGCCTAGTGTGTATGGACCAGAGATCCCCGACTAGCGATGATGCGCGCTCCCGCATCATCGCTAGTAAAGTGGTTAATCTGCTGGTAAAACCAGGATTGCTGACGATCATGGTTCATTTTTTAACCATCATCGCTCAGTGTGTATACACCGAGCGATGATGGCTAAAAGATGAACAGCTACTGGCCCGGCCTCTCTCCCCCTGCTCCCTCCCTATGCTGCCTCCCCCTGTCCCCCGTCATTCTCACCCGCCCCTGCGTGTTCTGATGGCGGCGCAGCCCCTGATCCCACTCCCGCCCCCTTTCCCTGTCATGCTTACCCGGTCGGTTTGCTGTGCTGGTGCCGCGGACCCTGCTCGTCGACCGCTCCAGAGGGGGTCCCCTTCCTGCTCACCCGGCCTGGTGGTTGTGACAGCGCCGCGGCCCTGCCTCCGCCCATCGTTCCCACCCCCTGTTCCCGTCCTGCTCACTCGCCTGGTTGTTGTGACAGCGCCGCAGCCCCTGCTTCCATTCCCATCCTGCTCACCCACTGTACGGAGCACTCTGCAGTCTGCATACAATGATGTGAGTACACAATGAATGTGCGACTGTGCACATTTTAACAACACTGGCCACCAATGCATTTAAATAGTCTTTTAGTGAAACCACTGTCCACCAATATTTTCTATATTATGCTGGTAGTGACAGCAAACCACTGACCACCAATGTTTTCTATATTATGCTGGTAGTGACAGCAAACCACTGAATGATAACAAAATGCAGGTCATATACTTTAGCGGTGCAACTGGTCACCAATGTTAAAAAATGAGCCGCTAATGTATACATCGCTGGCCTGCCCCATCGATGTATGCGTTAGCGGAGTAACTAGCCACCAATGTTCAATAATGCGCGGAATAAAATGACTTCTGCTCCCACCCTTGGAAATTACACCCAGCCCATTATGTAAAAAGCTTTTTCAATGAAAGATTTTCAGCAAAGTCTTTTGCCTCCTTAAAATCTCTCGCTCTTTGGGGAAAATAGCTCAGTGTGTATGCACTACTTTGGTGAAAGATATATCTATCCAAGATTTTGGCAAAGTCTTTGGAAACGAAAATCTTCTAGTGTGTATGGGCCTTTAACACCCAAAACACCACGTAGTATCAGTGCCCAAGATTTTGCATTCTATTTCAAGGACAACATTGATATGATCCAAAATGAAATGGCATCCTTGTAGTCAGCCAGCAATCATCTCACTACCATCATTCAATCCTCCAGCACCTTGTCATCATTTGAACCCACAAATGAAAATTAAGCATTTACTCTGCTCATCTCCCTACTGTGCTTCTGCTATATTCTAACAAATAAGAGTTTGTCTTTCTGTGCTAAGCATACTCTGTAATATCTCTCTCATGCTCTCTACTGGTATCTTTCCATCATTATTCAGGCAATGATTACCCCTATTCTTAAAAAACATAGTTCTGAGCATAAAGTTCTATCCTATAACTCCCATCTCCCTCCAAGCTAATTGAGAGACTTTCATACACCTGCTTCACACACTTTCTTAACTCTCATTTTATTGAACCACTTCAATCTGGCTTTCGTTCTGAACCCACTGAGTGCCAACATCTGTGAGCGATGGGCAAAATAACAGCTAAAAATGCCAGCGTAGCTCACACATTTGTTATATAAATGCAGATAAAAAAATGTGTAAAATATGTCATGTGTAGTAAACCTTAAGGTGTGTACACACTTGTACAATTTAGACTATATTACAATTTAGACTATATATACATTTTAGACTATCTGCATACAATTTAGACTATATAGTGCAGATCTGGACTATATAGTCTATGCAGCCAAGACTTTCTGGCTGCGATACGGGAGCGTGCATCGTGATTGCATCGGGATCGCAAGGGTTAAAATCTGTGCGATCTGCATTCTATCCAGATGAGATTTTGTACAAGTGTGTAGATACCATTTACAGGTCATTATGATGAATAAAAATGTTTGCTAACCAATTTCACACCTATTTTGACAAATTCACTTGGCACTCAAAGGGGTAACACTCCACAGATACTGCACATTATTTTTCTGGATCTTCTGCTTCCTTTGACACTGTTGACCAGCCTCTTCACATAAAACACTACAATCCCGAAGTTTATAGGACATCATCCCATCTTGGTTCTCCTTTTATCTGATCACTCTTTCAGTATTTGTTTATCTGTGTCCACATCCTCTTCTCTTCCTATATCAGTTGAAGTAATGTAATGCTCAGTACTGTTTTTATTTTTTATATCTTGGGAAACGTATTAGTCCTTTCAGATTTCAGTATAATTTGTATGCAAATAATACTCAATTCTGCTGATATAACCTTATATTTGGTTGCCAGTGATGTGCACACATTAGGGCACAGCTAGCATGAGGCAGAATACTACCTGTTGGCAGCAGTCTACGTATTGCGGCAGCACTGGGACATGCCGGGTGACATTTAATAGGGAGTGATTTGGGGTTTTTTTTGGCGATATTTAGCGCAAAAACGTCCGAAATCGGCTGTTTTTCCGAAATCGCCAACTTAATGAGATGCGAGTTGCGGCAAAAATCTCACTTTTTGCCGCAAATTCGCACATTCTGAAGTGGCGATTTCCCAATTCGTATCCAGATGTTTTCCCATTGAAAAACATACAATTCGCAAATTTAATGGGGTGCGAATTTGCAAATCGCCAAAAAAATGTGCAAAAAACGCCAGAAAATAGACCAGGTTCTGACTGGCGAATTTGTCAGAAACATGCAGAGATCATCGCGATCTGTGTATGGTTCTGGTGTTAAAAAAAAATCGTAAAATTAAAAAAGTGGTTCCCAAAATACGGGGGACAAAATAAGTAGGGGTCCCCCGTATTTCAAGAACCAGCACCAGGCCCAACCAGCCAGCAGGGTAATGCCACAGCCGGGGGGAGACTTTTTATACAAGTCCCCCCAGCCAAAGCATTCACCCCCTGACCGGTCAGCATGGGCAGGGGTCCTGGGGGAGTGGGGACCCCCCCAAAGAAGGCCCCCCCCTCCAGAACTTACCTGCCCATGCTGAAGCCCGGGGCTGTCCTCGATGCCCCTGGGCGGTGGGCATCGAGCTGATTTTGTGTAAAAAAAACAGATGAAAAACTATTATCTTATACCGTGGAACTATGGAGCCTCCCCCGCATGCTGGGACTTGGAGAACCACAAGTCCCAGCATGCGGGGCATTAAAGGGCCCGCTGGCACTTGTAGATCCACAGTAAAAGAAATCGTTAAATAAACACACTGACACCCATTAAAAATAAAACTTTAATACATACAAAGCCCACACATACTGATACTTACCTATCTGGAGCCAGTCGGTAGGTCCCTGGGTCCGGTCCGGTGCCTTGGTTCCGGGGCTGGTCCGGGGCTCCAGGGCCGAAGAGTCCGGGCCCTTTAATGCCCCGCATGCTGGGACTTGTGGTTCTCCAAGTCCCAGCATGCGGGGGAGGCTTGCTGGGACTCATAGTTCCACGGTATAAGATAATAGTTTTTCATCTGTTTTTTTACACAAAATCAGCTCGATGCCCAGGGGCATCGAGGCCAGCCCCGGGCTTCAGCATGGGCAGGTAAGTTCTGGAGGGGGGACCTCTTCTTTGGGGGGGTCCCCACTCCCCCTGCCATCTCATTAAATATGCAAATTCACAGCAAAAGTGCGATTTTTAAAAAGTGCGATATAGGGCGAATTGGGAAAAAAATCGCATTTTCAAAAAAAGGTAATTCCACTAAATCTCGCCCGCTATCTCCTGTAGCAAGAATGTATGAGGACACATCCTCTCCAGGTTTCTTACCATCCACATTTTCCCATGTTACTGATTTTCTTTCTAAGATTTCATCTTGCATGTCATATCATCAACTCAAACATAAGCAGCCCATACACGCTGCGATGTGGGCTGTGCGTTATGTGCTTTGAGGTGCGCGCTCCAGTGGCACCTTATTGCACAGTACAAAAAGTATGTGCTGGCACATACTTTTTGTACTTTGTTTTCATCACATTGCATCGCATTGCATGCACAGGCAATGCGATGTGATGCGTGCTAATTAAGCACCGAACGCACGCACGTATCGCAGCGTGTATGGCCAGCATTAGGCCTTTATTCAGATCTGATCGCAGTACAAATTTGTTTGGCAAATGGGCAAAACCTTGTGCACTGCAGGTGGGGCAGTTGTAACATGTGCAGAGAGAGTTATATTTGTGTGAGTTATTTTGTTTCTGTGCAGGGTATATACTGACTGCATTATTGGTACTTGTTTCCTAGAACGGCCACAATCGCGGCCATCGTGTACCTTTAAGTTAAGGTACACGATGGCCGCGATGGACCCGATTTCCTTTGAAATCAGGTCCATTTTGCCGTCAAAGGGAAAATCGCGGGCATCGCGTCGGTCGGGACCATTAACATTGGCCCCGACGCGATGCCCCCGATTTTGCCATAGGCTTCAATGTTAAAATATTTTTTAACATTGAAATCGGGAGCATCGCGTCGGTCTTGTGCCATTATAATGGTACAAGATGAGATGGACTTGATTAAGTCCATCTCACATAGTAAAAAATGTGAAATGGGCCAATATGACCCATTTCCCATTATATATGGCCCCGACGTCACCCCACGATTGACGTGAACCCGAAGCGTGGCGAGCGCAGCGAGCCCGCATGGGGCGGTGGTGCGCGTCCTCCGACCTTTTCATTCCCCTAATATCCACGTCGGCGCGGAGTTGAGAACATATAGTGTGGCGAGCCACCGAGCCCGAAGCGTGGCGAGCGGACGCGTATACCTGTGAAGTTATACGCGTCCCCTCGCGGGGCTCGCCACGTTTTCGGGCTTGGTGGCTCGCCACACTATATTCTCAGCTCCACGCCGACATGGATAGTAGGGGAATGAAAAGGTCGAAGGACACGCACCGCCGCCCCTCGCGGGCTCGCTGCGCTCGCCACGCTTCGGGTTCACGTCAATCGTGGGGTGGGGTTTACGCTGCAAAATTGGGGTCTAGGGAATATTTTACATTGAATCCAATGTAAAATCGGGTCCCAGGGACCCTATTCACATTTGATTCAATAAAAAAAACTGAGTCGGTCGCATCGCATGCGATGCGATTGACGCGATTTTTCCGACACGACCACCCCGATGGAAATCGGTGTGGCCGTGCTAGGAAACAAGTACCGCATTATTTTGTACACTGCAATTTAGATTTCAGTTTCAACACACCCCACGCAAATGTAACTCTCTCTGCACATGTTACATCTGCCCCACCTGCAGTGCACATGGTTTTGCCCATTTTCCAAACAATTGTGTACTGCAATCAGATCTGAATAAGGGCCTTTATCTGTCCAACAGAGAATTTATTGTTGTGTATGAAATCCTATTTCCCTACAGAGTGTAAACTTTCAAGAATGAACACTCCTTAGCTTTCACATCACATAAAACATTTTGAAACGTTTTGAAAAACTGTAATTTTAAATGGTATTTTAAACGGGTCTAGTGTTCATGTTGCAGCAGATTACCATTTAAAAATACAGTTTAAGTACCATTCACATCACCAGTCAAGCCGTTTAACCTCTGAACACGTTTCTACCCACAGCTTATTTCCTGGTTCAGGGAAGGGACACAAGACAAGGGACAGCCTATCACAGTGCTCTAATGCTGCTTTCAGACCGCATAACTGGCTTTGACCCTGTATTTGAAAACGTTTCCAAAAACGGGTCTGCCAGATAAAACCCCTTTCACACCGCAGCTCTTAAACGGTATATTACCGTTTAAGTGCCGATTTTTTGACACTGGCAGACCCGTTTTTGGAAACTTTCCAAATACAGGGTCAAAGCCAGTGCAGCCTTCAGCCCTCCCCTCCGTGCAGCTCCACCCTCCCCCGCGCGCGCGCGTGTCGACCTACCCCTACCCCCCGCACGTGTCGACCTACCCCCCCCCCCCCGTGTCGACCTACCCCCCGTGCAGCCGGTACCTCCGTTGTGGATCCCGGCACTGCAGTTCAGTATGGTCGGAAGCACTTATGAAAAAAAGTGTCTTTCAGAAAATGGCTGCCCCATAGGAAAACCTGTTTAAAAAAACTGTCTTTCGTATGGGGGCAGCCATTTTCCAAAAGTCATAGGATATTTAGCTGAATAAAAGGGGGAGAATGGCAACAAAGCTATAGGAAAATATTGAGAGAAAAGTGCCTCCTCCAAATTCTTATTAGTAAATATATGTGGTTTTCAGACATCATTTATTAATAAAGAAGCCTCAGTAAAAGCAAATGTGAAGCCTGGCCAGGTCACCCATTTCTTAGGGAAATATGTTTTCCGCTTTGTAATCCCCTGGGCTAAATAAGCTGAAAAGAATCATGTGCACTGCAAAGCATCAGCTTTTGAGATGGCAAACTACAGCAAGAGTTAAGGATAACAGACTTTAGGACGGATAACAGCTTAAATGATGGATCGGTAATACGGAGGGAACTGGGGTGATAAGCTTAGGGGAGAATATGCCTATCCGGCTTTGAAAACTCTCTAAAATCTGGGTTAAAATGTTGTCATACTAGCTCCAATCAAAAGCACATAATAAAAAGCCTTAAGGGGATCCACTACATAAAGTAGAAGCAGAACGTCTCAAACTATCACCTTAAGGCCAGCATATATCTAAACCCCAGTAGCAGCCCACAAACGGTATGCATTCTAAATGCAGTTTTGAAAGATATATGGCCTTGCTGTGCATTATTTCAGTTTGTAATGACAGGGAACTACATTGTTTTGAAGTGTACCTGGCCTTCGTACTCACATTGTTGATCATTATTCACAAACACCCACCAAGCAGCTGAGCACAGCACTACCTACCTTTTTTCATGTTCACCACTTATATCGGAGGTCTACCCATAAGTGTGGCTGCTAGCTCTGTGCAAACATACTACAGTATGTGCGAAGGTCACCACCCCCCATTACTTGCAAATCCCTATAATAACCTGAGTTGAGCCTGCGGTGTGTGCACGTTTCAAACTGCATTGACCTGGCTGGACCCAGGGTTTTGGTATGAAAGGGCTATTAGTCAGTTCAAACCCGTAGACTTTTGCACGTTTTTTTCTTCTCATTCATGTTGCTTCATTCTCTCTTCCATCTCCTCTCTGCCAACACAATTTTCCCTGAAAACAGAAACCTTAGGAGAACTGTAAAATCTACATGTGTAGTCTCTATGCTTGTGTTGAGGTGATTAGTGTTTGTATTTTGTTCAAGTAACTAACAATTATTATGATTTTTGCTTTCTGGCTATATTTATTTTGTTTACTTTATTTTATAGTAATCAGGCTGTCCAGTGCTTGGCTGTCTGATATTACAAAACAAACCCAGCATCACTGTCCTCATATTCCTCATTTAAAGTAGAGGTGATCACTTTGGATCCTCTCCTCTACAGCTGTATTTTTTTATGTGAATCAAGTAATTGACAGATGCCTCGATTAAGGGCAGTTTTCAATGCTCCCGGTTCACCGTTTTTTTTCGGCGAATCGGGCTGTTTTCACTCCTTGTGGTGAATCGTTTTCACTGAAAATCTGATTCACCCTATTCAATGTTCAATGTTCGCCGAAAGTGAACAGTGAATGCCGGCCAGTTCTCCGTTTCATGCTCGCTCCAATTCGCTGGGGTATTTTAATGGGGTTTTCACTGGGATTGGCCGAGAGTGTATTCAATGCTAGGATGGAGAACTGCTTTCAGCATGATTTTCGACATGATTCACTGTTTTGCATTTGACATCTTTTAAAGGTGAACTGGAAAATGATCTTTTAAAATAAAGGGGTTTTTTGTTTGTTTTATTGGTGTCAAAAAATTCTGATTTTTTTCTTGTGAAGGGGCATGCTATTTTTATTCATGTGCTTGAAGCACATGAATATATATTTAATAAAAAAAATGTAAAAAAATTTTTTTACACATTCACCAGCAGGCGGCTGGGAGCCGCTCATTACATATTCATATATTCACTTCAGACTGCTCCCTAACCTTGTTCCCTGCCAGCTCTCCCTGGGGTGGGGGGGGGCAGATTCTGCTGCCTGTGTCCTCGGGAGCCCTCCTCCCCCACACATTCTGGGGCAGGCAGGGAGGCTTCTATCTCCCTGCCTGCCGCCGTTTGCCACAGGGGTTATAATTCGCCATCAGGGGCAGCGAGCCTCTGCGGTGTTGAATAGGATGACGGTGAGGGCTGGCAGCGAATGCTCCAGCCCTCCGGAACCTTGCGAATGTGCAGCAAATCCTAAATAGGATTCGCTGCACATTGCGTAATTTATCATTGAATACTGCCCTAAGACTGCAGAAGCTGCCGCTTATTAATAATTGTACATGAACATAGTCATTTGATTCACAGGGGGAAATTTAATAAGATTGAATGGGTACGAATGTACCCCCCAGGTATTACACTTAAAGTTTTCTAAATTTGTTTGTGTTGGTTGTGAAATGGTGATCAGATCAATTTGAAGACGCCCGTCATCACCTCGGTTACTGAAATACTCAAATGTATAGACACTTGTGAAATATATGTACTGAGAAAAAGAAGTGTTTTGCTGATACTGTGGTAGCATGATTCTATTAACCGATGTTCATTTAATACTATGTTAGATTATTACTTTCCACATGTATGTACCACTTTATTGGAAAATTCAATAAACATACTTTGAAAAAAAAAAGCATACAACTCCACTGAGGACAGGGGTGAGAAGTCCTTAAAGTTAGAACAGTTCTGTGCAGCGGTAGAGAAACTACCTCTGTAATTGTTGGGTGCTTCGATGTAGCAGCTCCTGACGCTATGCTATGTGGAGCAGATGCCAGTGCAGCTAGATGAAAGGGCATGCTGTCTGTGATCTGTGTCTGGCGGCTTCTGTTGGGGAAGTGACGCCTCTCGCAGAGGGAGAAGGCCGGGCAAGTGGGATTTTCAGCAGGGGCCGGGCGGCTTTTGCTGGCAGAGCAATGCCTCTTGCTGGGGGGAAGGCAGACTGAGACGTCATTACGCAGCGGCACACTGATTGCCAGGACCAGACCGATGCCGCAAGGCATCACTGGGAATGGGAGCATTGCACAGTCTATAGTTGGAGCCTGGGTATGAGCAGGCAGCAGCAGTCCAGACAGCAGCAACGCCACAGTGAAAGGATGTCCAGGCTTTTCCAGTCCACCCGGATTCCGGGAGAATCTCAGAATCCAGGTGATTGAAAAAGCCTCCTACAGGGTTGCCACCAAATCCGGGAGAATCCCGGTAATCCTGGAGAGGTGGCAACCCTAGTTACATGGGATCAGTCTTAATCGCCTTCTTAGTAAATTTCCCCCACAAAGCACAGCACGCATATGCTTCATTCATCTGAGTATTAATTTGTTAGTCTGGTGGCAGAAAAATGTCTCGCAGATACTTTCAAAAGTGTGTCCATAAAGCTGCACCACATAGAAGACTATTTGACATGTGCTATATTTGTACATTTTTCAGTAAATACACAAAACCGTTTTTTGTTTCTTAATAGAGCCTTCGGTTCCATAGTTTTGCAGTTTCTAGAGAAATCATAAGATTACTTTTGAAATTCAGTTGCTAGATGCAACCAAATTATCTACAATATGTATTGAAGTGAATTAAGCAGAGCCGAGCAATATCACCTCAATGTCTATTAGAGAACTTTGGAAGTATTGTTAGCTCAACACCTGCAGCAGTTTTTGATGGATTGTGTTAATAACCACAAAGTAAGAGCGATGCAACCTTTTGTGCCAGAACATGCTTGCTCATAGCTGGCCATTGCAATATTAAAACATAAACGTAAGCTTTTTTCAAACACCACCCACTCAGCTGCTATGTGAATAATTTTGTTCAACTTTTATAATAGCGAGGCATATTGGTTCACTGCTGGGTGATTTTCAAATTATTTCATGCTAGGGAATTACACCAATAATTTTTACTTGGCACACTGCTATGTTAATGAGCAGCTACAATAGATAACAGGGCACTTTGTCCACATAATTCCTGCAGGAGAATAATTAAGGTAGCGAATTACTCTTGATAAAATGTAGAGAGAATTGTAAGACTGTACGGATAAAAGGTTATGCTAAATTAGAACAAGATAAAAATCGTGCTTTAACATATGTAGAAGGTTTGATGGAGTGAACAGTCAAGTCGATTCCGTAAGTAAAAAAATTAATGCTGGCTCAATGTTTATAGGCAAAACGTAGGAATCTCAGTGCACAGAACCCTACAATACAAACCTAAAGAGCCCATTTGTCCGACGAGCGTTGATCAGATCTTTTATTTCAGAAGTAGAGCATCCTCTCATAGGGCTGGACTGTATTGCAGGTGGTGGCCAACACCTGCACAGGTACAGGGGTCGATGTATGAAGCAGTGATAAGGGAGGAGAAAAGATAAAGTGCCTGGTACTTTACTGGGCGTGCCCCTAGTAAAGTGGGGCTTACCCCTGTGGACGCAGGCATGAGCGGGTGGCTGACGTCACATAATGTCAGCGCCTGTCCTGAATTCGTTTGGAAGCGTCCGCTTGCAAAGTCAGTCCAGGCTGACTTTTCTTTACAAAGAGTGGAAAAATCATTTGGTGATGAGTTGCCATTAATGGAATTTTCTGCCATGCAGCCGCATTCAGGCGGATGTGTGTGCGAACACATCCACTTGCATGCTAGTGAGCAGATTTGGGTGGCAGAGTGGGGCTGGGCAGCGAGCAGCGTTTACTTCTTCGCTTGGCAACAAATATACGCTGCTCAGCAAACAAATCTGAATCAGGCCCAATGTGTACAAAAATAGAAATAATGGGGTAAAAAAAAACATAAAAAATGTGTAAGATCCTCCTTCCAAGTCAAAAAACAGCCCTGGACCTCTGAGCAATGTCTGGTATGGAAAACAGATGAGGGGAAAAGCCCCTCCCCCATGTTTTACAATGCCAGGCCAGTCTCAGTGGTCCAGGGTACATTTGTAACTATTTCTATACTTTCGTGAGTTTGGTGGCCTTTTTAAACCCTCCAATTTCTTTTCTATTCTACTTTATTCCACAGTTTAAAACAATGATGGCATGTCATTTATTTGTTTTTATTCTATTCTAAAGTCTGCTTTCTTGGCGGTCTTCAAGTTTGTAAATCATTGGGTTGTAAAACCACCACATAACTCCCGGGATTTAGAACCTTAGTAACTTTTGTCCTTCTTGTTGTCAAGGGTGTCCTTACTTAATTCTGCTTTTGTAAAAACAAAGCTACCCAGTATTAGTATTTACCCTAAATGAAGAAAGCATAGTATTTCACAGGTGGACACAAAGTGCTCGCAATGCCATTGTTTGTGTAGTTGAGCCATTGTCAGTTGTACATGCATCCCAATGTAAATTTGTATGTGGTTTGATTAAGAGCCATTGCGTTTTTTTCAGGAGAATTTTTGGAGGTGGCGAGTCCAACACAGTTGAGTTGTGACCTTTTTTTTTTTTTTTTTTTTTTAAACAAGTCTACGCCTGTGATTTTCATTGTACATCGTTGTAAAGACTCTAGGACAGTGGTTCCCAAACTTTTTTAGATCAAGGCACACTATAGTATCAGAATTTTATCCATGACACCCCTAGGCCAAACATTTCTTATTGAGAAATTGTGTTAATATGTCATTTTTATGGTCAGTTATGTGGTATGGGACAAGATTTGCTTCTGTTTGTCCACATACTTGATGATTAGCAGCCTCAAGTACAGGTATACAATTATATTGACGATAATCAGTTTGAATTGATCCTGGACCACCAATCCAAAGCACTCCTGCAAGGGTCCTGAGTAATGTTCCCTCTAAGCTGTGCACACGCACACAACTCGACGAGCGTGCGCACAGACTTTACAACAGAGCGCACAAAGCAGCAGTGGTCCCTTTTTGCAGTTGTGGACTCAATTAAATGTGTGTTTCACCCATTAACTACATTGTGTGCTGCGTTTTGAATGTTTAAATGTTTAGTATAATTTAGTATCACAAATGCTGAACTTCACTTTCCAGTTATATATATGTGACGCACAAAAATTTAAATTTCCTTCCAAAGTTGCACAGCCAAAATCTTTAGCCGCACACAGCCTTCGTAAAATTAGAGGGAACATTGGGCACCTCAGGGTGCCATGGCACACAGTTTGGGAACCACTGCTCTAGGGGCTTAAATGTGCAACATGTTCCTCACTTCTAACTGTTATTGTGACCGTTACTATACATTGCAGGCCAACATTATGCAATTGTGCTATAGCCTGCCCCTTTCCGGTATAAATTGCCTGTCCAGATAAAGATTTACTCCCTGTTGTGACTTTGATTAAAAATGAGAGCAGATGGAGTAGATATGATTACAGAGCAGGTGGGAAACCCTTTATTTATTAAGGCTTTACTGGTTATGGCTGAAACTCTGGTATTTGGAAATTCTACCTTTTTATTCTTCTATACGTGTAGACCACAAGGTATTTATGGGTGGTTTATATTTGAGGAAATTCTGTGTTACAAAGTAATCAATATAGAAATGCAGACTAGCAAGCTAATGCAAATAAAAAAAAAATCAGTGATTGTTGGAATAGTTAATTGTCTGGCACAGATTGAGCTGGAATCTTTTCTCCGCTACCATGGTGCATGTCATTTATCTTGTGCTCAGACACCTGCTTTCCTCCTGGGTCACCATAATGATATAATTGACCACTATCTTGGATGTACTGTACAGTACTTGAAATATGATCACAGCATGCCTCCTTTTGCTAAATGTTCTTTTGCTTACGACAGCCGTTAGTGAGTCGTGGTTCATTGAAATAGTAATTGAATTGACAAGAACACAAGAGCAACAGATTTTATCAAAACATAAATATGTTAACATTTCACTTACTCGGATGTGTAATTACCTTGCAGTTACAGTGCTCTGCATGTCCACCTGCTGCCTTTTGTGCTAACTAACGAAGTACAAGAAAAGAGAATTGTAGCACCTGAAGAATAATACCCAGGAGACATACTACACTGTGCAATTCTGTCTTTCATTTTATCTTCATATTCATAAAATAAAAGGCACAAATAGCTGTAGCCTGTATTCCTAACCAGAAAACGGATAGGCCATTTACAAAATGTGTTTTATTAAAACCTTTTATCTAAAGGAATGGGGTAGCTTTTACTTTTGTTTCTAATACCCATATATTTTATTAGCATATACAGTGCCAAGATGGGGCCCGATTCAGACTAATTAAGTTGCAACTTTGTGAAATTTAGCAAAACTTCAATATCCAGTGCTAGACTGTGGGGGGAAACCCAGCAACGGACAAAGCTGCCCCTCGCGCCAGGTGCCTCCCCGTGGTGTGCCTGCAGAATTTTGCGGGCACATTGCTAAAGTGCATGAACTTTGCTACACCATTCCGGGCTGTGCGGAAATCACAGAATATGGATTTCCGCTATTTATTTATTAACAGTTTCTTATATAGCGCAGCATATAAAACGCTAGACTTGTTTAGCCTGATCATGACCACCGGCGATTATAGTCCGTTTTTTTCTTTCTGGCTGACAAAGTAGCACATGTAATTGGATTACCCCAATATTATGCTTTACAGAAAATGTTCAGCCACTCACCATTGCTTTCCCCAGTGGAGCTTAGACTTGGACTGTGTGAGGAAGCACATATGAACATAGGCAGAATACAGTATATTATCTTGTGAAGGGATGGCTGAGGGAGTTTATACAGTAAGTTTTTGAGGTCACAGTTATATAAAAAAATTGATTTTATTGTAGATGGTTTAATGCAATTATATACCAAAATACAGTACTGCTGCTAAGTATGATAATAGGAAAAACATTATAAAGTCTTCTCCATTACAATTCACAGTAATGACTTGGGAAAAGAATGCAAAGAAACAAAAGTGATATAAATATACAGTCGTTTTTCTTTCTTTTGTAAATAGAAAAATCCATTTTGCGTGCTGAGATTGGGAATTTTGTTTTGGTCTTTCTTCCAGTGTCTGCTGAATATTTCATTAGTACAAGCTTTGAACAAGACTTAGAAAAAGACCAGGTTTTATTTTTAGCTTGTGAAGCTGGATGTGTTTTTCCAAATCAATAGGTGGCTTGCTGAAGAAATTTCATTATAATAATTTATTTATGTAAAGGTTTTGTCCAACACACTTTCGTGTATTACGTCTCTGCAGATCACAAAGCCAATTCCCACCTTCAGTTTGGGATCGTTCTGTCACTGTACACAAAGCTTATCAAACAGACGCACTCTCAGTGCCAGCTCTGTTTATTATGTGTATGGCTGTGACTTACAGCGATTAAGAGTTGATTTTGTTGTAAAAGCAGCTAATTGTAACGTGAGTATTCATTTGGCATGACCAGACCTGGCCTTCTCACTGTGGTGTGCCAACATTTAAAAAATATATATTTTTACTGACTGATTTGTTATGCTTAGCTTCTTTTTACAAACCGTTTTTTATGTTTTTTTTTTTTTTTTAAATGTATATAGAAGCAGAATCGGACCTATCATTTGCATTTTAAATACTCCTTCAATAAATATTAAATTAGGAGAATACACATAGATGTAAGATGTAGCACACATTTTCTTATATTATCTAGTTCTGAAAAATGGTATCTCCAATGTAGAGTTCCTCAGGTCAGTTGGCAGCTGTGCTGCGGTGGATGCAGGCTGGGGATGATTTTTCCTGCCAACTATTTTTTTCTTCAGTGATTTCAAATGTAAATCTGTTATTGGTGTTCAGTAAATTTACTGATGATTGTTACCGTGTATAACCCTTGTGGAAGAATGGTGCCACCATTTGATAGATTATTTACAATACATTATGGCACAACTCTGCCAAGGGGTCCAGGCAGAGCTTCAATACAGTACATACTTAAAATGTGCATCCTATATCTTGTTAACAAGAACAAACATGTAGAGCCCATGCTCTTGTGGCCAGCAAGGGGGTTTATGGCTGGGGTGGCTTGTATTCGGCGAGGATCGCCGAAAACAAGCCATCCTCGCCGTTTTATCCTCCCTCGCTGACCGTTCAACCTATTCTATGTTCCGGGGGAATCCTCGCAATCACGACGGGGAGGTTTGTGGCTAATGCAGCGATCCCGCTGCATATAGCTGCAAGTCAGTTGATATGACTCCTGAATCTTTAGCAGGTTGTTGTAAAATGGCACTTGAATATCAAACATGTGGCAACCCTTGGTAACTCATCGGTATACCAGTTTCTAACTGCATATTAGATCGTGTTTCTTGGGCTTGAAGTTAGATGTTGTGATTTTTCATTCATTTGCTCCTGTTAAGTCATAATTCAAAAGTTTTAAAGCAATGGCTGACATTACTTCCGCAATTTTGATGATTTATAGTCACAGATTAAATTTATTCTAGGACCAAAGATCAAATACAGCCTTAAAATGGATATTGTATTGATTTCCGCACACCCGAATTACCTGAAAATAAATAGTATGCCTTAAATTACAGATGACTGGGACTTTAGAGAAAGCAGGAATCGTTTAGGAGAATGGTTAACTAGATTCTAGTTGGTTGTCTATAGCAAAATCCAATCTGAAATAGAACTCAAATCTTAGTACCGTATATACTCGAGTATAAGTCGACCCGAAGATAAGCAGAGGCACCTAATTTTACGACAAAAAACTGGGAAAACTTATTGACTCAAGTGGGGCCCTCACTCGAGTATAAGCCGAGGTGGGCTTTTTCAGCATAAAAACTGTTCTGAAAAAGTAGGCTTATACTCGAGTATATATGGTAAATACATTCCTAAGTATTGCGGATGTGTCTATAGCTGTTAGTTTTCTAGGAGGTATAGTGTATAAGTGACAATGTAATAAAAATATCTTTCCAGCTGTTGTCAATTTCTGCTATGTGTATTTTAAGGGAATATTTTTATGCATGGTCTATTCCATTGTTTAACCATTCAACTATTCCATTGTTTAACCATCCATTGATAACCTATGAAACAAGTAGCCCAGCAGCTTTATATTAAAAGGAGATAACAAAAGACACACGGAGACCCCACACGTGCTTTTTAACATGCACTTTATTCACTTGTTTGTTGTGTTATGGGTCTATATTTCGCTGTTTTATTTTTGTGATTCAAATAAGTTACATTTTATTGAGGTCAGTTTTTGCAGGTGCACCACACCTTGACAAACTTTTTCTCTCTCTCGTATACTATTCCATTGTTTGCAATGAATACAGTGTATGTTGTGGGCACTTTACCCAAAGAGACTAATTATTCCATGCAAAAACATCGGATTATACTCACCAATAATTCCTTTTCTTCTTAGAGACCCATGACAGCCTTCACATTGGGATTTCATCCCCTTTCCTTGTAATTAGACTCGCTACTTTTTCTCAGGGACCTCCCCTTCCGGTATAAATCCCTGCTCTTCCCATTCCCTGGTGTCTTCTTGAGTGTCGCCTTCCAAAAAGAAACACAAGGGAGGGCAAATAATGGCTGCCATGGGTCTCTAAGAAGAAAAGGAATTATCGGTGAGTATAATCTGATGTTTTCTTCTACGATCCCAGGGCAGCCTTCACATTGGGAAATACAAAAGCTATTAACAAAGGGGAGGGACACAATGCTCATGCTCTTACATTGATTCAAGACTTGACCCCCGAACTGAGGTACAAACACATTTAATTCATAATGTCTTAAAGTATGTATTAAGGACCATGTAGCAGCGTCACAAAATCCTTGACCGAAGCCTTCGCCTTCAAAGCCCATGATGTTGCAGTAGCCCTAGTAGAGTGTGCCGTGATGATCGCCAGAACTTCCTTGCCTTCCATTTTGTAAACAAATGAGATAATGTCTCTTATCCATCTCTCAATGGTTTGTTTGGTAGGAGTCAGCCCTTTTCTAGCCCCTTCTGGGATCACAAACAAACGCCTTGACTTCCTGACTTCTTCCATCCTTTGCATATACAGTAGGAGCAAGTTTCATCTTTGCTCCTTTGGTCATGGCTAGCCATGGCTATTCTATTGTTCTCAGCTGCAATACAATACGTATTGCAGCTGAGACCAATAGAATAGCCATGGCTAGCCATGGCCAAAGGAGCAAAGATGAAACTTGCTCCTACTGTAAGTAGTAATACTTCTTACTACATCTAATTTATGTAATGATTCTTCGTCCTCATCCTTAGGTTCAGGATAAAATGTTGGTAATGAAATCTCCTGCTTGAGATGAAACTCCGAGATGGCCGTGGGAAGAAAATGGGGATTAGTTCTTAGAACAATTCTTTCCGGCAGCACCTTCAAATATGGTTCTTCTGCCCAAAAGCCTGAAGCTCGCTAACTCTTCTTGCGGAAGTTATGGCAACCAGAAATACAGTGTTCCAGGTTAGATATTTTAGAGAAACTTCTGATAGTGGCTCAAAAGGAGGTTTCATCAGGGCCTTCAATACTAAATTCAAGTGTTACAAAGCCACTAAGGATCTTATTGGAGGCCTCATTCTTTTAATTGTGTTACAGAATCTGATAATAAGTTGTTCTTCTGCCAGCTTTCTTTCTAGTCGAACACTTAAGGCAGATATTTGGACTTTCAAGGTTGAATTGGCCAGACCTTCAGCAAATCCCTTACATAAGAACTGTAAAACATCAGCAATAGGAACTTTTTGTATCGACTCTTGTGACCCTCTCCAGTTAATGAAGGTACGCCACACTCTGTAGTATGATACAGACGACACTTTCTTTCATGCTTGAAACAAGACCAAGATGACTTGATCTGAAAGACCCTTCTGTTTTAGGGAGTTCCTCCCAATCTCCATGCTGTTAAAGCTAAGGCTGCTGGATCTGGGTGTAATACTTGTCCCTGCAGTAATAGATCCGGCACCACCGGTCCAGGGCCATTGTACTGCCAATCTCAAAACGGTCGCAAACCACAGGTCCTTTGAGGCCAGAAGGGAATAATTATTATTACTTCTATCCGGTCGTCCATCACTTTCTTCAGGACTTTGTGAATTAGGGGAAATGGGGGGCACACATACCCCAATCGACACGTTCATTGAATTGAGAAGGTGTCTACCGCTGAAGTTTGGGGAAGATAGTGTCTGGAAAAGAATGTCTTCACCTTTCTGATCAAATGAGTTGCCATGAGATCTACATCTGGTACTCCAAACCGGATAGTCAAATCCTTGAACACTTGTCCATTTAGTTCCTATTCACCTGGAGGAAGTCTGCTAGAAATTTCTGCTCTCCTGGCATGAATATAGCTGTCAAAGACTTTAAGTTCTCTTCTGCCCAGGTCAGGATTTTTGAGACCACCATCATGAGTAACTTGCTCCTGGTGCCTCCTTGATAATTTATATACGCCACTACCGACGTATTGTCGGTAAAGGTTCATAAATGTGACTGTTTGACTCTCTGAGAAAACGCTCTGACTGCTCTCCAAACCGCTTCAGTTTCTCGCCAAATTTGATGAGTTCATACTCTCTCTTCCCTTGACCAAAAACCATGAACTGTTTCTCCTTCGCAGTAAGCCCCCCAACCTGACTGGCTTGCATCTGTTGTGATGACCAGAAACTGTGGTGACTGTAAAGGCGTTGCTCTGTTCTTTAATGCTGTCTTTGTCCACCAGGATAGAGACTTTCTTACTCTGATTGATAGACTTATCTTCCTGTTCTTGGCAATGTATTTCTTTAAACATGGTAGAGTTGCCCATTGTAAGGTTCTCATCCTCCACTGGGCCCATGGAACAATCCCAATATTGGAAGACATCATTCCCAGAAGTCTCAAACATTCTTTCAAAGATGTTGGCTTTCTTCTTGTCAATGAGATTGAGAGGTCTCTTATATTCGTGCATCTCTCTTCTGATTGGGAGATATTGAATCTCACTGAATCTATCACTACTCTGATTCTTTGAGTGGGTTTAACTGGCTCGTTTTGCGGATTCAGTATCGGGCCGTGTGCTTGCATGAAGTTGATAACAGTCTGTAGATGTTCCAGCAGTATTTGCCTGGATGAAGCTGCTATGAGGATGTTGTCTAAATAAGGCCACAGAAGAATACCTTTCTTCCTTAGAACTGCCACTAAAGTCACTAGCATCTCCGTGAATACCCTTGGAGAAGAGTTGAGTCCAAAAGGTAGGCATGTGAATTGATAATGTCTCCCTTTTATGGAGAACCTGAGAATTTTTCGATTTTGAGGATGAATCAGTATGTGATAATAAACGTCTTTTAATTCTAGGGACACCATAAAGTCCCATCTTCTTATTCCTGTCGTGATGGTATTCATGGTTTCCATACGAAACTGGCTCAAACGTCTTAGATCTATAATTGTTCTGAACCAACCAGGGTTCTTTTCCACCAGAAACAGATTGGAGTAAAATCCCCTTCTTATCTGACTTGTCGGTACCGGTTCTATTGCTTTGATATACAGTAGGGTGACTAAAATGGATTCAGTACTGAATCCCGGCAGTCGGGATCCCGGCGTTTAGAATCCCAACGCCGGAATCCCGACAGCCGAAATGCCGACAAGGGGGGGACGTGGATCGCCCCCCCTTGCGGGCTCGCTGCGCTCGCCACGCAGCGGGCCCGGTGCCTCGCTACGCTCGGCACACTAATTTATTCTCCCACCAGGGGTGTCGTGGACACCCACGGAGGGAGAATGTCAGTATTTCGGCGGTCGGGATTCCGGCGTCGGGATTCTGAACGCCGGGATCCCGACCGCCGTGATATTAACTGCATCCCGACTAAAATCTTCATCAATTCCTTTCCTTCTAGTGTATATCTTGGTCTCCTTTACGCTATGAAAAAATTGTTGACAGATGCCTGAATGAATTCTAGAAGATAACCTTCGCGAACCACTTTCCGTACCCACTTATCCTGAATTGAAGCGTCCCATACAATGGGAAATTGTAACAGGCGGGCCCCCCTGGAGGGAATGGCTGACCGTCATTGTCTTCCACGTCTGAAATTTTGACAAAAGGACTGACGAGAGGAGGCAAACATACCTCTTTGACTGTATGGCCTACCAGGCTTATATGATTTGGCTTCTTTATGATTTGGTGCCTGGACGATATAGGATACGGAAAATGATTCTTCCTGTCTTTTGGAAGTCTAAGCGATTTACCTCCAGTAAGTCTGTTGATAAGGGCATCCAACTTAGTTCCGAATAGAAAATAATCTTCGAATGGTAACGAAACTAATCGATTCTTTGAATGAGAGTCTGCAGACCAGGCACTAAGCCACAGTGTTCTTCTTGTAGCAACACCAGCTGACATAGCTCTAGCTGCGAAAGACGTAACATCTAGAGATGCTTCGCATAAAAATTCAACTGACTTCTAAATGACTTTCAAACTCTTCAAAACGTACTGCCTAGAAATCTTTTCTCCAACATCAGTGTGAAGGGTCGTACACCACATTCTCAATGCTCTAGACACCGATGCCATAGAGACCCCTGCTTTTAAGGATACTGCTGTAGAAAAATGTCATTTTCTTAATGAATTCTCCATTCTTCAATCCATAAGATCTTTAAACGAGGCACTGTCCTCCAGTGGCAATGTCGTGCGGAATGTTACCTCCGCCACTGCTGCGTCTACTCTTGGTAAACCACACCACTTTTTAAATGTAATCATCTTTTATAGGATAAATCCGATCCACACTGAATAATTTACCCTGTTTCTTTTCTAAGTTCGACCACTCTTTAACAATAGAATCCTTTGACACGATGAACAGGGAAAGATCTGCCTTTTTTGGATCTATCTTCAAATAGTACATCTGCCTCCTCCACCGGAACAACTGGTTCCTTATAATTCATAGTCTTATATATATTTTTCAGAATCAATTAGACTGTCTCAAAATTAAACGCTCTTACATCCTCTTTCATTTCTCCAGGCTCATCTCAAGAGTAATTTACTTCATATGTATCATCCAAAGAATTTGCTTGTTCATAACAAAAACCTGCTTGGTCTCTAGATCTTAGTCCCCTGCAGTTCCATAAATTCATCCTTAGATACAAAGGACTGCTTTATCCAGTCCATGAGATCTTTCAATATCTTTGACTGACTGTCACTGGACGTAAGCTGAGGGCCGCAATCCTCACACAGTTTTGCCTTGCACAGACTCAAATATCTTGTCACAGGCCATACAACACAGATTGTTATGCTTCTTTTTAACAGACTTCTTCCTAGCTCCAGAAGACACACTATGGAATAAGAAAAAAGCATGTCACTATACTGAAAATAACAACATCTAATCCTACCTAGAAAAACACACAGGGCTCATCTCACAGGGGCACTGTCCTCTCTAATGGGGGAAGGCAGATCCATTTACAAAATCAGGACCTGTATGAACACAAAACTTAGGGCCTTATTTTGGTTCATTCTTTCTGACAAAATCCTTCTTAGATGGGCAAAACCATGTGCACTGCAGGTGGGGCAGGTGTTACTTGTGCAGAGAGAATTAGATTTGGGTGGGGCTTTACTTCAAAGTGAGATCTATATTGCAGTGTAAAAATAAAGCAGTCAGTATTTTCCCTGCACAGAAACAAAATTACTCACCCAAATCTAATTCTCTCTGCACATGTTACATCTGCCCCCCCTGCAGTGCACATGGTTTTGTCCATCTAAGAAGGATTTTGTCAGAAAGAATGAACCAAAATAAGGCCCTTAATAAGGTATGTTCATGTAACAAGGCAACATATAAAGTATATAGGAAAAGAACCCATGTCCTACCTTTCACAGAGAAAAGAATGCACACGCTGCCACTGCCTCCACCTGTCCTGCAGCTTCCTTTTAGCCTTTTAAATATCAGCAGAGCTCGTCTAGGCAGCGTACAGACTCTGCCGTTGGCAGGAAGTGCGCAATAGGCTCAAAGCACTCTGGAAGTTGTATTATAGACCCGGCCAGAGCTGCCCGCTGGAAGCGGGACAGTGTAGTCCACTACACATGCCTCTCCTAGCCGTCGCAGCTCCAGCATCTCCGCACTGGAGAGACAAGCATGCCAGAAGACTGCAATCCTTACAGGTACAAATTCTAGAAGCTGGAGATTTACTTATATATGGCTCCTTACCATGGATAACCTGGACAGAAACCTTAAAGGGCCATGCTCCCATGCTGCTTCTACCCCAAAGTGACCACCTGTGTCTTAAGAAGTGAGCCCAAACAAAAGTAACCTCCCTGCCTCTAACTAAACAAGGAGACAGGAAAAAAAGACACCAGGGAATCGGAGGAGCAGGACTTTATCCTGCTGCATCAGGATCCAAAGCAGAGATAGACTTGCCTGGCAAGTCTGTTTCAAGTTCGATCTGACAGATCGAAGGCAGTTCAATGCTACTCAATGCAGCCTTCCCTCTGTGCGCCATCCTCCCGCCGCCCTCCGTCCCTCCTGTTAGATTCCAGCAACCCGCCAGGTCCTGGCGGCCATCGATATTGCATCGTCTGTACACCCCATAATGTTATCTGTCCTATCTTTCTGTTTGAAGCAAATTTGCTCCCAAACAAACAAAAGTTGGTGTTCAGACAAATGGTCATTTGTACTTTTTTCCCCACACATTACCAGATTTTCTTTTCAGCAAGAAAGATTGGACAGATAATCTTATAGTGTGTATCCAGCTTTATAGACTTCCTAGTTACTAAATGTTTTATGAACAGAAACATGTTTATTTATACAGTACTTGCAAGATGAAATCCATTACAAATTATTTAATTGAACAGAATCCTAGAAGCTGAGTTTGGAAAAGAAATGTCTTGTTTTCTTCCTTTTTTTTTAATTGGTTTTCTATAGCTGTTGGCAATGCCACTGTAATACAGCAAAACAAGTAAAATGTATTTGAAAGTAATGCCATTATTTTCTTTTTAAGCTGGATGTAAGTGTGAGAATGTGACATGTCTGACTTGAAATAGATTTTTTTATTTGTATGAACATACCACATCCCAGTACATATCACCCAGATATGTCATGCAAGTTGTCACTCTCTCCCCCTTCCTGTCATCCACCTCCGATTTCTCTTCTTTCCCTTCTATCTTCACCCACCATTGTAACTTTGTCATGTTGGCTCTGAAAAGCTTCTGACGTTAGCTGTAAAATACAAATTTAAATAACTATTTTTCCCTAAACACCCTCCCTACTAATTAATTGTCCACCACCTGACTGCTTTCTCCCCTTTATTTATTCCCCACCAAGTCCTCCCACATAATTCATTCAACCATCCCTTCACCTTTTTCTTGGCTGACATGAAAACAGTAGATAGGGGAGAGGATATATAACACACCAGACACCTGTCCATCATCCATGGTACATGCTATGGGAATCCCATCCTCTTCGGGCTGCTTGTTTAATGTCGTAAAATTTGAGAATTTTTGCGAAGGTGCTGTATTGTTTTGCATTTAATTTTCTGGGCATTCCTATGAATAATTTGCCCTGAAAATAAAAATGAATATAACCTGTCATTAGAATTTAACAGAATGTATTTATCATCTCATGGTGCTGATGACGTTTTGTTATTTCCCACCATTGTATTCTGGTGACATGAAGAAGATCCTGCAGCAGTATGGACTTACTGAATGCATGGTTCTAATGCCTGTCATATAATTATCAAGATACAGTGGTTTTACTAAAAACATCATGCAAAAATAGAAGTCTGATCATTTAATGATGGCTAGTCTCTCACTATGATATTTAGAGGACACCAGAGAGAAAAGTAAAGCAATAGCACTAATAAGCCTCAAACATAATAAAGCCTTCATATTTTCTAATGCAATGCAAACTTAAATTGTTTTATCTCCGAGAACATATTAAAAAGTCATTTGTGAGCTAAGTTTCACTAATCAATTTATGGTGTTACTAATGAAGCTTGATAATGGCGAGCATCATATAAAGTTCCTTTGATTGCTGCTAACTTAGCGTGATGTTGCAATTAATGATAATGTGTGTCCCTTCCAGGCTTGTGGATAAATGGATGAATGAAACTGGGGCTCATGTGCTGACATTCCCATCAAGTACCTGCTTAGAACTTCTCTTGCTGCTCTCGCTCAACAATGCTGCCTTACCTCACTCCCTTCGTTTCATGAACAACTGGCAGGTATATATATATATATATATATCCAGTGTTATATTTATCATTTGTCATAGCATTCACTTTGAAAAATGTATTTATCATAGCCTGTAGTAGAATAGTAGCTTGTCAGGTAACAGTGCTCCGGCAAAATGCCACAAGATGCCCACTCTACACTTTGATTACATGCAAACGCCCAGTTGCCATCTAGTAATGCCCACATAGCCTTTTGGTGAGGAGCATTTCTAGCTCGTAGCATTTCTAAGCTGTGTGTGCGGCCGCTAAAACAGGGAGGATCGCATCTAAATCTAGTGGGCTCCCTGCATTAGCCGCAAGCCTCGCTGTTTTGGGGAATCCTCTTCGTCCTCTGACAGCGAGGATTCCCTGGAACGCGGGAGTTAAACGGCGAGGGATGCTTGCTTACGGCGATCCCCGATGTTTAACCCCCTCGCCGGCCACATTGAATACAGGCCGAAATATGCCATTCAAAAATGTTGCATTTGTTGACACAAACTCACTTTTAGAACCGGAGATTCTGTTGAAGTCCAAGTTGTGCATTGTCCTTATAATCTTTTTTGTTTATCAGTCTTTGTATACAGAAGATCTAAGAAGACTTAAGAACATATATATATATATATGCTCGAGTTATTGTTTCTTTAAATAAGTAATATTTTGTGTCATTGAAAACTTCCATATTTCCAAATTGTCCTTCTGTTTATCATCTGCTTTGACAAAGTTTGGCCCTATCAAAAAGTATGTTGTTGTTCTTCGTCTTGTACATCTGACACTTTCCTTTATATGTGAAGGATGGCACAGAAAATTAATTTTAAGCTGATATATATATATATATATATATATATATACATACACTCACTTGAAAAAAAAGCTTTGAAAGCTAGTCTGCTACCTTCTGTGTTTGTTCATGTGTGAGAAAGAGATGTAATTTCAGGTACTTGTTTCCTATCTGGGCGCCCGCTAAGTTAATTGCGCACCATGCTATTCTCCGTAGAGAAATCTGATCGCATCGCATCGTACACATACACGATATTGAACGATGCGATGCGATCCGATTCGATTTCCCATAGGAAACAATGTTAAATGGCTCAATTTAGCCAAATTATCATAGGAACAATAGTAAATGGGCCAAAAACACCCCTGAACATTGAAATGTCCCCCCAAAAGTAGTTGACGCCACCCCGCCATCAACGTGAACCCGAAGCGTGGCGAGCGCAGCGGTACGCGTCCTCCGACCTTTTCATGCCCTACTATCCACTAGGGCGTGGAGTGAGAATAGAATAGTGTGGCGAGCGCAGCGAGCCACCGAGCCCGAAGCGTGGCGAGCGGACGCGGATACCTTCACAGGTAAACGCGTCCCTTTGCGGGCTTCCCAGGTGTCCGCGTCGCCATGGACACCTGGGAAGCCCGCGAGGGGACGCGTATAACTGTGAAGGTATCCGCATCCCCTCGCTGCGCTCGCCACGCTTCGGGCTCGGTGGCTCGCTGCGCTCGCCACACTATTCTATTCTCACTCCACGCCCTAGTGGATAGTAGGGCATGAAAAGGTCGGAGGACGCGTACCGCCGCCCCTCGCGGGCTCGCTGCGCTCGCCACGCTTCGGGTTCACGTTGATGGCGGGGTGGCGTCAACTACTTTTGGGGGGACATTTCAATGTTCAGGGGTGTTTTTGGCCCATTTACTATTGTTCCTATGATAATTTGGCTAAATTGAGCCATTTCACATTGTTTCCTATGGGAAATCGAATCGCATCGCATCGCATCGTTCAATATCGTGTATGTGTACGATGCGATGCGATCCGATTTCATTACGGTGCCGTACGTAGAAAACCTGGGCGCCCAGATAGGAAACAAGTACCTAATTTCACTTTGTGCCAGCAGATGGCAGTGTTTTGGAGACTCACAGATACTAAACATATATATATATAGATGATAATAAATAAGCCTATAAATCTCCTTTTAAGCCTGGAATTATTTTTATGTAAAGCATATCAGCCTACAGTAGTATATATCTTAAGCTCATACATACAAGACAATTCTCCCCTATATCAGTGGTGTATGACTGCGTGCCTCAAAATGTTTAATAAAAGTAGGGTTGGAAGGATGACAGAGGCTACTTGGGGCATTTAGAGAATGTAGATTCCAATATTAGCCCACCAATACCCTTAGGCACATTAAATTTTCTATGTAATGCCAGAATCTATAAATACCAAGGATATTGGTTACAAATTTTAATTGGGTCTTCCCAGTGAGATTCAATGTTCTTATTAGCTGAGGACTACTATCAGTATGCTCGTGGTGGCATACACAGATCAGCTCGCCTGATTATAAGACTACAAAAGTACTATAATTGTATGGACTTAGCGCTGTTAGAATTGAACAGGGCTGATATGTATACACAATACAACCACATATATGGGGGGGAAAGAAAGATCATATTTATTACATAAAATCAGTCTGCATCATAACCTACAAATTCATAAAATTTGAATATACTAAAAATGATCTCTACTGTAAGGCTGCAATTATGTTGAATAAGAGAGCTGGATCAAAAAAGACCTCTGTTTTTAAATGTAAGCAAACATATAATACCTTTAAATTAAAACCATTTTTGTAGCAATGTATTATCCCTGTTGAAAAGATATATTCGGAATAAATGATTTGGCTGGACACGGCTCTTACTATCTGGTAGGAAGCTCCCTCTCCCCTGCAGGAAACGTATACAATGTGCCGTCTGCAGCGAATTACCTCTCCTGTTGTCAAAGGGGCTGAATGTCATGGCTCCTGTTGGCGAAATCAGTCAATGCTGAAGTGGCTGAATTGTGTCCGTAGGAGACGCTGCACACAGGGGCAGATTTCTTAAACCCGGTGAACTCTCAAGTTGGCTGGTTTTGAAAATTGACAGTTAGGAGCTGATTGTCCTGCAATAAAGTACCAGCCATTTAATAATTCCCCTGGGCTTAATAAATCTGCTCCACAGAGAGAGTCTCTCTGCCGCCAATATCCGACAATGATGAGTCTCTGTTTTTCTATATAATTAGCGTCTCTCCGACATTGCTTTCACTTTTCCGCTTTCACAGGGTTTTGCTCACAATGCGTGGCCCACAGTAAAGGTTTCACATGTTTCTCTCCCTACTTGGAAGCCTTAGCAAAGATATCTTTATCCATATAATTATCATGAGAGAATCTGTCTGACTGTAGAATCAATATAAATGTGCAGTTTTGGTTGTTAAACTGCTTTGCTAGAACACGGAGCATTCTGACAGCTTTTGGTATTGATATATTGGGGGACATTTACTAAGATGGGAGTTCTATTTCACATGGGATGTTGCTATGGGCAACCAATCAGAATCTACTTATTTATTTAGCACCTTGTTCAAGATAATATATAGTGCAATATTCGGTACTTATGTAATATCTGTGCTCCCGGTCTTCTTATGAGACCGTGTCCCCTCGCGGGGCTCGCTGCGCTCGCCACGCTTCGGGCACGGTGGCTCGCTGCGCTCGCCACACTATATAAAATCAACTCCATGCGTAGTTGGATAGTAGGGGTATGAAAAAATGGGGTGCATTTAACATGGGAGTCCAGATAATACATAAGTACCCAATATTCAGTTGATCCCAGATCCATTTTGCCGGAATGGATCCGGCATCCATTATTCAATTCATCAGCCAAATCCGGATGTCGGATTTGGCCGATGATTGACACTCACCCGGGTGAGCGTGGCAGCGGGAGACGGTGAGAACTGGAGAGGTAGCCTGGATGGAGCCGGGTGAGCTGCTCTCACCCGGCTCGGCAGCAGGTATGTACTGGAGGGTGCGGGCGGCGGCGTGAGGGTGCGGGCTGCGGCGGACAGGAGGACGGCGCTGTATAAGCTGCTGCTGTTCACCCGGCGCCGTCCTCCCTGCCTCAATCTGTCATTTTGTTATGCCGGATTGAGAATGATGGAAACACAGCAGTTTGGGCTGTGTATCCGTCAAAACCAGGTGAATTAGCGGCTCTTCCGTCAATCCACCTGCTTTTCGGCATGGTGAAACATTTCGGTATGCCGGAAAAAAAATGCAAAGATTAAATAAATCGGAACCCCCTTCCGATGTATTCGTGTCGAAAACTGCCGTCTTTTCGGCAAGACGGCAGTTTCGACACTGATTGAATATACCCCATTGTATCTGATTGGTTGCCCATAGCAACATCCCATGTGAAATAGAACTCCCATCTTAGTAAATTTTCCCCATTGTGTTAGGAAATAACATGTTATTATTATAAGCTTTTCCATGTAAATCTTACACATATTATTGACTGTTCATTACTGTAGTTTGTGTGCAGTCTCCGAGCTTTGCTAACACAATAAGTATATGTGTGGTGACTGTTACATAGCAGCAGCTAATCAATATTTAAGATGGTATGAAATATTTATAAGGTAATAAGCAAGTGTAATATCTACAATTCTTTGAATTTCATTACCGTAAGGTGGCATGCAAGTACTATAAGTGTGTGTGTGTGTGTGTGTGTGTGTGTGTGTGTGTGGTTACAGTGTCACTATTTCTTTGGCTCTTGTCTATTGCCTTCCTTAAGATTGTGAGGCCTTTCCTACGTGACATTCCACGAAACCACTTAACAATGTACAAAAAATCTTCTTTTTTTATTTTTGCTTACTTTTAAGAGACAAAATAGCTTGAAATGTCATCTACAGTATGTTGAGTGTAAAGCCGTTTTGACCGAGCACTAGATTTTGTCTGAAATACTGTACAGTAATTGGCATTTGTCTAACAGCATATTGATTTTATAGTTTACTCCAATTCATGTTCAAACCAAATTGTGCATTTTGTGAAATGTTAGATAAAAATAAGATGAAGTTATTTTCTTGTCTACCCAATTAATTGAAGCTTGCATTGTTTTGTATTGTTTTTGTTGGGAATGTAGAGGTATTAAGGTCTAAATGGGCCTGGAGCTGAAAATGATCAACGGCCTATTATGCGCAATAATAGGGGTTGCGGCCAGCACCTAATAATGTGGGGGGCGTGACCAGTGTTCTGTTTGGGTGGTCTGCTCATGGGTGTGTCTCTATTTGTGTAAATACTTTCAACTAATTATATATGTCTGGAAAAGGGGGCTTGCATAAGAAAAATGCAGGGAGATATATTGGCGGGTGCACTCCAAAGGTGCACCCGCAGGATGCCGATGTCCTAAGATACTTGCGGGGTGAGGCGGCACTGCAGTCATAAAAAAATACTGAAAGCTGAAACTTGGTAGACAATATGTCAGCACCTTTTATTTGGTAACCTAAGTTTACCACACCATATACCCCTTATACAAATCATGCAACACAATAGTAACCCCTTATACTGTACTTGCTTCTTACACATTATGTCACATGGAATGAGACAAAATTCACACCGATTGAGCAAAAATTCACACTATAGCACACAGATTGAGTCAAAATTCACGTTATGCCACACAGATTAAGGCAAAATTCACATTTTGCCACATGGATTGAGCAAAAATACACACTATACCAGGCATGTCCAAACAGTGACCCTCCAGCTGTTGTGAAACTACACGTCCCAGCACGCCTTGACATAGTTTTAGCATTCCCTAATTTCAAAACTGTGGCAATGCATGATGGGACTTGTAGTTTCACAGCTGGAGGGCCATAGTTTGGACATGCCTGCACTATACCAAACAGATTGAGCAATAATGCACAATATGCTTCATAAATAGGGGCATTGCGCGCCAAAGGCGCACATTAAAAATTTACACCATAATGCCCATTACATGTTAAGCCTCACACCATAATCTCCATTACTTATTATGCCAAACACCATAATGCCTATTAAAAATTATGCTACATAAGTGTTGCTTACCTACATGTTCATTGCCAGGGGTTCCATGCTCATTGCCAGGGGTTCCATGCTCATTGCCAGGGGTTCCATGCTCGTTGCCATGTGGGATTACATGATCATTGCCAAGGGGGAATACATGCTCGCGGTAACTGGGGGACAGTCACCGCCGGGCAGAAATGACAGCCATTAACAGCCGGGCAGAGAGCAGGGGGCTGCCCGGCTGTATTCAGAGCACTGCATGTCCTGGCTATTTGAAATAATACCCCTTTCATACCAGAAAATGCAGGGAATATGGTCCCAGGATCATGCAGGGACATTCTCGGACTAACTCCTTTTACACCAGCCTAGTTCCTGCATTTTCTGGTGTGAGGGGGAGAGAAAACCACCCCCACCCCCCTTTAAACAACCAGCTATATCTTCAGAACCAACTGACCCATTTACATGTAGGCTTCCAATGATTTTGGTCCAGTGAAACTGGGCCGTTTGGTTCCAGAGAAATCTGTCCTCAAACAACATGAACAGCCATGAAATTACATTTCAGAAATGAAAAAAAAAATAGTTTTACCTGCAATATCTCTAGAACCAATGAACCCATATGGACCAGGTATCAGATTGAAGGCCCAGCGATTTGGATTAGACTGAGATCAACCTCGAGTTTATGTGATGCTGTAGCAGTTGGAACCGGGTGGAGGTCAGAATTAGCGGGTCCCATGTTATCCTATGGGGAAAACGTTCCAGGTTTGCCTGGCGGTATCTCCGGTTCCCGGGGGGCTAGCGACGCGGGGCTGGTCTCGTTGGAAAGCCCTGGCCCTCAGCTACAAAATGGGCCTATTTGGAGAGTGGGCCTGGAGCTATAGCTCCATAAGGCCCATTGTTAATCCGGCCCTGTGTATAGGCATCCCAGTGCTTGGGATGCCACTGGTAAGAAGACCAACAGCGGCATCCCAACACATATAATCCTGACACCTGCTAGGGAAGATGTTCACCCTTCACTCCTACCTACCTAAGCCTCTCTACTTGCAGTTACACCCCCTAGTCCCTAACCCTACCCCACCGTGCAGCCTAACCAAACTGTACCCCCTTAGTGCATAGACCTTGCCCTCCTTTCATTGGGCCAGATGTACTAAGCTGCAAAAAGTGACAAAGTGGAGAGTGAAAAACAACCAGCCAATCAGCTCCTGCCTGTTGTTTTTCAAACCCGGCCTGTAACATGGCAGGTAGGAGCTGATTTGCTGGTTGTTTATCGCTCTCTATTTTATCACTTTTTGAAGCTTGATATATCTGGCCCTTAGTGCCTAACACTAACCCTCCACCCTCCCACTCAACCTAACCCTTACCTCATAAATAAAAGAACACTGTTCAAAACATATGTTCAATCACAATTGCTGCTCCTTTATCCCTAAGGGTTGCTAAACCTAAGGATGAAATATAATAAAGGGGAGGAAAAAGGTTGGAGTGCAGAATAGACTGAATATATTGCAGAGATTTAATAAATATATATAAATTATATAATTAAATAGTGAACATATAAACTGGCAAAAATAAAATATATACAAACCTATACCCCCCTGCATCGTAACACTAACCTCCCCTATATGTCCTGGCTGCTGCGAACCATGCGACCCCTTTCCACCTGCAGTGTTGTGCAAGTGCCCACCCCTGCACCCAGTCACACTGCAGCAGCTGCAAGGATGCTGCCTGCTCTGCATGTCAATGTCGCCTCTCACTATGAGGGTGCAAAGACGCATTGGGACGTGGGACAGATCAATCTTGGCCGGTCCCAACAGCGTCCTGCCCTTAACCCTTTGTTTTGTTAGCTGCAGCGATCAGGCAGCATTTGCAAACAATGCGCAAGTAATTTGACCTTTGCTGAGCACGTGATTTCCAAACACATGGTTTAGCTTTCTTTCATGTTTTTTAGAAAATCACTATACTGTGCTCCAGTGGCCTAAGTTTGTCCCAGTTGTCTGGAGGCAAGATAAATATTGATGTGCCCCCCCCACCACACACACACAGCACCTTATAGAAATATGTGTGTGCATGTATATATGTTGTGTACGTTATGTTTAAAATAAAGTGGTAGCATCTATTTATTTTAAATACCTCACACTCACATACAGGGCCATCTCTAATTCCATTGCTCCATATATCTCTAACCTCATCTCCATCCTCTACGGTCGGCTGACGACTGTCGTCTCTCCTCCACCCTGATCACTGCTTTCCATGCTAGATTACAGGACTTTGCCCGTGCTGCAACCCTTCAGTTGAACGCACTACCTTGCTCCATTAGACTCTCCCCGACCTTGCAAAGCTTCAAACGGGCACTGAAAACTCACTGATTCATCAAAGTGTACCCTTCCACTGCATAAACTAGCTGGTTCTCCGACCCCTTGCCTGTTTACATACGGGTATCTAGCTACCACCCACTTGCTTGCACCTCTTGTAATCTGTCTGTCTCCCCTCCCTACTAGATTGTAAGCTCCGCCGAGCAGGGCCCGTTCCCTCCTGTTGTCAAAGCCCACTTCTCTTCACATTTCACTCACAGCTTTCCTATACTCAAACACTCAGTGACCATCTTTGTCTGCATACTCATCTCCAACATTTGCCTCAAGCCTCTAGTTGTATGTTGATTGAGTCCTCACTACTTATATTTAAGTATTGAACTGTGGTGCTCTTTATTTGTACTCCTATTTTTGTTATTTATTCAATGCCAAGTTTTGTCTCCCTGTACTGTTCCTTTGTACGGCGCTGCGAAACACTTATGGCGCTTAAAAATAAAATTATAATAATAATCTATGGTCCTGCTAGGAGGGGGACTCAGCCACAGAAGCAATATTGATGGCTTTCAATGAACTGATTCAAACTTGCAGGGGAGGAAAGGTGCCCCCTTGGGAGCAGGAGTCCGGTGGCAAATTACTCCATTGCCTCCCAGAGTTATGCCTCTGCTGTGCTCTCTGAATACAGTGTGCTCTGTACAGGAAATGCACATGTGCTCAGGCTGGTGCCATGGAAACAGAAACTGCCAATCAACATCCTTTTTCACAGACCCGTCGAATATCCCAGGTCTGTAGCTTTTAACTACACAATGAACCGGGTTTAACCTTTCTTTTACCTGGGTTAAAATCCCGAGCTGATCAACCCAGGTTATTGACTAGTAACGCTTTCACACTGCACGTCAACCCGGCAATAGCCCAGATCTTACCTGGGATATTTATGCTATGTGAAAATTGTTTAACTGGGTTGGGGGGCCCTTAAAACTTTTTGCTGTGGGGACCACTAAGGTGTAGTTAAGCTCCTACTTATGGAGAGCTAGCATCTATAAGAATGGAAAATAAGAAACGTGAGTTATTTTCAAGAAGTTGACTGGTGACCCTTACTGTCTATGAAGAGAAAATTATATACTGGAGTAATAAAATTATATGGTGGCATGATCTTTAATGCTTGCTTTATTTCTTTTTGTGCTTTCTCAGCTGTCAAATGCTCACTTGCATATATTTTATGAATTGTGCACTGTATCACTGGGTTGCTCAGTCATTACAGCTCATCTCAAGATGCGACCTGACACCAGTCTTACTTTTCTGCTAACTGTACAAAATCACTTAGTGTAAGAAATACTTTAAACTGACACATAATCTGTGTTCTATTTTGTTAACCTCATCGTTCTGTGCATGGCTTGCCGGTATACAGATTTTCTGAAGGTATTTGATTTTTATGATGATGTCTGGGTGTATTTAGCGGTGTAATATTAGAGCATTTCCATTTGATCTTTCCTGTTATTACCGAAATGTCCATTTTTCTATTTCCATGCTGGTTACTGACTGGTAAGGTCATAGGGCTCAGTTATTGTTCTTTTGAATTTAATGTGTATAGGGAAATGTTCTAACGCTTGGAAGGCCATGTCTCAGTACTACAATTTATATTATTGTGAATTTGAACCCACTACAGAGAAGAATTCTGAATTACTGTTTGATTTGTTTTCTTCTTTAGATATTCATTCTTAAATACATTCTGCACTATACAATATTAGATATACAAATGTAAAAACATATGAACAGTGAGTGAATATTGGTGAAATTAAAAAGTTGGAAGCTGTTGGTTTAAATATTTTATTTAAAATGGCTGCACAAGGACAACATCAATTCTTTTCTTTTTTCAACATTTAGTAAAATAGCAATTTTATTGCTTCTAATTTTATGTATCTTGCAGTAACACTGAAGTCTATTCAGAGCACCCATAGCAAGTATAAGCAACTTAATAGCCTCAACCTGTCCATCTCATTTGTAGGGAACTTTCAAAATGTGGCTCAGACAATTTAAGGGAGAAGGGAGCGATGACAAAGGGATCGGCAAACAATAGTCCTGCTCATGGAAGTGACTAAAGGGAGGGAATATACTAGCCCTGCCCAGGGTAGTGGCAGAAAGTATGTGGGAATATTAGTCCTGCCCTTGACAAAGGCTAAAATAGAGGGCAAATTCTCATCCTGCCTTGTGAGTAACAAAAGGGAGGGCATAGTCTAGTCCTGCCCAGGGGAGTGTAAAAAAGAATGGGCAAACACTAGCCCTGCCTGGGGGAGTGACAAGGAGGGAAAATACTAGCCCTGCCCAGGGGAGTGTAAAAAAGAATGGGCAAACACTAGCCCTGCCTGGGGGGAGTGACAAGGAGGGCAGATACTATCCCTGCCCAGGGGATTGTCAAAAAGAATGGGCGAACATTAGCCCTGCCCAGGGGAATGACAAAAGCAAGGGCAGATACTAGTCCTGCCCAGGTGAGTAACCAGAACAAGGACAAATACCAGACCTGCCCAGGAAAGTAACAAAAAAGATATGTGATTACTAGCCCTGCCGAGGGGAAAGACAAAAGAGATGGCAGATGCTAGCCCTACAAAGAGGAGTAACAAAAACTAATGGGCAAACACTAGCCCTGCCCAGGGTAGAGACAAAAGGGAGGACATACACTAATCCTGCCCAGTGGAATTTCCATGTCGCAATACTGCACATTGATAATGAAGAGGGAAAAGGATGGAACATTTCAGGAAAAAATTCCATATTTGATATATAAGGATTGTAAATGTGTTATTAAATCTGAAATTATTCATTCAAAATGGCAGGCCCATTTAAAGAATTTAATTTATCCAACTCATGCCATGCTAAATGTAAGGACATGTTGTGAAATGCTGAACCTCCTGTCTATTAGAGCACTATTGGCAGAGTATGTTCCTGTTCAAGAGTCCTAGCTCGTCTTGTGAAGTCATAAGCAATTTGTGGTTCCTGTCAAAGGTGGCTCCCCAAAAAATGTTTTCAGTGGTAATTTACATCAAAATGATGCAATTGATATTAGGGGTGCCATGAAGAATTTATTTTACTTCTACTGAAATTTTAAAGGGGTTGTCATTTTAGAAAAAAAAAATCCTGTTAAAATAAATGTTTGACTGACTATTGACTGACTGACTTTTCAGACCTGTTAGCAAAGCTGCTTTTTTTCTGACATGGACAAATCCAAGTTACACTGCAGGTGGGGCAAATGTAACATGTACAGAGAGAGTTAGATTTGGGTTTGGTGTGTTGAAATTGCAGTGTAAAAATAAAGAAGACAGGTATATACCCTGCACAGAAATATAAAACATAACCCAAATCTAACTCTAAATGTTATATTTGCCTCATCTGCAGTGTCCATTTGAGAGAAAAAAATATATTTTTAAAGGTATCTAAATAATAAGGCTTTTACTTTATTTATAAACCACTGATTAAAAAAAGGGGGGGGGGGGAGGGGATCCTTTTCTTTAAATGCTACTATTTTTGTATTATTAACCGTTTTGTTTTTTAAATATAATTTTCATTGAGAAATAACAGAGTGGAATCGCATAACAAATCAAAATAAGTCCTATTACAGGTACAGACACCATAATTTACATAGGTGTAAGGGTATTAACAGTTTTTGTATCTAGTGCTTACCTAGCACTTTGCATTGTATTTAGTTATTCACATCCATATCTTCTGCAGTGGAGCTTACAGTCTGTGTTCCCTAGCATGTGTCTTTTAATATGCAATTTGCATAGCACAATGCAAATTATATCCAAAAGTGTATCCTTTACAAACACATTTGCATATATTATATAATGGTTTCTCTCCTTCGCAATGCTGACAACTACTAGGTGGAGGTCAAGAAAAAAATATTAACAGACTTTATTTATTGGAGTTCTATGTGTTTGCAGTAATGTACAAGGGTGAGGGAGAGTTCAGCCCTAAAGGCCCATACATACTGTGTGATTTTGAGCTGAAAGCAGCTCACTTATACTGTCTTTCTTTGCTTTCAGCTGAAAAGCCACCCAGTCTGTATGGGCCAGTGCTGATGCGCTCTCCCGCATCATCGCCGGCCATCGCCGCTCATTTGCTGGCAATACCAGCTGAGTTAGATGGCTTTCCATGGCATCCTGTTATGGAAACCCGTCCAACCCCCTGTGAAAATTGCTGGGCCGGTCGAATATCATTCAGTGTGCATGCTCTGAGCGATTTTCACAGTGCATACACGCTAAGCAAAAATGCCCAGTGTATATGCACCATAAGGCAATAACCAGAACATTATATCTTTGAATTTGTGGTTTTGACGCCCCAAATGTCATGTTACCTCATTTTACTACACTTCTGTACTAGAGAGTAAACCTGGTAATGCCATTAAGGGTCTGGGAATTGGTCATTGTACATTGCCGTTTCGTTATGGCAGAACATTAGTATATTTTATCTATGCTGTGTCATTTTTAATCATAAATTTGTTTTCTCTGCTGTAGCATATTTTAAAATAACTTTTTTTGGGTGATAATGATGCTTTACCCAAGCTTTTGTTATCTTCAGGCCTTTAAGGCTGAGTATAGACTTGTCAGCATGTCTTGTAATGGCAGGGGAGAGAGAAGGACAGCGATGTCGTCACAGAGGAGGCACAAAACACATTTTATAGGAGGAAATATAACAGCCTCTTGTTGCAGTGAGGTTTTCAGTTAATTTACGGTGATAAATGTTAAGTGAACACCACTGGGTACAACTGGCAGCCTATTACATGTACTGTATTGCATAGTCAGTTACTGCCTGTCTGACTGTCAGTATGTCCTGTGATGTCAGGGGGGAAGAAGAAGAGGCTGATTTATGTTACAGCATAACGCCTTATTCTTTTATGCTTTAAGCGGTTTATTTTGTATTTATAAGTAATATACAGTAGGTGTCGCTACTTGTTTCTTCTACCGTGGTTTGGTGTCTCCATTCAAGCAACTGGTAATCTACTTCCATTCTCTCTAATCAGCATGTACGTCATCATGGGCCAGAGCTACAGTACTAAGCCTTGAAGAGAGATAAAGTACCAACCAATCAGTTCTAAACTCATTTTTCAACCAAGCCTGTAACATAGCAGTTAGGAACTGATTTTTACCTTACACTTTACCACTCACTAAGACTAAAGCCTGTTATGCATAGTGGATCACAAGCTCGGTCCTCAAAGACCGCTAATAGATCGCCTGGCAGAAGTACTGTGTATCACCAATTGTCACATTTTAAAACCCACAGGAAAACATGAACCATGCAGGATCCTGAGGACCGAGTTTGAGAAACTTTATACTTGAGTGATGTACCCTGCTGATACTTTGGGTGTTGGGTCCCTGCATCAGGAAGAACATACAATCTTGCCGATGCAGGGGAGCAACTGGGAATTACATTTATTATTTTATTTATTTATTTATTAACTGTTTCTTATATAGCGCTGCAGATTCCGTTGTTCTTTGCAATAGGAGACAGTGGTACAACAAACTGGGTATTTAGAGGCAGTCATAAGGTATGATGGCCCTGCTCACAAGCTTACAATCTATAGGGAAATAAGCACTGATACAAAGTTATAGATATTCTTTATTGCATGAGGACCAGAATGCAGATGTACTTGGTGGGCTGTAATACGGCCTACACACATGCCGATATTAAGGCATTTTGCAAGCGACTTTGCTTAGTTTGGCAAAGTCGCTTAGAAAAGGCCACTACTTTGGTTTGTGTGTGTGTGTGTGTGTAGGGGCTATAGCGACATCAATGCGCGTCCCCGCGCATCGCTCCATCAATATCGGCATCACCAGGGTTCTCTCACCGGAGAACACTGGTGCTGTCAGCTCGCTCTGTGTGTGGGCTATCAGCTCTGTGTGCTGACCAACAGAGGAGCATAACGGCCCAACCTAGCATAGCTAGGTCGCCCTACACACATCGGCATGTGTGTAGGGCCCATTAGATACGGTGACCCAGCAGTTTGGCCATGGGTCAGGAGGAGTATGGAAAATGTGTAAAAGAAAGAGAGAATATGTGTGTGGCCTGTACAGTGGGGATGTGATTGGATAGGAATGGTATATGAAGGTTAAGTGTGGTTCCGGATCATCATTTGTTTGGGGAGATAGATCAGATAGAATAGCAATTAAAACTCTGTGTAGGTCAAAGATTGAAGGCGGAATGGGTTTGCCAAATCTTAGAAATTACTATATAGCTACACAACTAGTATATCTAAGAGACTGGGTATCTAGTAATACAGAACCAATATTTCAAAGATTCTTCCTGGAACAAGTAATAGAGGGAGGCTCACCTTTGGAGTTTCTTCTATCAGGAAGAAAAGCATCCAAAATGCCCCCGATGTTGAGGCAGGCACTATTGGTGTGGAGACAGGCCCATAGAATAGTGGATTGGACTGATATAGATGGCAATCTGGTATAATTCATCATATCCAGAATTAATTAAGATTTCAAAGGATCATGTTTGGCAGGGTAAGGGAATAAGTAACATCGATCATCTGTTTAATAATGGTACTCTCAAGTCCTATCAGCAAATGCAAGATGAATTTGATATGCCTAAAATTGCTCTTATAGATATATGCAACTGCGACATGCCATTCAATCGCAGTTTGAAAATGTAGGGCCAATTATTTCCTCCTCACCTGTTAAAATGTTATTGAAAGACTTGGGTAGTAAGGGCCAGATTTCTAGGGTTTATGCCAATATAAATACGAGCCCAGATACATTGGATCATTTGAGAGAAATGTGGGAAGAGGACCTAGGCCCAATAACGAGTGAGCAACGGAAAGTAATCATGAGAACTAGCAGATGGGCAACATCATCTGCGAGATACCAACAAGTCTACTACTGCATATTGCATAGGAATTATTATACTCCTGTATCAATGTATAGAGCTGGGCTGAGTGAGGATACGAAATGCCCACGATGTATGATAGAAGAGGCAGGGTTTTGGCACCTACTCTGGCAATGCCCAATGATAAAGGGATTCTGGGAAAAAGTATGGGCAGATATATGATATACAATTCCCTCACTTCATGATGCTAACAGTAGATCATGCCTGTATGCTATGGAGCTAGAGAGTACATGCTCTACGGACATATATCAATATGTTATATGTCTGACCACTTTGGCGAAAGTGCTCATAGCACGTGTATGGTTGTCGAATTAATCACCAGAGGTGGATACATGGAGAGCACTTGTAAATGATGTTATTAGGCACGAAAAATACTTATCAAACTAGAAATGCACTATATGAATTCCACAGTAGATGGGATAGATGGTACTGTTCAAGATTGTATAAGGCACATATTGAGAATTAAGGAAATAAGATCAGGGAATTAATGTGTTGAATTTTGAATGTATTGTATATATTTATTAGGGCACTAAAAGATACAAGTAGTAATATTGATATTTTTTATTAGATAAACTGTTGAATTAAGGGAATTTTAATTAATACACCTCTTATGTAGGGTACACACCAGAACGATTAGGGCTCAATCCCATCAATCTGGATCCAATTGTTGTGTGTTCATAGAGACATGAGGTAAATTTCCTAAAGTGCTGGATTACTTTGTGTTGCCAATACACTAGCAATCATTCAAATCCTGGCTACCGTTTTCTGGTACATTTCAGATAATGAAAGCTAGAATTAATCGGTTGCTAAGGTCTAAACCTCCATTTTGTAACCAGCACTAGTAAATTTACCACATAGGCCACATTTTCAGCATTGGAAGGAACCAATAAATGTAAAAAAAAATAATCATTTGACTTTCTATTACCAATTTTGTGATAAAAAAAAAGAAATGTTAGCCTTGGCAAGCAAGCTTTTGAAAAGAGTCAGAAATATAACTTGAAATACATGTGATTGGTAGAAGGCATGCCTAAAGTATCATGGACAGTCGTCTATGTTCTTGTGACCACTGTATACGGTTTTCTTTTTTTTTTTCACCAGTTTTTCCTCCAACATAAGAAAAAAAGACCCAAAAATACGATGACAAACTACCAGTTCTCATAAAGTTTAATGGTAATTTGGTTGTTTATCGTGGGATTCGGCTGCGTGGTTGTCATAGTGGTTAGCATTAATGCATCAAACCAGTGAAGTCATGAGTTCAATTTCTAGTAATGGCTTAACCTAAAGCAGTATATTGTCCCCTTGTTTCTGTCAGTTTCCTGTGGGAACCCTGACTTCCACTCATAATCTAAAAACATGCATGTAGGTTAATTGGCTGCTGGCAAAATAAAAACAAAAAAGTGCGGTTCTGGAATTTGATAAGCTTGCCTGAAGAGGGGACTTTTCAGAGAACGTTTGTAGGTTTGGAGACTGAAGTCTTACTGTTTGTGGGAGAGTATTCCACAGAGTGGGAGCAGCCTGAAGAAAATCCTGCAATCGGGAATGGGAGCAAGTGATGCGTGTGGATGAAAGACGTAGACATGCTGCATTCAAGAAGTTACAAGTGAAAGCAATTTATATAGATAAGTCAAGTGCTGCCAGCTGCGCCCTCTACCCTTCGGTGCTTTATGCAGTGGAGCACTCTGCACCCCACTAATTACAGCCTTGCCTGTAACACTCTGATAGCTGTGGCTAGCACTGACTTACTGGAACAAGCAGATGCTATCTTTCCTGTTAAGAAACCTATATTTATAACTATTCTTCAGAGGCTTCTCTCCATTCCATATACTGCACATCTGAAAAAAAGCTCAGTTTGAGACAAAGAGGAGGGCTATAACCTTATATAGATGCCTTTTTATTTACTTACATAGCTCTGCTTCTCTCTTCTACCTTAGGACAGTCCTCCCTCTCAGTACATACCTTTGTACTCAGTCCACGCTCTAATGTTGCCCATACACTAGAGCGATATTGCATTCAATCCTTCACTATCAACCGCATCTGTGTGATAAATCGAAGGATTGTATGCACATCAAATGTGTCACCCAACGCAATGCATGAGCCCACCAGTTGAATGTTGCGTTGATTGATATTATGTGCTGCACATAATATTTATCGAATTGTATTAGTGATTGCGTGTGTTTTTAACCACATGTGATCGCTTGCAATACTAGCAGCAGCCGGCGGTTACGCAGAGCGATATGCAGGAGGGCTGGCATGCAGCGGTAGTCAGCTGCCAGCAGCAGATTTTGAAAAAATAAGACTAGGTGGCCTGATCAGAGGGTCGCCCGGTATTTTGAAACTCATTTCAATTTCTGCCGCCCGATACAGACTACCTCTGCATGTCTGTACTCCTGCATAGAACTCCATGTAACCGCAGCCAGCCTTCTTCCAGCACCCCATGCAGCATGGCAGGTGGAATGTGACATCAGGCGCTGGAAAAAAAGCTCTTGGGCACCATAAGATGCAATCGGATGTGATGGGACATCACATTGCGATTATCGCATTTGATCGCATATGTGTATGGGCACCATAAGGCTGCCGCACATGTACTTCCTGTCTCAGGTGTGAGCGAGTTCCAGAACATCCTTCCCTCAGTGTTGTTGTTCCTAACCACTCCACTGCAGTTGTGGGTATTAGCTTGAACCCCACTTTAGTACCTCCTGATCCCCCCACCCTGCATGTCTTCCAAGAGGTTGTTCCACAAATAATACCAGTGCACAGTTTCTTGAAATTCTCTGTGGATGTAGACAAAATAATGTGTTGGTAAATTCCCATCCAACATGTTTCACCACTGTAAACCCAGGAAGAAGTAGCATCTCATTTATATTACTGCTGATTTTACTGCCACCCTTAATTTTGCTCTTTCTTTTATTAAACTAGTTATACCCTAAAGTGAGAACAGCTAGGTTGTTTCCAAGTCCTAGTCCTTAATATTCCTTGCAGCCATCAATGGAGCAATGAGCTGCCGGGGAAGATAACTAAAGATATAGCCTATTTTTATTTTTACATTTATTGCTTCTGTGCGGTGCTTCTAAAATAATAGTATATATATTTGCTATTTCTGCAAATTTCATACATTTTGGTTCTTATTTGTATAGTAGATTTAAATTCCAATCTGTAAAATGAAAAATGAAACCTGCATTATTACTTTTTCCTGTTTTGTAAGTGTCTTTTTATTGTTTTCCTTTCAGTCTCAATATAAATATATATATGGTCTTTATTTTAGGACATGATTTCCTAAACAATGGCATATATTCAATGCCGTGGGCAAGCGGTGACTTCGAGCAGGACTTTTTGCTCGCAGTCACCGCTCACCCTGTCAGTATTCAACTGACCCCCCTTATTCGCAAATTCCCCCTCGCTCCATTTTTTTGAGCGAGGGGGAATTTGCGAATGTGCCTCCAAAAACTGCGAGAATCGAGGCTAATTACAGCGAGTTTTCTGCACTTGCCTCGGCTCTCGCAGTTTAGGGGAATCCTCGCCGTTCTGTGACTGCGAGGATTCCCCCGGAACGTTGCATAGTGCGAGCGGCCGGCGCGGGGGTTAAACTGTGAGGATCACTGGTTTTCTGTGATCCTCGCAGTTTAACCCCCTCGCCGGCCGCTCGCACCGGCATTGAATACTTGTCACAGTGTTTTCCTAAACAGCGTGTCTCCCTTTTATCACAAGTACTTTGTTCCTCCAACAAATCACCCTGCCCTTAACTTCAGATATCTATAAAATTAAGGAGGTGGGAGCTCGTAAGCAAGTAGCTGGTCACCTGCCAGACGTCACTCATGCTTTCTGCTGTTATGCCACCCCACGGCAAACCTCTCTCTAGTGCATCATTCTAAACAAATTTGTTATGCTTCAGTTTCCCTTTGTCACTTTAAGTTTATCTGTACAGAGTGTGTGTATATGTATATATGTGTGTGTGTATATATATATATATATATATATATATATATATATATATTTGGAAAGTATCTGAGTCACTCCAGGGGTCTTAGTACAAAAGATAACTGTTTTAATTCAGTTTGATGAGCATATGCAAACAAGTCAACGTTTCAATTCTCAAAAGGAATTTTTTTCAAGACAGCATACGCAAGTGTGAACTGACCCGCTCGGCGGCGGGGATACATATAAACGCTCGGCGGCGTACAGACAAATATATACAATACTTACCAGCTCCTGAACGTATCCACGGCCGGGTGCTGCATGCGTTCACTCCGAGACGGAGTGGCGCTTGCTGCTGACGTCAGTCCCAGCTGTGTTGCCAAGCAACTATGCGGGACGCCGTCCCCGGCCGTAGTAACGGACAGAGCGAGCCGGGTGCACAGCACGAAGAACCATTTATCAACGTAAACAGGGTAATATCATAAAAGGCACTGGGGATGCAAATTGCGCTCCTGATGTTACTAGTAGTTGGGTGCAGAGAGCGCTGGCTGCATGGGGGCGCTCACTGCTGACGTGAGTGTCCGCTATGTTGCCAGGCAACTAGGCGGGACGCCGTCACCAACACTACAGAGCATCAGAGTGAGCCTTTGTCGACACCGCTGGAATCAACACGGAATAAACACGAGACAGAAGGAAACCAGTCTATTACAGGAAAGTGTGCCACGAAAACCGTTCATTCAAGCCCCCGGGGCGTACAGTCTGGAGCCTGAATATCCATCTTGACTCCAGTTTTAATAGAATGCCATCTCTGTTCCCCCCTCGAGTCGACACCGGGACGTGGTCAATAATGATGAATTTCAATTCGGCTAATGAATGATTTTTTTCAAGCCAATGACGCGCCACCGGTTGGTCCGATTTGCGAGTGGACAAGGCACTATTGATGGCTGATCGGTGAAGGGCCATGCGTTCGCGTACGGTGCGGACGGTTTTCCCAACATAATAGAGTTGGCATGGGCAATACAGAAGGTATATGACGTGAGTTGATAGACATGTTAAAACATGTTTAATGGTGAACTGTTGGTTTTTATGAGGATGTTTGAAAGTACGGCTGGTTACAATGTTTTTGCAGGTGGTGCAATTTAGGCACCTATAGCAGCCCGGTGGCCGTTGTAAAAAGGTTGCAGTAGGTGTTGTATTTTGGATGATGTTGGAAAAGCCCGTGATGTCTGTGCGCATCACAAAGTCCTTGATGTTTCTGCCCCTAGTATAACAAGACATGGGGCGGACAGTCTTGAAACAGGGAAGAGAAGGATCGGTTTTAACTATACAGTGCTGTGGTAGCCCGTTGGACCACCTGGCTGGTAGTAGTGAATTGTTGTTTCCACGGCATTACTTGCTTGTTGGATTTTGGTTTGGTGGTGAGTAATTCTGTCCGTGGGATGGATAACACCTCTTGTTGGGTTTTTTGCAACTGTTGCAGATTGTATCCCCTGAGATGAAATTTGGTCACAATGTTGTTTGTGCTCTCTATTGCTGCCTCTTGGGTACTGGAGATTCTGGCGGCTCTCATAAACTGGGACTTGGGTAATCCCCGTTTCAGTGGATTGGGGTGGTGACTGGACGCTAGAAGGAGAGTATTTCGGTCCGGGGTTTTAGTATACACCCCTGTCTCAATGTGGCCATTGTGGATTTTCACCACTACATCCAGAAAGTTAATGTTTTCCCTCCGGATATTAATGGTGTACTTTATAGGAGTGTCACTAGCATTGATACTGGCCACATGTTTTTCTAATGTAGTTATGGGGCCTGTCCATAACATGAAAATATCATCGATAAAGCGGACGAATAGCAGGACGAATTGATTAAAGCTGATAAGATCAAGGAATTTTTCTTTTTCCTCATGAAACATGAATACGTTAGCCAGACTCGGCGCTACTGGGCTGCCCATGGCACACCCAGTAAGTTGTTGAAAAAACTTGCCGTCATACAGGAAATAATTGCGTTCCAGGGTAAGCGTTAGCAACTGTGTGAACAGTGCTTGGTCCATGTCGTGAATATTGTTGTGACGGAGAAAGTGGGCCACCGCTGCCACTCCTGCCCTTTGTGGAATGGAAGTGTACAGGCTGCACACGTCCATTGTGACCAAGATGGTATTGGGAGGGATATCGTCCAATTGCTGTAGCCTCATGAGGAATGCTGTAGTATCCTTTATGTATGTCTCCTGTAATTGAATGTGTGGTTGAAGAATGAAATCCAGCAGCTTCGAAACCGGTTGGTATAGTGATGAGTTGGCGGAGATTATGGGTCGGTCAGGGGGTTTGGTGATGCTTTTGTGTATTTTGGGAACCGTGTAGATGAGTGACACTTTAGGGTGTTGTTGGGTTAAAGCTGTTGCTAAGGACGAGTCCAAGGTGCCACTGGCTACCGCCTGTTTTAATATGGAGTCCAGTTCCTGTTTGTACATTTTTGTAGGGTCACTGGATAGTTTGATATACGTGTTAGTGTCAGATAATTGACCTCCCAATTCATTCTTATAATCCATGAGGTCCTGGATTACGATTGCACCCCCTTTGTCCGCCGGGCGGATAATTATATGTGGGTAAGAGGACAATCTGGCCAGTGCATCCCTTTCTTCTCTCGTCATGTTGTGATTAATCGTGGGCCTCGCTGCGTTGAATTTAACCACTGCAGCATCTATCAGTCGCGAGAATGTGGGGATGGATTTGTTGGTGGAGGCCGGGTCGAAGTTGGATGAAGATCGTGAGCGAATTAATTGTATATCGGTAGCAGATTCGGACTGTTGATGATATTGGAAATGTTCCTTGAGTCTGAGATTGCGTTCAAACCTATACTTATCCACTTGCCACTGGAATTCATTATGTGTATTGGTGGGAAGGAATGATAATCCTTGATTGAGTACCTTGAGTTCGGTTTCGGTGAGATTATGCTGTGACAGATTGTAAATTAATTCAGGGCTAGGACCCGTAGCTCTCTTGATCCGCACATTTTGGCCCCCCCTACGGGAGGACGACCTCTGCCTCGACCTTGTTTGGGGGCATCTTGTGTCCCCTCTAAAGGGACCGCAGATCTTTGGGAAGGATCATCAGAGTCTCTTAACCTGAAGTTGCTGTCAGAGTTGGATGTGGGGGTATCTCTGGTCCGGTTCTCTCTTCTGCGCCGGTACCCATAGTTGCCACTGCGTTGTTGTTGGGGCTGAGTATCGCCGCCCATTAGCCAACGGTACACCCGGTTCTCCTCATAATCCCTCGTTACAGTGCTAAGTTTATTAGCTTTAAATTTCAGCAGGTCCTGTTTGTATTTATTGATTTTTTGATCGATAGTTTGAATCCAGTCAGGGTTGGTGGTGCGGATTGTTGGTATGTCAAATTTTGTTTCCAACGTGGAGATTTTATCTTTGATGATTGTCAATTTTCGAGACGATTCTTCAATTACTAGTAAGATTAAATCATTACTGCACTTATTCAATATTCCGACCCATTTCAAGCAAAAATCAGGATTGTAGTGGCCGATGGTTGGCGAATTACGGATACGAAACCCTCTCGGGATCATTTGCTGACGGAAGTATTTGGATAATGAAGATCCATGAAGTTGATAGTCTGTTTCCCTTTTTCTCAATTGGAATAATTGGTGAGCGATGTCCTCTAGTGTGGTAACAGGAGTTAATTCATCCTCTGTTGTGTCAAATAAGATTCTCTCGGCTTGTGCTTCATTGAAGCTGTGAAGGATGCCTTTTGTGTTAGGCATCGTCCGGCAGCCTGGGGCTGGTGCTGGTTCCATGCTGTGCACTAGGTTGCTCCGATTGGAGTTGGGTACACACTGGTAGAAGAGTTGGTATCTGGTGAAATCGGTGCCTTGTTCCGGTTGGACCAATGGTCCTGTGGATATCGTTGGTTTTTGAACCGGCACTCAATTTAGTGAGCAAATGCCCCGGGTGCCTGCAGTGGGATGCAGATATTTGGAAAGTATCTGAGTCACTCCAGGGGTCTTAGTACAAAAGATAACTGTTTTAATTCAGTTTGATGAGCATATGCAAACAAGTCGACGTTTCAATTCTCAAAAGGAATTTTTTTCAAGACAGCATACGCAAGTGTGAACTGATATATATATATATCTATATATATATATACAAAAGTCACAGTAGCTGCGTGACTTTGCAAGAACACATCCTTGGCCCCGGAGAAGAGGTGCTCTGGTATGCAGTGAGCAGCAAAACCCCTGGCGACCTTGCCGTTGAGGTGGCTAGGATGGCGCAGTGCCCCGACAACGGATGCGGGGCAGTGTCCCAGTTGGCAGAATCGCTGACCCTGGCAGCGAATATCCCAGCCTGGAGGAACCCTCCACCCCCTCTAAAGATGGAGGATGCCTTGCATGCCCCCGACCAAGACCCCAGTGGGGAGAACATCCCAGGCTGCAATAGCCTCAAATATAGCAAAAAATAGCCTCGTAGGCCATGCTGCTGCTCTGGAAGTAGCTATGACCAAGCTGTTCACCGTCTTACATAGATCTGTACTGTCACAGTTTTACTTGTTACCTATATGGCTATTGCTATGACCAAGTGGCGCTACTGATGCATGTGTATATCTCTATATGGTATCCCAGGCTATAGTATTATGTGAACAAATGTGTAATGAAGTAAAAGTGATTTAAGGAAAAAAAGTGAAAACCTAAATACAAAAAACATAAGGTTGCGTTCATCGCTGGGGGGAAAGCCGCTTTCCCCCTGCCCGGTGCCCTCAGTGGGGATAGGATGGCTTTGCATAGCGCATCGCTATGCAAAGCCATCCTCAAAGCTGCTCATCTGCCGGTATTTCGCTGATGAGCGGAAAAAAAGAGATAAATGCAAGAAAAGATGAGTCCTCCTGTATGGAGCATTGTACTAGGGTTTTGAAATTGAAGATTTAGTGGAAAAAGTCATTTTTGTTATCTTATGCAGCTATTGCACCATCCCACTCCATAAGATGGAAGAGGTCGGGGTCCCCTCCCTCAGACTATCGTATCATTATAGAAAGCAATGCAGTTATTTCCCCCTTACTGCACCACAAGTTCACAGCATGATAATTATTCATTGACTGCTGACCTATCCATGTTTCTTTAATGCAGGGAGCATGGGAAGGAACATGGAGTAGTCTTCTTTAAGGAAGAAAGTAACACATTAATAAAGAGAGCACATACATGCATTTTAAAATGAGCAGATAAATGTATTCAAATATGTTTAGCGTGACAGGGATTTGTTTTCATTAGGCTGTGGCAAACATACCAAGATTCCATTCCCTATGTAAATATGGATGCTCTGTAAGCCATACACACGTTCGTGAAGAGATGAAGCAAAATATTTAATTTGTTCAGGTAAAAAAAAAGGTCATGGCTTGTTTGGTGCTATTTATTACAGTTAATTTATTACATTTTTAGTGTTGAATGCAGAACTTTGTTCATGGACAGTATATACTCTACTACTGTATTTTTGGCTGCAGGTATTGTCTGTTACATGATGTCCATTTAGAACTATGTTCATTTTGATGTCCATTTTCTATGTTTAGAAACCTAGAACTTGACGGCAGCTCTTGGCCCCCTTTTTCAATTTGGCAACTTTAACTCTATTTGTTCCTTAGGTCTTTGTAAGGATATTCTTATGACTATCCCAAGCATGTTTAGATTGCTTTACTGTCTTCACCTCAGCCACATCTTAATTGGAGGCTGTACATACATGTTGTTTTTTCATCACATTTGAATGAATTCACTGATGGCTTTTGTTCAAATACCATCTACTTTACTTATTATTTACTGGCTGCAGTACATTATTCTTAATAAAGATTTGTCAAGATTAGATACAATGTGTTTTGTGCAAACAACAACTTTTCGAATAAGCGTGACTTTATGCAAGCTCAACCATATATGATGCCGAAGGGACCGCACTACCCTAAGAGTGGTATATCTATCTTTTATAATGGTCCCTGTTGTTACAAAATAATTCTATGTGAGATGATGTAGGGTGAAATGGATACAGAGTAGGAGGGAAAAAACAGTCCTGTATATTTTCGAACAGATCACATCATTGCACCAGTCATCTTTGGTGGCAATTGATGGTAGAACCTGGGTGGGATGTACAGCAACTTTTTTTTTCTCTCCTGTACCCCTTGATTAGGCTTTTCATTTATGAGTACCCCCTCCTCTCAACTTGCAATATCCACAGTACTTTGGAGTGGAGTGGAAGTGAGCAGTATGCATATCCATATGTGTTTCTTATATTAAGGTGTAGCAGAGGAGTAGTGTACTGTCTCCAGGGTTCCACTTAACACCTGTAGGATTAATGCCATTACTTTCTCCACCCATGTCAGCAGTGGGCAGTGTGGGTTGCTCCCAGTGGATTACTTGTCAGGCAAACCACTGTACAAGCACTCCAGAGCTTGGTCCCAGTAGGTAATGCCAACTGTTGGCTTCTTTTCACTACTCCCTGAGTGAGATCATAAACCTGCATGCATGGAAGGGCTCCCTGGCCATAAACCTAGAATTCCTTTTATTACTCTCTCTTTGGGAGAGCTGTCCTTTGTGAATTTATTGGTAGATACTGGCAATACACGAGCATGTAACTGATAAGTGGCTTGGTACATTCTGCTCCCTGTGAGTATTTTGACATTAAAAAAATATTTCTCAGAAATGTTTGTCTGACAGGGAAGCGAGGATGTGCAGCCATAAGTGAGGCAGGGGTGGCTGCTGTCAGTAGGGCATGATTGTGCAGTGGTAATGTTGAAAGGTGTAAGATCATTGGGAAACAATGCAGGTCATGTTATCAAGTGTGTTCAATCATGTCATAAAAACTATATATGTGTGTGTGGAAAGATAGATCTAAAAAGATGCACTTTCATTGGTTGATCTAATACAGCGGTTCTCAAACTGTGGGTCCTGACCCCAAAGTGGATCCCGACCACCTCAGCTAATGTGTCTGTGGAGGGGGGACAGGGTATAACTGATTAAATAAACACCTATTGTTCCCTCTTCCATCCTCCTGTCATGCTTTTCCATTCCCACCCGTTACCCACTGCCTCCCTGTCACAAAAGCGGTCACTTTACTTCACTGACCACACATTTGGCAGCCATTCAGTAGTAACTTGGTGGGGTCCTGTAATAATTTTTATTGCCTGACGGGGTCCCAAAGCAAAATAGTTTGAGCACCCTTGATCTAATACATTCTGGATAAAATGTAAAAATGAAGATCTAACCTTACTAAATTAGGAATCTTTTTAAATGTTATCCATAGCAAAAGTAATGCCCATATATTGTTTTACAAATAGTTTGAAACCCTTTTACAATTTGATTATGAAAATAGTATTGAAAACAATTTATTAAAAGGCAAAAGGGAAGCATTTTCTCCAGTCAAAGGTTCTTTGATTTAATCCTTTAATTTTTATCCTACGCATTTCAAGACATTTATGGATTAATTCTTACTGTAGGTCTCTGTCTAATAGATGCACAAATAGTATTAACTTCAGATTAGATCTGACCAATGGTTCCCTTGGTAGGTTCAGGGTCACAAATAAGGAATAAGGAAATATTTTACTTTGAATTTGTGTCTAATCAACTAAGATAAAGAAAGCAACAAATGAAACCCAAAGTTCAGCTACCTCCGCATGGTGGATTTTTGGCCACTTTGTTACATCAAAAAGTGTCCGAAGAGCTGCACACGTGGTAATCATATCTTTTAAATCAAACTGTTCTAGCAGCAGAAAATCAGCAGAAAGTAATGTCCTCTCTCATTTAGAGCACAAATAACCCCTTTTAAAGACAGAAACTTCTAAATCAAGTGCCTCGGGGACAAAATTAGTGTTACATGTTAACTGATTAAGCTGAAATTTTTACATGTTTAACTGGTCCAAAGATGCAACTTTTCCGCTCTATTAGAATTCGATTATCTAAAGAAAAAAAATTTTAAACCCATCTTAATGGGGACGCCCATGAAAACGCTGAGCGGTCTCATGCCCCAGCACTGCTACTGTCCCATCCCCCTCCCTCACTGCTTCGAACAACACAATGACCATTTAAATTGCCGAGGCCACTGTCGGGGTTTACACATGCCCAAACCTCAATCATCCGGGCGGGGCCGATTGCGATTCACTGCGAGTGAACCAGATTCGCCCCCATTGTGTAAAAAAACCTGTTCCGCCGTGTAGGGGCATGTTTACTTTGACATTGAAAAGTTTTATTGTTCCTCAGTGAGAAAAACAAAATAGCAATCTAGCAATTATGATACCTTTTAATGGCTAACAAAACATTGTATAAAAAATATTGCATTGTATAAAAAATATTTTTTTAGATGGATGTAATAGAGATTTTCTAGCCATCTGCATTTGATGTAGTTACCTGCATGGTGACTGGCAGTTTGCTTTCGGAATTATTATTCTGGTTAAGTAAATTCATACAGCTAGAAGTTACATTAAACATCCTCAGACTGTACAGTTTAGTTTCCCCTCTTGTCACTTATTGCATGAGATTTCAACCATCGCAATTTCATAAGTTGTCTTCATACTGTGCGCTCTGAATATATCTTTTTCTTCTGCACAGAAAAAGACGTTCTCTCTGTATGCACCAATAAAATGTGCTAAAAAACTGTTGTCAACTTGACAATTTAATAAGAAGCAATGGATGTGCTTTGCTTTTGCTGAGCATGCATAAGCTATTTCTGACTTTAAAGCAGTGCAAACAGATAGTCATGGCTGACTGCTGTTCATTTTTGTTTACATTCCCAGTGAGCCATCATTAAATATTTTAACGCATCTCATAAAAAGTTTGGTAAAATGAAGTAAAACTTGAGATTTCATTTGCACGTGGCAGTGAGATGTTTAGCTGAGTTTTCGCTGCATTTGCATTGATAGGATTATTTTGTGTTCATATATCTTTACATTCTTATCGAATAGCAATACAACATCTTGAAGTTTTGTAATCCACTGATCTATTAAAGGCAAAACCAATACGCCATCAATACAGACTTTTGAACACAATTGAGCATCAATTCACGATCAATGTTTTTTTTTTTACAGAAGTATAAAAACCCCAAATTTATTAAAGCGTCAGCTTTTGAAACTTATGAGAAACTGACAACAAACAAGCACCAATAAAAACTATTGAGTTGGAAGAAACCACTTTAAAGATTATTATCATCAAAATTACAACTGCTACCTCCAATCTGTCTTTTCCTAGTGTGGTAATAACAGCAATTACCACACTAGGAAAAGTGTTAGTAGCCACTGACTCTTAAAGGCCCCCATACATTAGTCCAACTTGTCCTAGGGACAAGTCGGACTTGATTTCCCCTGCAGCTCCCCGGGAGGGGAACACACGATTAGGCACTTGATGTGCCAAGATATGCATATGATAAATTGCAGGAGATTTATCATATGCAACTCCCGGGGAGCTGCAGGGAAGTGCCGGGCAGAGTGAGCTAACAAATAGTCAGCAGGCGGGGGATGCCGGTGAGCCGGGCATGGGGAGAGGCTGGGAGCGGAGTTCAGCGGACACATAGGCAGCGGGTGGGGGGTACGCTGGTGAACAGGTCACGTGCTCTGCAGGAGGGCCAGGCAGGCAGCCGCAGCTTCAAGGAAGAAAAACCCAATACAAACGAATGGGCAGCCAGTGATTGGCTGAGAGAGCTCTCAGCCAATCGCTGGCTGCCCATACTTTGTATTGGGATTTTTCTTCCTTGAAGCTGCGTCTGCCTGCCTGGTCCTCCTGCTCAGCACGTGACCGGTTACTCTCGCCGGTTCACTGGCGTCCCCCCGCCCGCTGCCTATGTGTCCGCTCCCAGCCTCTCCCCATGCCCGGCTCACCTGCGTCCCCGCCTGCTGACTATTTATCAGCTCACCCTGCAGTACCCCGTCGTCCGCCGCCCACTGACCCTGCCCAGACTGCACATAAGATTTAGGAAATCTTATGTGCAGCCGGTGCGACTGTCTGACACCGATCCGCCGCGCATCGGGTCGGATGGTGTCAAAACATGCGATTTGGGACGATTTTGCTGTGAAATCGGGCCCAAATCGCATAATTTATGGGGGCCTTAAGTCCAAAGCTATTTAATTATAAGCCCTTTTCCTTACATGGTTAAACCATGGCTAATGCGTGTTCTTTCATAGATCTCTGGAAAAGTGTCTGGGGCTACAGTATGTGTTAACATATTTGTGGCACCATAATAAGGGCACATTTAACATGGATTTTTGTTTGAACCTCCCTTTGACTCAAACATAGCCACGTTCATTCAGGAGGTTGCAATTGAATATCCCTGGCCACTGCATAAGACTGCAAATGATTGGTGCTACAAATTGAATCTGGTCCTTTTTTTTTTTTTTTACTTGGTTTGTAACAATAGCTCACAACAAATTAGGACAAAATAATCAAACATGTTAGGAAGAAAAATCTGGATATATGCAAATGGTGGGATCCATAATATGTACCTTGTGGAAAGAGTATTTTTTTTTTATCTATTTTTTTTTAGTTTTACTCTTTTTTTAGTTCCAGCCTTGGAAAACAGGCACTGTGAAGGAATCAAAATAGCCTTGACTGTTGGTTCAATTAGTTTCTAAAACTTTTGTGGGTTCCCCCAGGGGCGTAACTACTATAGGTGCAAGGGGTGCAGCTGCTATGGGGCCAAGAGCTGAAGGGGGCCCATCTTTGCAGTCAAACTAATATGTTTTGCATACATTTATCACCATCAGTTAATATATAGGGGGCCCTGACAAACTTTTGCTATGGGGCCCACGAATATCTAGTTACGCCTCTGGGTTCCCCCCTGATATCATGACTTTACTCTTGCAAGCTACTGTACATTTCTTCATAAAATAAGTAACCATAATGAGTTCTTCAGTGTTACACATTACCTCAAAATGGGAAACTATCAAATATATCAGGTCCTCATAAATCTCACTGATTTATTAATCTCTATTGCCAGTATTCAATGCCTCTGATTCGCCGTATTTTCTGGCGAATCAGGCAATTCGCCGGGTTTACATTTTCTCTCAGAAAAAACAATTCACCCTATTCAATGAACAGAATTCGCTGCAAATGAAGAGAGAATTACTGCCGATTTCGCCATTTGCGATTCGCCACAATGTGCCGGTGTTTTTCAATGGGGTTTTTAGTGGAATTCGCCAGGAGTGTATTCAATGCTGAAATGGAGAACTGCTTTCTCCATTGTTTTTTTCCATGATTCTCAATTTCACATTCGTCATCTTGTTTAGGTGAACTGGAATGTGATCCTTTAAAATGATGGGGGGGGGTGTAAAAAAATCAGTTATTTAATTTTTTGATGAGTCTTTTTATTTTTTTAACTGGACAAGTAACACAAATATATTTTTAATTTTTCATTTTTTTTTTAATTTACATACCATAAGCAGGGGGCTGCGGCTGGTCACATTACATTACAGCTGTGCTGCTGATTCACTTACATATTGCAGGGGGGCCCCGCTGATCTCAAATAAGGGTTGCAGGGACCCCCTGCCCGCTGGCTGGTGGCATGCAGTGGGGTCTGGCAGCGCATGGTCATGTCAGGTAGCGCTGGCGGGCAGGAGGTCCCTGCAGTGTATGTGAGATCAGTGGCGGGGTCCCTGCAGTGGATGGGAACTAGTAGTTCTCATCCACTGCAGGGACCCCGCCGCTGATCTCACATACACCGCAGGGACATCCTGCCAGAGCCTGCTGCATGCCTCCCACCAGCGGACAGGGGGTCCCTGCAGCCCTTATGTCAGATCAACGGCGCCCCCCGCCCGTTCAGTAAAGTGCGGACCGCTGCGGAGGGGAAAGTGGGAGCACCTGGAGGAAGATGCTCAGCAGCCCGAGCACCTCTCAGCCGGGATCCGACACACAGCCCGCACTGCTCCCCGACCCCAGAAGGCAACATTTTGGACACTGACCTGACAGTAGGGAGAGACGGGTCCAGCAGCAGCAGCAATAGCAGACCTCCGGCTCCAGCAGCCCAGCGCGGTGATAGCAGATGTCAGCACTCCACAGGGACTGCTGGAGCCGGAGGTCTGCTATTGCTGCTGCTGCTGGATCCGTCCCTGACCTGAGGCTGTGCGGGGGCACCTGGCGGCATCAGCGGGCTCCCCCGCCGTGACTCCGCTCCATCCCCTGCAGTGGCAGTATAGCCGCAGAAGCAGGAGAGAGAGCCGAGAGCGCTATTCGCTGTAGGGGGTAATTTTCGCCGTCAGGGGTGGAGAGCCCCTGACGCGTTGAATAGGGCGGACGGGCGGGTGCCCGGTGAATTGCTATACAGGGAGAATTGCGGCGAAAGTGCAGCGAATCCTACACAGGATTCGCTGCCGCCCGCGATTCTCCACATTGAATACCTGCTTATAGATTAAAACAGACCAATTTTGGAATTCCTATATTTATGTCTCGGTTTACACTGACATGAAGCAGAATCTTGTTAACACAAGCCTATTTCTAGGAAGACACTAAACCGCACTTTTATGCTAAAATGAAATACTCTACTGATGTTCCCTACACTACAGAAAAGTTCAAGGATTGGCCTGCACACCCTAATTCCAACCATAATAAGGTGTTCTGATGAGACCACAGAAAAAAAAGAGGATGCATACTCATCCCTAAAGGTGCTCATACACCTTGCGACTTTTCTGAGGGGAGAATTCACATAGGATCCTCCTTGTGCAGCTTCCCGGGTCGTATGCGGTCCTTTGCATATGATGTATCCTATGCGATCCCAGCAAGGATTGCAGGATCCAATCTATAATGCAGGACTTGCGATCTCCAGCTCTCATCTGGTGTGCGTAGGATCACGCATTGAATCGATATCTGAAACACATGCGATTTGACACTTCATATTATAGTGACCAAATCGCACCTTTAAAACTGACAAATTGTTCACATGTATTGTATGTACGGAGTCTCTGCCTTCAAAATCTACACAATATAGAGTATACAGTATGGGGTGCACCTTGGAATGCACAACCTATTGCCAAACATAATAAGAGGTGATATCATGCTGACACTTATTGTTCCACACAGAAAAAGAACATGCAGATGCGCACTCTATAGAACTAAGCACTGCTGATCAGAGAATGATAAACCATGCAATCTAACATACAGTAGCATAACCTTTGCATAATTGTTTACCAAAAATATATTGACCCACCAACCGTGCCCAGGGGACCTCATATTGTGGGTCCCAAACACTAATTTAGGTTCAAGTCCAGAGTATGGGACCCACCAGATCAACACAGACCATCCATCCCAAGACATCATACCAGTAAGAGGGTAAAGTGTTAGTAATGCCCCATACTCATGGGGCGATGGGAGCAGTGTGCTAAGCAATCTAGTTCAGCACACAGCGCTGCACCAGTGATGTGTGCTGAGCGATCTGTCACGGCCAGTGTTCTCTATTGACTGGCGATGACTAGATATTTACTGCATACAGTATAATTCTAATCAAGCGTTAGGGACATGCAGGACCATGCATCGCCGCCACCGGGGGTCATACACACTGAGCGCCTTCGAATGGCCCATAAATGTTACATAAATAATAAACCAAAGCTAAGTATTCGGAGTGTTGCATTGGTGAGAAATATTGAATAGAAGGTGTCATTTAGGTAGAAAGGTAATTGGGTTCACAAATGTATTTAGCAGGTCATATTTATAAAGATGTTGGCTATCATATTATCATATATCATATATTTAAAAAATAGATTACATTAAACGCTTGTTCAAGATATTGGCCTTTATTCAGATCTGATTGCAGTACAACTTTGTTATCAAAATGGGCAGATGTAACATGTGCAGAGAGAATTACATTTGGGTGGGGTGTGTTTAAACTGAAATCTAAATTGCAGTGTAAAAATAATGCAGCCCGTATTTACCCTGCACAGAAACAAAATAACTCACACAAATCTAACTCTCTCTATACATGTTACATCTGTCCCACCTGCAGTGCACATGGTTTTGTCCATTTTGAGAACAAATTTGTACTGCGATCACATCTGAATTAGGGCCATTGTGTAAATATATATGTATATAATATAGTAATTGACAACTGTCTTAAAGAATGTTAATTTGTATAGTGCTAATGGGTTCACATTTAAGACCGCAAAATATCCACAATATCATTTAAAGAGGGTCCATGTATAGTTAAAAGGAACCTTTATATTATTCCATGGTCCGTCTTGGTTAAGGGGCTGATAAGTAAGTTTGACATCAGCTGCTTCTTGTTTGAAAGCATAACAGCATACATACTGGACGTAGAAAAATTGTACTTGTCCTATTTTCTAGTTATTGTTCTGTCGTGCTGCATTTTTTCTCAATGATATATACATTAACACCGTATATGTTTCTGTATGATAGCCCATTTGCTGTAGCCTGTAGCTATGTAATTGCTCTATTTCCCAGCCAGTCCTATTTCCAGTTAATCGTGCTTACCGCATTATTTTCTGCTGGTCTTCTTAATCATGCAATTGTGTGCCTATTTTGTGAATTCAATGCCATAGTCGGTCAACCAGGTGCATTATGGCTACAGAAAGATATCTACACCTCCCACACTAAAAATCCATGGTGTGTACTTGTCAAAGTAATGGTCTTATTTTCAAAAAGTGTGCTGAACATCTAACTGTGGCGCTCTTTACCTGTACTCTATTTTAGTTATTTATTTAATGTAATGCCAAGTTTTGTCTCCCTGTACTGTTCCTTTGTACGACGCTGCAAAACACTTGTGGCGCCTTATAAATAAAATTATAATAATAACTTCTAGTGATCTTTAAATAAATCACCTACTGTTAATGAACAAGCAGGTGTTTCTTCTGTTGTCCTACATCTAGTGTTATTCATTTTAGTTGTTTAAAACGCAGCCTTCACATATATTGTCTCCTTGCATATAAGACATTGCTGTACTTTGTAGCGCTGTCACTAGAGAGCAAGTTAATAGATGTTTCTAATATATGTAATATGTACATGTATACAGTATGTGTGTGTGTGTATATATATATATATATATATATATATATATATATATATATATTCCCTGTGTATGTTTCCCTTTGACCTCATTTTCATGCAGCAAATTATTTAGCTTTCCCTCTGTGACATTATGGGTTCAGTACACTTCAGTGGCTCCCGGAGTGTTCAATATTAGTAGTGTGAGTAATATATCTCCTTAGAGTGCTGATGCATCAATTCTGCATGTGCTTTCTATTTGTGCATTGTCTAAAGATAGTCATGCGTTTGGGAAAACCTATTCAGTAAAGAACTTCAATATAGCAAAAGCGATTATAAAAAAGAGAAACCAAATGTGTTTGCACAGAAGCATATAAGCCCAGCACAGCATAAATACCATATATCATGATTTTGGTGTTGATTTAAAGGGACATGTCATCAAAGTGTTACATCATTTATTTCTAAATATAGCCTTTTCTAGGTCCTAGTTCTAGTTCATAGCCAGAAACATTTTTTTTTATTTTTCACAAATATTAGGTAGCTGTTATTAGTAATTAACTGAGGGTTGTTTGTACCCTGTCATCGGTACATGCATCATAGACATTCAGATCCTTTTAATATAGCAGCATGTGATTTAAATGATTAGGGGCTAAAGTTTAGCCCCTATTTATTTAAATCACATATTGCTATTTTATTAATTAATACAACAGAAGATATATTTGTAAGCATTTGGGGCTATAGCAAGGTTTGAATTGAAGTATGTTGAATTGATGTCCAGTCTGTTCTTTTGAGAGCAATGCGTGGGTCCCTGGGGTGCCAGATGACTGCCCGACAATCGGGATCCCGACAGTCAGTATACCGGCATCGGAAACCCGACTGCTGGTGCTCCGGCAGGGAAGATCCTGACTGACAGGGTCTATTCTCCCTTGTGGGGTCCACCACCTCCATAGAGGGAGAATAGAACCTGTGTTGAGCCGCAGCGAGCCCGCAAGGGACTTCTTTGCGCTCGCCCCCCTGTTGTAGCACCGGTAGTCGGGATTGCAATATCTGTGTACTGACTGTTAGGATCCCGATTGTCGGGCAGTCATACCACACCCAGTCCCTGAGGGAGTTTACTCTGTATAGATGGACCCCCTTACCTAGGGGTCCTGTAGTGGTTGTGCCTACTATACTATAGTTGTTGCTGTGCTTGGTGGTCATTTTAATTTTTACAGGCATTAGTTTGTTTTGGTATAGAGTGGTAAACATTGGTACGGTTTGGTATAACGTTATTATCTTTTAATGTGTACAAAATAAGATAAATTATGTGAGAGTGGTGCAGGGAAGGGTAGAGCAATTATTTCGGATGGGAATGCTTAAAATGTTTAAGAATACTGTCAAGGTCTATGCACAAATAGTTTTGCATATACAGTAATTATCAAAAAATTGTAATGGTACTTTTGTGATATCCAAACATAGAGATATAGTTAAATAAAGCTTTATAGGTTGTGGTATTGTGGATTGAAGAGGAGAGGTATAATCTCTGCTTTACTAAACATATTGGTAGAGAGAAGAAAAGTTTGACATAAAAAACTTGCTAGGAAGGAACACGGTATAATGCACAGAAAATACAAATAATATTGAGGTTGAAGTATCTAGCATTGAAAAGAGGGGATAAGTGGAGGGATACATTCAATATCTCCCTTATGATGATTCCTGCTGACAAAAGACCAAGCCGGGCACCCCATTGGGAGAATCCTGACGGACTCCCTATGTACCCTAACCACCTAAACCTAAAACTCCATTGCGGCAGCCCAACCAGTCGCACTTGACTTCCAGGTACTGCACCTCATTTGATATACTGTATATTAATGCCTGCATGGTCAGCAAAGCACTGTGCTGCTCATGTTGTGGTTCTGCCAGTTTATCCAAGGTTATTGGAGGGAAATTCATGATCCTATTCAAGACAATGCTGGATTAAAGGTTAGTGGATCTCCCTTTTACTCCTTGCTTTCTTGCCCTTTTCTTTGTTCTCCTTCCTATACAGAAACCGATAAAGCATATTTTAAATGCAACCAAATACCCTCTCATGGTAAAACAAACACCCTTCTAGTCTGGCTACCATTATTATTATTATTATTGTTTATATGGCGCCACAAGGGTTCCGAAGCGCCTGGCAATACTTAGATGAGCGAAAAACAAGAAAATAATGAATTACAGTGCAATACAATTTAGGACAAGTACATGGTAATAAGACCGTTGCAACAAGGGACAGGAAACTGATGCAATTATCAGGGTTGGCAGAGATATATTCTAAGAAAAGCACATGATGAGACAGGGCCCTGCTCGTGAGCGCTTACGTTCTAAATGATTAACTCTATATGGATGTTTTACTGAATGGAACATATAATCTCTAAACGACATGATACCTCTAAGGATATGTGGAGAGTTTGTTCTCTTTGAATCTCACATTTTGGGCAGTATCCAATTAGCCCAATAATGTAACAATATTTTTTATCGGGCTATTAAAATAGGATCGCACAATAAAAGCCCATGTTCTTCTGAAAACACATAGATTCAGTGAAACTTGTGTGTTTTCCGCTGGAAAACACGGTCTGCTTTAGAGGATTTTTGCTTCACCTTTGCTCTAGCGAGCCAATTACTTGTGGTCCACAATCGTCAATATTTGGAAATCACCCTTTGTGGTTGAACCTCCTTTTATCTGCCATTTGATACTTTATTAACTATACCCTACAGGAAGAGTCTCCCAGGCCCAAAATACTTGAGACCAGCAGTATTTTGGATTATGGATTTTTCCAGTTTTTGGTATATTTGCATACAGTACCGTAATGAGAGGGATACAAGTCTAGAAATGAAATGCTTTTATGTTACTTATACACAGTCTAAAGGTATATTTATACAGGATTTTTAATAATTTTGTACAGGAAACAAAGATTGCAGGACAAATTTGTTCTCTAAATAGGCAAAACCATGTGGGGAAAATGTATTTACGTGAGTTATTTTGTTTCTGTGCAGGGTAAATACTGCTGTAAATACACAATAATAAGAAAAATCAGGCACTAATTTACGTAATAGAAAGGCTCTTATATACAATATATACACACTTATTATATTTTCTGAATAATTACTGTGTATTACAATTAAGAAGCAAGTTGCTGCTCCCAACAGGTATTCCGAAAACCTAAATTCAACACTAATAATAGTAGACTAATAACAAGAAGGGTAGTGGAGCGCTAGAGGTTAAAAATTATATATGTAAATAAAACTGGTGCTATTATCAATTGGGTATCACAAAATATAACAATATTTATTTTACATCTAATAACATAATATAGCCAATAGGTTATTGACCAATACACTTGGATAAATGTATTACTTATCAACAATAGAAAAAAAAAGAAATATAAAAATTCAAAGATAAAATTCAAAGATAAAAAGTGGACCGGGCAATATACTTGTCAGGGCTATTTTTCAGCAGGCTCCAGCAGGAACTGAGGCCCTTATTTTACTTCACTCTTTCTGACAAAACATTTCTTAGATGGACAAAACCATGTGCACTGTGGGTGAGGCAGGTGTAAAACCCCACCCAAATCTAATTATCTCTGCACAAGTAACACCTGCCTCACCTGCAGTGCACATGGTTTTGTCCATCTAAGAAATATTTTGTCAGAAAGAGTAAACTGGAATAAGGGCCTCAGTTCCTGCTGGAGCCTACTGAAAAATAGCCCTGCTTATTGTAGTCTCCCGCTTGTGTTTAATTCTGTGTAGACTTGCCCTCCTTAGTTCTTTACTGGGAATTGAAGAAATGGGTATCCATAAACCACGCTGGGAAGTTTGCCGCTGTGTTATAGTGTAGCTGTCTTCCAATTGAGTGACGGGCTCACAGACTGGTAGTAGGCATCCCACGAAATAAGATGGTGGTGGTGTCCCGAGAAAACTCTTCCAGTGTAGAGGCACAAAAGTCTCTAACAGATGGCAACAACTTTGTAAGCCATGGTGGGGGAGAGTTCGTATGTTATGCTCCAAGGTCATATGTTATGATCCAAGGTCAAAGCGATCCCTTTGAAAAATTTGCCAGTTTGGGTGACTAAACGCGTCAGAATACAGAGAATTCCTTACATTGGACCTTGGAGCATAACATACGAACTCTCCCCCACCACGGCAAGTTGTTGCCATCTGTTAGAGACTTTTGTGCCTCCTACACTGGAAGAGTTTTCTCGGGACACCACCACTATCTTATTTCATGGGATGCCTACTACCAGTCTGTGAGCCTGTCACTCAATTGGTAGATTTCCGCTACTTACATGAACGAAAAGTAGATCCGGAGTCACAAAAGTCTGGCCACCCCTGATCTACAGTATCTTAAATGATCTAGTGTTTGAAAAATGTTAGTCAGTCTCCAGGAATATGAATGCTCCTGATTTTCTGACATTTATATTACAGACAGTAAATGGGTCAGACTTGCCTTTTATTTTCAAGACCTTAGTGAACTCATTTGACAACCCAAACTTATTGAGGGTTTGTGTTTGAAAGGTTTTTTTGACATCTAAAGATAAAAGTTTGGATATATGTTTTCAAATGGGTTCAGACTAAAGTTCTCCACCATAAGAAGTCCATTTGATCTTAATGTATCAGGTTTGCACCATTGTTTTTAGCCTACTGCCAACATTTGTCACTATATAATAATCTGCATTTATAGTAGTAGAGAGATCAGCTGGTGGAAATAATGCTGGTATTTCCATATACAGATGTTTTCTGGTCTGTCCTCCGCACGTGGTACACATAACACATGAAAGATGCCGCTTCCCATATAATTCAGCCAGCACCAATCATCTTATTCCCCAGAAAATGCATCTAGTGCACACCAGTATGCGGATAAGATGCACATTCCCACTGTATTGCTTGATTTTACAGTCAAATTTTTTGAGAACCAACTTTTCCTAATGTTTATGTGTTTGCTGGTTGCTTCCACAGTGTACATTTTAATTGTAGTGATAATAAGATTTCTTCAACCACCACAATATGCTAAGCTTACTAGCCACAAGACTTGAGGGACTGTTCTGTACACCAGCCATTGGATTAGATTAATACAGCATATCCGCTACCAGTAAGGATTTTGTCTAGTGTAGACTGATTGTGCTTTGTCATTTTTTTTCTATCACTCTTCCCAAACTCTCCCGAGTTGCATCTCTTCTCAACTCAATCGCATATGTTACTCTATCCAGCTACCTGATTCATCTTATTCTCATCTATCCCTCCCATGTCCTACTCCCTGTTGGCTTAAATGAGAAGTGGGCACTCAGCAGTATTGAGGCAAAAATAGAAGGGTGGAGTGCTGGCGCTCAGGGGTTTTTTGTGGTTGGTTCGGTGTATTGTCAAATACTGGGAGCTAAAACTGTGGGCTGGGTGTTCTGCTGGTGGAAACAGGGGGCAATAACTGTGGGCTGGGTGTTGGTGTTGAAACTGGGAGCAATAACTGTTGGCTGGGTGTTGAAGATGAGAGTGACGGGAAGGCGATCTTTGACTAGATGATTGCAAGCTGTCCCGCGGTGAGGCAATGCCTGTTGTCTCCCCGATGGGTGATGGTGTTAAGGTATCTAGATCCCTTCACGTCAATCCTGGGGTTGGTGTATGTACCTCCGAAGACAACGTAAAACGGTTTAGGGTATGCAAGTTGTGTGTTGAAACGGTGATAGTATCTTACCGTGAGATTCCGATGTATCGGTGGATGTCGATGGTGTGTGCCTTCCCCAATCCTGATGCGTTGACACGGTTCCAGATTTTAGTGTGTCCGTGTAGTGGGTGGAAGGGGACTTATGGGGGTGCACGTATACAAATGAAAGAGGTGAGCTGGTGTATTTACAAGGTAAATTTATTGTGACTATTTACAGATCGAGTAACAATAAAGTTAGCAATGATAAAATTACCAGTAGCAACTGGAATAAGGAAGCATATATTGAAAAAGAGCAGGTATTACCATGAGTAGTGTAGCCAAACGCGTTTCATCCTTGGTGAGGATTTTTTCAATGGCAGACTGGTGCTGTGGTGTCCCAGGGTTTAAATAGGGTGGACAGTGATTGATACAGCTGAGGAGTCTGGTGTTCTTAATTAATTAATTCCGGGTGTGAAGGGAGTAATGCACCTGTGCAAACAGGCTGGGTGCTAGAGCCCGATGTGTGTGATACTGATTGCATGCACTGCGCAGGTGCAGGATATCAGGGATGGCGCCCGATTGTAGGTGATTTGAATGGGAACCTGGGGGTAGAGGAAGGAGCGGGAAAGGAGGGGGGGCGGGGGCGCGGAAAGGGGGTTGGAATCGATGGGCTGTGGGAGAGGGATAAGGGATTCAAGCTGAAGGAGGCAGAAAAATATATATATGAGGCAACTAGGGGTCTATGTTTAGACCTTGTGGGATCAGGGTTTGCATGTTGAATATCCACCTGCTTTCGACATGATTGATCCTCTGGATGTGATCTCCTCCACGCCAGAGTGGGGTGACTAGATCAATAGCAATGAATTTAAGTCCTTGGGGGTCACTATTATGCTGTAATCTGAAGTGCTCTGAGACACTGTGTTGTTGTCGTCCATTTTTTATATTGCGGATGTGTTTACTGATTCTGGTGTGCAGTTTGCGTATAGTGCGGCCCACATATTGTTTTTGGCAGGGGCACTCTAAAAGGTAGATGATGTTTTTGGTGTTACAGGTGAGGGTTTTGTTGATGGTGAACTGTTCTTTTGTTTGGTTTGATGTAAAAGTGCTTGTGGCTTTGGTTTGCCTGTATTGGAGTGTTTGGCAACTGTGACATTTGCCGCAATGAAAGAAGCCTTTACTGATGGCCTGTCCCTCTAGGGTGGTTTGTGTTAGTGTGTTGTTGGTTGTCAAATGGTTTTTGATGACTTGTCTCCCTATGTCCTTGGCTTTTCTAAAGACGATGTCTGGTTTTGGTGGGAGGAATGTTTGTAATTTTTCGTCTAGGTGTAGGAGATGCCAATGTTTGTAAATGATGGCTTTGAATTGTGGTGCTGCGTCAGTGTAGCCTGTTATCAAAAAGACTTTGTCATTGGTAGATGGGAGGGGATGTTTATCTTTGTACTCTAGGAGTTTGTGTCTATCTTTTTGTTCCAGGTCTTGGTAGGCTTTATTGACATTGGTGGCATTATATTTCTTTTCCAGAAATTGTTTTTGAAGGTCCTGTCCTTGTGTCTCATAATCTGTTAGGGTTGAACAATTGCGTCTGATGCGTGTAAATTGACTGCGTGGGATGCCGGCTATCCAACTTGGGTGGTGATTGCTATCTGCCCTAATATAACTGTTGACATCAACATTTTTATGGAATGTTTTGGTGTGTATTAGGTTGTCGCGGATGCTGATTTCTAGGTCGAGGAATTCTGCTTGGGTGTGACTGTAATGGGTGGTGAATTTAAGGTTCTTGTTATTGTTATTAATGTGTTCAAGGAAGGTTAGCAATGAGGGTTCGTCACCACCCCAAATGAACAACACGTCATCTATGTAACGGACCCATAGGACCAAATTCGCCTCCAGCTGCGCCCAGATGTTGACATTTTCCCAGTGGCTCATGAAGAGATTGGCGTAGCTGGGGGCGAACTTGGTCCCCATGGCTGTCCCGTGGCGCTGTAGGTAGAAGTCGCCCTCAAACCACATGTAATTGTGTTTTAATATGAATTCTATCCCTTGTAGGATGAATGTCTTTTGTGGTAATGCGAGTGTGGAATCCTGATTGAGAAAGTAGTCTATGCTCTCTAGGCCTTGCTGGTGATCAATAGCTGTGTAAAGCGAAGTGACATCACTGGTTGCTATGAAATAATGTTCTTGCCACTTGATTTGATTGAGAATGTTGAGTACTTGTGTGGTGTCTTTGAGGAAGGCCCTTTGTTCTGTCACGTATTGTTGTAGGAAGTGGTCGATGTATTGTGATAGGGGGGCAGTCAGGCAGTTTATTCCTGACACTATGGGTCTCCCTGGCGGTTTTGTTTGGTGTTTATGAACCTTGGGCAGGTAGTAGAATACAGGTGTGACTGGATTGGTGGGACTAAGAAAGTTGTGCTCTGCGGTGGTTAGAATGCCTATTGATTTGCCCTGGTTGAGTAGTTTGTTCAATTCAGTCTTGAAATGTGGTAGGGGATCGATCTTGAGTTTTGTGTATGTTTTGGTGTCTCCTAGGATATTGAGTGCCTCTGCGATGTAGTCGGTCTTGTCTAAAAGGACTATACCTCCCCCCTTATCAGCTGGTTTGATAACCAGTGACATGTTGTTACTAAGGTTTTTCATGGCTATGGACTCTGCTTTTGTTATGTTGTTGGAGAGGATGTAGAGGAGGACAACGCAAACACCCAAGACCACAAAAAACTAATGACACCCAACCAAAAGGCATCTTTAATCTAAGCAGTCACATACTCAGCACACCAGAAATCCTACTCCTAAATAAAGGATTAAAATTTGCGCCCAGTAATAAATTAAACAAATTCGATACCTACTTAGATGTCAAAAATTTCACTAGGAAATTAGCACTTAAAAAGTACTTCATGGGAACCAACCAAAACATCCGACAGACCCCACCAAGTGAATTCCAACACACACCGTTTAGGCCTCCATCTACATTTAATCCATCACATCTTAAAGGCAACCATATACATACATTCGAAGAAGCAGTAATGAGAGACATCAAAGCACTCAATCCACCCCCCAGGACCAAAAACAACATAACAAAAGCAGAGTCCATAGCCATGAAAAACCTTAGTAACAACATGTCACTGGTTATCAAACCAGCTGATAAGGGGGGAGGTATAGTCCTTTTAGACAAGACCGACTACATCGCAGAGGCACTCAATATCCTAGGAGACACCAAAACATACACAAAACTCAAGATCGATCCCCTACCACATTTCAAGACTGAATTGAACAAACTACTCAACCAGGGCAAATCAATAGGCATTCTAACCACCGCAGAGCACAACTTTCTTAGTCCCACCAATCCAGTCACACCTGTATTCTACTACCTGCCCAAGGTTCATAAACACCAAACAAAACCGCCAGGGAGACCCATAGTGTCAGGAATAAACTGCCTGACTGCCCCCCTATCACAATACATCGACCACTTCCTACAACAATACGTGACAGAACAAAGGGCCTTCCTCAAAGACACCACACAAGTACTCAACATTCTCAATCAAATCAAGTGGCAAGAACATTATTTCATAGCAACCAGTGATGTCACTTCGCTTTACACAGCTATTGATCACCAGCAAGGCCTAGAGAGCATAGACTACTTTCTCAATCAGGATTCCACACTCGCATTACCACAAAAGACATTCATCCTACAAGGGATAGAATTCATATTAAAACACAATTACATGTGGTTTGAGGGCGACTTCTACCTACAGCGCCACGGGACAGCCATGGGGACCAAGTTCGCCCCCAGCTACGCCAATCTCTTCATGAGCCACTGGGAAAATGTCAACATCTGGGCGCAGCTGGAGGCGAATTTGGTCCTATGGGTCCGTTACATAGATGACGTGTTGTTCATTTGGGGTGGTGACGAACCCTCATTGCTAACCTTCCTTGAACACATTAATAACAATAACAAGAACCTTAAATTCACCACCCATTACAGTCACACCCAAGCAGAATTCCTCGACCTAGAAATCAGCATCCGCGACAACCTAATACACACCAAAACATTCCATAAAAATGTTGATGTCAACAGTTATATTAGGGCAGATAGCAATCACCACCCAAGTTGGATAGCCGGCATCCCACGCAGTCAATTTACACGCATCAGACGCAATTGTTCAACCCTAACAGATTATGAGACACAAGGACAGGACCTTCAAAAACGATTTCTGGAAAAGAAATATAATGCCACCAATGTCAATAAAGCCTACCAAGACCTGAAACAAAAAGATAGACACAAACTCCTAGAGTACAAAGATAAACATCCCCTCCCATCTACCAATGACAAAGTCTTTTTGATAACAGGCTACACTGACGCAGCACCACAATTCAAAGCCATCATTTACAAACATTGGCATCTCCTACACCTAGACGGAAAAATTACAAACATTCCTCCCACCAAAACCAGACATCGTCTTTAGAAAAGCCAAGGACATAGGGAGACAAGTCATCAAAAACCATTTGACAACCAACAACACACTAACACAAACCACCCTAGAGGGACAGGCCATCAGTAAAGGCTTCTTTCATTGCGGCAAATGTCACAGTTGCCAAACACACCAATACAGGCAAACCAAAGCAACAAGCACTTTTACATCAAACCAAACAAAAGAACAGTTCACCATCAACAAAACCCTCACCTGTAACACCAAAAACATCATCTACCTTTTAGAGTGCCCCTGCCAAAAACAATATGTGGGCCGCACTATACGCAAACTGCACACCAGAATCAGTGAACACATCCGCAATATAAAAAATGGACGACAACAACACAGTGTCTCAGAGCACTTCAGATTACAGCATAATAGTGACCCCCAAGGACTTAAATTCATTGCTATTGATCTAGTCACCCCACTCTGGCGTGGAGGAGATCACATCCAGAGGATCAATCATGTCGAAAGCAGGTGGATATTCAACATGCAAACCCTGATCCCACAAGGTCTAAACATAGACCCCTAGTTGCCTCATATATATATTTTTCTGCCTCCTTCAGCTTGAATCCCTGATCCCTCTCCCACAGCCCATTGATTCCAACCCCCTTTCCGCGCCCCCGCCCCCCCTCCTTTCCCGCTCCTTCCTCTACCCCCAGGTTCCCATTCAAATCACCTACAATCGGGCGCCATCCCTGATATCCTGCACCTGCGCAGTGCATGCAATCAGTATCACACACATCGGGCTCTAGCACCCAGCCTGTTTGCACAGGTGCATTACTCCCTTCACACCCGGAATTAATTAATTAAGAACACCAGACTCCTCAGCTGTATCAATCACTGTCCACCCTATTTAAACCCTGGGACACCACAGCACCAGTCTGCCATTGAAAAAGTCCTCACCAAGGATGAAACGCGTTTGGCTACACTACTCATGGTAATACCTGCTCTTTTTCAATATATGCTTCCTTATTCCAGTTGCTACTGGTAATTTTATCATTGCTAACTTTATTGTTACTCTATCTGTAAATAGTCACAATAAATTTACCTTGTAAATACACCAGCTCACCTCTTTCATTTGTATACGTGCACCCCCATAAGTCCCCTTCCACCCACTACACGGACACACTAAAATCTGGAACCGTGTCAACGCATCAGGATTGGGGAAGGCACACACCATCGACATCCACCGATACATCGGAATCTCACGGTAAGATACTATCACCGTTTCAACACACAACTTGCATACCCTGAACCGTTTTACGTTGTCTTCGGAGGTACATACACCAACCCCAGGATTGACGTGAAGGGATCTAGATACCTTAACACCATCACCCATCGGGGAGACAACAGGCATTGCCTCACCGCGGGACAGCTTGCAATCATCTAGTCAAAGATCGCCTTCCCGTCACTCTCATCTTCAACACCCAGCCAACAGTTATTGCTCCCAGTTTCAACACCAACACCCAGCCCACAGTTATTGCCCCCTGTTTCCACCAGCAGAACACCCAGCCCACAGTTTTAGCTCCCAGTATTTGACAATACACCGAACCAACCACAAAAAACCCCTGAGCGCCAGCACTCCACCCTTCTATTTTTGCCTTTGTACCTACAGGGGAACCGAGACTTTTCCCCAAGGAGTGCGGGCCGCTAGGGGTCTCCACCCTCCGAGCGCTGTGCAGTCCCCCTTGTTCTTACTCAGCAGTATTGAGACGCCCATCAGCTTTACCACCATGGTTCACACAAAGACGCAGACATTGGCTGCACCATTGGACTTTGGAAGAACCTTATGGTTACGCAGAATATCGATCTGTCAGAATTTGACACTGAAGTGCCTATTGATTCAATCCACCCCCCAATTGCCACCTAGACAAAAGGGATGCGTGCGCAATATGACTTGGACACCTGCACATTAGTGAAACATTGGCCATTGTCTGATATCATTGGTTCTGTCTTTTAACTATCTTGAACACGTGAAATCCCTGTATAGTTGTAAGATGGGCCTAGCAAAATATACAGTTAAGTCTGTCACAGCAGGCTATTTTGTTCATTATTTATTCATACATACAGCTAGTCTGTCTTGCTTTTATGAAGATTATATCACCATATTTCATCACTGAATTGTTAGAGCATTGCCATTCTTCTCTGCCCTCAGTTGAGGAGCACCTGTCTTTTGCCTGATTCAGCTCTTTCCCACAGAATGCCTATGAGCGCTGACAGCTAGCATAACGTTACTAAAAATCACACACTGGGTTATGTGCAGCCGCTTTCATACTGCATTTCTGTAAAACAATACATTTATTTTCAAACTTTAAAACCAGATTTTGCAAGATATTATTATTCTTACCTAAGGCACCGCAGACACACAGAGGATTTTTTATTCTGCTTTCTGCAAACAGCTAGGTATTTGTGTGTCAATTTCATGGCTACGTTCCCTAAAACTTTTCCTGCAGAGAAACTTTTGGCCTCCCAATTAATGCACACCTGCCTGGAGGTGGTTCTCCTGGGGATGTGACTTTTCACTCTCTGTCCCTCTTTATTTTTTTGTATACACTAACACATTTCTGTGTCAGGGTTATATGGATTGAGAGAGTGACTGGTACCCAAGATAATAAGCAAATACCCTCTTGAGAGGTGCAACATTTAGTTTTAAGTGGGTTTAGGAAGTCGCTCCGTTAATGAGTAGTGAGATCGTTTGCTTCTTGTTCTCTGCTGAAAATGTGTCCTAGAGAAATGGTTACACTTACTGTATGTCAGATATCTGAAAGGATTACACTAACAAGCCTCAAAGCAGTACTTCAGGACTCTGCTGGAATTCCTCTGTGACAGACTATGAACATGCAGAGGTCAGCAAACTAAAATAACAAATGCAAAGTCCCGGGGAAAGAGTAAGTATCTATTATCTGTGAAATCCCATGTTCTGTGTGACCTTTACCGACTCCGGCGTATTGTAACTCTGAGAAGAAGCATCATTTTTCATTGCTGTCAGTGCTCCAAATCAAAGTCGCTCTCCAAGACTACAGAAACACCTTCAGTGCAGGTGTCAGGGCATGTATGCAGCTTCACATAAAACATATGGATTATGGCAAGTTATGTCGTTACCAGAACAAGTAATAAATGAAGTGGTCTCTTAATATTGGGGGCGTTTGTCACATCAAGGTTATGTAAAATTCCATTCTTTGTTGAGCCAGTTGGAGACTAATAAACTATGTGTATACATTTCTTTTATTGCAATGCAAAAAGAATAATCTGATGCAATCGCATTAAAATGACTGGAAACATAGAGGTCCATTTAGTGTGTGTCTGCGATAACAAACCTCGTATTGCCATATTGAATTTGAAAACGTAGTCGCGCCCAGGGTCTCGGTGTTGCTAGGTCGCCCTAATCACTATGGTCCTACCATTACATTCTATTCTTATTGCTATTTGTCACACTTTTAGCTTGGATAGGCTATTCATTGTTTTTCTTGTTCCCATTGTATGTTGCTGTAATGTTTTTGGCCGTTTCCATATTGGCTGTGAAACTTGCCCTCAATTTCTTTGATTATGGAAACTGTTAAAAATTTGTGTCTACTGTCTAAGCATTGTGTCTACTGTAATTATACTATTGGTGCTCACCTTCTCACTCCCCAAACCCCCCACCTTGTACTTTTGTTTTGCATTGTTTTGTTAACCCCTTCCACTTGCTGGGATGGAGAGGAATCATACAAGTACTCATTTTATCTGGTCTTCCTTTTTCCCCAATTGTATGTAGGATTATTGTTGCCAAGTCTCTAGTCTGGTCCCTGACAGTGCAGGTTGTTATGGTATACAGGCTTCAGCACAGATGGTTAAAACAGAATAACTGAGATACTAGGTAACTTGTATGAAGGCATGGATAACACTGGGAACCTGGGCTGTTGGTGTTCCCTGATGACTGCCTGCCAATGCCTGATATAAAGCATATCCTATCGCACATGTGTCAGTTTTCCCATATAGGACTTTCTACCATAGTGTAACCTTCATAGTGCGCCCACCTTGGCTTGGATGAGTCAGACTGTTGTGTTATTACCCTACTTCAAGCGCTACCATATTTTGGAGCCGATTCAGGATCGCTCATAGTGATCCGAATTCGACCCTGGTTCAGATGGTCGGAGTTTGCGCATGTGCAAACCCCAACAAATAAATGCTTTGGCGAGTTACACATTCACCGAGCCATTTGCGGTAGGGACGGAGGGCCAGGGCCATAATGGGAACACCCAGCGTGGGTATTCGGCCTGGCGGTGGCTCAGGCTGCGAAGTTTGCAGTCTGAGCCAACGTCAATAAGGGCCTTTGTCTAATCTGTCTGCATTATGCCTTTTTTGCTCACTATGTGTTCTTCCTTTGGTCTTTACTTGCTGTAATATATAACTTGCTGTATTATAAAATTTTTATATATATATATATATATATATATGTATTATTTTTTTATATTTATTTATTGTCTGGAGTAGTGCTGGAGAAAAGCTCTGTATAAATAAAATTATTGTTTTATTACTGTGCAGATTTTTCATAACCCACACCTTTTATATAACCTTAATTTCTCCTTTCTGATTCGGTCAATATGTATATTTGGAGTTGGAGGATTGTAGCGTGTCTTATTAAAATTATTTCATTTCCTAAACTGATTTTCCCCATCCACGTCCTCTTGCTCTCTAATAAAGATAAGTAGCTCATTCCACTTTTAGGCTTATTTTGGAATAGAAAACACCCAAGCATTGATCAAAAAAAATGGTAACAGACTAAAGCCAGTGGGGGATTCATTTTCCCAGCATCCAGTTGTACTTATGTTTCCTTCATACTCATGATCAGTAAATCCTTTGGCACACAGAAGATACTGTATGGTATATATGGTGGCACAAATTTGGGTTGAACACATATAAATCTCTTCACCATACCTTTCTATCTAACTCAGATTTTTAAAACGGACAGGCTTCTTTTAATATATGGTGCACACAGTAGGTGGGTACTGTGGGCTCACTTGTCCAAAAGTACACCAAGGGCCCTTTCATGTTCCAGGATGCTACATTTGCAGTTTACAGTACCTCCTTGACTTTTTGCAATCCCAACATTATCTCCGTCATGCGGACTCTCTTGTCCTCATACTGGGATAATCCATTAGATACCCTTACAAAGTCTACCCCTAACAGGTAGAGCGACTTAAACAATTTACCCTGGTCTCAGCATCACTTTCATACCTGAAAATTCTTCTGCGAGTCTTACCCTTGGGCTTCTCGACTCTCCAATTGATCTACTTCAATCTCACCCTATCCTTCGTATTCTTACACATATTATATAGGGCTTATTATCCCCACATAGAAGATTTCTGATATGAGTTCACCAAACCCTAATTGCAATAAGTGTAGAACTCAATACCTATAGCACTGCCTTTAGACATGTCCAATAATCCATGGCTTTTGACATCAGGTTCATACCTATTCAATAGATAAATTGGCCAGTTATACCCCTTTTACAGAATGGTCTTCACGGACAAAGATTCCATAGGAGAAAAGAGATCTTTGATATACAAAGTCCAATTCTATCTGTATCAACCTACTGTATGTGAAAGGTGGTTAGTGTGCCAAAGCACTGCCTGGGATAAATAAGCTGCATAAAAATATAAGCAAACATTTGGCACCCCTAAATACCCTGGGCGGGATTCTCTAAAATCCGCAGCCCAGTATCGCCGGCATTTGCATTTCTAATGACCGCATATTCTCTAAAATATGCGGTCATTAACGCAAGGGACAGCTCTTGCGGTAAAAGCTGTCCCTTGCGATGCGGCGCCGTTGCTGGACTTCCGGGTCTATGACCCGGGAGTCCGTCTGCGCATGCGCAGACCGACGCTCCGGCCGCGGGGCATGCTGGGAGGGATCCGTGACGGATCCCTCACACAGCGCTGCGGTAAGAAGCCCATAGGCTTCTGAAGGGGATCGCCAGCTTTTTCTGGCGATTCCCTCCGCAGCGCTGACACTGCGAAGGGGGGTTAGAGAATACAGAAATGCGGTAAAAACCCCGATAACGCATTTCTGTGATAGAGAATCTCGCCCTATGTCTGCAACACTATTTTACAGACTTAATTGCATTTTCTCCCTTTCATTTTCACATTATAAAGCTAAACTGCATTAATTGATTAGAATGAATTTGGTCCGAGTTAGTCAAAGAACATAAAACCGGGGAAAAAAAATCCTATGTAGGAACTAAATAGCTACACTTTTTACCCCAACGAATTCCCAAATCCACCTCCGTTTACAGAATTAATCATGGTGTATGTTACAAATTGTGGCCAACGATCTCCCTATACAATTTTGATGTGTTCTTTAGTCTTGAACTTCATTCATTATTGGCTGAGTTTCTCAGGGCTGGGGTGGGGTAGATGGGGGTGAACCTTTTTTTCTGTTATCTCTTAGTGCTATTATAACCAAGATCTACATGATGGAGACTAAGGGGGGTATTCAATGTTTAGGTCACGGCGGTCGAGCTTGCTCGACCGCTGTGACCCTGTTTCGGTCTTGGTCAGCTTGACCGAGAACATGCAGGTGGGATTCAATGTCCCGCTTGCCAGGGACCGAGAAGGGGGCGTGGTCGCCAGTTGCGGCCGGGAAGAGGCGAGCTGCAGACGACAGCTCGTCACTTCCCGCCCGTTCTCGGCAGAACGAGCCCGACAGCTAGTGAAGTCGGGCTCGTTCTGCAGAGAAACCCTGCTCAATGCTGTCTAGGAAGACAGCATTGAATAGGGCCCGGCAGGGGACCTAATGGTTTATTGCTTGATTATCAACTTTATATATTCTATGTAATACATAATTCTCTGTGATTATCACTGTCCTTGTCAAATGTACCTTTAATCCGTACAATGTCTGTGTATGTGACACTTGATGCTTCAATGAAAAGTAAAAAGAAAAAAAAGATAATGTAGCCTCTGGAGCTGTATAGTACCGAATTCCTTGGCCATACATGCTGGCAGACAGTCCTGAATACATTTGCATGGGAGAACTGGTCTGGTGTTGGGTTTCCAGTTCCATTTCCAACAAAAAAGTAAAGTCTCTAAAGTATTTTTTCATGTAAGAGTCCTGTGTTGTTGCCATGCTAATGCAGCAATTATGGGATGCACAGTTGTCCTTGTTTAATAGAATGGGAAAGGCTCAGCCAGAAAGACTTTGTGAAAGATCTCACCGGCCTGAAAGCTTTTTTTAAATGGAGAACAATAGGGGCTCTCCCAATAATAAAAATATCTGGTTATGTAGTAAACAAGTTTTCTGAAGTTTGAAAAATTTCTGATGAAGAAACACGAGTGTGTTAGTAAGCCTGTGTTAAGCATATGGGTAGATCATCGACTGTTTGTATTCCTTGTTTCCATAGCTATGTATATTTAGTATAAACATTTCCATCACATGCATGAGGTGCTAAGATTTTCAATGATGTTTTTGACTAAACCTTAAAGCCAAGTCACCTGATTTCAACTTTTAGTTAACTCCTGCGCCCTCCCGTAAACGTTAACTCATCCCACTCTTCAAGGTTCTTGGTTCTCTGGTTCCCATTGCAGCAAAGATGCTGTCTGGTAAACCTCAAACTGTCAAAAAAAAAAAAAAATGTATGTATGTACGTGTTTGAGCTTGTACCTTGAACGTATTTTAATCCAGCTGTTTAAAGATTTATTTTGTGGTTGACTGGTGCTTTTGCGACTGTTAGTATGACAGTCTGTTCCCATTTACAATATGATTTTCTTCCCTTGTGTGATACTTCTTTATTAGAGCACTTTGATACTTTCACTGTGACCGATTTCTATTGAGTCCACAAAGTACATTTCTGTTCGATTTGTTCCAATGTTCAATATTATTTTGTATTCCACATTGTAATGTTCTAATAACTTGTTTTGCTTTTATTATAGTAAATATAATTTTATTCAGTCTGCTTTTACAAATGTTTACATTCTACAGGGTTAAACCGCTAAATTCAGCTAAATTTACGAAGGACCTGCTTCTAGATAGATATATACAACATGCTTTTGCTTTTACAAAGAATTAGTTTTGTTCTTCTACTCTGCTGGGCTATACAAAGCATCTCTCATTCAAAGCACTTATTAGTGTATTGATAAACTGTGCAGAATATGAAATGGATTCAACACTCTATCAAATCTGTGTAAACAGTGATCAGCCAAGTTTGAAATTGCTAAAAGAGAAGTGCAAACTTTGAAGCTTATGCCAGCATGACAATTATGCCCTGTGATATTTTCATGCCACTGGATAAAAGAAATGGAACCAACTACAGTATGTTACAGCCATAATCATTTCTGTTTTGCATGGAGATAGATGCATGTAGCTTGCTAATTAACTCTGTGCAAGACTCAATTCACTGCAGATTTAAATATTCATATTTTTCAAAAAGAAAGTGTGTGGTTCGACATTGGAATAGCAGTTATTTATTAAAATAGATATGTTTCCACATAGGATATGAGTATAACTTTTTTTACAATTCAATATAATTTATGCAAGAAAAAGGAATTGCATTCCAAAGGGCCTTACCCTTGGGTAACTTCTGACTTCTACCTCACCTTACTACCAAGTTAAGGATTATTTGTATATAAATGGCGCACGGGTGCGGCTCTCGGAATTCAGTTGCACGGAGACGTTCAACAACGTTTCAGGTTATGAAAAACTGGGTACTTGTGTACTAGCACGGCGCCCATCGCATCGCACACCATAAGGCATGCGACGCGATGGAAGGTGATGTTATACAATTTTAAATTTTATACCATCGCATTGTATGGCATTGTATACCATTCTATCGCATATACAATGATATGCGATTTAAAATTGTATAAGCACCCTAATGGGTTTTTCCATGTTAAAAGTGGCCCTCTATTAAATGTGATGGGTGCTTAGTATGTTAAAAGCACCCCCACTATCAACGCCAACCCGAAGCATGGCGAGCGGCAGCGGTACGCGTCCTACGACCATTTCATACCTCCACTAACCACGTCGGCGTGGAGTTGATTTTATATAGTGTGGCGAGCCACCGAGCCCGAAGCGTGGCGAGCGGACGCGGAATACATGTAAAGTATTACGCGTCCCATCGTGGGGCTCGCTGCACTCGCCACGCTTCGAGCTCGCTGCGCTCGCCACACTATATAAAATCAACTCCACACTGACGTGGATAGTGGGGGTATGAAAAGGTCGTAGGACACATACAGCCGCCTCTCGCGCTCGCCACGCTTCGGGTTGGCATTCATAGTGGGGGTGCATTTGACATTGTAAGCCCCAATTAGGGTGCTTATACAATTAAACATTGCATAGGGGGCTTATACAATTTAAAATCGCATCGCAGTGCATCGGGTGTATGCCATGCGATGGCATGTGATGCGATTATATGTCGTGCGACCTAATGTCGTGGGCGCCGTGCTAGTACACAAGTACCAAAAACTGTTTTCAAGTTACATAAATACATGAAAATGACAGACATTTATACTTACAACTTGCCGCCTGCTTTGTGGAGGTGCTCGTCATTGGGGGACCGCCCATCCGTCCCGCCCTGGGATGGCGTCACTCCGTTAGCCCAGCATCGCCTCTACGCAGCCGTTACCTAGGTGATGGATGTGCTGCAGACAAACAACACCGTGTTTACATAAGTGCATAAAGAATAAGTGTATAAAACAAATAATCAGCGGATAAAACGACATGGTGGACATGCTGGTATAATCTGCATATAGTAAGGGGTTTTTAAACAATTACCCCAAGCTAAAGTAACGCAATACAGAGGACCTAATAAAGAGAAGAATGAGGATATACTAACAGTGGCCTCTGCAAATGCTTTGAAAAAATAGGTTTATAATGTATTAATAACAATAACATACACTATACAAATCAGATTATTTAGTCTGAAGGAAACATCCGTATGAGATGCCTTCATTAAGGCCCCTAGGGGCGATTTGCATTGAGTCTGGCAATCCACCTACTTTCACATTGTAAAAATTTCAAACCTCGATTGCCACCCCTAATGGATGGGGGTATAAAATCGATCATACGATACCGTAGTGAATTAGGTGGATGCCTTAGAGTTGCAAAATGGCGAGCTACTGGTTGCTCGCTTGAACCATTTTCAATGTCATTTCGGATAGCCAACCTGTGTGCTGCCATTCTATCCTTGAATCTACACTCCATTTTGCAGATGTACACTAAGCCACATGGGCAGATAATCTGGTACACCACGAAGGTAGATTTTTTTTCACTGTGTGAGGGTGGTGAAAAGTGTCTCCAGCCAGTAAAAACTGGCAAGCCACACAAACACAACGAAAGCAGCCAAAACGGTCTGTTGGCAGAAATGATTTGGACCTTTTAGAACTTTTTAGAAGGTTCTTACCTATTGAATAACAAGGCATAAAGCCGTGTGTCGGCTAAGCCCAATGTGTTATCTGAGGTAATAAGCAGCCAATGTTTTTTAGCAATTTTATGTACATTGGTGGATTCTGTGTGGTATTTGTTAACCTACGGAAATACAGATCTTAGCTCCTCTCTTTGCGGGGTGCCTTAAGATCCTAACAAAGAATTGCGATATGACTGCAAAGCCCTATTGTTTGACTCGAGTAATGTTTTCAAGGAATAACCTCTTCCTAGCAATTTGTCAATAAGATGACAAATTTGCAATACTGCATTGGCATGGTCACAGTTAATCCTAATAATACGGACCATTTGAGAGTAGGGTAGCCCTCTAATGCAGTAGGATGGCAACTGCTACTCTAGCTTTCAATAACTGATTCTGGTCGGTGGGTTTTGTAAATACTGTAGCATTTAACCGATCTTCAGAAATGGTGACTGACCTCTAGAAAATGTATTTCTTTTTGGCTCATAGAAAAATTAAATTTAATAGGACCTGCTAGTGAGTGGTATTCTTGTAAAGCTTATTCAAAGCTTTCTTTGGACCCTCGCCATATTAGAAACAGGTCTTCAATGTATCGACCAAACATAATGATATTTTATGACATTTTAGGGTTAGAATAAAATACACTTTCTTCTACGACAAACATTACAATGTTAGCATAACACGACGCTGCGATAGATCCCATAGCGCAGCCCCATGTATGCGGGAAAAACATATCATACAAGAAGTATTGATTGTATAGTATTAATTCTAACAATTCTGTGATAGACCGAAATTGGCATACTGCTGATAGACCGAACTCATGAGGGATAGACGTGTACAGGCTGACAACGTCTACCTCTATGAGCCAGTCACTATCAGCAGCGATGGGTATATCTTTTTTAATTTTTGGACAAAAAATGTCCTGTGTCAAGCAAAAAGCTAGATTCCTGGACAATGAGCGGTTGCAAAAACACTGCCGTTGGTTAGTAGAGGGAGCCTCTAGCGGCAATAATTGGATGCCCGGGGATTTTTCACAGTTCTTGTGGATCTTCGGGATTGTATAAAAGAGTGGTACCATATGATGGTCAGGTACTAATGTGCTAATCCATTCTTCTTAAATGAGATCCACTGCTGCAGCTTTTTTTTTTTTACAAAATTATAAACTTTTTTTGTACAGAGAGATGTTGGATCACGGGGCAGAAGTTGATATACATCTGTATCACTTAATTGAGTTTCCGCTTCCAAACGGTAGTCTTGCAAAACAATCCCGCCCCCTTTGTCTATTGCAGGTCTATTAATCAACCTTTTATTCTGTGAAAGTGATTTCAAGGCTGCCCTTTCCAGCGGGGTTATGTTGGGATGTTGTACTTGAGGTGTCTTCATATACTCCATGACATCTTGATCGATCATCCTCATGTACGTTTTGATGCTGAAGTTGTTAGATAGTGGGACAAAGGTAGATGGCGGTGCAAATTTCTTTCATTTGTCTGGGAGAGGTGATGGTGCTGATGCTTGACTTTTTCAAGTCACAGATGGTCTTGAATGAAAAAACTCTGAGTTTTTTTAATTTTCTATGCAACGCATTTTTCTCTATGTTCCATTGAAATGGATCGAACTGTGAAGAAGGTACAAATGAAAGTCCCTTGCTCAATAGGTGATAGCTCATATTAAGACAGGTTGTAGATGGGGTTTATTTCGGCCTGGGTGGTCGGCCGGCTCTGCCCCTGCCTTTTGTTTTGTCCACTGCGATTATTTGTATATATGTATATTTTTTACTTGCTTTTTATTGCTGATTTGCTCCTTTTTGGTTTTATATTTTCCCTCCCATATCTTTTATATATATTATTCCATATTATTCCTGTCAAAGCAGCTCCCGACGTTCCGATCTACACCCACCAGCCCTCACCATCTGCCGAATGGGGCGTGAACATGTCAGAGATGTTTGCTCTCTCTATTCTCAGCAATGGATGTGCAAGCTTGTGAGATGCTCATGCGTCCACATCCGCCAGCGCACACCATCCACCAGATAACAGCGGATGGCACGCTGGCAATCACTGGTAAAGTGATAAATGAGATATATGTTTGTCCCTGGTTTCTCGCCTATGTATTTTGCAACCCAAAGATGATGTTTCCTGCTAATCTAATGCTGCCGGCACTCCACAATACAAATACACCTAGTTCTCGGTGCCAGAAAAAAATAATACACAGTTCCAACTCCTGCAGGAATAAACGGCACTCAAAAGTGTGTATTAGGTATACATAGGGAACGTTTCAGGGTATCAACCCAGTCCTCAGCCCCAACCTACAGCAAAGAGACACCCAAATACAATACATGCTTATACTAACCAGCGCCCCGGCATTACCAGAGCCACCATCTGCTGACCAAAAGTGGCACTAGGCACTGTGCATGTATGTGCGTGAGTGTGTATATGTGTGTGTGTGTGTGTGTATATATATATATATATATATATATATAGAGAGAGAGAGAGACATGATATCCAAAGGATATAATAGGCAGCACTCCTTGTTAGAAAGCAAAGTCACTTTATTTCATGTGACCATACTTAGACTGGGATGCAACTGATGGCAGTATCAAGCGTTTAGAAAACATGGGACATAGTCATATTCAGCATATACTGTATGGCAGTCTACAAGCCTACGTTTCGGCTTATCCAGCCTTCATCCTGGACTGACCCACAGTAAATGAGTGCACCAGCCCAGTATATAGCTGTCACCAAATTGAATAACAACTGTGTGAAAAAACAAACTGATCAATCATAGGGTTCACTAATGCATAAGGACGCCCACCGGATCTTCATATAAGGAGTATCCGGAATGAGCTCCAATAACAGAGCCCCAGCCACAGCATACCTCCGTGTGCGCGTCAGAGCTTACTGCTGGCTTAGCAACCAAACGCTGAAGCCACGTACAGTGGTGAAGCAATCGCACATGCGCACCAGCTCTCTCTGCGCCAGGAAACTGCCGTCTCAGATATCTGGCACCATCCATCGAGTGACGTGGCCACGCAAGTATATCACCCTGGTAACCCGCAGCAACTGTCAGCGCGGATTCAGTATTAAATCCCGGCGGTCAGGATCCCGGTGTTCGAAATCCCGACAAGGGGGGGTGTGGATCGCCCCCCCTTGCGGGCTCGCTGCGCTCGCCACGCAGCGGAACCGGTGCCTTGCTACGCTCGGCACACTAATTTATTTTCCCTCCGAGGGTGTCGTGGACACCCACGGTGGGAGAAAGTGTCGGGATTTCGGCGTCGGGATTTTGAACGCCGGGATCCTGAGCGCTGGGATTTGCACTGCATCCCGCCAGCGTACTACTGTACCGCTAACAGAGACGGGCATCATCGGGGCACAGAAGTAAGCATGCCATATCAACTACCCGATGGGGGACCTCAATCAGTAAATTAGACCAATGATGGAGCATAAGTTCATATATCTAATGCGGTCATATTTCATAAATAGATGGGAAGTGCTGCACCAAGACACAGGGCAGTCCAAATAAATGCAGAAGTCCAACCCTTAGAAGATCAGTTGCTTAATAACTAATATACAAAAATCATAACCACTGTACAAAATATATAAACATAAACAATTTGTGCCTATCTCCCCCCTCCTCAGCAGGGGTATATGATCCATAACCATATAGGTGAAGTCCATCAAGAAATGTCCAGCTTTATGGTAATGTCATGCCAACCGGGAGTGTTACAGCATCAACACCATTGAGGGCTTTCTTAATTGAAGACCTATGCATCGCTATGCGCTCTTTGGCCATTCTAATGGTCTTCCCCAAATAGATTTTTTCCGCAGGGGCATGAGATAACATAGATAATGAACCTGGATTCACAATTGAGTCGATGGAATACTTTATATTATAATCCAGTTATAGGATGAGTAAAGTGTGTACCAATAGTTAGATATGAACAGTTAGCACAAACAGTGCATTTGTATGCTCCTGTGGGTCTTCTAAGCCAAGTCCTATTAGTGTTAGTTGATGGACTGATATCAGAATGTGTTATCCTTTGTTTAATATTCGGGCTACGTTTATAGCTAATCAAAGGCAATTGCCCACAGTCCGCTCCAATTACAGGGTTTGTGCTAATGATGTGCCAGTGTTTCATAATGGCTGCTTCAACAACTGCGATGTCTTTGCTCATACTGTTACCTACCTGGCTGCTGCAGTGGCGCTGCTGATGGCTGCCTAGGCGCTGTGCAGCTTGGCGTGTATTTGTTCCCTATGTGATAACTGTACTGTCCCTGCTCATACTGTTACCTACCTGGCTGCTGCAATGACCAGTGGCGCAGCTGATGGCTGCCTAGGCGCTGTGCAGCTCAGTGGGTATGTGTTCCCTGTGTGATATTGTACTGTCCCTGCTTATATTGTTACCCACCTGGCTGCTGCAACGTCCAGTGGCACAGCTGATGGCTGCCTAGGCGCTGTGCAGCTCAATGGGCATGTGTTCCCCGCATATAATGTTTCAATTTAATGTATGTATGTCGTCCCCATCCCCCCCTCCCTGGTTGATGCTGCACTGTAAATCCACAAAAAATTCCTAGTGTGCGCAAGCATACATGGCCAATAAAGTTGATTCTATTCTATTAATTGTACCTGACATTGTTGAGTATGTAGTGGGAAATGCCATTCTGTCCATATGTTTAGATTTAGAACCTGTAGTCAAGAGTGTTTCTCTATCCAGGTCAAGACACTTTTTAAAAGCCATATCGACTTCAGCTCTATCATAGCCACGGTCCAAGAATTTTTGTGCCATCAGTTGCAGATCCCTTTGTAAATCCTCCTTCTCCGAGGTGATACAAGTCACTCTGATCAACTGGGAGAAGGATAGGCCCATCTTCAACGGTGCTGCATGGAAACTTGAAAATGCTAGCAAAGTATTCTTATCAGTTTTCTTGGTAAAGATTTTAGTAACCTATTTGTCATGTGTAGCTGTTACTGTAACATCACAGAAGTCCATAGTTGTAGGATGACATTTTTGTGTGAATAGAATTTGTCCGGGTAGGTGATTTAGATGATCAATAAACTCTTCCAATTGGGTTTGACTACCAGTTCAAATCAAAAAAAGGTTGTCGATGTACCTACTGTAAAATGCTATGTATTTTGAAAACGTGGGATTTGACATAATGAAAGTCCTCTCATAGCTGTACATGAATAAGTTTGCATATGACGGGGCCATGTTTGACCCCATCAATGTTCCTGATAGCTGCAAAAAAAATGCGTTATTGAACAGAAAATAATTAGGTTCTTATGTAATATAAGATTCATCAGCAAAATGAGGTAATCAGTCGGTGGACCTGTATAATGGGGACTTTCCATAAAAATCACTCGTACAGCAGCTGTACCCTCTTCGTTGGAGGTAGAGGTGTACAGACTGCTGACGTCTAAGGTTACTAGAAGGCTATTGAGTGGTGGTCTCTCTGTCTCAGGCTCTCTTTTTTTTTTTGTCTTCCAATATAAGTAGTTTAAAAGGGCCAAGGTTTAATGGTCCGTTTATCAAGGGAAAGAAATCCAACTCTGCATCAACATCAAGTGCAAAAATGTGGAGAATAAAACCTCAGCAGGCAATTGGCTATTAAACCTGGAACTTTTCCACTACTGTATTAGAAGTGTGGTAAGTGCCATTTTATCCCTGTTTAGGGGATTCTTCTGACTACTATTGAGTACTGTTTTGCAGCATTAATCCTGAATTGCACACCAGCGGATGACTCATGTTGGGTGAGATTGTGAAGCTGTGGATACTTAACTATCTATCTATACAGATCGAGAGAGAGAAAGAGAGACATTTCTGCATTATCTTGCTCAATTTGAAAAGTTTTGTGGCGCGCATCAGGCAGACCGCAAACAACTATTGCAGTCATACTCAGTGGCGGCCAGTAATTAATTGAAATGCAATATTCACAACGATGTCCATGCATGCATCAGACTTCTTCAAGCCATCAAATCTGCCAGTGTGCCTCTAAATGCCTCTCAGACCTCACCACATTTCAGATAAATGCCCCACAGTCTGCCACATACACTATGCCTTCAGACCACCCCACATGCTCCTTAGAATGACCATCAAACCGACCCACAAACATTGTATATGGCATCACTCTCTTCTGCACACAAGCACAGTAACTATATGTTGTCACAGTCCTATGTGTTCTCACACATTTGCAATGCAGGTCAGTGACCAGTACCTTCACCCTGCTCATGGCGTACGTGTTGCACTTAAAGCCTACGGTCCACATCACTACCATGTTTTATATCTTCAGTGTAGTCCTTGTGATACCTGGTAAAAACTCTCCAATGATTAACCATAATACTGCAGGGTCCCGCCAAAGGGAAGTCACTCTCTCCAAAGCTTTCTCATCTTCCTCTGCTTATTTGGTGGCCAGTTGGCTAGCCTGTTTCAGAGCATCAGATTGTCTTGTATGGATGGTGCTGACGTTTGGCTAGAATGTGTTTTATGGGACTCAGTGCTTTTTTAAATTTATTTCAGGTTTTTTTTTTAAGTTGCTTCAATCATTGTGGTGATTCAGCATATATCACTGATCGCCAAATATCTCGTAGCATGCATGCATTGACCCTGAAACTACACGGTTGGTGGGGAGCATTGTGGGGATTCAGTCCAGACAATGCTGGCATGTCAAGACCTTTTGCAAGGTGGGCCAGGGTGGCTGTGCGACATCACTAGCAGGCACTGCAACCCTGAACATGGGGGCCCAGTGCCTACCTTCACTGCTAGGCTGCGCAGGCAAGGAGCTACTGTACCCTTCATATGCGAGCACTTCGCTGCATAGCAAAGCACTAGCATGTTATTGGTGGGTAGAAACTGGCATGTGAGGCAGTCTTGTCCTGTGCTGGACAGGATAACTCACAAAACTACAACCCAAGCTGAATTAGTCCCTTTGTAGGGAATAAAACATGATATAGTGGATGTGAATGCTGGAGCTGTTTGGAATGATTCAGTATTCTCTGGAATGCAGTGCATAAAATGTACGCGGTGTACAAATACATATTAATAAGAGATTTCAGTAAAAATAAAACACTTGCATGAAGCATACAAAATTAGTATTGCAGAAATGCTCCTAGTCCATATTGCCTCCAGCAAGTGAAAGCTCCCCAATCCATACTGCCATTATGTTGAATACCTACAGAACGCTGTTTATTCTTGGCATTGTAATTCATAAAATCATATGCATAACTTCTGCTTACCAGCTCAACCATGATTCAGTGGCTTTTGGATATAGTTTTTTTTTTTTTTTTTTAAGATATTGTACACACATTTCTTCCAGCTTTTTCATTGTATTTTAAAAAGTTTCTTCTTTAAAAAAAAAAAAATACACGTTTTTCATAATGATATTGTTATTACTATTATTTATTTTAAATGATGTGTACTGCTTGTTACATTTATCATATTTGTACGTAACATTTTGGAAACCCTCAATCAAAGGTATACTGTGCTTTTATAGCCATGTCTTAACCCCCTCCCCACAGTGACTTTTCTCCAGGGCCTGATTAAGGGTTCCTGCCACCCTAGGCTAATACAGAAGTGGGTTCCCCCCATTCCCCACCACCAATTTTTTTATTGCTCATGTTCAGCTAAAAATTTGTAACAGGCTCAGACCTCAGCTGCATTCATATTGCCACTTACCGCCCTAGCAGTGCTGGCAACAGTGGCAGTGGTATTGATCACAGCCTTGGTAGGGGAGCCAGCCACGGCTCTCACAGGATTTCCTTTTCCTGGCATCCCTGTCTCGGTGATGCCAGCAATCCCAGCAGGTACTGCTGCTCCCACCAGTTCTTGGGGGAGATCTCACAAGACCTTGCTTTGCCCCCAGCTCCAGCAGCACCAGGAAGCGCTTCCATCCCAGCACAATCCATTGTACTGGCACTGCAACCCCCCACCTCACCCCCCAGGCTGCAGCCTAATTAGCCTATTGGAATTTTCTGAATATACAGTGCAATTAGTTTGGTAATACCCTGTCACCATAACTTAAGCTGGTCATACACTACTGCGATGCATTGCAGCAGTGTATGGCAATCCGATCCCCCACGAGCCATCTGGCACCTAGTGATCCTTTCACATGTGATATATCACATGCGACCTCTTTATGTCCATGTCACATGTATGTTTTCATAAGTTTACAATCTTTGCCAGGTAAAAGGAAGAGGGACCGATGAAAAAATGGTTGAGTGAACAGATACCACTAAAAAAAAAAAATTGTCTTCAGGCTTTTCAGCTTGAATGTTATGTCAGTTAATTCAAGCTTTTACATTACCTTCTTTACAAAAGTGAGTGTTTGAGAGTGAGACTCAATACAGGGAGGAAATCATACTCTTCGCCTTCAGTCCACCGCTAATAAGCACCTCTGTAAAGCTGTTTGTCATTATGTAGCTAGGCTCTTGTCACAGAAGATCTCTAGAGAGCTAGTTAAACTATACACAGCTGTGTTCTAATGTGTCTGGGTAGTTGGGAAATAGCAACACTTTCATAAAACCATGTCTAATATGCTACTACACATATGAAGACTTGTGGAATGAAGTTTATTTTATGAATGAGGCTATTTATAATAGGAGTAGCTTCTAATACCACGTTCTCATTGCCACGCAAATTACCGGTTCAAGTATGTTGACTTGGTATTTTACCTTTCAACACAGGGTTTTTGTTTAGTGTGAACGGCGCAACTCGGGTCGAAATTCCCGGGTCTCCAACCCCACTTTTTACCTGGGTTGGAGACCCAGGTATGCTGACCCAGGTTGACCTATTCACATTGCAGAAGGTCCCATGTTGAAAGGCAAATTACCGGGTAGAACTGTTTTACACGGTAATTTGCCTAGCAGAGAGAACAGGGTCCAGTGCAGCAGTCCTCAGCATTTAAATGTTGGGTAAAGGTGCGTACACAAGGTTAGTGGCATTCTATCTGATATGCCATTAGATTTCTACTATAGGGTTTTGCCTGGCAAGACTATTTTCCTTTTCGATGTCCACTATCCGTTTACGTGCATTGGGATCGCATCTGCATCGAATTCTGCTAAAAGCATTCGATTTTACCCCCTGCAGGCCCCTGATATAGTTTGTGTAATTCTTGGGGGTCACCCAGGCCATTTCTCTGAATTAGTTTGAATACTGTCCTCAGCATTTGCATACATGTCATTAGAAACCATTGTACTACTGTATATCATATTTTCAGTGTAAAGTAGGTGTAATATTATGGTGCACTGAAAGCACTTTTTGACTATCTGACTTCTAAAATACCTGTCACATTTTAAATGTAATATATTTTCACATTAATCATGAATGGTCCTATCCAAGATTTGCCCTATGCATTCTGCAAATAAAGGTCACTTCAGATTAGATTGGTTTATCCTGTTTTCCAGGACAATTTCTGTTTTGTGTGTTATTTTTTTCTGCTTGCTTGGGTGTTTTTTTCCCCCCAATGTTCTTTAAGATTTAATTTAAAAACCGAGTCCTCCGGGCTAAGGGAGTAAATAAAGAGGACGTATTTCTTCCAGGCACAAATGATTAAAAAACTGCTCAAGTACTTCTAGTATATAGTGTCTACCTTCATTTATGCTTGATATATACTGTATGTATGTATGTATATATATATATATATATGTATGTATGTGTGTGTGTATATGTATGTGTGTGTATGTATATATATATATATATATAAACACACACACACTCACAAAATATGTCCACACTCACGCACGTGTACATCTGAGTGATTACATGATCATTTTAGGGCATTGCTAATAACTAGGATGATGCCTAGCCTACGTTTGACAGGATTGTTTATTTTCCTGTTTATGACTATTGAGATTTTGAATTATTGATGGGCTCATTGTATTTTTGAAAATCCAATAAATCAGACAGCAACTGTATGTTATTTTCTTTCCAATGCATAATCTATCTGAGATCAAAGCCTGATTGCATGGCTATATTTGTGTATTCTGAAAGCAGAGATTATGCAGTAGATATTACCGTAAGATAAATGTACAGCAAATCCTGTTGACAATTGTAATTGTCCTTTGTTTTTGTGCATCATCCACTATATGCCTTCACACTGAGATTGCTCCCACCCTGACAATGCTACATGGGCACAATCTCTGTAATACATCAATTTCTTACCAGCACATCAGCTGTAGGGTTTTGTTATTATCCTGCACCTCATGATTGCTGCTTCAGTAACAAGTGTGGTACGCAGAGATTGGAAACATTTATATCTGCTTTGAAATCTCTTGTTAGATATAAAAATAAAATAAAAATAACTGTTTTGTGTGGTTTTAGAGTGATATGTTCTATATTGATATTTTGAATCCTGTTCTCTATAGAATTTTTTGCCCAGTAGCAATGACTGGAGAGATGATGCTATGCTAATTCTTCAGTTAACTCCCAAGTATAGCAATGATAAATGTTAACCATTCATAAAACATGTACAGTGTGTCACTCTCCTGCTCAGGGATACTTCACTGCGGCTGTCTTTGTAATATAAATCCAACACCCAGATCATGGAGTTAGGCAGAATAGTTGATTAATTATGGAATTGACACCAATTAATAAACCTGTTATATGGGGACCCTACATTCATACATCTGCTATACATTTTCTAAAAAGTAAATGTTATTAAAAAAAAGATTAACTAGAAATAGTTTTTATATTTTTTTTTCTTGCATTTGACGTTTCCACAATGCACTCCTGTGTTTCTCTATATACTGTACGTCACCAGTGATGTCATTTTTGTTGCTTAGTTTGTGCAAGTTGAGCAGCCAATTGAAATCTGACTGTATATGTTTGGTCAGGCAGGGCAGAAAACAAAGCAAAACCTGAAAGTTAGCATACTCAAAGGATAAATGCCTTTGGGCTATTATGATGCTGGGGCAACTACTTTTGTTATGTAAAGTAAGTAGATTGTGTGAGTAGGGGGCATCTGCAGGAGAACATATGGTTTTAACTAGGAACAGAAAATGATGTATACCTTAAATAATATAACAACCAAGGAATAAATATTGTAGTGTTTTAGAACAAAATATGTATTCCTCCTTACCACCATTAGTGAGGAAGGATGCTGATTATATTTCTATATCTTAGCAGCTAAATCCATAAACAGGTCAAGTGAGAAAAGCAGAGTTTCTTCACTAACTTGGAGGGATGTGATGGGTGGCAGTATGTAGCGTTAGTATAATTAATTGTGAGCACCCTCTGTCTAAACAACAGTAAAAATTTGCCCTTACCCTTTGCCCTTACTATCAAAATATTTCCCTACCCCTGTAGCTTTCTACAAAGCAAATGTTTTTAATTATCCCAAACAGCACCATATTACCTGAGTGAGGGCCGGTGCTAGGGTGTTCAGCGCCCTCCTGCAAAATATAAATTTGCGCCCTCCCATACTTTACAAAAGGAGAGTGCACACCAGAGGCGCGCACTGAAAAAAGGGTGTAGTCTCACAAGAAATAGATGTACACATACAATAATATCCCCATTAGAAATTACACCACATGGTAGCAAAATCTTATTCACATTACACAACACGTAGTGCCCCTGATTCTTATGACACCACAGTTCCCCTGCAGTGCAGCATGGTTTTGTCCATTAGAAAAAGAATTTGCTTTTGCAAATGAACCAGAATCAGGCCCAATGTCCGCAGGAGCAGCACGGCTTACAAACCATGCCCCTAGTAGCATCAGTGTCACTAACACACATATTGTCTGCAGTAGCAGCGCCATTTAAACGTATAATGCCCATAGTAGCAGCGGTGATTAAACGTATAATGCCCATAGTAGCAGCGGTGATTAAACGTATAATGCCCATAGTAGCAGCGGTGATTAAGCGTGTAATGCCCATAGTAGCAGCGGTGATTAAACGTATAATGCCCATAGTAGCAGCGGTGATTAAACTTAGGTACTTGTGTAGTATCACGGTTCCCACGATGGGCATAGTATAGGAAAAAATCGCATTGCATCGCATGCGATGCGATGCCATTTTTCACAGAAATCATTGACGTGTTAAAAACATGTTAAATGCACCCCAAAGGGCATTTGTTACTGTACCACCCCCACTATGAACGCCAACCTGAAGCGTGGCGAGCAGCGGCGGTACGCGTCCTACGACCTTTTCATACCCCCACTATCCACGATGGCGTGGAGTTGAGAATAGAAAGTGTGGCGAGTGGACACGGATAGCTGTGAATCCCGCGAGGGGACACGGATACCTGTGAAGGTATCCGCGTGCGCTCGCCACGCTTTGGGCTCGGTGGCTCGCTACGCTCGCCACACTTTCTATTCTCAACTCCACGCCGACGTGGATAGTGGGGGTATGAAAAGGTCGTAGGACGCGTACCGCCGCCGCTCGCCACACTTCGGGTGGGGGTGGTATAGTGTGAAAAAATACATTTGGGGTGCATTTAACATGTTTGCTACTAATTTAAATGCATTTGGATGCATTTGTGATCAAAATCGCATCGCATGGCATGCGATTTTTATAACAAATGCATAAAAAACCCGGAAAAATTGCATCACATCGCATGCCACTACATATGGCATGCGATGGGAGCCGTGAAGGTATACAAGTACCTAAACGTATAATGCCCATAGTAGCAGCGGTGATTAAACTTATAATGCCCATAGTAGCAGCGGTGGTTAAACGTATAATGCCCATAGTAGTAGAGGTGATTAAATGCATAATGCCCATAGTAGTAGCAGTGATTAAACGCATAATGCCCATAGTGGCAGCGGTGATTAAACGCATAATGCCCATTGTAGCAGCGCCGTTTACCCACATAATGCCCATAATAGTAGCACATTTACACACATTATGCCCTCAGTAGCAGCGTCATTTACACACATAATGCCCATTGTAGCAGTGTCATTTACATGCATAATGCCCTCAGTATCAGCGTCATATACACGCACAATGCCCATATCAGCCGCTCCATTTACACCCATAATGCCCCTAGTAGCAGCACTGCTTACACGCATAATGAGGGTAATTCTAGTTGAATCGCTTCACTCCGCGTTCGCACAGGGGTGCGATTTTTAGAGACTACAAACACGCATAAGTATTTTTGCGCATGTGCAGCCTCTGTGAGCGGGCATGGCAAATTGATTATTCGCGGGCCACTCACACACATGGGGGGGGGGGCAGCAGGCCATCGTCATGCCCATGGGAACGCCATGCGTTTTATGGCCGCTCCCATATAAATTCACCCATGACACGTGTGCAGGGAGTGGGCAGCTGATGTCAGCCACCCACCCGTTCCCGAATAGGGCGCACGCAGATGTAAGACACCAGAGAGGTGTCTAACATCTGCGAGCACTTGCAAAATCATTCGATGGTCAGCGACCATCGAATGATTTTGCTCCCGCACATAAGGCTGCGAATGGATGTTTATGCAAAACATCCATTCGCATGCCTGCGGGGAAATTCGGCGTGTGAGGGCGGGCAGACATTCGTGCGGTTTCACGGCGGCGCTTAGAGGATCCACAAAGCTGCAAATTTTGCAGCTTTGCGTGTCAACCAGAATCAGGCCCAATGTTCCCAATAGCTGCAGCACTTCTACAAATAATGCCCCACACACACACACACACACACTCATTCTCTCACTGATTGTCCCCACTTACTTAATAAAGCTGCTTGGCTGCCGATGTGACAAAGGAAACGCTCTCCCGTGTAGCTCTGCGCATTTTCCCGATTAGCCACGCCCCTATGCCCAGTGTAGCTCCGCCCATTTTCTGGACCAGCGGCGCTGACTTTCTATTCTAATGCTTTTAAAGGGACTCGGGAGTGGGACTGGCGGGAGGATTTCCTAGCTGCCGGCGCTGCTGCCTGTCCTACGCTTTGACAGGCAGCAGCAACCAGCAGAACAGCTGAGCAGAAATCAGCGGGGATGCAGAGCGGGGAGGGACAGCGCCTCTTTAGCCTGGCGCCTCCCTGCTTTGCATCCCTCGCTGAGTGGGTAGCGCCGGCCCTGACCTGAGTAGCACCACCTAGCTAGCTAGACTAATAGCCACAATTTTAGTTTGCTTTGAAAACATTCATCTTCAAGCTTACTGGATGCCCAGTAAGCTTACAGTATATGCTCTCCCTAGCACCTTGCTTCTCACTATGCCCTACCTACTGCCCTGAGTCCCTCTATCTCCTCCATGTGTCTCATTATGCTCTCTACCTCCCCGGAATCCCGGGGAGTCGACATGGGTTTAGGTCGACAGGTCATTGAGTCAACAAAAGCATTAGGTTGACATGGGCAAGGACGACAGTCAAAAGGTCGACATGGGGTTTTTCACTGTTTTTCGAGCCGACGTGCCAACAGGCGGTATTTCATGCCCTACCATTCAGTAGGGTGTGGTGGGAGAATAAAATTGTCCAATACAATTTTAGTGTACAACTCCCCTATTTTCACTGGTTTGCAGTTTTGTTTTTTACACCCCTCTGCATGTATTTTCTTTACATTTATTTTCTCCCCCCCTCCCGGAGTACACACCTTACACATTTTTCACACATATCGGAGAGTCACATGTGTTAGCTCCTCCGTCAGACCCCTCACTTCAATTATAGTGACGGGAGCACTGTCACTCGTCCAAACCGGATCCCAACTTCAGCACCACTTTTCCACTTGACAAAGTGGTATCACGCACAGGAAATTATCCCAATTTGCACTCACCGACGTCCTCCCCACTAAGGAATTAGTATGGCATTTGCCTATCACCTATTTTTATATTTTTATCAGATCACTATTTTTCCGAATGTTAATAATTCAATGTATCTATGGACATTCAAATTAATTATGGTGATGAAATTTGAAAATCTTTCCCGGTCCCAATCCATATATAAATCCCAATATACCTCTTTCTCCCATTTTTCTTTGTATGAATCGTTATCGGTACTCACAAACGATCTAAAATACTCAAGACATGAAAATCATCACTGCTGAACGTACAAGAGTCTGAAAGCAATAAATATCTTTCTACGAAACAGTGGATGACACTGGTGTTTCAACTTAATACCAATCATCAGATTGCATATGAATAGAAATAACTTATATTTTATATTCTTTCTAAAGCTCCATAGTGAGCATACAGCTCAACTTCATATACCCCTTTTTTCAAATAAACTCTGTATGTCAAGAAATGATATACTAATAACTTATGTCCAAATACTCATCCAATATTCGGGGCCCGTCCACACGTGACGATTTTTTAAGAGACTTGAAAAACTAAACAGTTTAATAATTTTCCGATGTATTGAACTACATATCAAGTTTCGTACAACACAAGCAACATTGTCTGTCCCATACCGTAAAAACTGCAGCAAATACTGAATTATAACCAACTACACATCAAAATACATATGATAATCACCTCCTTTTTCTCCATACCCAATTCAATATGGGCGTGAACACCCACAGGACACCTTCTCATGAATATGCATGACCTGTATGGGTACAAAAGGGCTTCCGTCCAAGTGTCAGGTTGGTCCTAACGAAGCTTACCTGCGAAGCGTACGCAGACCGACTGCGCCCGCAGTGTATGCCTCCCTGCTTCCCCTTCCCCCCTTGAATGCATTTTGATTTCTGTTTAGTTTAATTAGTGCAGCGTCGCCAACGGACGTCAGTTTTCACTGAGTCCGTGGAGCCTAAGAAGCGGTGCAGTGGCGCCACTCACCGCAGCTCCGTGCAGAGTTGTGTTTGACCGGCGGTGTTATGCTCTGACACCCCGGTGCTTAGTCCATACCTGAGCGGCGATCACCGGCAACGATTGGTCCCCTGAGGCGGCTGAATACTCCAGTGTTGGTACCTCTGTCCGCACGTGGAGTTGGCCGGGACAGTGAGACTCAGCTAACGTCGGATAACTAACGCCCGCATCCTCGACATACAGGCTCCGGGCTAATACCTATTGCCATTATTTTCTCATGAATAAAACAACATCTGCCTCTCATGTATATGTCAAATACATGTCATTTATAAACTGACAAGCCGATTGATCATAGAAGGACCAGTTCCCCTTAGTACGCTATATGTCAGCCATGATATACATGAGATTCACAGTATATTAATATTTTTGGCGACGCATGCATTAAAGAATTGTAATTAAGCATATTAGGGATGGCTTAGCAGCGGGGATCACTGCGCGAGGATTTAGTATCCTTTTTACTACACTGTCTGTGTCCTATATGTCTGATTTTAGTCAATATTTCGCAACATTTTATTAAACATTGTCATTAAAAGTTACATTTTAAATCTTTTTTTCTCCTGAAGTGCACCACAGAAGTGACATTCCTTCCTTTTCAAATAAAAATGAATAAAATTGTGTGCTGAGCAAAGCGATCAATGCAATGCAAGGGGATGCGGTGCTATTCAAACTGTGTCCACGTCGACAGTGTTGACATTCGGGTGAAAAAAACTGTGAAAAACCCCATGTCGACCTTTTGATTGTTGACCTTGCCCATGTCGACCTAATGTCCTGTCGAACTTGTTGCCTGTCGCTCTAATGCTTGTCGACCTAGTTGCTGTAGACCGAACGATCCAACCCGCTCTCCCTACAGCCCTGCATCTTCTTATTCCCTTCTTACGGCCCGGCTAATGTATCACTATCCCCTCCCTACCACCTTGCATCTCACTATCTCCCCTTCCTACCACCCCTGTGTCTCACTATCCCCTCCTCACAACCTAGTTTGTCTCCCTAATTGTACAATGGAATAGTGTGGTACTATACTGTATAAAAACAATAATAATAATGCAATGCTTTTTTTCTGTTATACCAAGTTCTTATTACAGTCTACTAATAAACTGAGCTTGTGTACAAAGACTCATAAATTTGGCAATATATTTAGTCAATATTGCTGTTTTAAGTAAGTCAATATTAATTTTTGTATTTTATCTATATGTCATATTTATTGTGTCTTTTTTGTTTACTGTGCAGGTAGCCTACTTGAAGATATGAGGAACTAATCACACCATACTCATTATAATTTGGATATGGCTGTTCTCCAAGTAAACAAATCATTGGAAGAATATAAATGACCTAAATGGTATAACAGTTGTGTCCTAATGTGAAACGTAGACAAGTGACTGTGATCTCAAGCACATACTGTATAGTGTATTCTATTCAGTCTTTATGATCACTACCTTGAAACAAGGCATAACAAAAACATCCATACCACCATAGAGACCAGATGTTGCCTTAAATCAACGATAGCTCTAGTAAGAGATATAGGGGGGTATTCAGTCCGTGGCAATTTTTACGACAGTCTGAAAAATCTGCACTTTTGCTTTCGACCTATTCAAGTGCCGATTTTTTTTCCAGAATGTTGGTTAAAACTGCATGGTTATAAAACACACGGGTCAGCGAATTACTTGCTAATCCACGTGTTTTAGTTGTAAATGCATCCGTTTTCAACTGTTTTCCGTGAATGCAGATTTAAAGATGAACCTGCCTAGGTGGAAAAGCCAGCCAAAATCGGTCACATTGAATAGGTATGTCTGGATTTCTCCCAAGCAATATTAAATATACTCCTATGCCTCTGTACGACTATGACATACAAATTACTACTGCATATCTCCAGTTTCAGCGCTGCTCCATCAACTCTATATATACAGATGTTTGTATTGCATCATGATTACAGTATTCACACATGGAATTAGTGAAGCAATGCTTGGTACCAACATTGAAATCCATAACCACAAGTATATACATGTCCTAAGTGCCCTGGGTACCCATTTGCTTGGAGAGAGATACAATTTTGAGAGATAAAGTAACAACCAATCAGCTCCTTCTGTATCTATCATTTTTCAAGCACAGCCTGTAACCTGTATCTCTCTCTGGACTTTGATAAATACCCACTAAGACTTTCCAGGCAGTTTAAAAACTAAAACTGGTGCAATTGTTGGTTAATTAAAGGGCACATATTTTTTTCAGCTATATAAATAAATTATAGCTGTCAGTTGATTGTCTCTTTGGCATCTTGTTAATGTTTTCTGATTTTTAATGATACTGTACATTTTTCTGTATACAATAAAGCAAAACGTTAATATTAAACATCTTAAAATAAATAGTAATGGTGTGGCATGGTTTTAGAATAACAAATACAAGCTGAAAACACATATTGAAAATCAGTTCTATCATAAGGACATGTTTTACAGATTGACACTGACATAAATGTTAATATAAAGACAACGCACCCTGTGTGCGTTGTCTTTATATCTTACTGCGTTTTTTTCTACTTCTACACAATTGTTTTTATCAGTATAGGATATTGCCTTAAGTAATATAGAATATTTGTGTATTAGGTGCCACTGTAAGTTCTGTGACAATATTTGTTTTATTACTTTCATCCTTATTATCTATATGTTTTATGGGCTACCCTTATAGTCACATAATGATAAAGTTTAGGGGGTTCTGTGACCGTATATATTAGTATATTCTTGTTTTTGTGCTCTAATTTTGCCTGTAAATGTCATGGTTAGATAGTGGAGTATAGCTTCCACTGGGCTGCCATTTATAGAAGCATAATGGTAATGTTTAAAGACTATACCGTATGTTATCATGGATATATGCTGAGTCTTCAGACCTGCCTCGGAAAGATCTGCATGTTTGCTCTATGTCTGTCACTTTCTATATAATTGCAATGTATTTTCTATGCTCCCTTCCTAAAACTCAACATGCTGACAGTGTACCTATGTAACTGAACATATACATACATACTTTCCACATAAGACATTCTTTTAATCAGTATACAGTTGCAAATTGTATATACATATGCACAGTACTAAAATGTTACTAGTGTTTTTACATTACTAGTGAACTTACTATAGTATACCACATACAGTTAGACCCATCACAGTAAACAAAGAGAGCTACAGTACACATATACAGTATTTGACACCGGCTGAGAATATGTTTAAAGAAAGTAACAAAACATATGTCACCACAAATCCTGTTAGAAATTGGGAGGAAACCACTGCAAGCACAGGGAAAATACAGGTAGGGCAATGGTAGGAATCAAACCCAGCTGGGGGGCTTTTGCTACTATAGTAGGAGAACACACCGCATGGGTTCTACCCATAAAAGTGCCAACCAGTACTAGGTAAGTCAACACAGAGGGATCGGGACTGTGAGAGAACTTTTTCTCCCCCTCCCCCCCAAAAAAACGGCCTTGTGCTGGTAACACTAGAATGCTACCCACACATATACTGTATATTTACAATACAATTTAAATATGGTAGCATTCAACGGTTTCTTATCATATGAATTAAATACAACAACAGCTATAGTGCAATTATAGAAACCCTGAATTATGTAGAAAATTTACATATATAATAAAAGGTATTCTGCAACCATTACATATTATAATCCTACACTAAATCAAAGAGAGAAAATTCTTAAAAATATCATCCGCAAGTTTCTTAGAGGTGCTCATTATACTTTTGTAAGTAAAATTAAAATTTGCATGTAAGTGGTCTGTCTCAGAAGAGCAGTCATTTGTCTGCTATACTGGCATAAAGTCTGGCTGGTGACTCCTAATGCTGTTTTTTTTCCTTCTCTATCATCCATATGGGATACTGGAATTCTCAATACATTGGGGAAGAAGAGGTCCTCCGCAGGTGACAGGCACATAAAAATTCTTCATAGTGTGTGTACAGGCTCCTCCCCTCTACTTCCCCTCCCATAAGCCAGTTTAGAAAAATTGCCCTCGAAGAGGCTGCACTTCATGAAAGCTCCAGAGAGTTTTTCTTCATTTATTTTATTTGTTATCTTGGGGAGCCTGTTTTGGACTTAAACAGTTCCCTGCTTCGTGGGAAGCCAGGGGAAGGGTTCAGTTGCAGGCCTTACAAGGTACTGAACGGTCCCAGCTGCAGGACCACTGTCTTGAGTGGGTGCTTGTCGTGGCAGCATCACGTTGCAGTGCTTCACACCCCCAGCTTTTCGCACACCCCTGGCTCAGTCCGAAGACGTCTGTGGAGAGTGTTACCTGCGGTCCCCTCAGTGGGGTACCCAGGTTTGTTGTGCGGCAAGATGGTGATGTCCGCACTCCCCCCCTTCCCCCCTGCTCACACTGGATGCTTTACACTGCCACTGGACCACCAGGGCATGTGTTATTTAGTTTTGCTAACTATAGCGGATGCACCAGTATAAACATTAGTAATAGCACCAGCGCCATTGTAAGGGGTGGGGCTTACTCAGAGCAGGGACAGAGCTCCCTGGGCAACAATTTCCTGATTCTCCCTGAGTGACTGATATCCATTGTACTTGTCATGTGACCCAGCCCCCCAAGGGTCGCTCCACAGGTATTCACTTGTTCATTTTATTTTGATTTTAAAACTTGTTTTTATTGCTATTAAATTGTTTGATACCGAGATGGTCTCCATTCTTACATTCATATACTGCTCAACCTATGAGCAAACAGAATGGAAGACACTCTGAGGGCCGTCTGGTAAAAGATACAATTATAGGAGTACCACTATCTGACACACTGTAAGTACGGTACGCATCTACTGCAGATCTAAGAACCCCACACTTTGGGTGATCCTTGTAAAGAAACCTTTCTACACATGGTTTTGCACGCTTCCTTGTGAGTTTGGTACGCTATACTGGTTCCCTCTGAAATCGGGATACGGTCATATTGTCTACAGCATTTAGGTCTACACCACTAGGTCGACCTGCATTAAGGTCGACCTGCATTTAGGTCGACATGACTGAAGGTTGACATGACTTAGGTCAACAGGGTCATTAGGTCGACAGGGTCATTAGGTTGACTTTTATAAGGTCGACAGGGTCATTAGGTCGACATGGGGAAGGTCAACATGGGGTCATTTGACTGTTTTATGAGTCGACATGTGCCGACAGGCGGCATTTCATGCCCTACCATCCACTAGGGCGTGGTGGGAGAATAAAATAGTGTGTCGAGTGTAGCGAGCCATGCGAGGGGACGAGGTGCTATGTTGACTGTGTCGACGCTTGACAAAATGAAAAAGAAAGTTGGAAAAAAATAACCATGTAGACTTTTCCATTGTCGACCTAATGACCCTGTCGACCTAACCCATGTCGACTTTCAGTCAGGTCGATCAGGCGATTCGGGTGTGGATCATTTGGTCTACAACAACTAGGTTGACATGGGTCAAGGTTAACATGGGTCTAGGTCGACATTAATCTAGGTTGACACAAGCATTTGGTCGACATGGGCAAGGTCGACAGGCAAAAGGTCAACATTGGGTTTTTCACAGTTTTTTAACCCAACTGTCGACATGGACACAGTTTGGAGTGCACCCCATTATGCTCTCCTTTAGGCTGCCCCTCTGTTGCAGAACCACGTGATTTGGGTATAGATTGTTTGGTCTACAACTTGCTACGCTCTGCACACTATTTTATTCTCCCACCAAGCCCTAGTGGATGGTAGGGTATGAAATGCCGCCTGTCAGCACATGTTGGCTCAAAAAAACAGTGAAAAACCCCATGTCGACCTTTTGACTGTCGACCTAATGCTTGTGTTGACCTAATGACCTGTCGACCTAGTGTTGTCGACCCAATGCTTGTCGACCTAGTTGCTGTAGACCTAATGACCGTATCCCCGCAATTCAGGTTCAGTCTGACAATGCAACGACTGTTGCTTACATCAACTGATGGGGGGACAAAGAGCAGGACCTGCATATGGGAGGTAACCAAGATTTTTTCATGGGCGGAGTCTCATGCCTTGGCGATAACAGTCATCTTCATTCCGGGTGTGGACAACTGGGGAGGGACTTCCTCAGCCGTCATGACTTGCACCCTGGAGAGTGGAGTCTCAGTCCCCAGGTGTTTGCATGCATTGTGGATCTGTGGGGATTACTACAGATGGACCTGATGGCGTTCAGGATCAACAGAAAAGTGGACACAGTATTGCTCCAGGTCCAGGGACCCTCAGGCAGAGGCAGTGGATGCACTAAAGACAGACAAATTGGTCGTACGGCCTGGTGTATCTGTTTCCTCCCATTTCCTTGATAAGTTGGGTGTAAAAAAAATTCAAGCCAAGGAGTAGACGCAATTCTGGTGGCTCTGCACTGGCTTTGAAGGGCGAGGTACGCGGATCTTCAGGCCATGGTCTTAGAGTCCCCGTGCCATCTACCTCTCATGGTCAACTTGCTAACTCAAGGGCCCTTCATTTACCAGGACATAGGATGGCTTTGTTTGACGGCCTGGGGGTTGAGAGGCAGATTTTAGCCCGGAAGGGTCTTCATGCTGCTGTGATTACCACCATCACCCAGGCAAGGAAGCCAGTGAAGGCTTTCCATTACCATAAGATCTGGAGAAGGTATGTGGCCTGGTGTAAAACCAATTCCTTTCCACCTGCATATTTTAAACTGGACAGTTTTCTGCAGTTCCTGCAGTCAGGCTTGGACCTGGGCCAATGTCTGGGCTCCTTGAAGGTACAGGTTTCGTCTCTTTCCATTTTCTTTCAAAGAAAATTGTCAGGCATTCCGGAAGTACAAATCTTTCTCCAAGGGGTTCTGAGGATTCAACCGACCTTTGTGCCGCCTACAGCACCCTGGGACCTAGATGTGGTCTTGAAGTTTCTGCAGTCATCTTGGTTTGGACCGCTTGAGTCGACTTAGTTAAAGTATCTGTAGTGGAAGACAGTGGTACTTCTGGCATTGGCTAGGCCAGTGTCAGAGTTGGGTGCTTTGTCTTACTGGAATCCTTATCTGGTGTTTCATGCAGATAGGGCTGAACTGAGAACAAAGCAACAATTTTTGCCGAAGGTTGTTTCGGCTTTCCATCTGAACCGTCAAGTGTGGGTCTTTCTAGTATTCCTGAATCCTTGGATGTGGTTCGGGCGCTTCGAGCCTATGTCGGTAGAATGGCCAGGCTGTGCCAGACTGATTGTCTTCTTGTACTGTAAGATGCCCAGAAAAATTGTTGCTGCCCTCGAAGCAATCAATTGCACGTTGGATTTGTGCTACAATTAGTCAGGCATGTGGAGTGGCCAGCCTACCGGTTCTGCCTTCTATGAAGGCACATTCCACGAGAGCTGTGGGCACATCCTGGGTGGCTGCTCGGGATATGTCAGCTGTGCAGCTCAGCAGAGCTGCTACTTGGTTGGCTCAACAAAAGTTTTACAAATTTGACGCTCTGGCCAAAGAGGATACCCAGTTTGGGCAGGTAGTGCTGCAGCAGACTCTGCACATTCCCGCCCGTTCTGGAAGCTTTGGGATATCCCCAAAGTATTGAGAATCCCAGTATCCCATATGGATGATAGAGAAAAGAGGATTTTAATTACCTACCGGTAAATCCTTTTCTCGAAGTCCATATGGGATACTGGGCGCCCGCCTCAGTGTGGAGTTCTATACTGCATCTGGTTGTCACTGATATGTTGTGACATTTTGGCTTGTTGCCTATGTTGTCACTTAAGTGATATTTGCTTGTTTAGTTCAACAAGCTGTTAACTGTGTAGTTACCAGTTATTATTGTTTGAGGGTGTGCTGTATGAATCTCACCACATTTGCATATACACATACGTTCATTCTCCTCGGGCACAGTTTTCCTTAACGGGCTTGTGGGAGGGGAAGTAGAGGGAAGGAGCCAGTAAACCCACTATGAAGAAGTTTTATGTGCATGTCTCCTTCGGAGAACCTCTTCTTCCACAATGTATTGAGAATTCCAGTATCCCATATGGACTTCGAGAAAAGGATTTACTGGTACTGTAGGTCAGTGGTTCCCAACAGTGCATGTTTTGCAGGTCTCCACACAGAATCACAAGTGCTATAATTAGCTCCACCTGTGGATCTTTTCAAATGTGCCTGAATAATGAGTGCACCTGCCGGGTGACCTGGAAAACATGCACTGTTGGGGGTACTTGAGGACCAGGGTTGGGAACCACTGCTGTAGGTAATTAACCCCTTCCTGACGCAGCCAGTTTTTGCCTTCCTGACAGAGCCATTTTTTTAAAATCTGACATGTATCACTTAAGTGGGGATAACTTTTTTTTGCTTTTACTTATCCCAGTGATTTTGAGATTGTTTTCTCGTGACACATTGTACTTCAAGTTAGTGGTAAATTTGGGTCGATACAGTCTGTGTTTTTTTGTGAAAAATACCAAAATGTCGTAAAAAAATGGAAAATTTAGCGATTTTCAAAATGTTAAATTTTCTGCTTGTGAGACAAATAATCATACCACTCAAAATAGTTAATAACTAACATAGACCATATGTCTACTTTATGTTTCCATCATTATTTCAACCTCCTTTTAATTTTTTTGGACACTAGGAGGCTTAAAATATGAATAGCAAATTCTCAAATTTTCAAGAAAATTTCAAACACTGATTTTTTTAGGGACCAGTTCAGTTCTGATGTGACTTTGAGGGACTTGTATGTGAGACACCCCCATAAATGATGCCATTTCAAAAACTGCACCCCTCACAGTATTCAAAACAGCATTTTGGAAGTTTGTTAACCCTTTAGGTGTTTCACAGGAATTAAAACAAAGTGTAGGTGAAATTTCAAAATTTCATTTTTTTTGCAGATTTGCAATTTTAATACACAGTAAATTTTTAAACACAGTAGATTTTACTAGAGAAATGTGACTAAAAATTGATTCCCCCAATTCTTTTGTTTTCATAAATATCCTATATGTGGCCCTAGTGTGCACGTTGACCAAACCACAGGCTTCATAATAGAAGGAGCACCTACTTGATTTTGGAGCCTCCTTTTTATGAGATTATTTTTTAGGCACCATGTAGGTTTCTAGGCACCATAAGATGCTAAAAGTTAGGAACCCCCCCACAAGTGACCCCATTTTGCAAACTACACCCCTTAGGGAATTCATCTAGGGGTATAGTGTACATTTCAAACCCCCAGGGGTTTCACCAATTGTGGTACAACTGGGCTGTGAAAATGAAAAATTACATTTTTTACACAAAAATGCAGTTCTGGCTCAAAATTTTTCATTTTCACAAGGAATGAAGGAGACAAAGCACCCCAAAATCTGTGCCCTAATTTCTCCCGAGTACGGCAATGCCTCATATGTGACCAAAAAATACCATTTGGGTGCATGGCAGGACTCAGAAGGGAAGGAGTGATATTTGGATTTTGCAGCACACATTCTGGTGGAATGAATGGTGGGTGCTATGTCGCATTAGCAAGACCCCCGAAGCACCAATACAGTGGAACCCCCCCACAAGTGACCCCATTTTGCAAACTACACCCCTCAGGGAATTCATCTAGGGGTATAATGTACATTTCAAACCCCCAGGGGTTTCACCAATTTTGATACAACTGGGCTGTGCAAATGAAAAATTACATTTTTTACACAAAAATGCAGTTCTGGCTCAAAATTTTTCATTTTTACAAGGAATGAAGGAGACAAAGCACCCCAAAATCTGTGCCCCAATTTCTCCCGAGTACGGCAATGCCTCATGTGTGACCAAAAAATGGCAGGACTCAGAAGGGAAGGAGTGATATTTGGATTTTGCAGCACAGATTCTGGTGGAATGTTGGTGGGTGCTATGTCGCATTAGCAAGACCCCCAAAGCACCAATACAGTGGAACCCCCCCACAAGTGACCCCATTTTGCAAACTACACCCCTCAGGGAATTCATCTAGGGGTATAGTGTACATTTCAAACCCCCAGGGGTTTCACCAATTTTGATACAACTGGGCTGTGCAAATGAAAAATTACATTTTTTTACACAAAAATGCAGTTCTGGCTCAAAATTTTTCATTTTCAGAAGGTATGAAGGAGAAAAAGCGGTACTCTTTACCTAGCACGGCGCCCATCGCGGGCATCGCGGGTACATTTATGTCTGCCCGCGACGCGACCGACGCGATGACCGCGATTTCCCATTGAAACCCATGTTAAACATGGAAATCGCGTCGGTCGCGTCGCGGCCGGCCATAAATGTGCACACGATGGCCACGACGCGATGCCCACGATTTGCCATAGGAATCAATGTTAAAAGGCCCGATGGACACGATTTTAATGTTAAATGGCTCAATGGACCCGATTTTACCATAGGAAACAATGTTAAATGGGCCTTAGAGCCCAAATACTTACCCTAAACTCTGAAATGGCCCCCCCAATTGTTTACGCCACCCCACGATCAACGTCAACCCGAAGCGTGGCGAGCGCAGCGAGCCCGCGAGGGGCGGCGGTACGCGTCCTCCGACCTTTTCATACCCCCACTATCCACGTCGGCGTGGAGTTGAGAATAGAATAGTGTGGCGAGCGCAGCGAGCCACCGAGCCCGAAGCGTGGCGAGGGGACGCGGATACCTTCACAGGTAAACGCGTCCCCTCGCGGGCTTCACAGGTGTCCGCGTCGCCACGGACACCTGTGAAGCCCGCGAGGGGACGCGTATAGCTGTGAAGGTATCCGCGTCCCCTCGCGGGGCTCGCTGCGCTCGCCACGCTTCGGGCTCGGTGGCTCGCTACGCTCGCCACACTATTCTATTCTCAACTCCACGCCGACGTGGATAGTGGGGGTATGAAAAGGTCGGAGGACGCGTACCGCCGCCCCTCGCGGGCTCGCTGCGCTCGCCACGCTTCGGGTTGACGTTGATCGTGGGGTGGCGTAAACAATTGGGGGGGCCATTTCAGAGTTCAGGGTAAGTATTTGGGCTCTAAGGGCCATTTAACATTGTTTCCTATGGTAAAATCGGGTCCATTGAGCCATTTAACATTAAAATCGTGTCCATCGGGCCTTTTAACATTGATTCCTATGGCAAATCGTGGGCATCGCGTCGCGGCCATCGTGTGCACATTTATGGCCGGCCGCGACACGACCGACACGATGTCCATGTTTAACATGGTTTTCAATGGGAAATCGTGGACATCGCGTCGCGTGCGGGCATCTTTAGCCCGCATACGACGCGACCGACACGATTTTTTACCTCACGATGCCCACGATCAAGATCGTGGGCGCCGTGCTAGGTAAAGAGTACCGAAAAAGCACCCCAAAATCTGTGCCCCAATTTCTCCCGAGTATGGCAATGCCTCATATGTGACCAAAAAATACCAGTTGGGTGCAAGGCAGGACTCAGAAGGGAAGGAGTGATTTTTGGATTTTGCAGCTCAGATTCTGGTGGAATGAATGGTGGGTGCTATGTGGCATTAGCAAGACCCCCGAAGCACGGTGAAATGATGAACCTAATAATCCATAGATGTGTGGTATATTTTAAAACACTCCTTTATACATAGGCCGGGTTTGTCGGGGCAAGTTTCACAGTGGAAAATAGTATCCTTTCTTATTCCCTTTTTATAGCAAACTTTGCACCTTTTTTGTGTCCTGCCCTTTCTTGCAGTGGAGGGGATTTCGTTCGGAAAATGCTGCCCTGGTACAATACGGGGGCCAGTACTAGAAGTACTGGGGCCCTCTGCCTGCTGGTTCCCAAATATTAGGCCCTTTATGACTTCCTCTTGAAAGTGCATAAATGTCCCCCTCTGGCTGGTAGAACGGAATAGCACGTAAGCGTTATACAGTGCCATCTGTATGATATACACGGCCAGCTTCTTGTACCATATTTTTGTTTTCCGCAGGGCACTGTACGGCTTCAGTACCTGATCTGAAAGATCCACTCCGCCCATGTACTTATTGTAATCTAGGATACAATTAGGTTTTGAGGTGTGGGTACTGGTACCTCGTACAGGGATGGAGGTGGTACTGTCTCCATGAATTGTTGTCAGTATAAGGACATCCCTCTTGTCCTTATATTTGACCAACAACATATTTTCGGTGCATATTCCCCTGCTTTCACCCCTTCTCAGTACTTGGGCAATGTGCGTTTTTGGGAGGCCTCTTTGGTTCTTGCGCACAGTACCGCAAGCTGCTGTACCTCTTGAACCAAGGGCCTTAAACAGGGGGATGCTAGTGTAAAAGTTATCCACATAGAGGTGATAACCTTTATCCAGGAAGGGGTGCACTAAATCCCAGACAATTTTTCCACTAACACCTACGAGGGAGGGGGGGCATTCTGGCGGTTCAATTCTTGAATCCTTCCCTTCATAAACCCTAAACCTGTGGGTGTACCCTGAGGTGCTTTCACACAGTTTATACATTTTTATGCCATACCTTGCCCTCTTACTGGGAAGGTACTGGCGGAATTTAACCCTTCCTTTAAAATGTATAAGGGACTCGTCGATACAAATAAATTTGTCAGGGATGTACATCTCTGCAAATTTGGCACTGAAATGATCAATGACCGGCCTGACTTTGAATAGCCGGTCAAAGGTGGAATCATCTCTGGGTGGGCACTGTGCATTATCGGTGTAATGTATAAATTTAAGGATTGTTTCAAAACGAGTCCGAGTCATGGCCATACGGTAAAATGGGGTGCTGTACAGAACATCTGTACTCCAATATTGCCTAATTTCTGGCTTTTTTACTATGCCCATATGTAACACCAGACCCCAAAACGTCATCATCTCTACTGCATCTACAGGGGTCCACCTAGCAAATGATGACGTGGGGTTTTGAGCAATAAACTGCTGGGCATATAAATTACTTTGGTCCACCATTAAATTTATAAAATCATCAGAGAAAAATAATTTGAAAAAGTCAATTTCTCTGAGACCTGTACTATCAAATTGGATTCCTGGGATGGCCAAAAACTCAGGAACCTGGGGCTCAAAATTGTCTGGTGGTGGGGTCCATACGGGATCAATCATTTGGGGGGGGTCTCAGCTACTCTACGGGGGCATCTTTGAGGGGGTCCCTCATCACTAGAGGAGGAAGAGGAGCTTAAGACGAATCCTTCAAATTCCCCGCTTGCCTCACTGGCTGTGTCAGAGTCAGAGGCAAGCATGGCATATGCCTCCTCCGCTGAATACATTCTTCTGGAGGACTGGGATGACATTTGGGATGCCATTTTTATTTTTGTGTTTCTGTAAGTGTAATGTTTCAACACGTGTATAGTGTAGGGGGGGTACAAACTTTATTTCAACACGGGGGGTATGTAGTGTGTATGTAGTGCAGAAAAAAAAATACTTTATACAGGAATTTGATCCCAATTAAAAAAAAATTGAAGGGGTTAAAAAAAAAAAAAGAAAAAAGGTCCTGCGCCAAAAATTGAGCACAGATGTTGGTCAGTAACGTCCGTCACTGAACAGCGCTCAAAGGCAACAGGACACCCACAAAAGCAAAAATTGAAAAAAAAATAAACCACAGCACTCTCCAAAAAAAAAACAATTTAAAAAAACTGCAGAAAAAAAATTATATAAACCCTGTGCCTAAAATTCTGTTCAGTGATGTACGTCACTGATCAGCGGCCACAGGACACCCACAAAAACAACGTCTGTGTAATAAACCACAGCACTCTCCAAAAAAAAAACAATTTAAAAAAACTGCAGAAAAAAAATTATATCAACCCTGTGCCTAAAATTCTGTTCAGTGATGTACGTCACTGATCAGCGGCCACAGGACACCCACAAAAACAACGTGGGTGTAATAAACCACAGTCTCTCCAAAAAAAAAAACAATTTAAAAAAACTGCAGAAAAAAAATTATATCAACCCTGTGCCAAAAATGCAGTTCAGTGATGTCACTGATCAGCGGCCACAGGACACCCACAATGTGGGTGTAAAAACAAAACCCCACTGCACTCTCCAAAAAAAACTGCAAATCAGTGATGCAGTGAGGGGCAGCAGGCACACAGGTTGTGGGTGCAACCTGACAGGGTATATATATAAAAAAAAAAAACCTGGACCCCCAAAAAGTTGCTGATCTAAATTAATTGAAAATGATCAGTACAAAAAGGGGGGGGCAGCAGTAAGTTGCACAGGCAGCACACTGACAGGTATACATATAAAAAAAAAAAAAAGTTGCTGATCAGCACAGATATACTGATCAGCACAAAAGGGGTGCAGCAGACACAAAATATAGCACTCTCTAACACTCTCTATCACTCTCTGTCACTCTCTGTCCCTATCTCTCACGATCTGTGACTCTATGACACTGCAGCAGCAGCACACAGGAAGTCACAAGATCCAGGAAGCATCCAGCTGCTGGCAGCACGCTACCAGCGGTGATCAGCGGTGATCAGGTAAGTATCAGGCAAGGATCAGGTCAGTATATCACGACAGATTGGCACGGTGACCGCTCTGCACGCGATTCCAGACCGGAATGGCGTCTGCAGCGCAGTCACCGTTAGTTTAAATGACGCGCCTTGGCTGTGATTGGTCCGTCGGTCCAACGGACCAATCACAGCCTTGGGGGCAGGTGGGGTGAGGTGTGGTCATCACCGATGACCCCCTCATGCCCCCTCACACCCGACGGTGATTGACACCTGTGTTACCGAGCGTCTGATTCGCCGGTAACACAGGAAAACGCTGTGAATGGCTGTTCACACTGAACAGCCAATCACAGCGATCGCCGACAGGGGGGCGGCATCGCAGCCCCCCCTGGGCATGCAGGGACATGTCTGCTGTCAGGGACAGCAGACATGTTTAAACTGTCACCGCGTCTATAGACGCGGGGACAGTTTAAAGTCATGACGTATATATACGTCATGTGTCGGGAAGTACATCCCGGCCATGACGTATATATACGTCAAATGTCGGTAAGGGGTTAAAATCCTCTTTTTTGGGGGGTAGGGACATTTGTGCCCCTGATTTGATTACTTTTTATATATTTACAGCACATTGCAAAATCACGGACAATTACATCTGGTGACTTGTTCATTTGCCCAGAGATGGTCGCAGATGAAAATTTAAACACTGCTGGGTGAAGAGGCAGGGGATGTCGCTGGTCGGAGGAGAATGCTCCAGCGACCATTCAGGGGCTGAAAACGGGAGCGCGCACCCGGCGATTTATCACTGGTGCACACTCCAATCACTGGCAATATGGTCACTCAGCGACCATATTCCCAGCGATTTCAGCCCCTATCGTCCCCGTGTGTACACAGCATTATACAATTTAAAATTGTATACCATTGTATATGGCATACAATGAGATGAGATGTGATTTTAAATTGTATAAGCACACTAATGGGTGCTTTCAATGTTAATCGGCCCCCCTATAAGATTTTTAATTGTATAAGCACCCTAATGGGTGCTTACAATGTTAAATGCACCCCCACGCCAACCCGAAGCGTGGCGAGCGCAGCGGTACGCGTCCTCCGACCTTTTCATACCCCCATTAATCATGTCGGCGTGGAGTTGATTTTATATAGTGTGGCGACCGCAGCAAGCCCCGCGAGGGGCGCGTTTTACTTTACATGTATTTCGCGGCCGCTCGCCACGCTTCGGGCTCGGTGGCTCGCTGCGCTCGCCACACTATATAAAATCAACTCCACGCCGACATGGATAGTGGGGGTATGAAAAGGTCGGAGGACGCGTACCGCCGCCCCTCGCTGCGCTTGCCACGCTTCGGGTTCGCGTTGATAGTGGGGGTGCATTTAACATTGTAAGCACCCATTAGGGTGCTTATACAATTAAAAATCTTATATGGGGGCCAATTAACAATGAAAGCAACAATTAGTGTGCTTATACAATTTAAAATCGTATCTCATCTCATTGTATGCCATATACAATGGTATACAATTTTAAATTGTATAAGATCGGATCCCATTGCATCGCATCTCATCTCATTGCATACCATATTAAGCCTTATGGTATGCAATGCGATGGGTGCCATGATAATACACAAGTACCAAAAAGTCTTTAAATGTAAATAACGGGTTTGAATAAAGCCTGGGGGGGGGGGGGGTCATCTTCTTTATCTATAAGAGAAAAATAATTAATGTAAAGAAAAGCATGACCAGCCCTGTCCTCTTGGAGCGGTCCTGGTTCCCAAAATATGGAGGACAAAGTGAGTGGGGGTGCCCCATATTTTGGGGACCAGGCTATTCCCTGCACCCCTGGGCGGTGGGTGCAAGGTTGATAGCTTGTTTAAACAGTAATATTGTCTTTTACAGTAGGACTACAAGCTTGCCCTACATGCTGGTACTTGGTAGAACCACAGGTGCCAGCATGTGGGGCATTAAAGACCCGCCAGTACCTATAGCCCCCTGCAAAGGAAATATTAAAATAAAAACACAGGTTTTTTAATATTTTAGGAATCTTCATCTTATCGCTCAGGTAGGGTGAGCGAAGTAGGCCACGCCCTGACGCGTTTCGTCACAAGACTTCATCAGAGGGCACCCTCTGACGAAGTCTTGTGACGAAATGTGTCAGGTCATGGCCTACGTTGCTCACCCTACCTACTATACACTGTCCAGGTGTCTGTCTTCTCTGGTGCATTCCCCCCCGTTCACTGCACGGCAAGCCAGCCTGGCGGCGTCTCAGAGGGAGTTCCAGAGGGTCCAGACCTGTGCTCGTGAGCAGCTTTGCTTTGGCCCGTATGTACAAACCTTGTGGTAACCAGTCCACAGAGCTATTTCATTCGGTACGAGGCTTTTATTGTGATGTACCCGGGAATTGTTTTATTTCCAATAAATAACCACTTTTAATGCACTATGGAGCGCACCTTTTTCTTCTCTTTTGCTGCATAGAAATTTCCTCTGTGGATCCCAGAGGCCCATCGTTTGAGAAAGGTTGCTGCTGGGACTTATTTGTTCTTTTGGTGCTTGAAAACCCTAAGTGATCAACTTGGAGGTCATATTACACTACTGGACTTGGAATATCTTTATGTGGCGTGTGGTGTAACCATCATTTGAAAAAAAAAAAATATATATATATATATATAAATATGCAGAGTAAGACCGGCTCCACGTTCCCTCCTAGGAATTACAGATGGACTAAGTTCCATGAATAGAGTAGCACAAAAGTTGGCACTCACTGGACGTCAAAAAAATGACACCCGGAGACGGGGTACTGGTACCAAGTCTCCAGGTGTCGTTTTTTTTTTAAGTCCGGGGAGTGCCACATTTTGTGCTAATAGATATAGATAGATGTTGTCACCAGTGGTTTTGGGCCGAGTCTCTGAATGCCTCTCTGCCATCTCATCTTGGATGTCTTCTCGCCACCTCAAACTCAATTTTTCCAAAACGGAATTACTTCTATTCCCACCAGCTAAGAACAGTTACCGTGCTGATATCTCCATCACTGTTGACAACTTCACAATCTACCCTACTCCACAAGTTTTCTGCCTAGGGGTCATCCTCGACTCTAAACTGTCCTTTGTTCCCCACATTAAATCTGTCACCAAATCATGTTACATGCATCTAAAAAAACATATCCAAAATACATGCATCTAAAAAAACATATCCAAAATACGACCCTATCTCACACAAGACACTACTAAATCTCTTATCCATGCACTTATTATATCCCGAATTGATTATTACAATAGTCTCCTAACTGGTCTTCCCAAGAACAGACTCTCGCCACTGCAATCCATTCTAAATGCTGCTGCTAGGCTGATCTTCCTAGCAAGACGCTCATCATCTGCTGATCCGCTCTGCCAGTCCCTCCATTGGTTACCTGTGTTTTACCGTATTCAATATAAAACCCTTCTTCTAGCATATAAAGCTATTAACCATATTGCACCAGCCTATATCTCTTTACTTATCTCAAAATATCTCCCATCTCAGCCACTCCGCTCTGCACATGATCTGCGTCTCTCTTCTGCACGGATCTCCAGCTACCATTCACTATTACAGGACTTTCATCGGGCTGCTCCTATGGAATGCTCTTCCACGGACAATAAGACTCTCCACTAGCTTCCAAACTTTCAAGCGATCCCTGAAAACTCACCTCTTCAAGCAAGCCTATGATATTTAAGTTCCATATGCATAACCCTCTGAGGCACTTATGTATTATATAGCTTCCCTTCTGGACCTACAAGCTATGCTATTACTGGTGCCTGTCCTTGTGTTTCCCTCCTATAGTTTGTAAGCTTGCAGCAGGTCCCTCTTACCTCCAAGTCTGTCTGTTGTTACCCAGTTTGTTGTATCTCTGTTTACAATTGTAAACCGCAACGGAATCTGCTGCGCTATATAAGAAACTTTAAATAAATAATAGATAGATAGATATATGGGTTAACCAATTTGCTTACTTGCCCCAGGGCCTTTCTAGGTCAGGAACTCGCTTCCAGCCAATATGTAGAGGTGCAAGAGGCGGCACTTAGAGACGTTTTTAGAAAAAAAGAAAGTGCAAAAGTGCAATTTATTGTCAATGTTTCGGGGACAACTGCCATTTGTGAGGCTTGAGAAAGTTGCAGTTGTCCCCAAAACGGTGCCAATAAATTGCACTTTCTTTTTTTTAAACTTCTATATATAGATATAGAGGTACAAGAGGTACCTCTATATCTATATATAGAAAATCCAGCAATAATGGCACTCCAGAGGCAAACTCAGCAATATAAAGAGATTGTATTAAAGTATACAAGCTTTCAGGGTTTAACACCCTTCTTCAGGTTACAATTCTACAGCAAGGAATATCAGTGTACTCACCACTTAAATACCATTTATAGGACTCCCCCGTAAACTGCCGCTGCTGCATTCCGCACCGCTAGAACTGGAAGCGTCCGCTCTGCTAACTTCTGGGAATTGGCAGCCGGGTGTTGCTAGGCAACTACCCTGCTTGCGTTCCACAGGACAGAAAGTTCCAAGTCGGATAGCTTACTGCATCGGCGGCACTACACTGCAGACAGGGAGAAAGGAGGGTCCAACAATGAATACAAATATACATACAAACAACAATAAACATGCAAAAGAACAAATAAAAAAATAAAAATGCGTAACATACATAAATTAATAACAGCCTAACATTAGAAAAAAACAGGAGTTACAGCAAATGATTATGCTGTAACTCTTGGTTTGTAATACTGGAACAGGTTAAAGTATTGGAGATTTTACTGGGATTTTATTACACACACACACTAGAAACCTCTTTTAAAATAAAAGGAAAAGGTTCCATGCTGCTTCTGCTCTCAGTGCATTTGCAGATTCATGTAACACATGCACATATCAGCTGCATATGGTCTGCACAGTATAGCAATAGCGTATTGCATGCATGTGCAAATACATACTGTGGCATCTATTGTATATGCTGTTTCACTTGCAAAAGTACCACCAGTTGGTAATAGGTCTGACATCTACGTATGTAGATCATATTCATAGCCAAAACATAGTTGAGACATGTACAGTCTGTAAATAATAATTCAGGTTTAGAAAGCTAATGTGCAGTTGACACAAGTATTGTTGCACAGTAAAAGTATACTTGGCATAAGTCTCGCTTATGAATTAAAATAAAGTCCACTTTATTATATATTTTCCTCTGGTGCAGTTCTTAGTTACGCAAATGCATTCCTTAAACACACTGTTATCAGGAGAGCGCTGACACTGATCAGGAATGTGTCTCGTCAGCCTCAGCATTATTAAGGTCTCTCCACTTTCGCTGTTGTACATTTTACACCACTTAGTACTTAAATAAATAAGGGGATAGTTCAAAAACACAAATGGACACACTCCTTTAAATTGCCTATAAGTATAGACAGCTGGTTTGCCATACATCAGAACTCTCTCTGCTGCCTACAGCAGTTACAGGGACTCCTCGTAGCCACATCCTGGGTGCCGGATCCTCCCTCTCGGAACTCAGGTTGTGTTTGGCATTTCACAATACCCATAGCTCTGATACCTTTGGGATACAAACAACTCAGACAAAAACTTTGTTTTAAACGTTCACATTACCTTAACCTTACCTATAGACTTAAAACTCTTGATTTGGGTTTGAGACTGAAATTTGTTTTCAGGCAACTATTGAGCATATTAATATGGTTGCATTCAATGCCTGTAATTTAGGGTTGATAATGGTTTTGTAATTTTCAAACAAATGTTTAGATAATTTAATTGTGTTATTTCAAAAATTATGATTACAAACTATTAAAACTCATTCTGTTCAGATTTAATGAATTATATTTGGAAAAACTTTTGAACCTTATTAATGAGTTTTTCTAAGGATTTCATCTAACATAGATGTTGGGAGTATTGATCTATGGCCTGCTTTCTCTTAATCAGATTGTTCAACACATATTCCCCCATGAAATCCATACATTCCCCCAAACTAGTAATTAAACCAGTGGTTCCCAAATGCGGTCTTTAGTGCACCCCAATGGTCCAGGTTGTAAGCATAGCCATGGCTAAGCAGTAATTCACATGTGCTCAATCATGGATATCCTAGGAAACCTGAACCGTTGGAATGTCTTAAAGACTGAATTAGACACAAATATATGGCCTAGCAGAGCTAAAGGTATTTGTGAGTGAGCAATAATCACGGGGGTGAGGTAGAAATGTCCACCAAAGAAAGCCTATATGCCCATAATTAAAGCATGGTGGGCTTGTTGCACTTGCAGGCATGTACCAAGGACCAAGTGACAAAACAGAGTTTGTGGTTTGTGTGTAATGTACTTAAATCCATTGGCCAGGCTTTTGGTGAGATGTACTAATATTGTTCAGTTTGGGTGTTTCCACATAGCCTACAAATGGATGTTTATGTTAAACATCCATTCGCAGGTTGTGTGAACGAACGCTGCGTGCGAGGGGGGGGGGGTGTACCGGCATTCAGTGGGTGACATTCTCAGCCTTGTGAGTGAACCAGAATAAGGGCCATAGTGTTGTGTGTTCGCCTTCCAAACAATTCAATTTTGGTTTCATCTGTCCACAGAGGCTTTTGACAGTAGAGCTGTGGAACATATAGGTGCTCTTTTTCAGCTTCAAACGTGCATCAATTTTTATTTTGGACTGTAGTGGCTTCCTCCATGGTGTCCTCCCATGAATTCTATTCTTGTTTAGTGTTTTACACATCATAGATTCGTCAACAGAGATGTTATCGTGTGCCAGAGATTTCTGTAACTCTTTAGCTGACACTCTAGGAATCTTCACCTGATTGAGCATTTTGCGCTGTGCTCTTGCAGTCATCTTTACAGGATGACCACTCCAAGGGAGAGTAGCAACATTGCTGAACTTTCTCCATTAATAGACAATTTGTCTTACCATGGACTGAGGAACATCAAGGCTTTTAGAGATGCTTTTGTAACAGTTTTCAGCTTTATGCAAGTCAACAATTCTTAATCGTAGGTCTTTGAAGAGCTCTTTTGTGCAAGGCATGGTTCACATCAGGCAATGCTTCTTGAGAAGAATAAATTCAAAACTGGTGTTTGTTTTTATAGTGCAGGGCAACTTTAACCAACACCTCCAATCTTGTTTCATTGATTGGACTCCAGGTTGGATGACTCTTATTAGCTCTTGGAGGATACAAATATCCTGAAGACAAATGGAATACATTTGAAATGTTGATACATCAGTCGTCTGTCTCTATGTGGTCAATGTATAGATAGTATTGCGTAATATGCATGCGCTATATAAATAACTGATAATGTGTATATATGTATATATTCTATTTCACGCTGACATCATTTATCTATAATTCCCATGTAATGTAAATTTCATAGATACACACTTCTATTTTGGAATTTACATATAACGTGTATTATTTGCATTTAGAAACGTTTAGAAATTCATTGTGATACTGACAATTGGTAAAAAAGATATGTTTGGTTTTGGCAAGTAGAACTGAAACTTTGCGAAAGGAAAAAACTTAAAGTTTAGACAGCTGCTAACTCAAAGCTTTTGTATTACTTCAGCAATTTGAGAGTGGAGTTGAATGATAGAAATTCAATCACAAGCTTATCACCTCCAATGTCACCAGTTTGTGAAATAGAGGAACAGACATGGATTGCTAATTCCTGGCATATCATAGCTCCTCGCTGTCCCGTTCCTCTGTGTCCACTGTCAGACCAGTGCAGTTTATCTGTGGCTAATGTGACATACACAATGATTCCTTTGTGTGGTTAGTGGAATCTGCTTTCCCTGTTTAGCGAGGGTGCCCTTTAATAGACTGATTTGTATCGGACTAATAAGAATAGGATAGAGCTGGTTTTTTTTCTGTATATATACATTGAGACAACCTCTGAAATAATTTATAGGTTCTATTTTGCCACAAAAGATAAAAGGCGATTATCTCGCTCAAACACAAAAAAATAAATAAACAGATGGCAGAGATGAAAGCTTTGTAGCTGAAGAGGTTTTATTTCCCTTGATTTTGCAGTGACTCTATAAAGTTTCAAAGCATAACTTAAGTTACAATGACAAAGTTACAAATTACATGTTCAGACAGACATTCATAGGCTATTGCCTCTTATCTTAAATTAAATAGTAGCTATCATTACAACTGGTAAACACAGCTGTAACAAATCTAATGCTCCTTGTGCTTTTCACTGACTGTTCATGTACCTACTGTAGATAAGACCACAAGGACAACAATAAGGACTGTTCCGTCTCCACTGAATGTCAGGTCACTAATTAATTTATCCACCATAGCTATGGGATTGTGTAATAACATGGTATAAAAATCAACAATATCACATAATACAATGCAAAATTGTTTAATATTACACTGTGCTGCATTAATACGTTCACTCCGTATGCTCAAGCAAAGAATTGATTGTTATCAAATGAATTGCTATTTTTGTCAGGGTTCCGAAAAACAAATGTTTAATGCATTTGGTTGGTGATCTGTTATTGCCACTTATCATTTATTTTCGAGAAAGGCCCTCTAGGAAATCCAACCCTTAATACAGAAAAAAATATATTTTGTAGATATCACTAGCTGTGGCATTTCAGTCTGTAGATAAATTGACCTTTTTGGACCAGTATTAATGCCGTGGTCTTTATTTCATGTCACCTTTTTAATCCTTTCTGAATATCCTGGAAAACATTGCTTTGATATTGCAAACTCTGAATATCTGCATGTTTGGAATGGTAGTGGTTCTGGGTTTTCAAATTAGTTGGAGTTCTCGTAGCTGCTACTCTCTCAAGCAACAATACACATTCCCAGGGCCTTCTCAGACGGACAAGCCCAAGCAGCTATCAGAGACCAATGTTGCCCCAGCGTGTAAAAACTGGGGCTTAAGGATGCAGTGTCCTGGAGCAAAACTTTACAGATTTATGCCACAATGTTTGCATGACCTCTGGAAATTAACAAACCGGGACTGTTCCAAACCAGTCCCATGGAGTGTCGTGAGACACTGAATGACCTAGTCAAGAGTTACTTGTAGAAAGGCTCAAGAAACTTATAGACCATCATCTGCTTGACCCTGTTGCTTTATTATACTACTTTTACACCAAAGCAATAACCTGGGTTGTTGCCAAGTCAACCCAGATCAAGGCATGGTGTAAATGGGGTAAAAAAATAACCCAAGTTCTGTTAACTGGCAATTCTACACAGGACATTTTTTCCAATTTGGCAGAGCTGTGGAGAAGGAGAATAGATGCCTGGGGCAGCTCGGCAGCTTTCCCGGGTGCTGGGCTTGCACACAGTGTGTTGCTTGGTGTCGTGGAGGCCTTGACTTGCGGATTTCCTGGCGCTTGGAGATTTCAAAACATGTTCCCATGTCCTTGGTAGTCCTTTTTACATACGATAAATCGCATATAAAAATGGCATATCAAGTGCCAAATCGTATGGAATTCCTCCTGGGGAGCTGCCAGGAGCGTTCAAGGAAATGGGATCCAACTTTCTCTTTAGACAAGTCGAACCTGAGTATGGCCAACTTTAGATGGTACACCTTGCAGACTATGACAAGTGGCTGGATTTAACTTTTTATTGGGGAGTTAAATACATTCAGTAGTTGTCCACCTCTGCCCATTCCCACTACACCAGAAAAAGGTACAACTTAACCATAGTGTACTATGCCAATGATCAGAAGCAGAGGACTGAATTACCAGGCCCAATATCAAAATTTGGGAGATGTATCAGAAGTGCATCACCAGTATCCTTAACTCTCATAAATAAAGTACTTTGTTCATTAGATATCCTATATTGCGGTTTGGGATCATTTAGTCTACGGCATGATGGTCAACAGTCATTAGGTTGACATGGGAAAAGGTCGACATGGTTATAGGTCAAAGGGTCGTTAGTTCGACAGGTCATTAGTTCGACAATGTCTAGGTCGACAGTCAAAAGGTCGACATGGGGTTTTTCACTGTTTTTTTTTTACCTGAATGGACAGAGTTTAAAGTGCATCGCATCCCCTTGCATCGCTTGCTGTGCTCGCGATGTGTCGGGCACATTGCCTCGCTAGGCTCGGCACACTATTTTATTCTACCACCACGCCCTAGTGGATGGTAGGGCATGAAATGCCGCCTGTCGGCACATGTTGGCTTAAAAAACTGTGAAAAACTCCATGTCGACCTTTTGACTGTTGACCTAGACAAAGTCGAACTAATGACCTTTCGACCTAGAACCATGTCGACCTAGAACCAAGTCGACCTTTTCCCATGTCGACCTAATGGTGTCGACCTAATGACTGTCAACCATAATGCTGTAGAACAAATGACCGCATCCCCTATATTACATCACATCCATCTATTTGCATTATTTGTTTTACATTTCCATTTTACCTACTGAAAGAAAATTTCCATGATGTGATTATTAAAATGACAAACCACATCCGTAGAGGTGCTAGTATTTGCTTACACATTATATTTAAAATATGACTCACATTTGTAAACAACTGTCATGAAAATGTGTATATGCCACTTTGTAACATTATTAAATTGTGCACAAATATGGTGCTGCAATTTTAGCATTGAATACTGATACTAAAAGCCAAACCTCTATGCTTTTGTTGGAGGTGTAGGTATATACACTCTTGTACACATAGCAAATGTCTGACGCAAATGCTTTTCTTTTTTAGATGGACACGTTTTGAGATGCATCCGGATTTAACATTAAAATGTCAAGACACATTTCTTGCACACTTCATTTCCTACTTCTGTTCAGCATACAAATATCCAGAGTCTACTATTTCTTGTTGTTGTTAGATGAAATGACAAAGGTCAGATGTGAAGATTTTCCAATAAGTAGTGGTCCGTTTAAGATGGAAATCTCATACTGTATATTAATAGTCCTAGTTAACGCAGAAGTGCAAATAAATACAAGAACCAAAATCTACAGAAGTGTTGCTTACACCCTCATTAATTACAATAATTGGTTCTAACCTATTTTCTTTTATGCCTGTGACCCCAGCACAAAGAATGTGATTCCAGATCTATTAACTCACTGAAGCTAGAAGTATGCCAGGAGCTTAGTGAAACATTTAGTCAGTTTCTCTAACTTTCCCCATGAGACCAGAAATATTTACATTCTGCTTAGCTCAGTTTGATTACACTAATTAGCTTGGTTAAGATAAGTTAGTCAGACAGTTGCTATTTTCCTTTATTGGTTTTCTTATGCACAGAGCCACCAAGAGCTGAGCGGGGCCCAGGTACTGGGTTGGCATAGCCAATCCTGGAAGGTTAGTTCATGCCCTCTTATTACTGCTTTGTATTCTTATGTTGTATCTTCACCACATTAATCCAATAGTTGTACTGTATGTAACTTAAAACTGCATGTTGCAAGAATAACACATTTTTATGTTTTTTTTTCTTCAAATAGCAATTTATGAAGCTTTAAAGCATCCAACTAATAATCAATGTTTTTTGCTATTCTCAAATGATTATCTCTTTTTCTAATCTCCAAGGTACAGTATAGTTGACATTCTAACGCATGAAAACAGCAGGGAGAGGAAGATGGATGAGAATTTAATAGTTCACAGAGCATGCATATTATTATGGGCCAGATGTACTAAGCTTGAAAAGTGATAAAATAGAGACTGATATACCACCAGCCAACCATTTCCTAACTGCCACAACACCGGTTTTGTTTGGAGAAAATGGCAGTTGGGAGCTGATTTGTTGGTGGTTTATCACTCTCCATTTTATCACTTTTTAACACAAGGCTTAGTACATCTCACCCTATGGGCAGTATTCAATGAGGATAATTCGCCCTGTTTCACGGCGAATTTGTGCTCTTTTCACGTTGGAAGGTGATTTTTTGGGGGTCAGAAAGCGAATCACCCTATTCAACGTGCACTTCTCGCCTTTCTAAGTGATTCTCGCCGTCCCTCACCGTGTAGCAAATTGCCATCTTTTCATGGTGAAGTGGAAAGTGAACTTTTAAAATAAAGTTGTTGTTGTTTTACATTTGGTGTAAAAAAAACAGGAATTTTATTCTGTGAAGGGGCATGCTATTTTTATTCATGTGCTTACACATAACAGCCAGCAGGGGGCCGGAGCCGAGAGCCGCTCATTAGATATTCATATATTCACTGCACCTGATCATTACATATGCACGATCGGGAGCAGTGAATATACCCGGTCCCCTGCTGGCTCTGGGGGGGGGGGGGCAGCTTGTGCTGCCTGGGTCCCGGGGAGCCCTCCTCCCCTCCACATACATTCTTGGACAGGCAGGGAGACTTCAATCTCCCTGCCTACCACCGTCCCACAGCTCCCTGCCGCGGACGCTCGTCCGCTGCAGGGCTTAAGATTCGCCGCGAGGGGCAACGAGCCCCTGCGACGTTGAATACTGGGAGAGCAAGTGGCAGCCAGCCCTCCTTTAACACAGCGAGTGTGCAGCGAATCCTAAACAGGATTCGCTGCACACCGCGATTTTTTACATTGAATACTGCCCTATGTTTCAAGTGACTGTGTGGTTGCCACGTGGTCTGGACCTGCCTTCTCAGGCCAAGGCAAAAAGTCAAAGGGTGGTGCCATTGATCAGTCAAAGGGTGGCATCTGTGTTTGACTTGCAGGATACCTGCAAAGCCACCTTGGCTTTTTCTTAGGTTGCACCTGGAGCTACGTTTCCTGTTCCCGGACACGTTTGGGGCCGACAACTTGTGCTGTATGAACAGGGATGCTGCTGCTACTGTGAAATATCTACTCACTCTCTCTCTTTCTTTCTGATGTGCGGCACTGCTACTTGGCAGCCAGGAGTAGTGGGCACAAGAGATACTGTACAATATTGGGGGGGGGGGGGGCATTGTCTTGAACACATACACACACTATATCACACACCTGTATCCATCCTTGGCTAGATGAAGAAAATCAAGAAAAATTTTAATTATAGGTTGTCACAGTGATTAATGTTAAAAATAAAAGAAAGTTCATGGAATTGCTCCTTTGAATCGGGTGTGGTATAAGTAGCCGATGGTCGGGATTCTGACGGTTAGTGTTCTGACCTCTGGTACTCTTACGTGAGCTAGCGCAAAAAAGCTGCGCTTGCCACAGGTTCTATTTTCCCTCTATGTTGTGGACCCCCACGAGGGAGAATAGCCCTGGTCAGTCGAGATGCTGACTTCGGCAGTTGAACAGTTAGGATTACAATGTTAGTATACTGACCATCGTGATCCCAACTGACTGGCAGTCATCAGGCTTGGTGAGTGTGCAGATCCCCCACCATCGGAACGAGACAAATTTGCCCCATTCTGATCACTATTGAATTAGGCCCATATTGCTAGTATCTTTTAGTCATGGAATAATGTATTTTACTTGAGCTGCTTTTACACATAGTGCAGGGTTTGATTACTACAAATCTAGGAGAATTAGGATAACACAGTTCAGGTCTAGCAGGATGTCCCAGGAGGATATCAGGATTGCATAGCAGGCTGTCAGGATATAGTATAGTGCAGTTTTAGCAGGATTGCCCAGCAGGTCAATTGGATTGTACAGTGAAGACTAGCAGGAATGCCCAGCAGGATATCAGGATTGCACAGTGAATGTTTAACAGTTGCCCATCACGATATTGGGATTGCAAAGTGGTATAATGGTATTGCACAGTGAAGGTTAAGAAGGATTGCCCAGAAAAATGTCAGTATTGCAGCGTATATTAGCAGGATAGCATAACAGGATCCTATATACAAATGGAGCCATGCTCATTCATGCTGCACCGTGGTGCGCGTGCATGTAAGACTCTTGCACACCCCATTTGTGGTGTGCCAGCTTGCCAAACAAGTATGGCTCCATCTGTAGGTACCAAGAGCCAAATAATGAGGGTCTAGGAGAGACACATTGTACTGACAATTTGTTGCCAGCACCTGAGGAATTAAATAGGACACCCTTGCTTCTTATTTGCACAGCTGGTCATGTTATCAGGACCTGCCTTCTCAGGAATGGTTAGATGGCTGAATGACATCAATCTAAAAAGGTAGCACCCATGGTCCGACAGCAAGGGAACCAATGGGAAGGATTCCATGCCAACAGCAATAGTCAAAAGCTGTATTGGCGAGGATGCTAGGAGTCTGGAGGAAAACCTGGGACATGGAATTCGGTTTGTGACATATTTTTTAATACAAGGCTAGGCACATACTGTATGTTACACAGTGTGTTCACACAAAGGCAATGTTGCAATTGAGTTGCACAGTATCAGAAATGTCTTTAGAAAGTACTGGAAGGTGACTGGACATGTAGCGGGCATCAGGCTCAAGTGTTTGCATACACAGATGCTCAATCATTCACATATGAAAGTCTCCACTTGCAACAGGGCTGGTGACATTTTTCATGGTGTGAGTGGCATTGGCATCTAAACATGCACCAAGAAGTATTACAGATTCTACAGACGCTGTACAAAACTTGGGAAAACTCTTCCAACATCTCTCACTTTCTGATCCTCACAGCCTATTACATTTGGCCCTAGATGTAATTTCTCATTTGCATTGTAGAAAATGAGACATCTGTTTTCGAACTTTAGTAAATCTAGCCTAATGAGTTGTAGCATTTTTACTGCATATCCCTAGGTGTAATGTTTGTTATTGAAGTAAATAGCAAAAAAAAATAGCTATGTAGTGGTGGCCATGGTTGCACTTCGGGTTCTTTATGCAGATTGATTGACATTCATCAGCTGCTTACATTCAGGAAAAATTGCTGGAATTCAGTGTTTTTCAAATCTGGTCCTCATGGAACCCTTAAGCTCGGTACACATTAGACGATCTTTACAAAGAATGTGCACAATAAAGATATTGTTAACAATATTTTTGTTCGTGTAGGCTAATGTGTATGCACTATATAAATAATGTTGCTCCCATCTGCTGGTCATTAACGCCCCTCTCTAACATCTGTATATGCAATAAAATCCTCACTATATAATCAACAATAGCATGCTCCTGGATGTGGCCACTTAACCCTATCGTTAAGAATATATCTGAATATCACTTAATGTGTATGCACTATACTGTTTGCTCAGGGAGTTCCAACCAGTTCAAGGGAAATTGTTAACTATATCACCTAATGTGTACCCAGCTTTATACTGCATGTTTTACTGATTTTCAAGCTGGAGCACATGCTGTTAATTAAGGAACAAACCCAATAGATCTACAGGTGGTACTAATTATTCCTGAGGATCATCCATCTAATCATTATTTTCCCTTCCCCTTTCTTCCCTCATCCTTTACCCTATTCTGATACCTCCCGTATTATCTGATAAAATGGCATTGATTATAGTTTCTATGAATGTTTGTGGTCTTAATACTCCTGAGAGGATGATGTTGTTGTTGCATTCCATTTGCAGTATTTACATAACTTGTATTACATTTTATTTTCTACCCCAATTCCTCTGAATTTTTTAAGGTGCCCATAGATGGTTCGATGTACGGGTGCGATGCGAGGTGCGCTCCCGGGCACATCCCATCGCCCAGCACATAAAGTATGTGCTGCTCATACTTTTTGAACTAGATTGCATCGAATAGGCAGGGTGCTTCAGCACATTGCATGCGTTTTGTGATGCGATCTAGTTTAAAATGCACAGTGCGCATTGCACCGTCTGTGGACACCTGTATGCAATCCATTTACAAATTCTGCCACTTGAATTGGCCAACCCTTGGTTTACGTATCCCCATCTCTCTCTGTTGATCTTGCTCTTTACAAATTAACCCCCCCCCCCCCCATACTTTTATTACATTTTTTAGTAGGCAACATATCCTGTTTTTAACTGAGTTTAATTATGCTCTCCCCAGGATTATTCTTGTTTGACATTGTAGTTTTGCTGTCCATATCTAATGCAAATATTTTCTTTATTTTCTGTATAGCTGATGTTCTTTTTCACAAATCCATCTAAAATATAGTTAATAAAAAAAGCCTACCTGTATGTGGGTAAAGGAAGAATCACTTTGTTAATGTAATTACCCAGTATCACATATACATTACTTTAGGGCTGTTTACACCTACTCAAGAAAATAATTTTACTAAATGTATTTAAATAAAATTGTAATATTCTTTGATTTAGATAACATATTTAAAAAATACCCCACTCACCTTTTTACAACTAATAGTCAAGTTGTGAAAAGTTATTGTGATATTTCAAAGGTAGCTCATTAATCTCTGTAATTTAATTGCAAACTTTGTGATTTGGATGGCTTCTTTTTTTCAGCAGTAGAGATTCAAGAAATGCTATTAACCTGGAGATAATACCACGTTGGCCCATAAAAATGTGGTTTAATGAGATAAAGCAGACAATTACAGTATTAATAGTCTCCCTTTGTTAGCATAAACTCATAATTCAGTCAAATTAATTCTTTCCCCATATTTTATACTATAGTGTAGCCAGTCATTAAAGAAAACAAAGCATCTGAATACATTTTGATATAGTATGTGCTGTAGAAGTGCTTTTTATAGCTATAGCGTAAGGTTCATTGAGAATTTAGTACTAAATGTATCCTTCATCATTGATGTCATATTGAAAAGCTTCTAAGCCCCAACACAAAATATAGTATATCAGCCTTCATAACATGCATTTTATACAGGAGCGCTGAGAGGGCTGTCGTATTCTCTATACAGGCCTGCTAGAGGGGCACAGCAGGTGTTGCTACCCCCCCCCCCCCCCCCTTTCGATGGTGATGCTGAATAATTGTGTTCTGGCTGGAGAAGGAAGTCATTGATAAATTACTCATCGTTTAGTTATTTCATGAGCCATTCCTGTGTGGGGGTGATAAAAAAAATGAACCCTGTGACTAGTCCACCTACACTGTCCAGGCCAAGTATAGAAGTACTGGTTGTAAAAAAAAAACACAGTTTGTCTGGTTCCTGGGTGACCAGCTGACAAAATTAGACCCCACTCAGTTCTGCAGTGAGCCCTTTAGATACATGCTGGGCACTTGGTTTGTTAGTGAGTAATCTGGCAGGACAGATAATTATTGGAGCAGCTGTCCTGCAGCTGGAGCAATGCTGAATTGCTTCAGTACTTTGCTAGCCACTGCCACAACTCATACTAAATTGGGGCAGCAGGGACTGTGTAATGCAGGCATGAGAAATCTTTGGCCCTCCAGTTGTTGTTGAACTACATATCCCAGCATGCACTGCTACAGTTTTGCTATTTAGCCATGCTAAACCTGTTGCAGGGCTTGGTGGTATGTGTAGTTTAACAACAGCTGGAGGGCCAGGGACTGATGTGAATGTTCAAATATTTTCTGAAAAGCACTGCGGAATATGTGTGCGCTATATAAATAACTAAATAAATAATAACAAATGAATAAGAATACATAACAAATATAGTGGGGAGTTAAATTCGCCACATTAAGCTATCGGGAGTGAAAATGGAAGACATCCTTGGACTTTAACACCCCTGACTATTCAATTGCACTTGTAAAAAAAATCCCCAATAAGTGCTGCTAGTGGGTATAAATAAATAGGCTCAGGGGATCAATTAGCCTGCTGTGGCTAATTGAATTCTCCATTAATGTTTCATGTGATATTTGTGATGCTGTTTTTGTGTAGATCAGTAATGGTTATGTGTACATTGACCAATATGATTCATTTTAGTTAAATTCTCCACTTTATATTATCTAAAATATTTGTTGCCTTTTTGAAAAAAGTTTTTAAAAAGACACTGTATGATGCAAAATGAATACATTATGTAAATATTAATATTGTACAGTTCCGTTATTTCCAATAAAAATGACAAATCGGGACAAGAATATTAAATTAGTTCATAGACAGTCATGCATAAGAACAATTTGGTATTTAGCCATTAGACATTGTAACATAGGGCCTTATTTTGGTTCACTCTTTCTGACAAGATCCTTAGATGGACAAAATTATGTGCACTGCAGGGGGGGCAGATGTAACATGTGCAGAGAGAATTAGATTTGGGTGAGTTATTTTGTTTCTGTTCAGGGTAAATACAGACTGCTTTATTTTTACACTGCAATATAGATCTCACTTTGAAGTAAAACCCCACCCAAATCTAACTCTCTCTGCACAAGTAACATGTGCCCCCTGCAGTGCACATGGTTTTGTCCATCTAAGAAGGATTTTGTCAGAAAGAGTGAACCAAAATAAGGCCCATAGCGACCATAAATGTTACATTAAATTTGCTATCTGAGATACTAGACAGCATAAAATACTATTGAAAACTTTACACTGATTGAAACACAGCAAACAAAATAGTACAAAAAAAGAAAACATTGCATGAAAATAAAATAGTTATACTGTAGGAATAAATAATATTTGAAAATAAAGTGCAACTCTCTCTCATTGGGTCTGAGACTTGTGACACCACTGGAGGAAATAAGGAGATGTTGAAAGTCCTCACTATTAGGCGGATGGGTGCGGAGTTATGGGATGTACACACGGTTAGATTTGTACACGTTTTCAATTCGATTTTGCTTCTGAAAGTAAAATCAAATCTAAATTGAACAGAGTTAACTGCCTTCGATCTTCCAGATTGATCCCAGTGCTGTGGGGCCAGGCATCGGGATCAAATCAAGATCAAAGGCAGTTAACTCTGTTCAGTTTAGAGTTGATTTTGATTTTAAACGAAAACGTGTACAAATCGAACCGTGTGTGCACCCCATAACTCCGCACCTTCCCCCACTGTATCTCCGAAAGTAACCCATATAGCACAATTATGCTTCTAATGCATAAAAATAATAACCTTTTGTTTTTGCAATTATCTCTTTGTATAAATATTGTTTCAAAAATATTAACCGTTTAAAAACTGGCTGTATATATAGATATCGCTTTGGTATATTGCACTTTTATAAACTAATACTAATAATATGATGTAATAAAATATAATACAAATAATATGTAAGGAGACATACTGTATATACATTACATAGAAAATAAAGTCACTAAAAAAAAGCACATACTGTACAGGAAAAAAGTGTAAATTATTGCTGACTGTATAAGTCAAACCGATACACCACTGAGCAGGGAAATGAGCTGGAAGAGCCGGTATTATTGCTACTTCACAGTGATATGGTTGAATTTAGGTCGATCAATCAAACACGATCAGATTAAAGTGAAAGCACCTAAAATGGGTTTTGTCAATTTTCTTAGAGATATTAATCAAAGTGAAGGAAGTTAAAAGGAATTCTTACAAACCTGACACCAGACGATACAATGCAACAGAAAAGAACATGCTGAATAAAACAGTATCTATAATGATCATTGTACTAGCAACTGTGTGCAAAAATTTTGGAGAATTTTACATATTACCCTAATAATGTTATTCTAATGTCATTAAACAATTTTTTTTAAGTTTTGCTTAAGATACTGTAGCATTTTAGCAACATTTCAATCATTTTTGGAAAATAGTTGAGTTACAATCAATTTAAGTAAGTCCTAAACCTCAAACAAGTTTGTTCAAATTAGTCCATTCAAAAGTGCATGGAGTAGATCATAAACGATGATGAATTTCTGTCATTTTTGTAAATTGATTTAATAGTGAGCAGCAACATAGTCAACACAATTCAAGATCTGATACACTTGTGAACTATGTAAAGCACAGTAAGATTAAGCAGAATCATTATTAGCATAGTCAATGATCTGGTTAATTTATGGGCAATATAAAATCATACTGTATAAGTTCCTGGGGACCACAATCACTCAGGACTTTAAATGGGGGTCCAACGCTGATGCCATCATTGAGAAGGTGCAGCAGAGACTGTTCATCCTAAGGCAACTTAGGAAGTTCAACATCCCACAGAAGCTTCTGCTCCTCTTCTACTCTGCGATTGTGTAGTCTGTACTGTGCTCCTTGAAACCTGTCTGGTATGCCTCCACCAGCAAGACAGGCTCCAAAAGGTCACCAGCACTGCAGAAAAGATCATCGGGCGGACCCTCCCCCTGTCCTAGGGCCTGTACCTGTCAAAAGCTAAAAAAGCAGGCAACAAGTATAGTAAAAGACCAGCTATATCCTGTCCAAGGCATATTTAACCTGCGGCCACCAAGCAGATGATACAGGGCTGTTTCCATCAGATCTACCAGAAGCTTCAAAAGTTTCTTTGCTCAAGCAGTCCATCTGCTGAACACTTTAAGACCTGAACATTTGAGTGACTAGATGCACTAATCATGTAAGACACTAGTTGTCTCTGTATGTGATTGTAGCTCATCTATTCTTACTTGTAAAGCAGCAAATCCTTATTTGCAAAGCAGCCGTCAATGTAATTGTCACAATATTCAGTATTTTAGTGTTACCTGCTTGTGAAATCCTGCTGGTTCTGCTCTGCCTTCCTCTTCTCCATGCTGCTAAACAGGTCTGTGTTAAGGTGTCCATACACTAGTAAGATGTATCTTCAGATCTGACTGGTTGGAACAAAAACATGGTTATGGATGAGTGACAGTTTGTCAGTTTTCCAGCATTTCCAAGCAAATGGTCAACTGTCATTTGCTCTCATCCATAACCATGTTTTTGTTCCAACCAGACAGATCTGCAGATAAATCTGCGTGTGTATGGCCACTTTTAGTGTGAATACTGCAGACTGATTGCAGCACCTGGGTGAGACCTTGAACAGTCTCCTTGATTAGAAACCTTTGAGGTAATAGCCCAGTGTCTGACAGCTGAGCTCATTAGCCCCTTATAAAAGGCACTTCCTGGCAGTTATTCCCTGCCAGAGTATAGGTTCACTAACCTGCTTCAGTGGTCCCAATGCTTGGTCTGATATCCTGTGTTTCCAGTGTATGATTCCGGCTATTCTCCTGACTAGTCTCCTGCTTGATCCTCCAGTACTGTGTCTAGTGATTTCCAGTGTATGACCTCGGCTATCCTAGTGACTATTCTACTGTTGGCTCCTTGTGTACTACATCTGTGATATCTCGTGTATGACATTGGCTAGTCCTGTGATCATTCTCCTGCCTGCTCCCTGTGTACCGCTTCTTGGGACATGTTGTGCATGACCTGACATGTACCTGACTCTTCCATCTATGATGACCACGAGAATGCCTGAGTTCACCCTGTCGGACTACCAGCGGTTACCAGCACCATATGGGGAACCTGATCAGAGGACCACGACCGGTGTGTTCATAGCAGCAAAGCCCATATCCCAATTGGAGGGGTCACTTTCGAAAACCTATGACATGGTAAGATTCCGCACCCCTGCATTAGGTCCAGTCAATCCCTAGCCTGGCATTTGCTATACTGAGCCCGAGACCGTGACAAAATACTCTGGCCTAACCAAAGAGCTATTGGAGCAACCGTTTGCTGGGGTTAGCAAGCAGAAGCTGGATCAGGCTATGATCATTTAGTTTTCACAGACCCTGTTACAGCAGAAGAGCGTTGTTTCACCTCCTTTAACCCCTGTGGAACTCGATTCAGAAACATTGAAGAAGCTTGTGCAGCTGATCCAGCAGTTACTTGAAATCTTGACTGAATTCTTGTCCCTAATTATCTGTTTGCTGGACAGCTTTTCCAGGAGCAAGGTACCTTCCACTCCATCACATGTGCCTGCAAGGCCCTCTGACGCTATTCTGGGCATTCCAGTGACATCTGCATCTGTGTCCTGTAAGGACATGTACCTGAGTCTGCCTCATCCCCAGCTCTCTGATGAGGAGCGCCAGCGGTGTGGGTCCCTCATCCTATGCTTTTATTGTGGAGTTAAGGTTCAAATCATTGGGGAATGTTCCCTACGTAGGACCCGAAATAAAGTGATAGATTCTGTTCCTGACCAGAGGGAATCCTGTGTATACAACTGGGTTCCTAGGACCAACATTTCTTTGATGAAGAACTGTACAGTTCAGGTCCAGCCCCAGGAAGGGGGTTTATGGTCACAAGCCCCAGGAGGGGAGTCCGAGTATCAAGCCCCAGGAGGGGAGTCCAAGTATCAAGCCCCAAGAGGGTGTCCTGTTGGTTAACCCCAAGAGGGGGTTCTTCCCTTGCCTCCGGGCATAAGGACCATCTTCCCTTGCCTCAGGGTATGAAAACCCATCTGCCCTTGCCTCTGGGCATGAGGTCCCATCTGCCCTTGCCTCCGGGCATGAGGAATTGTGTGCCATGGCCTCCGGGTCAGTCTCCGTGGCCTCTGGGTCAGTCTCTGTGGCCTCTGGGCCTGCCTCTGTGGTCTCAGGATCTGTTTCCATGGCCTCCGGGCCTGCCCTATGGTTTTCAGGTCTGCTTCCTCCATTGCCTCTGGACCTGTCTCCATTGCCTCCGTGGTCTCCGGGCCTGAGTCTATTGCTTCCATGACCCCTGAGCCTAAACATGTCAGCCACAAAAAAAATTCTGTTGGACTACCAGCGGTTATCAGCACCATGTGGGGAACCTGATCAGGGGACCGCAACCAGCCTGTTCATAGCAGCAAAGCCCATATCCCAATTGAAGGGGTCACTGGCGAAAATCTATGACACTGTAAGATTCTGCACCCTTGCATTAGGTCCAGTCAATCCCCAGCCTGGCATTCGCTGTTCTGAGCCCGAGACCATGACAGTAATCTTAGTACATGGATTGGAATGGAAAACCATTTCTGGAAGCAGCCCTCATATAGATGGGGTCTGCTGGAGGAATGCGCTCAGTTGAAGGGGAAGGATGCCTACTCATATGGCCTGATTTGGAGTTGGACAAACTTTTAGCCATCATTGAGTCTTTTACTGCAAGTGTGTCTGTAGCTTTATGCTAATTACACTACAATGCCCTTTCCTGGTGAAATATAGGAGCATTGGGAATTTTAAGTGGCTCCAGAAAAATGTCCAAAAAAGGTGGCCTCCTTACACTTCCACATTACAAGCCTGTCACCTTCTACCCCCCGAACTCAACCACACCAGCATGCTAGCCTCTACCCTCACAAGGCCACAGGCAACTTCAGAGGTTTGTCGACCCCAAAGCAATCCTCCACAAGCATTTTATTGTCAAGCTTCTCTTGCCTGACTGTGACCTAGTTAAATAAACTCCTACTTAATTTACGCTACAGTTTAGACTATTAGATGAGTTACTAAATATTTATTTTATAAATTAAAGAGCTCAGTTGTGTGAATGAAGGGTTATTATTTGTATTTAAATACAATTTACCATCTTGTTTACAACAAGATCAAATTGATCTTATGCTGACAGCAGGCTGTAAGTTTGTGGCACCAGTAACATGTTATTTTATTAGTGGCCAAACTAATGCAGTTATATATATATCGACATATAGACTAGCATACCCCTATGCCTATACAGCTGGTAAGGTTGTGGACCGGGTAGACCAGCATTGGTGGAGTACAGTAAAGACATATTGATGCAATTGTGACACAATTAGACATAGGCTGAGCCACTGACCCAGTATTAAGTCATGTATCTTGTGAGTGCTGTAGAATTTGGACAATGATTACTACATTCTGCAGGACTCTGGGTTTGACTGCCCCAGTGAAAAGTTGGAGATATTTCTGATGGACCTAACTGCTTCAAGGTGTAGGGGTGGGCATAGACCATCAGTAGTTTCAAACTGTACCTCTGATGGTCTTCTCATAGATAGTGACAATGCAGCTAGGTTGGCATCATCAATGGCAACTGTGGGATGTGGTCAATAGTTTATTTTTACAGACTACACAGAGCTGCAGCTCCACTGTCTTGTTGCTCCTTGTTTGTTCCTGTGCTTTTCTCCACTTCAGGCACACTTTGTGTCAGTCCAGCTACTCTCTGTTAATAGTAAGCCTTTGAATTTCCTCACCAACATATTTTAACCACTGTGCCATGGCACAGTAGTAAGCCTTGAGCTGTTCTCTAGTGTGTCCACAGAGCTGGTGATGTCTACACCAGTTACATCCACCACCACCCATTTAAGTGTTATTCACTGGTCTCTTCATACTTCACTGGTCTCTTCATACTTCAGTCCTGTCTGTGTATTTTGGGCATATGAGACAATCCTTTTCTGACATCAGTAGACATAGAAGATCTGAATGCTGGCATATCCTCCTCTTGTCATCTGATAATCCCCATTGATTGGAGATGGCTGTTGTTGCTCCCTCTCTCACATCAATAGTGTCAGTGTCAGTTCCAGGATCCCAATTCAAGGTCTTGTTTCTTAAGAAGCTGCCCAGAGACTGCATAGGACATAGAGATGTGCAGGTTCTGATTTTCTCTTATTTCAAAGCAGGATCTTATTGGCTATCCCAAATCACATGACAGTTGTTGACAGTTGATAGCCAATAAGATCCTGCTTTGAAATCAAATCAGAGTAAATCAGAGCCTGCACATCTCTAATAGGTCATGAATCAGATTTAGAGGAGACAGTCACGGATCTAGATCAGGAGTTATTTGGGTGTCCTGATCCTATACTGTTCCCACTAGGAGAGCATAATGGCAGCTGGACAGGGACTCATATGGTGTTTAAATGAGGGCATTCTGAACTCTACAGCTGGGGCACTACACACAGAAAACAATTTGCATTGGCATAAGGTCTCTCTTGTGTTCTGCAAGCAGATAAGCCTGGCACACCTTTTGGGAACAGTGTGATTCTGTTTTCATATGGGGTCCAAATTTTTTTCTTTGAGAGCCCATGTGTTTTACTCGGTGGGAGTATAATGGTGTTCCTTGACAATTTTAAAATCGGGGAGTCACACCAATGGCAGTGGTTTAGCAGTGTTTGGGGTGGCAGTTAATATGGCTACCTTTCTTGAATTTTGGACTGCACTGCAACCCCACCTCTGCAACTGCCACTGCTCACAGCTATTGTGAATTTGTATATGGCTTTGTCAGGAATCAGAGATGGATGGCTGGATAGACTTATGTAGACTAGTACTGTGGCTGCTGCATGCTGATTAAGCTTGACATTGAAGAGTGGCAGAAGTAAATTACTAAAACCCAGCAGCAGCAGCCATCTTCTTGTGATGATGCACATGCACAGTGAAACTTTTGCTCTATTTCTTCTGACTTCACTATGGCAAAGCCTCTTCAGTGCATAGACGAGCATTTGATAGCCTAACCATTGATTGGTGGGAGGCTACATGGTTTTTTACCGCTCATAGTTTCTGCTAAATCCAGATGGTAACCATTGATGGAGTGGTTGCTGTTGGCCATCCCTACTTCATGGCCCTGCCCTTACTTGTGGAAGGGCAGGACAAAAGGCAGAGATGTTTCTTAGGTGGTCCTCCTCCCAGACAAGTTTAGATGGCTGATGGCAGGTGCACTGATTCTAGTCTTCACATGTTATATTATCAGGTATCTCAGTTGTAAGGGTGGTCTGGACAAATATAAATGCCTTATATAACATGTGAGCTTGTGATGAGGCAGAAAAGACAGCATGTGGAGAAGGAGAATGGGTTACCAGGATGCAGATAATGAGGAGGGTGGATAACAAAGGAAAGGTGATGAAGGAGGAGCACATGTAAGACATAAGAGAGTATTTTACATGCTACAAAATAATGGGGGTTATTCTAGTCAACACGCAGCACTGCGAAAATCCTATGATATACACCATACAATCGGTTATCTGTATTCATTTACCTTGATGTTGGATTGGTGACATTATAAAATCTTTTTGTTGCTATATTGTGATCACACAGCTGTAAAGCGGTTTTCTCATTTCGGATTTACAGTTGAATATTAATTGACGTAAATTGTTTTTAATTTTTAATTGAATTCCGTTTAATGTCACATATTTGCCTAATTGAAAGTCAGTGTTTAATACAGTACAGTGTTTAAATAATATTATTTTCAATGAACTGAAGAGTTTACTAATTTAGTACAAATTAGGAGGGGAGAGCTGTACATGAATGAGTAAATAATTAATCAATGCAGCGACAGAAGTAATTCATCTTTCCTTGCGAGATCTCCTATTATAGCCCCTCTTGGCAGCGATATCAATCCAGGTTCTCCTGTTAGTTGTTTTACTATTAAATTCCTAGAAATAGTCCAGATTATAACCCTCTTAGCAACAAGAACTGGCCATAGAGTGAGTGTTAACATTCTTGAAATCATACATTGTTTAAAGATAATGTCTTACTTATAAGGTCTAATTAAATTGATTGAATATACCAAAGACTTAATAAAGCAATTTAAAGTGAAAGACCAGGTGTTCTTAGCGATTTGGCAATCCAAGTACTACTGCCCTCTGGTATTCATACATGTTAAATGGGATCCTTTGACTTATGATGTAGAAGATTCCTGTTCATTCATTGCATCCTGCCTCTTTCTCGTGCGGCGCCCCGTGCAGTTACACGACTCGTCCATCTGTAACTATGAACAGTGACGCAGATCTGGGGGGGGGGGGGGGGGAGGCTTGGGCATTGGGCCTCTAAGTTTATGGGGCCCTTGGGCAACTGCCCATCAAGCCCATGTGCTAAGAAGGCCCTGGTGTTATCCTGTGCAGGTGAATGCGGTCATATGGTCAACAGTAAATATGTTAATAGTCATTAGGTCGACATGCCAAAGGTTTACACACAAAAAAGGTTGACATGCATTAGGTTGACATAGAAAAAGGTTGACACGCAAAAAAGTCGACATGGAAAGGTCAACATGAAAAAAGGTCATCATAAGTTTTTCACAATTTCTTTCAAAAAAGAACTTGTTCATGCTTTAGATTGTAAGCTTGCGAGCAGGGCCCTCCTACCTTTTGACTGTCTGTAAATTCCCAGTTTGTTGTATCACTGTCTCCTTTTGTAAAGCGCAACGGAATATGCTGCGCTATATAAGAAACTGTTAATAAATAAACAAATGCTTTACCATCCCAGTGGACAAGGATGGGAATATAATAACGTGCCAAGTGCAGAGGGGAACCATGCCAAAGCATTCTTATCGATATAGACACCAGTTATTATTTTATCCTTTGTTTATGTCAACCTAATGCATGTCAACATTTTTGGTGTGTCAAGTGGTTGACCTAGTGACTATCAACCTTTTTACTGCCGACCCAGGTGGACCCACAACCCTGTGTAGTGTGAGTGTGACAGTGTACTCTACATTTTATTTGGTGCTGTGCTTCTATACAGCACACATCCCTATATCAATAAGAAGGTCACACAACATGCGGCACACAACCTTATAACAATACACAGTCGTACTACAAATAGAATAGCACAGAATGGCTCACAGGTCACAATAGATTGTACAGTAGACATCTCTACAGCAATACACAGGTCAACTAACAAATAAATAACAATGCACAGGTCCCATTACATATACATCTACTGTAAAATAATATGCAGGTCACACTAGACAATACACAATGCACACATCAATGGCAATACATAGGTCTCACTATACAGTGTACTGTCAGGGCTAGGAACTTTTCAGGGCATGACCAATTCATGGATGGTGTGGTCAAGCCCTCTATAACAATATACAGGTCACACTACACTAGACAATGCACAAAACAAATAAATAAGCTGAACATTTCTATACATATTCTTGCGAATTTGTATGCTGCTGAATACATAAACGACACGGCACTATACTGGGGACCAACAGCCAACAATGATTACCACAGCAAACAACTTCATTATAACCTGCAGCACAAAGCGGGACAAGCAAGTCGCAGTTTTGTTATCATTGGTCAGCGTACCAGAACTGAGCCATATCATACTGTATACCGGGAGACTTACTGCAACACTTCTTTGTTTTAAGGAAGACATGGAATTTATCATTGTGGAAACACTCCTATTTTTTACAGTCAATAAACTGGAAATCACTTTATGCCTAGTTTGTGTAAGACAACAAGAGCTACATGTTGTTTGGGTATATTGAGGAACTGTAATTAAACTGATTAAACAAATAAAAAACAAATTTATTAATATGAAACGAAATTCCCAAGGCAGCACACCACTTATTTTATAGCCATGTAGCCACACCCCTCCCACAAAGGCACACCCACCTGCTACATAGATTACTCAAAGCCTCATCTGTTTTCTCTGGGGTAAATGACGGCTCTGAATTTTATAAATAAGTTCATCTTGTTGTCATTTGAATTTATGAACTATGAATATGGACTATGGTTTTGAATAATTTATATTATACCTTGGGATTTGGTTATTCCATTGCTTGTCATTGCAGTGGCATAACTAGATGATTGGAGGTTCCTGACAAATTTTAAAGGTGTGCCTCCTATTTGATGTCTATAAACCCTTAGGTCTACATGTGCGACGGCTATAAACCCTAAGGCAGGGGTTCCCAATCTTTTTCTAATCACGGCACCCTAGAGTATCAGAATTTTTTCAAGGCACCCCATGGCCCCAAAAAAGATATATCAAATTAAGTAGATGGTGTTTATATGTGCTTATTAGGGTCAGTTATGTGGTAAAGGGCAGGATTTGCTTCTGATTGTACACATTTTATGATTGACAGCCACCAGCACTGGTTTTGACCAGAAATAATCGATCATAAATAATTTGAATTGGTCCTGGACTACCAACCCGAGGCACCCCAGGGAGCCTAGGCGCACAGTTTGGGAACCACTGCCCTAAGGTGTATATGTACAGGTATTAACTGAGCCAAACAGGGAATAGGCAGATGAGAAGGGAGCTATACATGTGCTGGCTAAAGGCACTTCCAGGGGATAGACACCTCAACAGGCAGCCACAGGAAAACCCACAAGACACCAACCTCCACAAGTGGACCCCAATGACAGAGGAGCCTCCTCACACAAGCAGCAGGCAGTGGGGTTTCAGACTGGCTCAGCAGTGTCAGTGTAGTCATGGTAGACATTGAACCAGGGGTCCGGAAATCCATTGTGCAGCCTATCCGGATGCTAGAGCTCCCCTTTCACATTGTGGGCCCCTTGACTTATTGCCAGTCTAGCCACTCTGTAGTTATGCCACTGTGACCCTGTATAAATTGGGTGGTGGGATTAATACAATGTGATCCACAAATAATTTAAATAATTTAAACAATGCAGGTTTTAGGTTTTTTTTTTGTATATTCTGTTTTTATTGAAATTGTAGCGTACAGTAAAGTGACAACAAGTTTGTTAACATGGTACAGAAACAGTATGAATAAACAACATTTCCAAGTATACAATAAAAGTTGTATTTTTTCTGATTAAACGTATTCTGTTGTCATTTGAAACAGGGGGGAGGAAGAAAAGCAGGGAGAGGGAAGGGGGATGGGTGATGGAGGGGGGCCACAGAGTACTTTGCGTAGGGTAAAATAGAAGGAGGGAGTCCTAGGCTTTACGTTGTTTGTTGGGCTAAGGTCGGGGATTGGAAGCTGTTATTTAAAAGTAGTTTATAAAGAGTGGATATTATATGAGTGGGGTTCCCTGTTGTAATGCATAGTTTTTCAAATGATGTGAGTTCTCGGGAGGCCAGTGAAAGCATGGTCCCTGAGCCTATGAAATGGCGCACCTGAAGATATTTCCAAAAGTCAGATGATGGGATGTTCCACTTATCCCCAAAATTGTTTGGTTTTAGAGGCGTTTACCATTTTGCCGGCTCTAAAGAGACCTTCGGAGGCCCACTTGTGAAAATTTCTCAAATGGAAGCCTGGTGTGAAGTCAGGGTTTGCCAAGAAAGAGGTTAAGGGACCAGTTTCAGAGGAGATGTGGGGGAGTTTTCTCAGGTTTTTCCAAACTGAGAGAGTGAGGGAAATCGTTGGATGTGGAATGTTGGGTTTGGGTAACCTGGGCAGCCAAGTAAATATCTCGGGGAATTGTTGTAGGCATACACCCTCCAGTTCCACCCATTGTTTAGAAGTCCTATTTCTAGTCCAGTCTAAAATCCTGTTAAGGATGATCGCCTGGTAGTATAATTTTATATCCGGCAGTTGGAAACCACCTTGATTTGATGGCCTGATCAGTGTGGAATGTTTAATTCTTGGTCGCTTGCGGGACCAGACAAATTGCTGGATTAGGAGTTTAACAGCGCGGAACCAGGAATCCGGTATATCAATCGGGAGGGCCTGGAGGGTGTACAGCAGTTTGGGAAGCGTATTCATTTTTACTACATTCATCCTACCAATCCATGAAAGTTGTTTACGGTGCCATTTGCTATAGTCGTAGCGGAGTGTTCGAATTAACGGTTGGAAGTTCAGGGGAAAGAGTTGAGATAGGTCCCTGGGGATTTTTATTCCTAGGTAAATTATGGATGTGTCGCTCCAGGAAAAAGGAAAATAACTTTTGAGGCCTGTTGCAATGTGGGGAGGAGTAGAGATGTTAAGAGCATATGATTTGGTCATATTTATGTTAAAATTAGAGAGACGGCCAAACGTCCCCAGCTCGTGCACCAAATGTGGGAGAGAAGTGGTTGGGTTTGTCAGTATTGCCAGGAGGTCATCTGCGAACATTGCCAATTTATAATTCTCATCTCCCACCTTGATGCCCGAGATGTCGGGATTGGCGCGAATCGCCCTAGCTAGGGCTTCGATGCATAGCACGAAGATCAGGGGCAACAGTGGGCATCCCCTGTTTCGTACCGTTGTTTATGGGAAAAGAGGCTGATAGGGAGCCGTTGACTCGGACTCTGGCAGTGGGGGAATTGTATAGGGCCAGAATCCTGTGTAAGGCTATGGGTCCCAGGCCGATGCGCTCCATCACAGACCGCATAAACCCCCAGTCAACTCTATCGAAAGCCTTTTCGGCATCTGTAGATAGGAGGATTGTAGGAATTCGGTTGCTTGATGCTAAATGGACAAGGTTCAAGATTTTAATGGTGTTGTCTTTGGCCTCTCGGCCCGAGACAAAACCGACCTGGTCATTGTGAATCAACATGGGCAGTAGTTTGTTGAGCCTATTTGCTATTAGTTTAGCGAAAAGCTTGAGGTCGACATTTAGTAGGGAAATCGGCCTGTAGCTGGAGCATTCTGCCGGATCCTTGCCTGGCTTGGGTAGTGTGGGCCTCGAGTGCTTGAGAAGGGAAAGGGGAGCTTTTAGAGATAGAATTAAAGGCTGTGAGGAGGATAGGTGCAAGTTTCTCTTTGAACATCTTATAGTAAGCGATCGTGAACCCATCCGGGCCTGGACTTTTACCCGGGGGCTAGAGGAAATAGCGTTATCTAGTTCAAGTTGGGTGAAGGGTGTTTCAAGATCTTATCTATCGCTTTCAGTGATGGTCGGGATTCATCAGGGTCCGCGCTAAGGTGTCTCAAGTTATATAGGGCGGAGTAGTAGCTATGAAAGCAAGAAGCTATCTCTGGGGTTTGGAAGCACATGGTACCCGAAGGGCTCTTCATAGAACCTACAAATGATACCGACTTTTGAGCTCGAAGAAAATTAGCCAATAGTCGCCCAGGTTTGTTGCCCCATTGATAGTATTTGCCTCTACATTTATGTAAAGAGAATTTAACGCGATCTGACACAAGTCTGTTCAGTCGGTCTCGTGCCTCCGTAAGCTCTACCAGGTGTGGGCCTGTTAGCGAGGCCTTGTGTTGGGACTCGAGAGAGAGTGTATAGTTTCTAAGAGCTTAGAGCAGTGGTTCCCAAACTGTGCGACGTGGCTCCCTGGGGTGCCTCGGGACACATGCAGGGGTGCCCTGAGTTGGTGGTCCAGGACCAACTCAAATTATTAATGGTCAATTATTTATAAGCAAAACCAGTGCTGGTTGCAGCAATCATAAAATTTGTACAAATAAAAGAAAATCCTGCCATTTACCACATAACTGACCCTAATAATCGCATATAAACCCAATCTAATTAGAAAAAAATTGGCGTAGAGGTGCCGTGAAAAAATTCTTATACTCTAGGGTGCCGTGATTCAAAAAAGATTGGGAACCCCAGGCTTAGAGATTTGATCTCATTTTTGTTTCTTGATGTAAGATCCCAACTGGATAAACTTGGCCCGCAGAACGCATTTATGTGCTTCCCATATCGCCAACCTAGAGACATCGTCAGTTATGTTAGTGTCAATATAGTCCTGAATGATCTTTTCTATCTCCCTCCTGCAGTATGGGTCTTGAAGTAGAGATTAATTTAGCCTCCATGACCATTGGCCTTTAGCTCTGTGGGAAATTTTTAGTGTTAAGGAGATCGGGGCGTGGTCTGACCATGTGATCATACCAATTGTTGTTTGAATTATCGAGGCGAGGTGGTGGTGGCTAATGAACAAATAATCTAATCTAGTGTAGACCTGGTGTGGGTGCGAATAAAAGGAGTAGTCTCGGTCGGAGGGGTGAAAGGCCCTCCAAGAGTCTGCTAACTGGAGGTCGTGGAAAACCTTTCTAACCTGGCGATGTTTCAAATTGGAGTATCGAGGTGTTGAGTTTGATGAATCTATCTGTGGGTTCAAGGCCCAGTTAAGGTCTCCTCCACAGATAACAGTCCCCTTCAGCAGGGCCGTCTTAACATTAGGAAGGGCCCCTGGGCAACCTAGTTCACTGGACCCCCCCCCCCCCAAATTAGTTTGCCCAGGAGCCCACAGTCACCTCCCCAACCCTCACCTCTCTGGCTCCGTGTGGCAGCCAGTCAGCTTCCGGCGTAATGTCCCTTACACATAATTCCCCTCGTAGTGCCCCTTAAACATTGCCCATATTACTGCCCCTTACAGAATTCCCATACTGATTCCATATAAGAGGAGAGACCTCATTGCCATGTCCCTCTATCCCCACCACAAACACCCTGTCCCCCAACATACACCCCATAACCCTCTATCCCCACCACAAACACCCTGTTCCACCCACAGACCCCCTATAAAGCTTTACTCACATATACACCCTAGTCCCCCTGTTTGTGCCACATTCACTCCCTATTCCTCTACACCACTCCCAATTACACACCCTACTCTTTCACTGTCCCCAACATACCCATACCATCCAACACCAGGGTGGTGAGTCTGGACCTCTTTTAGGTTTGTTATACTGGAGCTCGAGCATGGTCCCCCTTCTGATGGCCACAACTTACCAGCACATTGGGAGCCGGGTGGGCGGGATGATGATGTTAGCTGCGGCAGCTGTGATGGCTGTCACGAGAGGGGAGCAGTGCCGCGGATCGCCCCTGCGTGCGACATCTGACAGTGGGGACCCCCCAGCTGTCCGCTGCCCAGGCGCTCCCAGTCCCAGCTGTAACAGTGCACTAGTGTGTGCTGCTGTGCCTGCTATTTAAGATTCACATATCCCGCTGGACCGCGCTAGCCAATAGGCGCTCGCGGTCCAGCAGCCACCAGTTGATTGGCTGCTGGACCGCAAGCGCCTATTGGCTGGCGGTCCAGAGGGAGACGTGAATTTTAAATAGCATAACGTCTCCCGCACACAGCGAGCCGCGGTGGGAGCTAGCGGGGGAGATGGAGTGGGCGAGCTGGCGGTGCTGGGACGGCTCCGGCGCCAGGATAGCTTCCATCGCCCGGAGCTGGTGCTCCACCGGCACCGCCCTCGCTACGCCTCTGCCGCCACCGCCCTGATCCCCCTGCCCGGATCCCCCAGCGAGGGTGAGCGGATTCCCGGACCCCGGCCACCATCTTTCCCATTGGGCTGGGCCGGGGGCCCCTAGGTCCTAGGGCCCCCGGGCAACTGCCCATCGTGCCCAATGGGAAAGACGGCACTGCCCTTCAGCAGAGGTGCAAGAGGTGGTAGGTGACGTGTAAAAAAGGAGGGTTGATCTTGACTAGGGGCGTAGATTGCAACTATAGTATATTGTTGGTTAAAAATCAAGCAATTTATCAGGAGCATTCTGCCCGGTACCACCTTGTGGGATGTAATTTCGGTGACATGAAGTCTGGAAGAGAATAGTATGGCGACACCTTTGGATTTGCTATCTGGGGTATTGTTGTAGTAAACAGTAGGGAAGCATTTGTTTGCAAGGGAAGGGGTTCGGGCGCTGATTTTAAAATGGGTCTTTTGAATTAAAGCTATGTCAGCCCTTTCTGTCCAAAGGGTTCTAAGAAGGGTGGAACGTTTCTCGGGTTGGTTCAGACCTCTAGCATTGATGGAAACGATTTAAGTGTCTCTATGGTAGTCATGGTGGATTCCTAGAAAATCGTGCAGTGTGGCCTTGGGGTGAGGGGATGTGGGAGTTTTGGAGGGGGGGGGGTGAAGGAAGATAGAAATATAACATAGCATAATATTGAAATTGCCCGCAACTGGAGCATCGGTAAGGGAACATAGAACCGATGTCACAGTGAACATAGAGAGGTGCGGGTGGTGGGGTACAGGGGACCAGCGATTTCAGGGGGGAAAAATTGTGTCGTAAGTAACATATGTGAATAATCGTTTTAAACAATTTGCAATTCTAGACATGCATAAAAGTAGTACATATATTTACCACTAATCAATACTTTACGGTAAACCTAAGTAATCGTTAACGTGAAGAGCAAGACAGTTTATTATAGCTATCATAACTCCCAGGTAATATGGGGAGGTAGTCAAATACTATCGGGGCTAAGCCTCTAGTTTGGTACGAAGTATACATATCAAAACAATATCAAATAAGGTGATAGAGTCTCTCAGTGGGTGTGCAGTGTCCGAATATTATGATAAGATGTGAGAGACCTAGGCTTTATCCTAGAAAGGAAATGCAAAATATGCTATTGTAATCAGTACAGACCCACTCGACTAGGGGCGTATCTAGAGGTAATGAGACAATAGGCCCTGGGTATTACCTAACGTGGGTAATAATCCGTTAGCTTAGGGAGAGCAAGGGTTATCCTACAGAAAACCATAGTGGTATCCATTGGGACAAGTTACAAAGTCTCACGTGTCCGTTGAGGTCGAGCGCTCGGGAGGGGTGTTGTGGCGTTTTCCAGGACCTCGGACGGTCTGCCAGGAACTTGATGGTTTCTGGGGTATTGAGTTGACTGCTTGAGATAGTGGATCAGTCCAGTCAGGTGCTTCAATGTTCGGGAGGCCCAGGGTCGAGCAGAAGGAGGAGAGGTTTGATGGTGTATGCAAGGAATGCGTTTTCCCTGCGTGTGTGACTTGGATGTTAAACGGGAAGCCCCATCTGTATTTGATCTGCCTCTTGCGTAGTTCCTCAGTAAGCTGCCGGAGTGCCCTGCGTTGCTGAAGGGTGGACCAGGATAGGTCTTGGTAGATTTGGATTGTGTCGCCATTAAAGTTGACTCCATTTAGGTGACGGATCTTGCGCATAATTTCCTCTTTTTGAGAATAATAATGGAGCTGGCAGATGACGTCTCTTGGTCGATCGGAGGGGGAGCCGCGGGGTCTTAGGGCTCTGTGGGCTCGGTCAAATGTGATTTCGTCGTTTGGATCGTTGCCCAATATTTCGGAATTTGTGACTTCTTCCGGTAATCCTTTGATGCGAATATTATTCCTCTTCCCTCTGTTGTCCAAATCTTCCATTTTGGCTTTGAGGATCTGTAGTTCGGCTGATTGCAACGAGATTATCTCTGTCAAGGACGCCACAGCTTTGTCCGTAGTTTCTTGATTGTCTTCAAGCGTTTCGAGACGGTTTGCTAGAATCGAAATATCTTGTTTGACCGATGCCATTTCTTCTCTGATAGCGGAATGGATGGCTTTCATTGTTGGTAGGGTCTTGATGTATGTCTGAATTTCAGAGATATCATTGCCCATTTTGAAGACTGGGGCTGACGCCGAGTCTTCCGCCATTATAGGGCCTGGTGGAGGGTTGCTGGGTTGGGGGGGCTCTGGGGTAGGTTGTGTGGGTTCTTGACTCACGGGAGAGGTGAGGAGGAAAGGCCTCAAGTTTGTTTGGGTGGGTTCTCCCTTATGTGGATGGGTGTCTTTCTTTTGAGCAGGTTTCCCTGTTCTGCCCATGATATGCAGGGAAAGATTTGCACAGTAAATTGCGCCAGCTAGCAGAGATAAATACAGTGTGCGTGGTATTAGATAGTAGCAGTATCACTGCTTCATTCAAGAGGGTTCCCCGTCTATCGCTGGTCCCCAGAGGTTGGCGGTCACATGTCTGGAGCCATTACTTGCCCATTATAAGGGTTAAAGGGAGTGGGTGGTGCCCAACCCCAGGAGTCGTCTTAAGAAGACAGGTGGTTTTAGCCGTAGGTCCCAGTGATCCCCAGGGCGAGGGGGGGGGGGAGCAGACCAAAAGACGCGCTGAGGTTTGCAGGTCTAGACCCTTAGAGTCCAAGGGGTCTATGTTCTATGGAAGGCGTATAAATCTGGTATTTTAATCAGCTGGATTAGTACAGCTGGTAGTGACCTCAGGTGGTCACCGCCCCCAGCAATGCACCCTGAAATGTTCTATAGGTGCCTCCCCCGGTGGCAGCATCACCTTTTGAGGTGCAGCTTGCCCCTATGTTCCCTTAGGCTTTAAAACAGGCACAGAGTCTGCATGGGGCTGCCTGCTGCTGGGGAATCTCCCATAGGGCGCTAGATGGGACAGTGTTAAACAATATGTCTGCCGTAGGAGGGAGGGGGGCGAGGGGTACTTCGCAGCCTTGGATAATTATTTATTTGTTTATTCGGGGTCTGTGTGACCCGTACGGCGGGAGCTCAGGGCTGCCCACCTCAGTGTTCTAGACGCAGCTGCCGTTTAGCTCCAGCAGCACATCTTCCTGTGTCCTCTCTCCCCCCCCCCCCGCACAGCATGCGGCTGTACTCACCGCGACGAGGTGGGCGGCAGCGTTCTGGTCCGGCCGAGGAGAGTCAGCTCCGGCTCCAGCTGTCAGTCAGTGTGGACGCCGGCGTCTTCGGGTCCCGGATCACTCCCGGCAACCTCCGGTCCGACGTCCGGGCCTCGGCGGTTACTCTAGGCCCCGGCTTCAAGGAAGCGGGTAGGCCGCAACCCGCAGAGGGACAGGAGGTCCCTCCCGGCTCCGCGACGACTACCCCCTCCGCAGCAGCAGGTGAGAGAAGGGCCCCGGTTGTCTCTGATATCTTTGGGGCACTGAAGAGGGGTGGGTAGGCTTAGTATGGGTGCAAAGCTGGGAGAGCTCCACCAAAAGTCGCCTGCTCCCGATGGCCGCCAAGCCACGCCCCCTCGGTTTTAGGTTTTTTAATGCATCCATTGCTGAAGAATGCATTTCCTCACCACTTCCAAAAGGATCCGCAATACCTTGCGATAACCTTGTGAAATTATGGACTAAACTAAAAATGGCCCATTCAACAATGCAGGTTTTAGTGATTTGATATTCAGGCGTCAGTAAAGATGGTTAAACCAAAATTACTGAGGTACTAATTATGTCACCTGTGTTTACACATGGATATAATTAAAACCTGTATGTTTAGTGTGCTTTGAGGAACGAATTTGGGAATACCTAGTCTAAACAATAGGTTTTTAAACTCATTACTCCAGACCTCAAACAGGTCTATTTTCCAGGTCACCCAGCAGGTGCGCAGGTGTATTCATTACTCACTGACACATTGTAAAAGATCCACTGGTGGAGCTAATTATTTAACTTGTGTTTTTGAGGAGATTGGGAAAACATTCACTTTTTAGGTCCTGAGGGACAATTTTGAGAACCTATGGTCTGAACCAGAGGTTCGCAAACTCTCCCATTACAGCACAGGTTTTAAGGATATCCATTCTTGAGCATAGGTTACTTAATTAGTACCCGAGTCAATTTGATTAAACAATCTGGAATTAGGTATGGATAGCATAAAAAACTTTACTGTAATGACAGAGTTTTGGAACCTCTGGTCTAAACTGAGTTAACCAGATGCCTATTAACTACAAAATTGCACATAAAGTTGTTGTCAGGCATCAGAACATATAGAACAGCAGAAGGATTTTAAATCTTAAAATATCTGTTACAGTTGATGTTTGAAAGGGATATAATAATGTATTTGTGCAATATATGTGAATCTAATGGTTTAGTCGCAATTTACAGGTTTCTTTCAAGTAAAACTGCTTTAGCAAAAGACACTTTTTTCTTAGTGTATTCCCACGTGCACTGATGAAGTTATAACATTTGGCAGGACCAGCAGGGAGTTCAAGACGCTGCCATGAAAAATGGGCTCCGTCAAAGAAAACTGATTTGCAATCATAAAAATGCACACCAGGCTGAGTGTTGTGCAGTCTGTTACTTGTCCATTTGCAGATATACCTGGCATTGCATAGGAGATGTTTCTGATGGAATAAATCTCTGAACTATAATCTGTCAGTTATTGCTCAATGACAATTCACTTTGGAGCAATCCGTGTCAGAACTCATAATCCCTGATATCCATTGATAGTAGATCTCCTTGGATGGGAAGCTGTTCGTGTAGGTCACTTTCTCAAACATCTGTCTTTTTCTGTGTTCTCTTCTTACTTTTTTTAATTTGTTGTCACGCATCGGGTTATTTGGTTGCATGCTTACAAAAGTAACTGCATTTACAAGTTTTAGTGAAACAAAATTAAAATGTGGCATACAGGAACCTTCCTCCATTTCTATTCCAGTGGCTGTTCCCTACTCCACATCATGGACCTGGTGCAGAGCCCAACATTCCTTGGCCGTACATTCTCCTGCTTTTGTGAACCAATGCAAAACTTCAACATGCAGTTGTACACTTCTTCGCAAACAGGCCATCTACCTGATTGCACAGTTTTATGCTGCTTATTGCTATCAGTGCACCAGGAAGAAACATCTGAAACAAGTGGCAAGTGAACATGCACCGGGAATGCATATGCCTCTGCGTCCCATAGTTACTTACACTCGGTTCTGGAGCATGTGCAAAAATACGTAAGGTATTCTGTGCATTTGGACGTACATTGAATTTTGCATCAGGCCCTTCCTCTTTTATACTTTGCCATAAAATATGAACGCATTATATGTCCTATACATTGATTAAACCCATAGCATTTTTTCGGATTTTGAATACACATAAAGTGGTTTTTCCGTTCTGTCACCACAGTAATATTTGCACTGCATAGTGTCCTTAAGAGATTAATTTTTTTAATCATATATGTTTATTAAGCCGCCCATACACGTTGCGTTTCCCGGCGGTGCGATGTGGGCTTTGAGGTGCGCGCTCCCGCGGCACCTCATCGCACAGTACAAAAAGTATGTGCTGCACATACTTTTTGTACTTGCTTTTCATCACATCGCATCACATTGCATGCACAAGGCATGCAATGCAATGTAATGGATGCTATTTAAGCTCACGACGCACGCCGGGATCGCAGCGTGTATGGGCAGCATTAGAGCTTTTGGAGTATAGAAACAGAATATAGCAAAAATCCAGTAATAACATGGCAATTACAGATTATAGTAAGAGCTAGAAATATAGTAGCCATCAAGTGGGCATTGCTAAAATATTGTCACACATAAGAACCAAAAGGAAAAACTGAGGGAAACATGGCTTGAGGGGTATCTAAAGAGGAATGGCTCTTAGAAGAGGTCAAGGAAAGCCGCAGTGTGAAATGTGAAGTAGCCAAGAAAGGTGAAAGAGAAAAAGGGAAAAAAAGGGGTGGGGCCAGGGGAGTGGGTTGGAAGGAAAGATTATTTGGAGTCAGATGAGGATTATTTGGAGAAGGAGAAGATGAGAGGGGGGGCGGTAGTGAGTAGAGATAACATTTTTAAATGCATACCTTTTTGTTTTATGTTTTTTTTTTTTTTTATAAAAAGAATACAAATAATTTAACATACAATAAATTTAGTTCAGAAATGTGTACGGCATAAATCAATAGTAAAAAGATAGATCTGCATTTAATTTGGCAGAAAATAAATTGTTGTAAGTTTATGTCACAAGGATTATAAGTGCGTCCAATCAGGGTGATCAAATATGGTAAATATTTTTGTAACAAAACTGAGCATCCTCTGAATGTCTCCTTCCTGACAGACATGTGACTTGGATGGTGCTACATGATCCAGGGCCCCATATGAGTGTCATTCATTATACTTGCCCTTGTCCCAATAGTACCTGGCCATTCCACCACCCTAAGGGATTCTCTGTCTAACATTGCTCTCCACAGCTGGTGCCTATTGCTACCGTCAACACCACAGTTGTCCTAAATGATGTTGCAATGTTTCATATGACTGCCTGTGGAAGTTCGCTTTGGAGTGAGACTGAAGCTTCTGCTGAGTACTCTGTAGGAGGACTTGAGGAGTCGCTGCAGCAATGAGACAAAGAGAACTTGAGAAAAAATCAGGTAAGCGCAGCATTATATATACAACTGTCATATGGCCTTATTCTAGTTCATTCTTTCTGACAAAATCCTTCTTCGATGGACAAAATCTAATTCTCTCTGCACAAGTAACATCTGCCCCACCTGCAGTGCACATGGTTTTGTCCATCGAAGAAGGATTTTGTCAGAAAGAGTGAACTAGAATAAGGCCCATAGTAACAGAAATACAGATGGGGATAAGTGCACAGTAATGGGCATAAATATGTGTATGGGGGGGGGGGGGGGGGCACAATACTGGGTATACAGATGTGGTAGCGGCACGCTAATACTGGGTATACAAATGGAGAGATGTTAAAAATAAAAAGAGATGAGGGCACAATAATGAGAAATATATTGGGAGAGGGACACAATAATAGATATACAGATGTGTAGGGCATCTTATGTTTGCCTGTCTTCTGACTGCAGTAGGCATGGGCATGTGGAATCCACCTGGTTGTGCTAATTTGCTTCTTATTGATGGATGGCCAGAGCCTTCCACAAGTCACCATTTTCTCCACAGATTGATTGGTGGATGACAGTGTAATAGCCAGAAAACAGGGTTAGGGGAACAGGTGCCATATCCTGGGGTAGATGGTAATGCACAGCTGTCTAGAGAACACACAAGACCCAGTTTTTTTTTGTGCAACTGAAAGAAACACAGCTGGTGCAACTGGTCTAAACCTGTTTTTTTAAGCAGAAAAGTAAAATAAAAAAAACAAAATAAACACCTAAAAAATGAAGAACTAGTAATCAGAACAATTATAATAAATTCTGGGAGGGGGCGTGGCTTGGACGAGCTAGAGGAAGGCAGCAGCTTCCCGGGGCTCCTGACTAAATCCTGCTATATATCCTTTTCTTAACCCCGCTGACAGATCGGACACCCGTATAATTTGAGTGACAGCATGCAGGAACACTCAGAGCCGCATTTGGTGAGCAGTGACAGACTTTTTGTGCTACCCCGGGCGCCGCACTACCTGCGGCCTACTGTACCACCGGTTCCCGGGCGCTGGGGATCTGCAGGCCGAGTTCCCTAGCGCTGGACATAATACTCTGCTGCATAGAGCCCTACTCAAGGTGGCCTGGTGTGCCGGGGGGGGGTAAGGATTGCCGTTTTCTCCAGCAAGCTTAAGCGGAGGAAGCGGGAAGCGGTCTCGACCGAGACACGCTGCTGCTGACCGCACTGGGGGGTCCGGCGCCATCTTGCCCTGGTTATCGGGCAAGGTGGTGCTCATACATGGCTGCCAAAGCTTCGGTGGATGTTGGTCGGTGCCCGGAGCTATATGTTAGTTCTCCTTTAGAATTACACGCTGCTCTCAAGTGACCGACAAGTGTACTCTAACTGCGCAACTTTGAACCTCCTGTGGAACTTGCTTTTTGGATAGATATGGCATTCTGTGTTGCAAAAATCCTGCATGCTATATATGCCTCCTCTACTAGAATTTCTCGTCACCTGGATGATGTCCAGAGAGGAGTCACAATCATCTATCCGGCTCTACAAAGAGGTGACTCTGGAGCTGTAGGCGATATTGCTAATTCCTCTACCTGTTTGGTTTATCAAGCTGCAGCTATGAACATCAACCTGGCCTTATACTCTTCTCTTGACCTATATAAATATGAGTCCTGCTGGTGCATTAACCCTGTGCATATTGCTGGTGGAATCTTTAGTATCCATCCTTTTCCTATATCACCAACGATCACACATTGCTCCTGGTCTTTGATCTCACTACGCCCCGGATATCCCTTGAATAGTTCTCATGAGACTGGCAATCCATACAGGATGATGACTTTACTCCATCAGGGAACTGAAAATTGGCCGGACTAGCGACCTGTTCTAAATTGAAGAGTGGATTTTACTCACCTTTACCCATATTATTTTATTTTTTTGCTGATCATAAACATGTATCAACATTGCATATGTCTTCTATTACTATACCTTAATTTTTATTTTTTTACTGTCTGTTGTTTCCTTTTTTTTTTCTAAGTAGTCTTTGGCTACAAGTGACCTTGTTCATATATTTTATCTGTAATAGGGTACTCAACAGTCTTGATAAGAAGTGACTGAGCCAGTATGGTCTAGTTCTAGACATCTGAGGGTTTGTCTCTGTTGAATTTTTTTTTCCAAGCACGTCTGAAGCTGTCAATTGTTATATCCTGTTGAATATATTCACTAATACGCACCATTTACATGCGGGAAGGCTGACCTTGAACTAGCCAAGAATATTCTATTCTTTAAGCCCATGATATTTTCCGCTTGATATCCTTTTATTTGGGTGGGGTAGGGAGGGAGGGAAATAGGAATAGTCTAGTTAGCATAGTGGGTAGTTAAGGGTAGTTATTTGGGATCCAGGTATACCACAGTTGGGGTCAGGTCATACAGGGTGGGGGGTTATGGTAAGGTTTGATTTGGGGTTCTCTGGGATTTTATTTTGGAAGTACTAATCTGGCTTGTTTTGGGTTTTTCCCGTATCCGGATTCTATATTATGATGCTGCTGCGATGCAATATTGTTTTAAATTTTCCCTTTGTAACAATACGATGGAGTGTCCTGATAATGTGCTATGTATGGTCTGGCTTTGGGCGTTCTCATTTTTGAACATGTACCTGTATGGCGCCTTCAGGTATAGGCTTTACATTTCTCCTGTGTGACATGCGATTTGCTAGCCTACAGCAATACGTCTGCTAAATTATGCTCCTCTAATATTTGCCTAATGTATAATTATATGTATCAGTATTATACTGTCCTTTCTGTATCCTATGTATATGCATCGCAATGGCTAATGTTTCTTCTTGTTTTCTTTGTTTGCTGGGAGTTTTTTCTTTTTTTTTTGCAAAATCAATAAAAATACTCAATTAAAAAAAAAAATTATAATAAATTCTGCAATTTAATGTGATTGTTAAAATATTTTTTGGCCAAACAATATGGGCCAGCATCCAATGGGCGAGTAGTCTTAACAGTGAGGTCCCTCATGGGACCCTTGGACTAGCAGTATGCGGTCCCTGGGTTGTGTGGACCAAATCTCACTAGTGAGATTGGAGCGGGGGCTTTTGATAAGGGTGTTTTTTACCCAGCTGCTGCTTTACAACAGGAGGGTCAGTCCTGCACAATATAATATAGAAAACACAAAAATAAGCAGTGCTAAAATAATTAAAGACTAATCTATCACAATTGTATTTATTATATCCACTAAAAATTTACTAAGTAGCCAGCAAGAAAAGATATAAGAATAAAATACTGAGTTAACATTCAAATGTGTGTAGTCCCACCAACCGTGGAATTTGAAGTGTCCTGGAGAGACCGTATTTATGAGCTCATAGATGGTAAGTTGAATCCCCAACTGGTCATCCGGAGGGAGAAAAAGAGATGAAGATTTTGCTAGGAGTGGCCCAAGGTGGCACAAATAACCAACTCCTATCACAGTTCCTTTGTATGATTGTAAGTCCTCAAACCTCCAATGACAGCAGATGGGTATCTGCTTGAACCAAGTTGGTAAGTGGTGGCAGGTCCAAGAAAAGGGTTGATGTGGGCTGCAATCCTGGAACACTGGGTTTGGGGGGGTAGCTTTGATAAAGTTACCAGGTGTAGTGAAACACGTAAGGAGGACACTCCCCCCCCATCACCCAGTGTTCCTGGATTGCAGACCACAATCCTTTTCTTGGGGTGAAGCATGTGTCTAAGATCAAATAGTGTCAAGTGAGATTGGGGGATCCTGCATGCACATTTGTTTCATACCACAGCATGTGTCTAAAACACTTCCATGCCTGTTCTTTTAGTGTAAGAGACAAAGTAAAATGTGGAATACTTTATTTTAGAAAAGGGAGAATGGGGAGCGGTAGGATGTAACCAAAATTGAAGAATACATTTTTGGCAAATGCAGACAAAATAATGAAAAGTTTGAGGACTCCCTGTGTCATACAGGTTCCCTCCAGCATAATGCCAAACAATGCCCATTCGGGAGTCAATGGCAATACAGAAACTAATTGTTGTGTATTATATTTTCTCAATTGGGCCCCAAAACCCCGTATTATGGGACATTCTCATAAACAATGGTATAGTTCTGCTCTCTATTTGATTCATTTTTACCATAAATTTTTGTACTGGTAAATTATATTCAACGCACATATTTATCTCTTATATATTTCTATTTATTACTATGTGTATGATGACGAATGGACTATATGGAATTATAAAGCAAATGGAAATATGAAACATGACCTGTCAGTGTGTGGAACGCAGGATTGAACCTATGGATTTGATCGGCGGCCTATTGGATCCGACTAATGACGACATCACATCCGCTGCATGAGGTTGTCTCCGGGACAGCGGCCATACTGCAACCGGCCAGACCGGAAGTCATCATGACTGCGGAACTTATGGTGGCAGCTAGAAGGGAGATATGAACTGATCACATCAGTATAAATAGAGCCATATTGACTATAGTCAGTCACACTTCTGATGAAGAACTAGAACAGTCCGAAACGCAACTGGAATGCCCATGAAAACATTTGGCGTTCCCAGGGAAATTCCCCAATGATGCGCGGGGGGGGGGGGGGGCGGGACACAGCTGACGTCAGAGGATGTTTCTCACACAGGGTGCCCACAGATCAGAGACACCACAGAGGTCTCTGTGGGCGCTCACTGCGGGCGGCGGGCTGCGTGTGGACCAGAATAAGGTTCAAAGTGTGACTGCCATTTCACACGTTGTGATATCATCTGCATCTGATTCTTCCTATTCCTAGAGAGACTGGCATTGGAGTCTCTACCACAACCAGAGAGGTGCATTGGAGGGAGGTTACCACAACTACAGCTGTTTTGCCACTAGGGATTTTATCAATGCTTTTTAATCATCTCTCTAATGTAAGAGCAAGGTGTTAATAAAATCCTTATGTTATATCAAAGGTACTGCACCAATCCTGTGTCTTTGCTTGCTTGCATCTAAAAACTATCTCCATGCATATGGTGAACAGAGGAATTTATCACTAAAGCCATTAAGACTGATGTTACTTGGACCAGATCTTTGTGAAGTTTGCACCTTTGGAGTGAAATACTCTGTCATTAAGGTAAATATATTTCAACACCTGATCATGCATATGTGTGAAAAACAGCATAACATGTCTCATTTTGTATATTTGGAACACATTTTTAAGTTATGTACATAGATTACTTTTAATATCAACTGGGGTTTCGACCCTCTGAAGACCCTCTAATGACATTTGAACAGACCAGTGATGTGTGGAGAAGTGAATTCCTGGGGAGGCACTATCTAATTAAAACTAAAAATCCATGCCCTTACCCCCCAATAAAAGAAAAGCTCAGTGACCAGTCCCAGATCTTTCATTCTGGTCTGGTGCTGGAAATAAACATGAGACAGTTTGTATAGCTCCTCCCCTTCAACTGTGTTTTGAGGTACTACTGGCCACAGTGTGGCCCCTCCCCCAGCTCCAAGCAGTGTCTGAGTTTCACAGAGGGGAGGATGGGCCGGGATCATGTTTGAATGTCATACAAAAAGCATGTTTCACTGCAGGTGATACAGATGTAATGTATATAAATAAAACAATGCATTTAGTGGTACTTGTTTCTTAGCACGGCGCCCACGATTTTGATCTTACAGCATCCTATACATCTCATCGCATCGCATAGTGGCATGCAATGAGATTTTTAAATGTACAAGCACCAAGATGGGTGCTTACAATGTTAAATGCACCCCCATTGTGAATGCCACCCCCACTATCAACGCCAACCCGAAGCGTGGCGAGCGTAGCGAGCCCGCGTGGGGCGGTGGTACGTGTCCTCCGACCTTTTCATAACCCCACTATCCACGTCGGCGTGGAGTTGTTTTTAGATAGTGTGGCGAGCCACCGAGCCTGAAGCATGGCGAGGGGACGCGGATGACTTAACATGTATTCCGCGTCCCCACGCGGGGCTCGCTGCGCTCGCCACACTTCGTGCTCTCTGCGCTCGCCACACTTCAGGCTCGGTGGCTCGCTGCGCTTGAGTATGATAGCAAGTTTTTAAAAATTTATTTTTTTGTATATTACTTTTAATCTCACAAATATGGCAGAAATTCACCTATTTCTTCTATGCCCTTACATTGCAAATTAATGTCTCCTTCAAAAGTGCAGGGCTGCAAAACCTATTTAATTTTTAATGTTGACACAATACATATTACGCATAATTGAACAAAATGTGTACTGTTTGACTGTCTTACATGAAATTGTAAAGTTACAGTGGGTATTTCTGGTAAGATTTTTTTTTAAAGCATATTTTTTATCATTTGTAAAATTGGTGCATCACATTTTTGGCAAAAAGTCTAAAAACTACAGCAGAAATGTTGAACTTAAAACAATAGTGGACCTTGATAAGGTACGCAGGATATCACAGTATTGGATATTGGCATAACTATAACATTTTCGCCCCCCCCATTTTGGGTTAACAATACCCCTCCAACCCCCCTTCCCCGCGCCCTTCCCGTGCACAGTACCTCCTGCCGTGGCCAGCGCTTATGTCAGGTCCCGGCTCATGCAGCACATAAAAAGTGACTCTCAGAAAATGGCTGCCCCCATAATGAAGACAGTTTTTGAGGATGCTAAAGTAGGCGGTCTGCTGTATGGGGGCAGCCACTTTTTATTTTGTGCAGGAGCCGGGACCTGACAGAAGTTCCGGCCGCGACAGGAGGTACTGTGCACGGGGAGGGCTCGGGGTACTGGCTGGTGGCAGGGGCAGAGGGCAGCAGGTAACTATAGCCCCATAGACCCCCCGGCGCCCACACCTCAGCGCCTCCCCACCACCGCAGGGGCTGCGTGGCTATAGTTATGCCACTGTCATACTTGCTCACTGTCCTGGATTGGCCAGAAAATCAGATGCCACTCACGGCCTTCTGGAAAGGAAGGTAAGTCTGGAGCTGGCCAAAGTCCCCAAGTCCCCCTGGAGATGTCAAACTGGAAGGCCAATGAGGCGATTCAAAATGCTGGTAATCTATCATTGAATAGCGAGGGGCAGGACTAGGATGATGTGCACAGACATCCATCCCTTGTACTGCCCGTCTGCTGTGCCGCCATGCCACTTGCAATGATGCACACATCCATGCCCCTGCACGGCCTACCAATTGTGAGGACACCCCCCATTTCACCAACCTGTCTGTCCCCTCCCACAATTTGCCCCCTTAGAGTCTGTAAGTGTGTTATATTGTCAGTCTCATCATTAATAGCCATGCAGACCTTAATCATCATTAATAGCCATGCAGACCTTTTTAAAACAGTATGTCTAAGAACACCTCCCACCAAAATTAGTCCAAGAATTTGGACTCCTACAGCACATGACAATGATGCCCAGGAAGGAAGAGGAATGGGTTACCAATAATTACTCTTGCAATACCCTCCATAGCTCCCAGTGGTAACACTCTGGGGAAATATGCAAATAAGGTTATGTTACTTACTTATAAAGAACTCAATAGGCAAAAATCACCACCTTCCTGTTTGAAGAAACACTGTACAACATTCACAGAATAGGAGTCTCCTTTTCAGTTCAGGTACTAGCATGATAATCTCATTGGATGTGCTTGCTCAACTTTTTCTACATATAAAAGACAAAAAAACTGGGAACACTCAAAAGATGTACCTTAAATTAAGGTACTTATTTTTTTTTTACCATAGATGCTGAACCTTGCATTGATAAGATATTTGATTACTAACTTTCTTTTGTAGGTTGTTTGTAGCAATACTTGGTGTTTGATATAGTTGTGCACCAAACCATTAAATACACTACTCAACAAATTGGGCTGCTATGATTGCACATGGTAACTTTGCAGTCCACTGGAATATGTTGGAAAAAACCCATGAAAGTACTAATTACAGTTATTTCTCTTTAATATTATATTTGTTAGAAAAATATATATTTAATTATAATGATATATCCCACTATTTTTATGGTAACCTGCAAAAGATTTAAACACCCACACCAAGACAAGTCCTATGACATCCGCCACGTGCTCACGTGCAATTCCTCCTTTGTGGTCTATGTCATAGTCTGTCCTTGTGGTCTGTTCTATGTAGGGCAGACCACAAGGAAACTCAAGGAGAGAATGGCAGCCCACCGATCGGCAATCACCCTTACATCTAGGGGTAAAGATATCGATCAGCCGGTCTCTAGGCATTTTAAATCTGCTGGCCACACTCTTGAATCCCTGCGCTATTACATGATAGATCATGTGCCAGTAAACTTGAGAAGGGGGGATAGGTCTAGGACTCTTTTAATCAGAGAGTCTCAATGGATCCTCAGATTAAACACCATTAATCCTATGGGACTTAACGAAAAGATAAATTGGAACAGCCTGGTGTAAATCATACCTATGCTTCTCCGTTTATCTATAATATGCTATGTGTCCATTTTCGTCTTTGTATATGCATCCTTAGTCATTGTATGTATTTTTCATATTCTCTGTATGTATTTGTTTCCATATTCTCTGTATGTATTTTGTTCTTGTGTGTGTTCTTGCACTGTATAATGAAGCTTGTTTCTCCTCTGCAGCTGCGCGCCGGCGTCCCGTTGGTTATACCTAAGTGCAGGACTTCCTGATGAGCGGGGAGGCGGAAGTATGCGTGGAGCGCATCTGGAACGCACAGGGAGTGCGCACAGATGATCCTTCCCCGCGATACCCAGGAAGTTCAGGCTGTCACTTCCGGCGAAGGTGGCCCGGGCGGCAGGTGTGGACACATGGAGTTACAGGTATTTATTGGGGGTGGTGGGGGGGTGACGGTTGTTACTCTGCTGTTTCCAGTTTTGGATTGTACCTTGAAGAAGGGGCGCTGACCCCGAAAATACAATGTATTCGGCGACATTCAATTACTAAAAGTTTTTTATCTGCAATTGGAGTGCCTTTTCATTGGAGGACTAATTATAATGATATATTTCTCTTGGAGTTTAATTTTATAGCAAATACATGCAATTATTTGTTAGAAAAAGTTTGCTTGTATTGTGCTGTGTATTTATCCATGCATTATAAATGCAAAGGTATGAAAAATATTAGTAATCATAATAAACAATCAATACATCTACATCAACAATTTTGTAGTTGTTTGTCCTGAAAACTCCCAAATACATATGCTAAATAATATTACTCTAATAAATTATAAATGGTGTAGACTGCAGGCACCCTTGAGAAAATCCATTAAAACAATTTCCTTCGCTAAACAACTCATTGCTGATAAAGGTCCACATGAACAAATATTAAATGATTAATGAGCTATTTCTTCAACATATTCACCACATTGACTGTTAGCTTTCGCCTTTTGTGTTTGTCTGTAAGTAAAATACTTTATTAGAAGGCAGGGAGTGCTTATATGACAAATAGTGCAAAAGTTATGGCATGTGTGCTTCAATGGATGGATACTTTTAATTGGGAAACAAATTGGAACTGACACATATTATTACTTTCCAAATAGCTTCTGTCACCACCTGTCTGGCTCATGGAACTAACATAAACTTTCAGTTTAGAAGCCATATAAAAAAATATATGATGAACAATATAAATTTATAGATTATTTTCTGCAACCAGCTAAACATAACACCATTACATATATCTATTTGTGCTTTTATTAAAGTAAGTGAATGCCACGTGCTATTAAAGAAGGATTATTATTGTTGGAAGTAAAAGATTAAGGGGTAGATTTATTAAGCTCGGTGAAGTGATAAACTGTCTGGTTTTTATCACCGGCCAATCAGCTCCTACCTGTCATTTTTCAAACCAAGCCTGTAACTTCACAGTTAGGAGCTGATTGGCCGGTGATAAAAACCAGACACTTCGCTGAGCTTAATAAATCTGCCCCTACATGATTTGTTGGACTGGAGAAAGTGTTACCCTTTTCATTTTTATGATCTACTGTATGTTGCTGTTTATATAACCATTTTTATTTCCTTTGTTATATTAGAGTTTTTATTTTTTTTAAATCAGGCACGCTTTTCTATTTGCCACATTCGGCAACACAAACATTGCAACTTGTTAGTTTGATAGTGTAATAATAGATTCATACAGTTAATGTTCATTTTCTTGTTGGAGAGAGAGATAAGATGTCATTCAGTAATTTTAAAATTAATATATGAAGAGGAAGTCAAATATTTAAAAGTTGCTTAAATATATGATTAAATAGGTTTTAATAAACAATCCATTACTGGGCTGACCATATATTTGCATCAAAGCTAATATGGATTAATATAAAATATATCATGGAGAGCTGAAAGGAATTGCTAGTCCTGAGGCGAATGCACTGAAAAGCCATCTAGAACAGTAAGAAGAACTTACCACATCCAATCCCCCACCCCCCCAATAGCTAATTCTGCTGTGATTTTATTAATGCTACTCATCCCACTGACTTGCTCAATCATCTAACCATCTCAAATGTGATCTTATAAAAACACTGTAGTTGAGACATTGGCAGATGTGATTAGGGATGGAAGATTGAAGGGACTGGATTGATATTTAGAACAATCTGATATTAACCTCTACTTATCTATTTGTTGCAATTATCAGCAGAATTATGAATAACAATAAGCCAATTTTTTTTATATATTTGCCATCTCATAGGCAGCCATTGAAGGCAGTGCTTCAGAGTACTAGAGTGCTATGTTTCAGCTGTATTTTGAACCCACTGCAGGTGGTGCAAATATTTTACTATATGTAGATAGCATTGTAGTAGTCTAAAGGTCCATACCCACTGGGCAATTTTGCCCAGCATGTATGGACAGCAATGATGGGGAAAGTCGCTGGGCTGAAAATCGCCTTTCTCTCATCTGCTGGTAGTTGAGTGGCGGTGGCCAGTGATGATGCAGGAGCGCGCATGAGTTCTCACCACTGGCCCATAAACACTGGACGGCTTTTGAGCTGGATGTCAAGGTTTCTCTGTATATTGAGGGTCCCTAGTGCGGCAGCCCAACAGTGGTGTGGGGTGGGATGCCCCTGGACTGGTTAAGCTGGGTGGCTCTAGTGTGGCACACATTTACATTCTAACACTTACCACCTTTTTTTTCTCACTAACTCTATTTCTTTAATATTTTATTGACATTTTAAAAAAAAAATTCTTCTCTGTCTAACTTTCTATAGCTTTGGCTTCCTCTTACTAATCTCTATTAACACTTTAGTATATACACTGGCTTCTCTGGGCTTTCTAGCTTATGCTTGTTTTTTTGTGGTGCCGCACCCTGCACCTAGATATAGCGCTAGGGACCCCCAACATACAGAGAAGCCTTGACGTTGGCTTGGGGGCATACACATAATTTTGTGCAAAATATATGTAACCAATATCTCTGAATTATATTATCATGTAGTGTTCTAGACTGGTTACTAATACCATTCAGTGAGCAGGGGGGAACCATGGATTTTTTACTTACTGAGTTAGACATATGCAAGGAATGAGATAATAATAATAATTTTATTTATATAGCGCTCTTTCTCCAATAGGTGCTTAACAGATAGAATGAATGTAATACAGTACAGAAACAATGAAGTACAGAAAATCTTTTCATTAACAATACTTAAGGGAGTGAAGGAAATGTTAGAGTAAATAGGAAAGTCTTGAATCAGTTTTTGAAGCATTCTAGAGTGGGTGCCTCTCAAACTGTGCGGAAGTGAGTTCCATAAAGTCGGAGCTGAATGGCTAAAAGCTCGACCCCCAGATGAATTACGGGAGATCCTAGGTACTGCTAAAAGTTCTTCATCTTCATATTGCAGTAATCAGATGGGAGAGTATGGAATCAAAAGCTGCTTGAGGTACCTTGGGTCTTGGTCATGTAGGGCTTTGAAACTCAGTAAGTTAAGATGCCGCTGTCAGCATCTGTAGATGCGGAATTACCAACTGGTGCATCTTTAGATTGCGCCATCAGAACTTGGCAGGTCCAAGTGGGTCCTTCTGAGTGAGTGGTTGAGCATCTAGGTGTGGAACTGCTTTCAGCGACATGCCAGTGACACTCTAGTAACACGCTTTTAAGATGGTCTGTGTTACCATTTTCCATATAAATGTGTTCAGTTTATAGGGAATACATTGTTGCTATTTAAATAAATAATACTGTGGTAATGAGGACTATATTTACAATTGACACTGTTGTATTGGATAGTATTGAATAAAACATCAGTTTTACTGTGCATCTTCGCATTAACATGCCACTCTATCCAACAGCTGCTTCTAAAATATTGTAAGGGGAAACAAATACTTGCATAGACATATCTATAATGGTTGCAGGAGGTGTGGTGCACACAGTCAGGTCCAGTGTGCATCCTCCGTTCACAAAGCACATATACAGGCGTCCCTCTCTGGAGTCTGGTGCTGAAGAAATCACAGGAAAATTATATGCCCTCTCATTTCCTAGAGATTTGTGTATGCGCAGAGGGAAAATCATTCCCATGCTTCTTAAAACCATAAAACCTGCACTGTTGGTGTGCCTTGAGGGGTAGAGGACCACTGATGTACAGTATGTACAATAATACTGCACTGAAAGCCTTTAGAACAATGTGTGCCCCAATAGTCTAATGACTATTTTTACAATCAGTTCAGTATCCCAGAGGATCACACCAGCCTCCACTCTTCTGTTCCAGTCAGCCCTCTTGTCATCTCGTGGCATTAGCAATTAGCAGAGCAATCACTTGATTATAGTGTGTGGGACACAGCAACATAACATATTGCTCAGATTGAAGGCATGAGGCAGGTCTAGAAAAGTCATTTCTTTGGTGCCATGTCTCCAGAACACCGTACAGTTGCATTCATGTATGGTAGAAGCTAGTTTGGTCCCTTAGGACACAGTACTACACAAGCAGTCCTCAGTCATTGGTCTTTCTTACATACAACTTCTGCGTGAGTACAGCTCTTTGTAGCCTCATGTTATTGACAAGTGCATTGTGTTAATAATTTCTATCTTCTACCTGCGAAGATATCCCTTTTCACAATGATTGGTTGTTTGGTCTTGCTTGTACACAGAGCTGTGTAATTTTTATAAATAGAGGACATTAGTATTCAAATCTGAAATAGAAAAAGGTCTTTACATTGGCAGCAGTTTACAACATATCCCTCTGTGGAAAAGTTTGAGATATAATCAGGGCTACCTTCGATAGATTAGGCATTATAATTATGGCCCTTTAATTACCTGGTAAAATGAAAGCACATCAAATGGAAAAGTCACCACATTACCATTAGACTCATAACCCAGAAATCTGACTGCTTGCCATAGCTCCCAGAAGACGCTCTAAACGTTCCGCTGAGCGGTGACAAACAGTGATTAATTACTGGTATGAAAACCAATTTGCTTTAAATAGTGCTAACACTTTGAATTTCATCTCTTTCACATTTGCTCTTTTAGAAGGCAGTCCTTATCTACTAATATAGCAAATATGTTTTTGGATTCTCTCCAAGCTCTGCATTTGACTGTTGATATACTACACTCCATGATATTTTATCTTTGTCCTTAGAAAAATAAATTGGGAGTGTCATATATTTCTAATGTACAGTTTCTCCAAGGTTCTCTTGGAACTACATAATAAAATATGAAGACAGCTGTGAGTAAATGAATTTGATACAAACTGACCTAAAGCAAACAAAGCTGGACTAGAATCAAGTTTTACAAGAAAAGTGCCGTTTAACCACATCTTAATGCTACCGGAACATGTTTTTAATCGGTGCTTTATAACCAATTATTATTGAGTGTGCAGTGATAATTTACTATATTTGCATATTACCTAATTTTCTTAAATAATGTTATGTCACCCTCCCGAATGCATAGGGGGTGAGACGGACCTACAGCCAGAATAAATACCTAAAAAGAAAGATGCTTTCTCTTGAAAATTGCTTTTGACAGTTGGTGTTGGAAGGGAAAATACTACGATAAGTACTGAGAACTGATTACAGGCAGTGCTAATGAATTATAAAATAAAATAATTCAACAAAATTTTTATTCAGCAAAATTGTTAAATAACAGTATATCCGTAATTTAGCCTTCTAAAAAGTTCTAGAACTTGGGTTTTATTTCATACAGAAACGTTATCATTTAGGATTCCTATTTTTTGGTGGCATGTAAATCAGCCAGGAAACTATGCTTAATATCAACAGGTACAAAAGGGTGACAGGTTCAAATGGTCGACATGACAAGGGTCAAGGTTTTTTATTTGCATGGAATGATTTTTTTACCCGTAAGCGTACACATCCCCTTGCATGCAAATGCGGGGATTCGAGTGGCAGGGGTGGTTGACGGGCATTTGGTCAGGCGATGTTTACCTGTTCGCTAGCCTAGCAAAAAGGTCTGAATCAGGCCCTATGTGGGATCCAATCAGATCCCTACCAGTGACCTGGAAGTCCTTTTATCACAAAGGAAATCTCTTAGCATTTCTGTTAGTCACCTGTCATGCATTACAAACTCAATTCCTTTTGTACATCTGTGTGGCCGAATGTGGAAGAATATAGATGTCCACTTTTATCACTTATGCAAGCTATAATATGTCCTCATGCGCCACCATTCTTCACACCATTCACACTATGCTCTTATAATGGGTGGCCACTCCTCTCTAGTAGTTGGCCACACCCATTCCATAGACTGTCCACATCCTTTAGCGGGCCCCCATGATTATGTTCCACAGGTGGGTACTTCATGCCACAATCCGACACCGTATACAACTCCAGATGCTGCTACGTATGGAATCGCTGGCATCATTAATGGCGAAACAAAACTATTGGCTTACTGTATGTTGCATTATTGGCAATATAAGAATAATAAACATCATCTAGAAGATACATTGCTTATGTAAAGCATTCTCCTTCAGCCTTGTACTTTTATATGTTCACCATAAATCCTCAGTGACTTCTAATTCCTTCTAATATCCTTATATATCAGTAGGCATGTCTAACCTCCTATAGCTAGAACTTAAATAAACAGTATTAGGAAATGATATCATTTGTCTGTTCAATGAGTTTATTTATGCTGCAGTTAAACAATTTGGTAAGCTAGACATCTTGACTTTGCCCATTAAATGAAATTCTTGTTTCCAGAAGTAAAATGTGTAATATGTTATGGCAGCGGCACAGCAAAATTGTGTAAAATGAATTTATATGTAATAGCAATCTGCGTGAACAGCTGAAGCATAATTACATTTTGCAATTTGTTCTGTAGTACATCTAATTAAAGGGTGGAGAGGATATTGGATTTAATACTAACATAGTGTGTTAATCACTTGATTTTCTAGATACAAATGCTGTCCTTTCATCGGAACATAGCATGCATGTGCTAGTCAGCAGAACAGAGTCAATGATTATGTGATTCACTGTATTATCTGGAAAGTCTGAATCCTTTTTCTCCTGCAATGATGCTGAACTCACAAGTATATGTTATAGCAAACAATGGTGATATTTTATATTATTCTGGAGAGATAGGAATTGTGTCTAGAAACTAAGGGCCTAATTCGGTTTGGCTCACTAAGCACTGCCTAGAGTGCCCATAAACGCTGCCCGGCCAAACGTCTACCCCCCTGCCACCAAATCCCCTCAGTACCACCTCTCGTGCGACTGAAGGGGAGAGAAATTATTTGATGGTCCCCGGCCATCAAATCATTTTTCTCCCCTTTGGTAATGAAAGTGAGTCTAAGCTGATTTTTATTTTTATCAGAGAATGCCGAAGAAGGGGCTGGTGCTGACGTCATGTGACATCAGCGCCAGCCCCTTCTTCGGCATTCTCTGATGAAAATAAAAATCAGGACAAAAAATTCACTTACCCACCCCCATTCCCCCACAAGTCCGTGATGGATACAGGGGCAGGCAGGTGGTACCTGTGCAGGGTGGGGTCCAGGCAGTCCAGGCAGTGGTGAGGACACTCTGGGCTGTAGTTACCCTATACACCCACCCAGTAGTGTGCAGCTATATCTTCCCTGGGACTTTCAGGACACTGCGGACTACTACAAGCCCCGAGCCGCCATCGCTGCCCCAATCCTTGCTGCGGCACTGACCCTTATCCCCACTGTGGTGCTGCTCACCACCCACCGCTGCAGCTCCCAAAGGAGATATGTCTGCACAGTGCCGGGTGGGTGTATAGGGTTACTACAGCCTGAACTGTCCTCACCTGCTCCCCGGCTCATCTGCCACCAGCCACGTCCTCCCAGCCACTGCCCCTAGTGCCATCTTTCCAATTGGGGTGGACCCCTAGAACACTTGGGCCCCAGGGCAACTGCCCATTATGCCCAATGGTAAAGATGGCACTGGGCATGATCCTCCACTATCCAAGTATACTGAGTTTATTACACAGTTTAGAAGAATCTTTGATGAACCGGAAATAGTGACTTGTGCAGTTACCGAAATCTTGCGGATTCGTCAGGGATCTAGAACTTTAGCACAATACGTCATTCATTTCCAAACCTTGTTTTCTGAACTACGGTGGAATGAAGAGGCCCTAGTTTCTACCTTCCTGGCAGGCCTGTCCGAACGTATGAAGGATGAATTGGCTACCCGGGATCTTCCCACCTCCCCCAGGGTAATATCCCTGTGCAACAAATTGGATCCCTGTAATTGTGAAAGACAGTCTGAGAAGTCTTGAAAAAAAGGGTAGCGCCGGCCCTGCTTGCGGCACCGTTTTAAATGGATGGTTAGAAGGTAAAAAGTGACCATGTCCACGTGCCAATGTGTTTCAATCCACGGCGGGATTTTTGTCAAGGCCTTGACAAAGATCCCGTCGTAACTGGTGGGGAGTCAGACGGCACATTTACATTCCAACATGAACAATTGAAAGAAGCGTGAGGACAGGCAGGGGGAGGTGTAGATTCACCCTTCATATCCTGGAACTAATCATATGGGACGGACTGATCTTGATACATTCACCTGAGTTTTTGTGAGTGATTCTTTCCATTTAAAAAAAAAATATATATATATATATTTTTTGTCTATGTTTTTCTTGCTAAAGGTTTTGAAAAATTAGGATTGTTAAAAATACAACCTAATAGAAATAAATCTTTTTATTAAAAATATTGGCTGGTTTGCTATTCTCAAACATCTGACCCTAAGCGCCTGTGTTACATATATTTTTCCAACCCACTTTTTTGCTGACATATTGCTTGCCGGCCGATTGAACCGGCTGTAAAATGTATTCAGGCTGCCGGGGGAAAGGCACGTTTGAATGTTACACATCATCCTACATTGCATAGTCTGAAAAGTCTTGTCAAGAACGGGTCAAACAATTCTCTGCCCCTTGTCCTCTTCCACCACCTTCTGCTGCTTCTCAGGAGAAACCTATGCAGATCAACAGAGCTCGATTAACCCCTGAAGAATGTCTGCGAAGGCATTGGCAGAACTTATGTTTATACTGCGGGGAGGCAAGTCATCTTCTAGCCAGCTGTTCCCATCGTCCGCTAAACTACTGGTCCTAGGTGACCTTGGAGAAGCAAATCTAGGAGAAGATCATAATTCTCCAATCAAATCATACTCCTTACTTACATTACAATTTTTTTTGTCCAATGGCCCTATTACCGTGCAGGCGCTTCTGGATTCCAGTGCTGCAGGGAATCTCGTATCTTCACAGTTCCTGTCTTTCTATCATTTGAACTCACATAAACTTCAATTGTCGGCAGTGGATGGGAGTTTCATTCCTCAAGGTTCCATCACACACCAAACCGGTCCTTTGAAAATTCAAGTTGAGGCTTTACATCAAGAATTTAATTTGCGTCCAGGCAGGAGATGAATGGAAGATGGCATTTAACACCAGAGACGGCCATTATGAATATCTAGTCATGCCTTTCGGTCTCTGCAGTGCCCCAGTCATCTTTCAGGAATTTATTAATTAAATCTTTCGTGACCTTCTGTATTATTCAGTAGTGGTATATCTTGATGATATTCTGATTTTTTCCCAGAACCTTCACGAACATCACCAGCACGTTAAGGAGGTGTTCCAATGCCTAAGATCTAATCAACTGTATTGCAAGCTAGAGAAATGTGAGTTTGAGAGGACCTCCGTTACATTTCTGGGCTACATAATCTCTGGAACAGGGCTTCGTATGGATCTTTCCAATGTTCAAGCAGTCCTTAATTGGAAACAGCCCTCTACGCATAAATCCATGCAACGGTTCATTGGCTTCTCCAATTATTAAGCGCTGCGGAATATGCGTGCGCTATATAAGAAACTGTTAATAAAAAAAATAAATATTACAGGACTTATCAAGAACTTTTCTTCCATTATCAGCCCTATCACTGCTTTGACTCATAAAGGGGAAAATCCATCTTCTTGGCCACCTGAAGCTGTAGCAGTCTTCCAAAAGTTGAAACTGGTCTTCACTTCAGCTCCAATTCTTCTTCAGAAAGTTCCTTCCGGCAGAAAAAACTATCCTATCAGGGAACAAGCTTGCATTTGAGGAGTGTCGATATCTCCTAGAAGGTGCCAAATTTCTTGTCTCAGTTATTACGGATCATAAGAATTTGCTTTATCTACAAAAGGCTCAGTGTCTAAATCCAAGACTAGCTCGATGGGAGTTTTTTTTACTTTTTACTTTGTTTTAGCCTTTAGTCCTGGTTCTCAAAATGGTAAAGCAGGTGCTCTCTCCAGATCCTTCTCATCTTCTCAAGAGGATCAAACTGTAAATCCAGTCCTCAGCCCCACAGTTTTTGCAGAAACTAAAGTAGTATCCATTCCCCGGGATAAGACTTTTGTTGACCATAATCTCAGACCTTCGTTTTTTGCAGGGCATTCTGGAGTCAAGAAAACGTTTGAATTCATCAAAAGGTCGTATTGGTGGCCTTCCATGAGGTCCGATGTGGTCAATTTTATTTCATCCTGTGTTTAGTGTTCCCGCAAAATAAGTCCTCACATCAGTCTCCTGCGGGACTTCTTCAACCTCTATCTATTCCGGAATCTCCATGGTCTCATTTGTCAATGGACTTCATCACCGATCTCCCACCCTCTCAGGGTTTCAACACTATTTGGGTCATCATAGATAGCTTCTCGAAAATGGCTCATTTCATTTATCTGAAGGGCCTTCCCTCTGATCCTAAGTTGGCTCAAATGTTTATTTCAGAAGTATTTCTGTTGCATGGATTGCCCAAGGAAATTGCGTCCGACAATTTGTGGCTAAGTTCTGGAGGTGAACAATTTGTGGTTTTTACTGAATTATCAAGCCTAGAAGTGGTAAGATAAAAATAAGGGGCACCCCTCACTCTTTGTTCTCATCATCTATCCAACACCAGCCTAAGCAAAATCACTGGTTCTGCATGAGGAGCGGCACATGTTACATCTGCCCCACCTGCAGTCCACATGGTTTTGTCCATTTAAGAAGGAGTTTTCTTTTACAACACAACCAGAATAATCCTCATTGTGCCAGATAATGCATTCACATGTGGGCATAGATTTCTAGTGTGTACGGATTGATCCATCTATTTACAGACCGCAATTTCTGTGAAATGGACATTTAAGAAATATAACTGGGTGGGTATCAAGCATCTGATCACATAATTTTCCTTGTGGGAGTGTCATTGAAGTGCAGTGGTCATGTAAGCCAACGTCCATGCTCGATCATAACATGTGGATGGAATTTAGATGCCTATTTCAGTTGAATATTTTGCACCCAGGATTGAGTGGGTGCAAGTCCAGATACTAATGATGACTGTTTTGGCTACAGACACACAAAAAAATGTGGGCAGTATAGATGCTTAGATCTTTGGCATACACAGGTGGATTCTAATATCAACATAAAGAAATAAGTAACTTGCTTAGGCTGGATGGAAAGCAACTGCAGATGCACGCAACTCACAATCGAGCACATAATGTGCATGCTTTCATCACATACCGCCTGCATACTGAGAATGTTGGGTGACCTTCAGTACATCCAATGTGTATAAACTTTGGGCCTAATTCAGATTTGATAGCAGGGCAAATTTGTTCTCAAAATGGGCATAACCTATGCACTGCAGGTGGGGCAGATGTAACATTTGCAGAGATAATTAGATTTGGGTGTGGTGTGTTGAACCTAAAATCTAAATTGTGTAAAAATAAAGCAGCCAGTATTTATCCTGCACATAAACAATCTAACTCCCGCAAATCTAACTCTCTCTGTACATATTATATTTAGCCCCCAGGTAGCTGGCTACTATTCAGTAAAAGGGCTCTATAATCCAAATATATAGCCTGAGCGGAATCATTTAGCCCTACTGTAGGGCTCCAAAGTGATACTTAGGGCCTGATTCAGACCTGTTTGCTAGGCTGCAGATACTCACAGCCTAGCAAACTGGTAAGCCCTGCCCACCACCACGCCAAACCCCATCCACCCCCCACTGCTCGAATCTTCTCGCATGCTAGCATCCCCTAGGATGCAGCCGCCTGACAGAAAAATCATTTGATGGTCACTGACCATCGAATGATTTCTGAAAACTGAAACTTTTCAGTTGGCTACTGCAGTCTGAATTCAGGGTGGTAGCTGACATCATGTGACATAACCCACCCCAGTCATGCATTGACATGTGGGGGGATACATAAAATGCTGGCCGTTCCCATGATACCTCCCCCGGCCCTCCCCTTACTGTGCGAATGCCTCAGCAAGTGTGATACTCTCCGAAGGCGTTTGCAAAAGCGCATATTCAGCCCCTTAGTCTCTATGGCTGTTCCCTATTTACTGCTTTCAGTCTGAGGTGCATATAGTAGAATCAGAGGGTACATTGTCCGAGCTCCTTTCCTATAGGTGATGGGTGCAGTGTATTTGAACAATTTTCATACACATATATGCTTCTGTATGAGATGCTGGTACCTGGCACACAGTGTAACTGCCCTGGAGCGGGCCATCCCCTATTCTCACTGCCTGTCTACAGTATTGCACAAAGAGGTCCAGCGCTTTTAACTTAGCTCCACCCACCACAGTATGGGACTGCTCCTTATTAAAGACCAATTTATTACCAAACTGGTGCAGAGGTAGCTGTAATTCTCCTATATTGGGTGCATGGAACAAAATATGTATAGTCACAAAATTGTATTCATCATTGTAGACAGACCACCCCTAACTACATGCTTATAGTTTAATAGTCATCATCATCATCATCATGGCATATTTCCTCACATATCTGCTGAAAGCAGATGGACATCAGATGTGCAGTGCAGTCACTGGAAACTTTCCTGGCTCTAGGCTCAGAATGTGTCCTTCTTGATGAAGTCAATGAGGCCACTGATGTGACCGGAGCACCATACTGGAGCTTGGGCTCATTCTATACTTGGTGCCTAAGATACAATGGCGATATGCATCCATTCACCTTTAAAATATCACCTGTCAATTCCGTTGAAGCACCCTCTCTGCACTTTGTAGAGAGGACATGTTGAGCACCCTTATTTAAGCTCAGTTACATCCCTTTAGTCACAAGTGATGCAAAGGAAATACGCACAACTTTGAATAGGGCATAATTGAGTAGTGTGAAAACGTATATATATTGGCAGTGCTATTTTTCAGCAGGAACCAGCAGGAACTCAGTTCCTGAACCTCTAATTAAATACAGGAACTGAAAATGTACTTTCCATAAGATACGTTTTATTTTAAAGTCACCTGTGAGTGCATTTGTTTCTAAATACAATATATACATCTATCTCTCCCTTCCTCTCTCTATTGTATGTATATTTTTTATTTAACTGATCCACCCCCAGACCCTGAGTTCCTGGACCTATTTTTCCAGAAAAATAGTACTGTATATTGGCATTTGTACAACTGTGCATCAGCCCCTAAAAGAAAATGAAATGCACAGGATTGAAATAATAATATTGAATATCATCATCAGTTCTGGGAACCTTGCTGTAAGACAGATATAGGAGACTCCCGAGAGCTCAGAGGTTAGCTAGCACAATAAAATTAATGGTAAGTTTAGATTAAAAGGGAAGGTTATAAAAACTAGGTTTGTTAGCTGTGAGCAAAAACGCACCTTAGAGGTGACCTACTTAATACTGTAACTATAAATATATCTGAGGTCAATACAATCACACCAGAAATACAGAAATGTAAATATAAGGTAACCTACAGTATACTGTAGAGAGTAGCTATCAATTTTATTAATGAATAATCTGTATGCATGAACTAATAGAAAAATAACCTATAAAATCATAAAACATAATGCACTACATTTAAACTTCTGTATGCCTAACTGCAGTAATTTTCTAAAAGTTGTATACAGATCTGCTAATTTTGCATACTAAATTATTGAAGTACAGTATTATGGAATTTGCAATGGCATTAATGGTGTCGTAGCTGCCTGGGTGCTTTTCGTTGCAACCCACCCTCCAATGAAATTGTCAATTTATGTTACAACAAAAAGTATTTGCCCTGAGGAAGAAATTTATTCTTGAAACGCGTTGGGGGCACATGGATTTAGTTTCCGCACACCAGCTCTGCCCCCCTTCGCCGCCCATTGCATACATAATTATCGCATATGCTCTAATAAATGCCATAATTATGGAAAAGGACAGCTCTTGTGTTAAGAGCTGTCCTTTGCGGTGAGTCAGCGGGTCCCATTGGGTCCCGGTGGCTCCCCCCTCCCTCCCTTACCCGGCACTGCTGCTGCGCCGGACTCTCCTCCTCCCTGCACCCGGAAGAGGACCATAGTGCAGGGAGGAGGTCACAGGCCCGGGCAACACAGCTCTGTGCTGCCCGAACAAAGGTGAGGGGGGGGGGGGGCGGTGCGGAGAGGTGGTGGGTCGCGGTAGAAGCCCATAGGCTTCTATGGGGCATTTCCCTGATAACGGGGTGTTTACCACATGTTTAGTTTAGAGAATCTCCGCCAATTGGACTGAACCTACGGGATCAAGCTAGGTAAGTACAGATAGAGCCATCCTCATCTAGCCCTTTACTAGGATTAAGTGAGCCAGAGCTGTCGGACTTAATCCTTTGCTGATCCCCTACTGTATTGTATTGCAGCTGAGAACAATAGATGATAATAAGCCTTGGTGAGCCATGGCTCACCATGGCTCTACAGAGAAGGCTATTTGGAGGCTCCATCTGTATGTATGGAGCCTTCTTCAACTAGTACGTGTTATTCTTTATTTGTAGGGGTGTACATTCTGCAGTGGGACTACAGGTCCCAGCAGGCCCATTAATGCCCAACATGCTGCGACTTGTGGTTTACTAAGTGTGCTTGTGGTTTAGTTGTACAAATAACCCAATACTTATGTTTATTCTTTTATTTGCCCTTTATTTTGATACCATCAGCTGGGAGTGCCGGCGACACCCTCAGGCTTCAGCCCGGGGTGCCTTGGAGGCGGGGGGTTCAAGAGCCTGGTGCTGGTTATAGAAATACAGGGGCACACTATGTCTTTTTTCCCCGCTGGTTATACTTGTAGGGTACCCACATTATTTTATTAATTTATTATTATTATTTTTTATTATACAGAGATGCCTCCACAGATCTTCATGAACCATTCCCACTTCAGCCAAATACAGATTAAAAATTTGTCGAATTTTCCATTCATATTTTTTGCTGAGGTTATAACTCATGGCCATTTACAACTGATTTCTATCAATGGTGTATTCATTCGTACAGCTGAAGTCAGCTGAAGTTGCCATTCATAAAAATGGCAAGTCAAGCGAATTCAGCTTTTAGTAAATCATCCAGGCACCGGGTCCCGGTAATTTTTTAGATCAAATTGGTATGAATGGGTGCATTCATGTCTATTCAATCTTAGTAAATCTCCCCCCCTGTGCCTAAGTTCTGCTCAGCTTATACCATTTTCCATGAAGCATTGAGAAGAAACAGGCTGGTTTAGTACTAAGATTAGTACGTTACTAAGCTTAGATACAAATTCTGCACCACTTGCCCATACATCTTTTGGCACCATACATTCCCCTGAGCTAAAAGATGCCAGTTAACAATTTGCAAGACATACAGCATAGTAGCTGTCCCAATAGATTTTTCCAAAAACTTACCTAATCTTAGATCTTTCGTCTTGTGGCAACCACTAGTTCTACATATGTTATATGTGAGTCTTCAAAAATATTTTTTTTTATTTGATCATTTGTTTTGTCATTAAAGACTTCCAGACAGAAGTGTTTTAGCAGAGAAGTGGGCCCGTGTGCCTAATCAGAATGGGCCAACTCCAAGGTTCGGTAGGCTCTGGCATCTGGCATTGTGCCAGATTTAGGAGGTTATTCTGATCGTAGCGGCCAAACGTGCGTACGTTCGCTATTAACGTACGCTATCCGTACGCGGCCGTTGGGGTTAAGTCCACCCACAAATCAGCCGCATACGTACGGGCAGAAACAACGTCGAAGGGGAGTGGCGTACAATTGAGCGTACGCCAACGTATACGGACGGACCAGCCCTTACACTCCGACAACTGGCGTACAATTGAGCGTACGCCACCGTTTACGGACGTCTCTCGTCCGTCTTCCCACCGACTTCTTGCGGCTATCTGAGCGTACGCCAGCTTGCACGGACGGGTCCCTATTGTTTTCAATAGAAAACTCAGCTTATGTCACCGCTCGTGAGAGTGAGCGTACGTCCGTGTACGCTGGCATACCCTTCACATATATGGACCTGCAAATCTTGCCTTTCAACTATAATTATGAAAATTAATTAATTGATTGAATTAATTAATGTGCAAAATAGTGGGCATGGGCTTAAAACATTGCTGAAACATCCTTTGTAGGTGTTAGATGTGGTTTATGTTATTGTATCATAAATACAAAACCTATGTTTGTATTAGAGTGAACACGTTGACACATGTCGACTTGTGTAGATTGAGTGTGCTACTGTGTAAAGTCTATGAAAGCACGTAGTGAATGTGTATAACTGTTTAACAAATACCTACCTTAGCATATATAAGCAGGTCTTAAAAAGATTCTTATCTTAAATTAAACAAACATTAAAAAAATGTAGAGAAGTATAGAAAGATAAGCTTCCAATGTGTTTGAGTGCTGTGTGTGGCTTGCAGGTAGTGAAATCATGGTTTGGACTTAATAGACTGCAGCATTGGTTATTACATTCAGGTGTATGTGTTTGAGTAGTAATCAGCGTAAATTAGCAAACCCAGGCGCACGCTGGCATGCGGTATCTGTAGGGGTGGTCTGAGGTGGCGGTTGGCGGCCGCCTGTTTTGTGTCCGAAATGAACGGTGCTTTAGTCGATCGTGCGGTAGTAGCACCGTTCATTTTTGGTGCACACCCCCGTGTACGCCCATGTTTACGCCCATTTTCCCTCATTATTTCGGCCGCTCCCCTCAACACGCCCCTATGCCGCCCCCAATGCCCGTACTCTCGCGTACAGGTTTTTTCGCACGGAGAGACCCGTCCGTAAGCGTTGTGGAGTGTTCGCGCCTGCGCATTAGCGAATGTACGCATGCGCAGATCATGAAAAAACCCGGAACGTACGCATACGGCCCGGCCGCACCAACCAGAATAAGGCCCTTACTGTGCATGTGCAGATCTCTGGAAACATGGTTGCTCTCCATAGTCCAGAGACTAATTTCACTACCAGGAATGGGCGTCTGGCATCTTGGTTGCAATTTTTACGTGTGCAGCACCTGACATGGAAGTCTGGAAAATTAAGTATGAAAACATAGGTGCAGTGTGTTCATTGTGAGCAGCGGTGTAGCTAGGTGTCATGGTGCCCGGAGCAAGGGCATATTTTGTACCCCCCCGGTAATTAATTGGGGGCGTGGCTAACGGAATCTGCTGCGCTATATAAGAACCTGTAGCGGAATCTGCTGCGCTATATAAGACACTGTAACGGAATCTGCTGCACTATATAAGACACTGTAACGGAATCTGCTGCGCTATATAAGACGCTGTAACGGAATCTGCTGCGCTATATAACAACCTGTAACGGAATCTGTTGCGCTATATGACAACCTGTAACAGAATCTGCTGCGCTATGTAAGACACTGTAACGGAATCTGCTGCGCTATATAAGACACTGTAATGAAATCTGCTGCGCTATATAAGACGCTGTAACGGAAGCTGCTGCGCTATATAAGACACTGTAACGGAATCTGCTGCGCTATATAACATGCTGACAGCTGTAAATAAAGATAAATACATAAAGATAGATATACACAGCATAAATAAAGATATATACAGCACAGCAGGCCAGGGCAGCAGCAGAAGCCAGAGATTCACTCTCCCCCCCACCCCCCTCGGGCTCCACGAATCCACCAAAAAAACAAGCATATTTCTAGGTTTATTGTAAGAACTTTTTTAGCTTTAAAAGAAATAAAAATCACTCCACCTTCAATAACAGGATAAGGTACGGGAGGCAGCCAGCAAGACACCTTCTCCTCCTCCAGGCTACAGCCAGCGCTTGGGAAGGCTGATGAGTGACGCTGCTGTAGCCATGGAGGGGGTCAGAGACAGGTGACTCTGGCTGCCGCTGGGACTGGGAGGGGTCTGTACAGTGTGTCACTGTCAGACAGTGCTGCTACGCTGCCTGCGCTGCCCGGAAGCCGGACCGAGCAGCAGCAGCAATTCAGAGACAGGAGCCTGGAGGAGCCGGAGGACATAGCCTAGGGGTAGGGTACGACTCGGTGTCAGCCCGCCGCCCGGCCTCACCGCCCGTGACGCTTGGCGGCAGGGACCGGGCGAGCAGGGCAGGAGGCAGCACTGCAGGCGCCGGGATCATTTGCGGAGGGGGGGGGCGGGCCGGCGGCGCCAGTCAACCAATCTCCGCCCGGAGCATGAGCTCTGGTGGCTCCGCCCTCCCTATGCCTCTGATTGTGAGCCCCCTGCAGATTTTAGAAACATCTATGCTTCCTGGCTCTATATAAAAGGCCATGAATTTTGTATTATGCTACTGTATATTCTCTTTTTATTTTGATTTCTGCTCCATATTCTATTTCCTCATTGTCTACTGATACTACTCATATTAACTTACCGTATTTATCGGCGTATAACACGCACTTTTTTCCCCCTGAAAATAGGGGGCAAATGATGTATGCATGTTATACGCCGATATAATGTTAAGAAGCCATGTTTTTACCATATACACCGCCGATATACCGGTAATATTTCGTACATACCGCACAGCAGCGTGGATCAGTAGCAGCGTGTGGAGTGTGAGGCAATCAGTAGGCAACGGCAAGCCGCGCCTTCCTCACGTCTAATTCTCGCGGCCGTCGGAGCGTAACCACGGCAACGCTCTGCACTGCGAGAGTTCGCTGTCTGAGGTAGGAGAACTTGTACCCATCAGGTACAAGTAAAGTAGTGAAGTAAAGTGGGGTTTTGTGTACGGCGCAACAACGAACTAACAATTTAACAGATAAAATTAAAGTTTTTATTTAGAAATTTAAATTTTTTTCCTGAAATTTCCCTCTTAAAATGAAGATGCGTGTTATACGCCTGTGCGTGTTATACGCCGATAAATACGGTATATTACTTCTGTTATCTGACCTTGGCACAGTTGGAGCTGTTTCTCTCAGTCAGCTCCAGAAGGCATATCATCTTTCACATAGTCAATTATCAAGGGAACGTCAACTGTTTTTTTTGGAATTAATACAAAACTGCTGTTTATTACCAGTCCCCATCCGCTCTGATGTAACTCCAAGAAATATTGTAACGAAGAATGAGCAAAAAGTATTCTAGTATTTTCCATTACGAATTAACTTGTTTTGTTCAGTGGTGATATGCATTCCTGACTCAATCTATGTTAATTACATGGTATAAGAAGTTAACTGCCAAAATGTCTATAATAAAAGAAAGCAAAAAGAAAGTAGGTACCTATAAAGTGTGATATTCTTCCAGGTAAATCCAGAGTTGCCTACTTTCAAAGTATCCTCTCTGGGAGAAGCCAATTTTTTTCTACTGAATATTTAAATGTATTGGGGGGGTGGGTGTGTAGCAGGGTGACTCCGACAAGTGGGATCACCCTAAGACACACTTCCTGGCGCTTAGCAGTACTTGTAAAATATTTTAGACAAATTCTGTTATATAGTTTTAAATTTTATACAGCTGCAGCATGCACTTCTGTGAGTCTGCCTCGACTCACACAAACAAAAAAAGATTTGGGGTGGGTTGAAGTATATTGCGCTGCTGTTTTTTAGAGAATAAATTGTAATACACTGATTGGCTGGGTACAAATGAATGTTGGACACACTGTTGTATTTTTAAATTTTATATAGAAATATAGAAAATTGGCGCTATATATACATACATTTATTACCTAAATATGAAAAATAAAAGTAAATATGAAAATAAAAACAAAAGGTATATATATATATATATATATATATATATATATATATATATATATATAAAAAACAGCAATTTTAAAATGTCGCATGAATTGGAATCCCAAATAATAATTTGTGCCGTTAATTGCAGACCTTAAATAGCAACTTGTTTTAATATAATGATGCAGTCAATTTGTACTGATATCAGGAGGAGGTTTTATCCAGATCATATAATGTTGTATAGAGTGTATCAATTATATGAATTTGCAAATTATTGAGATGCAGTCACCGATAAGGTGGTATGCTCACCCTTTCTTGTGGCACTTGCTTCGTGCTGATTTTGATGGAGAATATGAAGGAAGGGGGGAATTTCTTCCAGCAATCGGGTTCAGATAATAGATTGATGGCTCCCTTGCTTGTTTACCTAACACTCCTCTTGGCACTAAGCCGGTGTGGCCTGCATGCGGTTTTACGTATGGATTCACCACACTGACCGCAGCAGTGAAGGAGTGAATAGGATAATCAATCAGATTCACCGTTTGGTGTGGAAGTACTGCTCCCCTGTTGTAGCGTGGAGAGCAGCTGTTTGAAGTAGCTGATGGCCGGCAGCGGGGGGATTTTGCTGCACTTCAGCTGAAGCTGGAACACGGAGTCGGCGGTGAGCCGGCAGATGGAACTGCGCTTCCAGTGAGATCACAGTCGGCGTGTTGCGGCTCAGATACCGGCAGCGTGGAGCGGGTGTCTTTCTCCTTAGAAATCAAGTTGAGGTCTGCTAACGTGGATCACCAGTTCAGGTAAGTTATGACGTCAACGCGTTTCGTCCCCTAGGTCAGGTGGGAACTTTTTCAAGACGGATCAATCCGTCCGTCTTGAAAAAGTTCCCACCTGACCTAGGGGATAAAACGCGTTGACGTCATTACTTATCTGAACTGGTGATCCACGTTAGCAGACCTCAACTTGATTTCTCAGGAGAAAGACACCTGCTCCACGCTGCCGGTATCTGAGCCGCAACACGCCGACTGTGATCTCACTGGAAGCGCAGTTCCATCTGCCGGCTCACCACCGACTCCGTGTTCCAGCTTCAGCTGAAGTGCAGCAAAATCCCCCCGCTGCCGGCCATCAGCTACTTCAAACAGCCGCTCTCCACGCTACAACAGGGGAGCAGTACTTCCACACCAAACGGTGATTCTGATTAATTATCCTATTCACTCCTTCACTGCTGCGGTCAGTGTGGTGAATACATACGTAAAACCGCATGCAGGCCACACCGGCTTAGTGCCGAGAGGAGTGTTAGGTATACAAGCAAGGGAGCCATCAATCTCCTATTATCTGAACCCGATTGCTGGAAGAAATTCCCCCCTTCCTTCATATTCTCCATCAAAATCAGCACGAAGCAAGTGCCACAAGAAAGGGTGAGCATACCACCTTATCGGTGACTGCATCTCAATAATTTGCGAATTAATTTAATTGATACACTCTATACAACATTATATGATCTGGATAAAACCTCCTCCTGATATCAGTACAAATTGACTGCATCATTATATTAAAACAAGTTGCTATTTAAGGTCTGCAATTAACGGCACAAATTATTATTTGGGATCCCAATTCATGCGACATTTTAAAATTGCTGTTTTTTATATATATATATATATATATATATATATATATATACCTTTTGTTTTTATTTTTATATTTACTTTTATTTTTCATATTTAGGTAATAAATGTATGTATATATATCGCCAATTTTCTATATTTCTATATAAAATTTAAAAATACAACAGTGTGTCCAACATTCATTTGTACCCAGCCAATCAGTGTATTACAATTTATTCTCTAAAAAACAGCAGCGCAATATACTTCAACCCACCCCTGAATATTTAAATGGACTGACAATGACAGGTGCAAGAGCAACGCACATACGTACGTACGCACGCACGCACGCACGCACGCTAGCTGGTATGAGACCTGGATTGATGATCAGCTGATACCCATTTTACACTAAAATGCAGAGTCTCACTCAGGATTTGTACATGATTCCATCACAAATGCCATCCAGCTGGGACTCCTGTCAGAGTGTCGGCTGGACTCAGCTTATTGCCAGACCAGCAACATCACTGGACACATGACCAGGGCTATGCTTTCAGATGGGATGATCTTCTATCACTAGCTTTCCCTATGCTGTAAATGGGTGCCAGGTCACATTGACCTGACTTACCTATTTACTGTACACTGCACCTTGACCCGGATCCTGCCAGGGAAAAATCATGCAAGCTTGCTGGGATTGAGTCATGGGTCACTGGACCTGAGTTAACCATTTTTCACTGAGCTGCTCCAGAGTTATAATCAGGGCTGTTTTTCAGCAGGCTTCAGCAGGAACTGAGGCCCTTATTCTAGTTCACTCTTTCTGACAAAATATTTCTTAGATGGACAAAACCATGTGCACTGCAGGTGAGGCAGGTGTTACTTGTGCAGAGATAATTAGATTTGGGTGGGGTTTTACACCTGCCTCACCTGCAGTCACCCAGATTTCTTGACACGGTTCCAACCCAGGTCCTACCTGGGTCAGACGCCATGTACACTGCACCTTGGACCCATGTTATTCCAAGGTCAACCACATTTATACCCCTTTTCCACGAGCAAACTGGGTCGGACCCGGTAAATTGTACCCGGTTCGAACCCGGGTTGGACATGGGTAAGAAGCACATTTCCACTACAGTGCTACCCGGTAAATTGCCTGATCATCCCCTTTTACACTTAACCCGGGTAAGGCCTTTTTTTCCCTATAGATTACATAAGAAAAAGCCTTTTTAAAGGGCTTTACCATGGGAGGTCACAAAATAGGGCCACCATTACACCAAAAGGGCCACCATTAAAAATATTACGATATTAGAAGAAGAGACCACACTCATTTCTTTTAAAATAACTTTTTTTTTTATTTTTTACTACCAAAAATTAAATCTGGTGCTGACGGCAGAGTGGAAGGTGGCTGCTGGAGCAGCCTCTTATGCAGCAGGGGAAAGTCAGCAGGACAGACATGCAGCACATGCGCACAGAACACTGTCCTCCATGCTATGTGCGCAGTCTGCGGGGCTCTGAGTGATGACATCACTCACCAGCGCCCCAGCAGCACCAATCAGTGAAGATTTTAACATGCTCAGTCAAATAACCCGGTTAGGGAGCGTTTCCACTACCCTTGAATCCGGGTGCTAACCGGGTGCTACCCTGATCATGACCTGGGTAGGATTGCCAGGGAATCCAAACCGGGTTATTTGACAGGGAGCATTTCCACTAGCAGAAAAACCCGGGTAGAAGCGCGTCCCCGCGGAGATTACCGGGTTATTTCTTCTAGTGGAAAAGGGGTATTACACTGAACCTGGGTCTTCCCTGCATGTTGCTCACAGCCACTCCCTTGAGGCATACACAGGACCTGCCCCCCTCCAGTGGCATAATAATGGCATTGCCACCCAAGCTGTGACTTGGAGATCCTCAGCTGTCGGGCACATCATCTCTGCAGATTTAAATGGGTCTGGCCGTTCCAATGGGATCTGCTGAAAATGCCCCAAAAATGCTGACTGTCTTGAAGGAGACCAATGCAACAGTCCATATTGGGTTACATATATTGCTACCCAGAAGGTACAGATTCTGGGTAGTGATATATATATATACATATATATATATATATATATATGTATATATATATATATTGCCTCTGGCCTGTTAGTGAATGTCTACTAACTCTTGGCCACATAAATGAAGCAGATGTCTTCACCATCAGGCCAGGGGCCAGGGGGCATTAACCATTTGGGCACTTCCTCCCTTTTATATAATTTATGGTAACATTATGATTTTTTTTTTTTACTAATTAATATTAATCTGTGGTAATTAAGATTCTCATCATCAACCTCCCCAATAGTTTTGTGGGGTCCAACAAACCAAGCACTTCAGCCACAAAAGTGGCAGTCACTGTCACTGAAATGCTTGATTGGTTAACTGTGCATGTCTTTTTAATAGTTTTAAAATTATTATTTTGCAGCAACAGAGAAAAGCCCATAACAGAACACTAAAATGATTGATTAAAATGGACATGTGTGAAGTCTCATTTGAGAGCTGTAGAATTTTACATGAAAAGATAAAAGGCAATAATTGTTAAATGTTTAATACCATCTCCAATGTCCCCCTTTGATTAAATATCTTAGTATCAAAGAAGTAAATGAAATTACCTTACAAATCAATCCTTTCTTCTGATCTAGTTCTTGTTTAATTAAAACATAATTGGTTACAGTGTGTGGGGCCTTATAGACGCCATGTTTGAAGTTGAACAGCCAAGTGTTTATGCTGCCCACTACTGTCGCTTAGCTCAGTCAACAACAATGTATATTATTTAGGCTTATTGCTCCATGTCTGTGGTAAGCCAGGTGAATATACAGTACTTAAACAATCTCATACTGACTAGGGACTGAGGATAATACAGTATAAAACCTAAATTCTACCTACTACAGCTCAGTCTGGACTACTACCAAACCTAGGGCATCATCTGCTAAATTAAAATGATGAATTTTTTTTGAGTGATTAAAAATAAAGGGCCTGATTCAGACCTGTTAGCTAGGCTGCGTGTACTCGCAGCCTAGCAAACAGGTAAGTCCCGCCCTGCCGAATGTGTGCCCCCCCACCGAATCCTCTCACTAGCATGTGAGGGGATGTGTACTCGAACACATCCGTTAGCATACAGCTGAAGGGGAGAGAAATCATTCTTCGGTAATAAAAGTCAGTCTAAACTGACTTTTATTACCGCTGCTGATCGCCGAATACAGGATGTCAGCTGCTTGCCATGCAACGCCATGCCTGCGTTCCCAGGGGAATGTCCATCAAATTTATGGAGTCGCCCCTTTTCCGTCCCCACCCCCGCTGCAGTAATTGCCCGATGAGTCGTTAGCTCCTGGGGATTGCATACCCCAGATTTCAGGGAAGGAGCCGAAATAGGCTGCTACGAGAGGGTCAGAAACGGCTGATAAGCTACTAACTAAAAGATTTGTCTAGAGAACATTAAATTAATAGATGCATATTTGCTGCCATTTATCAACAACACCTGGAGTAATTTCCATTTTATTCTATCAGCTTTACATTACTTGCCAGGTTAATTTAGTCATGAAATTTCTCACATTCCCTTTGCATACCATTTCCTTACATTGTATACCTGCTGATAAGTCAGTCATTCAAAGGGGTCAAGTATTATTGGGCACTTGTCTGCAGCTGTATACTTGTCTCTCTCCACATAAAAGGTTGGCGACACACTCTTTGAAAAATAAAAGATAACTTCTTTACCATAGCAACTGTTTGTTATACCATCACAATAGAATATCTTACATTAGGTGTTCAATATAATGTATATACATTGCTAAGACTTCTGTTTGTCTGTCCAGTACTGAGCGTCAGTGACGTGCGGTGAGGTCAGTGGCTAGTGAGGCACTAGTTTGGGTACTTATGTAATATCTGGACTCCCGTTTTTCTTATGAGACCGTGTCCCCTCGCGGGGCTCGCTGCGCTCACCACGCTTCGGGCACGGTGGCTCGCTGCGCTCGCCACACTATATAAAATCAACTCCATGCGTAGTTGGATAGTAGGGGTATAAAAAAATGGGGTGCAATTAACATGGGAGTCCAGATAATACATAACTACCCTAGTTTGTAAGCAGTGGTGCAAGAAGACATTTTTTCTTACATGGTACCAAAAATGGTCGTGGTCAAGTGTCATGAGGGTGTGTGGTTACACACAGCTGATGGACCGGCTACATAACAATAGAGGCATGTCCCTTAAACATTATGACACACCGTAATGCCCATGACACAATATGCCACATACTGTACCATAATACCCATGACACATTATGCCACACATGGTGATGCCCATTACATAAAAAAACACACTCATTCATACATACATACACTGACGCTCTTATTCATACATACATACACTGACGCTCTTATTCATACATACATACACTGACGCTCTTATTCATACATACATACACTGACGCTCTCATTCATACATACATACATACACTGACGCTCTTATTCATACATTCATACATACATACACTGACGCTCTCATTCATACATAAATACACTGACGCTCTCATTCATACATACATACACTGACGATCTTATTCATACATACATACACTGACGCTCTCATTCATACATACACCGACGCTCTCATTCATACATACATACACTGACGCTCTCATTCATACATACATACACTTACGCTCATTCACACATACATACACTGACTGACGCTCTTATTCATACATACACTGACGTTCTCATTCATACATACATACACTGGCGCTCTCATTCATACATACACTGACGCTTATTCATACATACATACACTGACTGACGCTCTTATTCATACATACACTGACGCTCTCATTCATACATACATACACTGACGCTCTCATTCATACATACATACACTGACGCTCATTCATACATACATACACTGACTGACGCTCTTATTCATACATACACTGACGCTCTCATTCATACAGACATACACTGACGCTCTTATTCATACACACATACACTGACGCTCTCATTCATACAGACATACACTGACGCTCTTATTCATACAGACATACACTGATGCTCTCATTCATACATACATACACTGACGCTCTCATTCATACATACATACACTGACGCTCTCATTCATACATACATACATATACTGACACTCTGACTCCCAAGAGTGGCTTCTTTATCCATGAAGCAACCCCCTCCCATCTACAGCGGCTGAGGCTCTCTTCTCACTGCAGCACCCGGCGACCCACCTCTCTCACAGGGATCCTTCTCGCTGCAGCACCCGCAAACCCCCTCCCCCCCCCCTCCCCCCACAGCGGTTCCACAGCGGATGGGACCGGGCGTCAGCAGGGTTATTGTGACTGCAGTTACTTACCCTGCTTGCCCGGCCGCCGATCCGCTCTCCCCTGCTGCTGTACTGCTGCTCCTGAGTCCCGGATAGCCGGAGCAGCTTTCGGTTTCCACGAGCGGCCGCGGAGCAGCAGCCCCCTGCCTGTCAGCCAGCCCGGACCAGCCCGCCAAGAGGTTTATAGGACCTGCACACCGGGCACAAGACTCCAGCGCCCCGACCCTCCCGGGCTGCTGTTACCGGCGGTGGGCTCCCTCTTCCAACATGGGACACGGCTTCTGCTGCAGCCGCCGGCTGCTAAAGGTATGTGAGGGTGCCGTGCAGGGTGGGCACTGACGGCGAAGGGGGCGGGGGGCTGTTCGATGGCCTCAGTGACAGGGGCATGTCTTCATATTGGCTGAAAGCGCACCCTGTCACTGAGGCATTTGGAAAGGTGCCGCTTTTATTAGTTTTTCAAATGGGCTTTTACAGCCCACTGCTTATCCCCGCCCACTGCTCACCTCCGGCTTCCAGCTTTTTATAAGGGGCAGCTAGAGGCACCGCTTTCGGTGCCTCCAAAATCATTTCCACACATTATGCTACAATGACAAGGATTAAATTAATATAAAGAAAATACTTATGACACAGAATATGTGTCATAAGTATCTTCTTTGTATTATTTTAATCATTAATGACAGGGGAGGCACTGCCTCCCCTGCCTCCCCTGACTGCACGTCCCTGCTGAGCGTGAGGAGAAAGCCAATAAGTATAGCGATATCTTATTGCAGAGTGATGCCTTGCACCAGTACATGAATACTTGCTGACTTTCTGGCTACACTCTCTGGGAGAGGGCAGCCAGCTCAGCGAGGTAGGGGGGTGGGGCCATCGCTGGGAGAAAAAAATAGGCGTGTGGGGGGTGGAGCCACAGGAGGGCTGACTTGTTTGGGGGCGCGGCAAGAGTGACTGCATCATTTTAGCCACGCTTCCCGTCAGAGAGTGCTGGTATATTAGGCATTGCACTGTGGGGGGAAGATCTAAAATGACGCGATTCGCATTGTTTGACCCACGGAACCCCCTCCATCGAGGGGCAATTTTATGGAGACTGACAACGCTGAGGAAGGGTTGCGAGGAGGACCCGATTTCCGGGACCCTCCTGGCCATTCCGGGAGGTAGGCAATGCTGGGTACATGGCTAATATTTATGACAACTCTTTGAACAAGCAGATTGTCACTGAGGTCTGTGTTAGTTTGTCAGCTGGAATGTAATGGAAGCTGGCTTCCCTTAGGAACTTAGCACGCATGTGTAGGAAACAGAGGTGGAGGGCCAGAGTCCGGCGCCCGAAGGCGTGACCAATGATGGGGGAAACGAAGTAAAATACAATTGTGTTTTATTGAAACAGTGAGACAGGTGGAACACTGTAATGAATGTTTGAGTCTTTGGTGGAAATTTACTAAGATCGAATGGTCATATTCATACCCATTCAATGTGAAATACGGACATATTTCACACATATTTCACACATTGAATAATTTAATAAGGTATTTTTTGTGTTCAGATTTTTTAGAAGTTATAATAATACGAATGAATACAACATTGATAGAATATGGCTGTAAAACCACATCCATTTCAATGGTATCGACAAATTTACTACAATTTGTACTGGTGAATTCGAATACGAATTTACCAGTAAATACGAATAGAACATATTTTTAATTTGCAATTGACTGAAGCCTGCATGGATCAGTCAGTTCCATGCAGGCTTCTCAGTGTAAAAAAAAGAATAAATAATAAAAAAAAACGCTGTGGGGTCCTCCCCATGGCTATAACCAGACCCGGGCTCATTGAACTTGTTCTGGTATTAGATATTCAGGGGGACAAAAAATAGTGTACCACGTATTCTTAAAACCAGCACCAGTGTAAGCAAACACTTACAGCTGCTCCCATACTATGGTCTGTGTAATGCGCTTTGTTGTTTTAAACCCCTGGATACCTACTATGGATCGAGGACACGATCTATGCCGGAGGCCTTGGTAAGTATAATTTCCTTCTGCATGTACACGATCGCATTCTACTGGCGAAGAGGACGGGCCTACGTTGGAATCCATAGGTGAGTATGTATGAATGATGTGTGTTTTTTTAGTGGCAGGCTCTTTAATGCCGTGCATACTGGGATTTGTGGTTCTCCAAGTCCCTGCATGTGGGGCAGGCTTACTGGGATTTGTTGTTCTATGACAAAACACAATAGTTGGTACTAATGTATTAAAAGGGTGCCCGGCTAGGCTAGGCCTAGCCTAGCCAGGCAACCTGGTAATATGGTGCTTTATACTTACTCGGCGGGCAGCGGCGCACTGAAGGGCGGGCGACGGGGCACTAAAGGGCAGGTGGCTGGGCATTGAAGGGCAGGCGGCGAGACACTCAAGGGCACACACCAGGATGGGAGACTGCAGGATGGGAAAGCAGCACACGGAGCAAGCAATGTACGTAATGCAGCGTAGTGCCGCAGGGGGAGCATGACATGGTTTCCCTGCTCCCCAAGCGGCACTACACTAATTGCGTACATTGGGGAGCGGGGATCTGGCACCAGCGCACAGTGACTGGTCTAGGGGCAGAGTGACAAGCGCAGTAGGGGGAGCGCAACACTGCCGCCGGGGACATGTAAGTATAAAGCACCACACACACACTAACAATAACAACGTCATATCCCCTCTATCCTCGCGGTGCTCACTTTGTTTGCCACGCTGCGCTCGTCACACTTTATAAAATTAACTCCACGCCCACGTGGATACTGGAGGTATGACGTGGATAGTGGGGATATGAACCATTGTGTATTATCACAGCTCCTGAACAAGTTACGTAAGTTACGTAATTTACGTACTTTACGTAGCCAGCATAGTGGTGTATTGTATTCTCAATACACCACTATGCAAACTATGTAATGGGCGCCGTGATAATACACAAGTATCCAATAGTTTATTTTCTTAGTTTTGCACTGAAAATAGGCCTGGTGCACACCGCCCTGGTGCACCAAAGACAGTCCCTGTCTTCCAGGCTGGGGTTTTCTGGAGGTGGGACACCTTTATTGGGGGGACTCCACTCCCCCAGGGTCCCAGCCCGGGCTGACCAGTTAGGGGTTTTAAGAGAACTTGTATAAAAAGGTTCCCCTGGTATTACCCTGCTGGCTGTTTGGGCCCGGTGCGGGTTGTCAAAATATGGGGGAACCGTAATTCATTTTGTCGCCCATATTTTGGGAACCAGGACCATCCCATGAGCCTGGTGCTGGTTTTAGAAATCCTGGGGACCCACAACTTCTTTAGGCCCCTGAATTTCTAAAACCAGGACCAGCTCTTTGAGCCTAGGGCTGGTTATGTCGGTGGAGGGGGACCCCATGCTGTTTTTTTTATTATTTATTCTATTTTATACACAGGACAGCATTGCAAGGATCTGACTAATCCATGTGATGCTCCTGCTTCGTACTTATTTTACGGCCGCCAAAGACATATAAGAATGAATACGAATACAAACGGCTACGACATCAGAAAAATGTAATGAGGAGAATGCAACAGCTTTGTAAATTTGTTGTATTCTCCATTCATATTTCAGATCATATATGGCCAGCTTAGTAAATTTACCCCTTTGACTCAGCAGGAAAATAATTAGTAATAATTGTATAGTCTGTGACTCGGTAATAACCGAGTAGAGTCTGTTGGCCGAAATGGAACTGCTATAAAATGAGGAATTAGTGGGAACTGAAGAATGGATGTCATCTCGATTATCGATGGTGTGACTAGGCATGGAGGTAAGTATCTTCCAAAGGGAGTCCGCTGGTAAGTATAGATAAAGTTGCACTTCTCAAGTCAGGCACATATAACACAGGCACAATATAGAGTACACCTGGTGATGACAGTTACCAATGGTAACGGCGATGATTCTCTGATCGGTGTCTGGTAGTAGAAAGATGGTACTTGCAATGACGAGCTGTGTAGGACTGCTGCAATAAAGGCCCATACACACTAGAAGACTATGTTTCCAATCTGGCTGGTTGGAATGAAAATCTGGAAATTTCTGGGAACAAATTACAATCGACTGTTTGCTCCCAAACACTAAAAAATGGACAAAGGCAGTAATCTGCATAAAGGCCCATACACACTAGAAGATATTGGCAGCAATCTCGTTAAGAAAGGGGCTTCTATGTATATGTATAATATCTTTAACAATGCGTACCCCCCCTGCTCATTTTTAACGATATTGACATCTTCCGGACATGCAAGTAATTCTGCCAATGTTGCTTATGCCGTTTGCCGTTTGCGCCCAGTGTTCAGTGTGGATGCACAATATCTTTCATGATCAGCTCAAGGGAAATTGTTCACTAATATCTTTCATCTTTCATATCTTCTAGTGTGTATGGGCCTTAAATTGACTAATTTGTCTGTAGGACCAATTTGTGTCTGTTTTCCATATTTGGGAGCACCTAGATCCATCCGCCAATTTGAGGAAACAGACCTGCCGTGATCCTGTAGTCATAGAGGTTACTAGTGATAACTCAAATACCTGTTGGGGTCACTGATTCAAACAAAGGGTCACCTGAGGGTCGCCAGATTTTACAGCAGGACCAATGGCATCAACAGGGAGGGACTGGGGTTGTCACCGAGACCTGGCAATGATGTGATGTTGCATGTGTGAGAAAAATGCCAGGTCCCTTCTCACAGGGGTCTGGCCTCTCGGTACACCTTCATGCCTCTGTATACTCACTGGCCTAACAGAGCGCTCAGACAGCCCCATCTCCAGCAGTGTGCGGGATACGACCACTAGGTCGACTCTATGAATGTCGACATACATTAGGTCAACCACTGGAGGTCAACATGGCTCTGGGTGACACCTGAAATAGGTCGATATGGCTAAGGTCAACATGGTCAGAAGGTCAACCCAGCATTAGGATTCAACAATGGGAATGTCGACAGTCAAAAGCTTGACATGAGTTTTGTGTCGACCGGTGGTATTCCATACCCTACCATCCACTACAGTGTGGTGGTAGAATATAAGAGTGTGCTGAGCATGGGAAGGCACCATGCCCAAAGCATGGTGAGGGCAGCAAGCCATGCGCAGGGACGAGGTACACTTAGAAGATGTCCATGTAGACTATGTCGACATTCGGGACAAAATGAGTTGAAAAACTCATGCCGACCTTTTGACTGTCGACCTTCCCACTGTTGACCTAATGCTTGTGTCGACCATAGCCATGTTGACCTATTCCCATACCCCAGAGCGCTGGGAGGCTGCACTGCTCAGCCAGCCCGTTTCTCTGTCTAGTCAGACTGGTCCAACTGGCCATCGGACCTTCTGGCATCTACCAGATGGCCAGTCCAGCCTAGGGTGTCACTACTGGAGAAAGGAAGGGGGGGGGGGGGGGGGGGGGGGTGCGCACATGGTTGTTACCCACCAAGTATTCCCCTGCACAGAACATATTTGCTAAGGATTCACATAATACAATTACTAATTCATCTCACAGATTAACAGTGTTAGGAATTGGTTTTATTTAGTTCAATCTGTACTTCTGACAGTGAACATTTCTAAAAATCAATATTCGCATCATGTACCAATAGTGTCTTCTGTTAGAAATGTGCAGAGACATGTTTGTGAGGAGGAGAAGCAAAATGTCATGTTATACATTGGAACGCAGAAGCAAAAGGTTAGCGGAGCTGTAAAACAGCACAATATATGCGCTCTGATTGGTAATTGTCTTTTTGTTATACTGCAGATCTTCGTAATTGCAGTTAGGGACACAAAGACCACAGGCTGAAGTTGATCAATTGCTAAAATCTTTTAATAGATGTGTAATAGCATTAGGCATTTTGAAGCCATTTTGCATTGTATATGCTGATTAGAATCAATGCATTCTTTAAAATACTCATTCTTCCAGATACAATACGAAAGATTATACATTTTATCACAGTGCCCGTGTCAGTGGTGGCAGACAGCACTCATACAGTTAAACTACAAAATGATTCTCCTCTTTTGGCAGGCTGCATTTATTAATTATTAGAATGTCTATTTATATCATCTAATATTTCATTGGTCAAAAATGCTAATTATCATAGATGGATATTTTGGGCACTGAGCAAGGAAATTAGATTTAACAGCGTGCCTTTATATAGTATCTTGTCAGCTACTTTGTGACAGTAAATGTAATATTTCCTGTGATGACCTCTAGTGGTCAAAAAATTAAAGAATAATTATACGAAGCTAATGCTTGGTTGCCAATATGATTTGTAAATTCTCTATGGCAGCTAAGTTACCCAAAGAATATTTATACATGCTATACGTTTTTAAATGTTTGCTTATAGTAATTAACTGTCTGAGTCAGTGATTTTGTATGTCAGATAAAGTGGTGCACTTACAGTAACTGCAAACCAAAGAGATGATTTTACTACTACAGGTTCATTTGATTAAAATGAGTAATGCTTTGTGGCTAATGGGTGCTCACAGCTGGAAGGACCGATTGATATGATAGTTGCCTGGCTCACCTTGCAAGAGTTGTTTAGGGTGGGGCAGACAGAACATTAGTTGAAGCTCCCAGAATCCACTTGGTTCTTATAGTAGGAACTGTGTTTTATTCTACATTTTAGTCAATTAGAATGTTTATTTTATTCAATTTAATTTTATTACAGTTTTTTTTACTAACTAAATGATGTTTTATCAATGCACCTGCACAATTACACAGAATGCTGTATTGCTCTCTTGTTCTAATTTTTATCTAGTTCCCCTTTTCCACTGCCGAAAAAACACAGGGAAAAATCCCAGGGACTGTTTCCTGGGTAACAAGCAGGGTTTTTAGCGTAAAAACAATGCAATGCAGTGGAAACGGCTCTTTCCCAAGATTTTATGCATGGGTATATCCAAAAATGACTTGGTCTTTTTCACGAAGATGGCTGCAAATGTAATCAATCAGGGACCATGCTAGGAATGGCGTGGGGTCCCCCTCTTGAGAATAGCCAACCCTGGGCTCATTGAGCCAGACCTGGTTCCAATAATGTGGGGGACAAAGAGCATAGAGGTCCCACGTGTTTCTGAAACTAGCCCGGACTCTTGGACCAGACCTGGTTCTAAAAATACAGGGGACAAAAAAATCTGGGGATCCCCCCCGTATTTTGGAACCAGCACTGGGCTCCAACAGCCCGTGGTGTCATGCCACAGCCGGGGGGATACTTTTTATGTAAAGTCCCCTGGCCGTGACTGGTCAGCTTGGGATGGGGTACTGGGGGGAGTGGTAACCCCTCAGGCTTCACCCCTCCGGGCTGATATGTGTAAAATTACAATAATTAATATTGCTTTTTACAGTCAAACCACAAGTCCCAGCATGCCGGACATTAATGGGCCCCCTTAGACTTGTACAGTAGTTCACCTGTAAAAAGAATGTTAACATTTTTTTTTTTTTAGCCTGGGGCTGGTTAAGCACAGGAATACCGCACACTTTCATGTCGAAATATTGCACATTATCAGTACTAAAATCGCACATGTCTAAAAAAATCACACCCTATTACATTAGCGATTTTAAAAAAAAATGCACCCTTTTACATCTCGTCCATTGTTTTTTCAATTTTTTTTTATATTTTATTGGTGCAGGCTACACATTTATTCGGAGGTGAAATTTGACGGATGAATTCCATAGTAGACAACCAAGTATATGATCCATAGTATATAAACTGAGCGTGTTGTATACACAAACAAATCCATAGTACACAACTATGTAGATGATCCATACTACATAAGAGGAGCGTATTGTATACACAAACTTTTTTTCACATAATCATGTAGTGCCTATGATTATTTTTATTGCTTGATTTTTTTTCTTTATGATTATGCTTCAGGGTTATTGGTGGTCGCCTATTTCTGAACTCTAGAAATCGCACACAGGCTACTTGATCCGCAATGTTTGAAGTTTTTTTATTTTTTTTATTTTGACAGTGGAGAGTACAACAAGACCACTGTAACAAACCACAGTTATGAAGTAAAAGAAACAGGAAACTGCTAGGCATTGCCAGCATGAGGCCCATTCCAGTGGAGTGGCGGTACAAGGGTACCATCCTATAGTGGGTGTAATGTGGATGCTGCTGCATCCTCATAGCCTGTCATAGGTGTCTCAGATGCAGCCCTGGCTGAGCTTAAAGGTGCCCATACACTGAGGCGATTTGGTCGGATTTCGGCCGATTGCGACCAATTGGCCCATTAAATCGCCCCTCCCTGACATGCCGTCGGGTCCGATGCGCGGTCGCATCAGTGTATGGGCACCTTAACACTACACACAGCTATGCATACTGATGTAGGGCTGGCTGTACTTAAGGACTTGGGCAGCAATGAGCTTTCTTTGGTTTGGTGTACTGATTAGGAACAGTGGAAGTCTGGACAATCTTTTAAGATCAATAAAAATGTTTATTATACACGGACACAAATTTTTACTATTAATCACTGGCACTTGGACTACATACAGTAATAAATGTCATCATCACCATTTTAGACCATGGCCCTGATCCTTATCTGCTTGATAAGCTCACAACTTACCGAGCAGTTGTTGCGCTGCCCCGCCGAATCGCCTCCACAGCCATATCCCCTGCACAACCATGCGATGGGATGTGTTATGAAAACACATCCACGTGCCCACTGCTGTAGAAATCATTCAATGATTTCTCCAGGGCTCACAAAAATAAGCCAGTGTAGACTGACTTATATTTGCGGGCTCTGGACCCGAAGACAGGGCGAGCAGCTGTGACGTCAGCCACCCGCCCCTGGCACACCCTGTCACTCCCACATTTACATGGGAACATTGGGCATTCCCATGTCAGAACGCCACCACTACCCCCGTCCGCACCCCTTGTGTGAGCGCCACGGCAACAATGCACAGAAGCCCTGCACATGCACTATACTGATGATACGCGGGGTACTGAACGGATTATAATCAGGGCCCAATATTAGTGCTATTCAGAAATCAATTTACTGTAGAAAAGTCTGGGACAAACAGGCAATGATCCCATATTCATCTCCATTCTGTCATGCTACAATGATTGGGGCTGTACCAGAGGTGTAACTCTGGGAGGCAATGGAGTCATCTGCCGCCGGGCTCCTGCTCCCAAGGGGGCACCTCTCCTCCACTGTGAGTTTGAATCAGTTAATTGAAAGCCATTGATATAGCACCCATGGCTGACTTCCCCTCTACCAGGACCATAGACATCATACTCTCTTTATTTTAAACATAATATCCATAACATACATACATACATACACATGCACACATATATTTATATAAGGTTGTGTGTGTGTGGGGGGGCACCAATATTTATCTAGCCTCCAGGCAATTGGGACGAACTTACGCCACTGGGCTGTACTATAGGAGGTTTCTCTATAGCCCTTTGAGTCCTAGGCTAATATCCCAGCCAGGCTTGGTTAAGACACTATTTATACAAGTCACTTTAGCCCTGACATCCAGAAATCAGTGTAGACAGAGAACTATCATTTCTAAACTCTAAATATGCTTGTTCCAAACCGCTAGTCATGTGCAGTGATTAGGATCTACAGTTAATATTAATAGCTGCCATTTTAGTCATCCTTGAGAATTTACTGAAAGAAATAAAAGCTCCATTATAAATATTACTATTTTGATGATTATATCATATTTTTCATTTAGATGTTGTATATAATTAGTGGTTTTGGACTTGGACTCGATCTTTCCTCTTCTTTCCACCCACTTTTATTAAAGCTATCCAGTCTCTCACTCTGTCTGTTACTTTCTTTTAACTACTGACACGATAGCCAGGGAATTTATATAAACACTCGGTAATGTCACAATATTGGATCTGCTATTAATCTCTACTTTGGTAGAAAATCACAACAAACCACTGAAAAGATGAAAATGATCTATGCGCTGAGGCTGTGAACAGTGAATGCATCCATAAATTACAATGAGAAAATGAGCTTCATAGAACACAGGGACCTAGAACAGTAAATGCTCTCCAGTGCATGCACAGCTAATTGAACTGATCCACTGGTAACTTACACCGGGCTCATTTTCTATAGTGTGAAGGAACGAAGGAAATTAATTACAAGAAATTGTAAAAAGCTAGTTTATTTCCTCCAGGCACAGTATTATAATCTGGAAGCAGACCAGTATTACAGGCAATGGTAGAAGAAATATACCCTGTGGGCACTGTAGATACAAATGAGAACGAGAGACGTTGTGATTATTCCAAGCTTCCATTCCAGGTCTCTTCATACACCGAGACAATCCACTGGCTATGAAACCGAGACACCATTACCATCTGCAAAACAAACTTATTCTGTGCTGCTATTATGACTTGCACAGTGGGTTATGTTGGGCAAAAAGCCTTGTGGGAATCTGTTTTCACTCCATGTTCCTGCACAAGGTAGCTCATCTATCTTCGTATGAAATAATCATTTTTACTTCTACAGCACAAGGATTAATTAAACCTGGAAAGAGGAGCATGTTCATAGCTGTGCACAAAGTCTATAAAAGGGACAACCATAATGTACTGGCACATTTCCTAAATATACTCGTTTCTTTGAAGTGGTGGAAAATGTGACACAGACTGCTGACCTGAAGGGGGAGGATCAGAGAGGTACTTTACCTCTAATGTCATGTTGAGATTACCGAGATATGGAACCTGGCACTATTTATTGGATCTTAAAGATCAAGTAACACCACTAATTTTCAAGTCTATGAAAGGGCAAATATTACTTAGATTCTCTAACTGAAGCATACTGGCTTGTTGGGAGTGCACGGTGTATTGGTGGATTCATACACAGGCAGGGCCGGCGCCACCACTAGGCAAACCTAGGCATTTGCCTAGGGCGCCGGCCACTGGAGGGCGGAAAATGCCGCCCGGGTACCTGACCTAGCTACGGCGCTGTCTATTTAAAGCTGGCGGCGGAGGCAGCGGGGGTCCCTGCAGTCTATTAAAAATCACGAGCGCTATCCGCCGGGCTATGCGGAAGCGCTTCTAGTGTGAAAACTCTGGCAGCCAATCAGCGTGCTGCCAGTGTTTTCACACTAGAAGCGCTTCCGCATAGCCCGGCGGATAGCGCTCATGATTTTTAATAGACTGCAGGGACCCCCGCTGCCTCCGCCGCCAGATTTAGACAGCGCCGAACGCCAGGTACCGTCACCCCCCCCCCCCCCCGGCACCGGGGCGCCCCCAGCCCGACTCGCCTGGGGCGCTCCGGTGCCTTGCACCGGCCCTGTACACAGGCAGTGCCAATGATTTCGCAACAACTCAAATGAATGTCTCAGCTGCGTGGCATGCATCAGATCCCATTGAAACACTGTTCCTAAGATGCGGGAGAATACAGAGGTGTCTGTAATGCAGAGATTATTGGAATGCATACACTGGAAAGTAAGGTTCAAATCTGATAAATGTCATGCAAGGACACGACTCAACAAGAAACTTGAGTTTCCCAATATGTTATTCACTAGTCCCAATTGTTTCTTAACTCCCTGATATTGGAAGACAGAATGTAAGCTCTTCCGAGCAGGGCCCTCTTCCCTCATATGCTTTTCATACTCTTATTTAACCCCTCTTCTGGCATTCCTAAATATTTTCTGTGCTATGCTCCAGTGCCCAGACTGGCAAACCCCAAAAATTCTCGGGATTGCCTTGCCACTGTCTGTGCTGCTTAGGGTGGCTGGCCCTGCATCCCCCCCCCCCCTCTGGCTGTGTGCAATGTGATCTTGTACCGTGTATGGAATAATGGAGAACTGCGCTTGATGGACGTGTGTGTGTGTGTGACAGTATGACACTATCAGAATCTATAGGCTACAATGGATGAAGGACAATAATGTCTTAGTGCAAAAAAAACTCTTTATTGGTCACAATGCCGTAAAGTACAAGTGAAATTGCAAAAAAAGGGAGATGATAGAAGTCTCACAATTACCGCTGCACCAAAAGGGTGTCTGCGGTCTAATTGTGTGGTGTGCTGGGTGGGTACCATATGTTGTGGGTACCTTGCCAGCACTTGCAAATGAGTCTGTGCAGGGGCGGATTGGGACTTGAATCTGGCCTGGGAGCGGCGGGTGGCGGCGGTATGTAATGCATGCAGGGGGGGGGGGGGGGTGGCGGCGGTGGTATGTAATGCGCACCTGAGCGGGGGGAGGGGATGGGGCGGCTCACCTGCTGCTGCTTCTTCTTTTTTTCTGCTGGCCGGGCTGAGGGGGAATGGGAGCTGGGAGCCTGGGAGGTGCTGTGCACACATGCGCAGCAGCCCTCCCGCGGCCATTTTGGATTTGGGCAAAGTGCTGCGGCCACTGCCCACAGCCCAGCCAGCCCAGGAGGGAGCGTGGCCAGCCCCATTTTAATGAGTTTTGGGCCAGCCCACCGTGAAATGGCCCGGTTTCCCAGTGGGCCAATCCGCATGCATGTGGATCGATCACTGAGGACGTGCGCATGCCTGAAACATGTCGGATTAATAAAATAATCTGCACTAATTTATTCCACATGAAATCCGTGAGTGCCACCTATACTTCTACATACATATATCTATATGTATATATATATCTATATATATATAGATATACACACACACACATTTTTGAACAGTTTGAAAATGTATTACAAATGGGAATACAATAAAAGTTATTTTAAGTTATTTTGCTATCTACAGTGTCTTATTACATACCAAAACAGTGGAGGGCAGATATGATGAAAGATACAAAAGTACTACGGGTTAAATTTACTAAGATGGTAGTTCTATTGAAGATGGGATATGGCATGGCAAATAGCAAGGCAATTCTATTATCTTCTAAAAAGTGCTAAATAAATAAGAATAAGTCTAAAACCCTGGCCACGACTGCTACACTCAGACCCCAAAACATCGGACTCCTGGCCTGTGGGCCCTGGCCAAAAATTACCTCTGGTGGTGGAAGATCCCAGCTGCCCTCATCACCAGGCTGAACCCAATGGCACCCACCTCTCCCCAGAGAAGCCACAAGGAGGAGGTATGGCTTCATTACTGGGGGGCAACAGCGGTGGACCTCGACCCATAGAGGGCCCAACTCCGGCCCTAGGCCTCACTGATTCTCCACCCCACATGCTGGCTTTCCCTCCAGATGTGGCTCCAACCAGGGCCGCTGACATGCTGCCACCCCCACCCCCCACTGCCCCACAGCAGGACGACCTCTGTTGAGCCCTTTCACTGCTGCCCTGTGAGCAGCATGATAAGAAGGCGCCGCAAATGGCTGCCTAGGAACTGTGCCACTCCGCCATATGTACCCCCGTGTCTCCCCTGTCTCGTACATTTCTCAGCAATCTATATCTGTACTGTCCTCTGCTTATATTGTTGCTCACCTGGCTGCTGCATTGACCAGTGGCGACACTGAGGGCTGCCTAGGCGCTGTGCAGCTCAGCAGGTATGTGTTCTCTGTTGATAACTGTACTGTCTCTGCTTATCTGTTACCTACCAGGGTCAAACACAGGATTTTCAGAAGGGGGTTTCCAGAGAGGGGCGGAGCAAAGCACAGAGATGGACACTTAGGTGACCCAGTATATACCGGGTCAGTTAAAGTATTAACGATAGACCAAATGTAGACCCCTGGGGATAGCAATGTATTAGGGCCCCTACCGATCCTCTAGCGGTAGGGGTGGGGGGTGCTATGAGCAGAAGCTTTGATGTCCTGAGGGTGGTAGGGGGTATTATATCAACCGCTCAGCATGTAGGGCCTGGATCAGTAATTTCCACTAATTACCCCTTTACTGCACAGATGGTGGGAGATGAGGTGGGAGAAGGGGGCATTGGGCTGAATGAAGGGGTCCTGATACATAACTTCCAGGGTGGTAGAGGATGCTTAATACACAGAGGAGGGGTGTATAGTGGAGTGGGCTTATTATTCATAATTTTCTGGTGGGAGGACAGCTTGCTTGACTGCAGATATCTCCAGTTCCTGGAACTAGATTTCGTAGCTTTTAATGGAATAAAAAATTAGAGAATCCCACCTACCAAATGGTATTGGGGACTAGGGGATCAGAGTTCAGGAGGCAGAGCAATCTGCCAACGAGTATATAAAACTACACATCAGGTGTGTGGAGCTGGAGCAGTAACCAGCTGCTGGAAGGCTGATATCTCTGGTTCTGGGCACAGCAGATACAAGCTACTATTGTTCATCAAAGGGGGAGAGTCCCAGATTTTGGAATATGCCCTCAGAAAAACTCTAAGTCAGACAGAACCTAAAACATCTGGGAAGAGCAATTATCTGGCTTGGATGGGGACCACTACTTTGAAGTCAGATATCTCCGGTTCCCCAGGGACGATTTTTAAAATTCTTGTACCCATGGAAAGATGGGACCCTCAGCATTCAGGATAGAACCCTTAGACTCCAGGGGGGGTTTCTGGGTACTCAGAAACCCCCCTGCGTGCGCCACTGCCTACCTGGCTGTTGCAATGATGGCTGCCTAAGCGCTGTGCAGCTCAGCGAATATATGTTCCCTGCATCTGTAATTCCCAGTCTACATCTAGCGTATTTATGTACAGTATGTGTTATGTATATCTGTACTGTCACTGTCACCTAATCGGCTGTTGCACAGCAATCCAAATCCAATTCCTAGTATACGCAAGTATACCTGGCCAATAAAACTGATTCTGATTCTTAGGGGGAAATTTACTAAGATGAATTTGTGGAAAAATTATTTGGGGCATATTCGTATTTTTGCCATTTATTATGCCAAAAATAAGATTTTGCGTATTCGTATTGATGGGACATTCGTATTTGTATTTACAAATACGAATGAATACACCATCGATAGAATACGACAGGAATCACCATTCAAAAGAATGGTGATTCCTGATTTACTAAGCGGCCATACTAATTGGCTTAAAATGCGAGCGAATGGCCAAGAAAATACACTTTATTTTCCTGTCGTATTTGGTAGAAGCCTGCACGGATCAGTCAGATCTGTGCAGGCTTCAGTATAAAAAAAAAATAGAAAAATAAATAAATAAAAAAATTGGCGTGGGGTCCCCCCCACAGCCGTAACCAGCACCAGGCTGAAAGAGCCGGGCTGGTAATAAAAAATCAGGAAACCCGACAAATAGGGGTTCCCTGATTTTTTAAAACCAGCCCCAGGCTCCAGGGCCGGGGCTGGTTCCCAAAATATGGAGGACAAAATGAGTAGGGGTCCCCCGTATTTTAAGAACCAGCCCCAGGCCCAACCAGCCAGCAGGGTAATGTCACAGCCGGGGGACACTTATTATATAAGGTCCCGCGGCCAAAACATTCACCCTACCAACCAGTCAGCCTGGCCAGGGGCCCTGGGGAAATGGGGACCTCCCAATAAAGGGGTGCCCCCCTCCAGGACTTACCTGACCAGACTGAAGCCTGGTGCTATCCCCGGTGACCCTGGGCTGTGGTCACTGGGCTGATTAACTGGTGTAAAAAAATGTAATAAACTATTGTTTAATACTGTGGAACTATAAGTCCCAGCAAGCCTCCCCCGCATGTTGAGACTTGGAGAACCACAAGTCCCAGCATGCGGGGCATTAAAGGGCCCGCTGGCACTTGTAGTTCCACCGTATTAAAAATAGTAAAATAAACACACACACTGACACTTTTTTTTTAATTAATTAATTTTTTTTCTATTTTTTTTTACACACGGCAGCCTGCATGGATCTGACTGATCCATGCAGACTGCCTAGACAAATTCATATTAGCGGCCGTATATATGGCCGCTAATACGAATCAATACGACATCGGAGGTTTACAAAGCAGTCGTATTTGACAGCTTTGTAAATATCCCAGCCATATGCAGTTGTATTCATTCGTATTAAGAATACAAATACGATATATCGTATTCATATTCTTAGTAAATTTCCCCCTAAATGTTACAATATATGCCAAGAAATAAATGTTTCCTGAGATTGACAGGTACAGGCAGGGCCGGCGCCACCACTAGGCAGCTCTAGGCATTTGCCTAGGGCGCCGGCCACTGGAGGGCAGTAGTGAGCTACAGCCACCCGTTGCGCGAGGAGCAGCAGCTGCTGCCTGAGGAGAGGGGAAGAAAGCAAAGCAGCTGCCAAATACTAGCAGTGAGCAGGTGAGCCGTACCCCCGCCCCCGCTTCCCACCCTCCCCGGAGCATACACATGGATCAGCGTTAATCTGCGGCACCCGCCGTGCCCCCGCTGGTCGTCAGCGGCAATCTGCACCCTGGATGCCGCCACCCACCTCCAGCTGGTCATTGATGTTCCACGGCACCCGCCGCCCAAACAACCCCCCCTGCTAGTTGTCTGCGGGAAGCACGGTGAGCACCCAGGAGAAGGAAGTGCGCTCCCGGCAGCACTGATCCTCCTCTGCTTCCTGTGCCGCACAGGCTGGTCTCCCCCACGTAACACACAGCTGTAGAGACTAGAGAGGGAGACTGCAGCACAGCAGTGATGGCCCCTGTTCAGTGTGGAACACGGTGCTGTGGTCCTTCACCTCTGCAAGAAGAGGTACTGTAATAATTAGAATGCTGAATGTTGTTATGTCAGATGGCTCTGCTAGGATTGTGCTTAATGTCACCACAGCTCTGGAGAGGCAATGGCAGATATATATATATATATATATATATATATAAAATGAAGTTAACATTCCAGCTGTTGGGATACTGTCAGTCTGAAAACTGATGCCAGCATCCCAACATGTAGCCAGAGGACCAGTGCCAGAATCCCAACTTAAGTGTGTGGTCTGGGTTAGAGTTAGGTGTGGTTTTAATTTAGGCACTAGCTGAGGAATTATGGTTAGGCTGCAGGGAAGGGGTAAAGGTTAGGGTTAGGTTGCGGGGCAGGAGGGTTAGGCTATGGGGTAGGAAGGTTAGGCACTAACAGGGAGTGTTAGTCTGTGTGGAGGTAGGTTTAGGGTAAGGGGGGCAGGGGTATACTTACCTGACTGCTGATCCGCCAACCACCCTTACACATGCACTACAGCCGGCGGTGAATAACAGCTCAATGCAGATGTGCCTGTCCTGATGGATTGGGCAGTGTGTTAAGCAAATACTGTGCCTGATCAATCTCTAGATATATTTACTACTGTGTGCCCAGCATCTCTCTCTTAGGGGTAAATTTACTGAGATGAGAGTTCTATCGAAGATGGGATGTTGCCCAAAGCAACCAATCAAGATAACAGATTCAGATTGGTTGCTATCGGCAACATCCAATCTTCAATAGAACTCCCACCTCAGTAGATTTACCTCCTTGCACTATGATAAGGAAGGTATTGGGGGGGGGGGGAGTAAGCAGAATATTTGCCTAGGGTGTCAAGTAGCCTTGCACCGGCCCTGGGTACAGGCCAATCAATATTCCGCACCGCCAACCAATATATTGCCAGCATAACTAAAAAATTACATTACTCAAAGGTTTGTCTTTTTATTTTTTAAAACTTTTTTGTTGTCCACTTCATTCTACTGCTTTTACCAAGTTGTTTGATGTAAGATCTGTACTGACTTTCCAAAAAATAATAAACGTTTTTGCATAAGATTCATCCTATCAGGCCAATTTATATGTAATGGTGTGTACACACGGTACAATCCAGCATGAGATTTTGACTATATAGTCAAAATCAGATGCAGATCGCTCAGGTTTTTTACCTTGCGATCCAGATGCGTGCTCCCGTGACAGCACAAATGGAAACCCAGATAGACAGGGCAGTAATGACTATATAGTGCAAATCTAAAGCAGTTAGCATGAATTGTATGTAAATATATTTATTTATTAACAGTTTCTTATATAGGGCACACATATTCCGCAGCGCTTTAAATAGCACATGAGTTAGCAAAGATTGTATAGCAAGTCGAATAGCAAAGGAATCTCACCGTGTGTACACAAGTGTATTGTATTTTATCTATTTATTTACTACATTCTAAACTTTTTTATTTTGTGGTTAACCCCTTCCCGACATTTGACGTACATTTACGTCATGGTCGGGATGTACTTCCCGACACATGGCATAAATGTACGTCATGAATGTAAACTGTCACCGCGTCTATAGACGCGGTGACAGAGGGACGATGGCTGCTGTCCCTGACAGCAGACATCTTCCCTCATTGCCCAGGGGGGCAGCGATGCCCCCCCCCATCGGCGATCGCTGTGATTGGCTGTTCAAATGTGAACAGCCAATTACAGCGTTTTCTGTGTACCGGCGAATAACTTCGCTCGGTAACACAGGGATCGGTGGTGATTGGTGCTGTTAGGTACAGCACCAATCACCACCGGGTGTAAAGGGCTCACTGGTGGTCACCCCACCTCACCCCACCTGCCCCCAAGGCTGTGATTGGTCCGTCGGACCGACGGACCAATCACAGTCATTACACCTCACAGAAAATAACAGAGACAGCCCTGCAGCCGCCATTCCGGTCAGGAACAGCGTGCAGAGCGGTCTCCGTGCCCATCTGTCCCTTATACTGACCTGATCAGCGTTGGTTGGCCAGCTGCTGGTGCTTCCTGGTTGCTGTGGTTGCTGTTGCTTCCTGCTGCTGCTGCAGCGTCATTGTGTCAGAGAATATAATATTGTGTGATATAATTTTGTCTCTGCTGCCCCCTGCTGCCCCCCTTTTGTGCTGATCAGTATAAATTAACTGATCAGCAACTTTTTTGGGGTGCAGGGTTTTTTTTTTTTTATATATACCCTGTCAGGTATCACCAAAAGTAGTGTGCCTGCTACCCCTCACTGCTAATCAGTGTTGCATCACTGATCAGCAGTTTCTTTTTTTTTGAGGGTGCTGTGGGGGTTTTTTTTTTATTTTTTTTACTTTATTTTTTTTACACCCACGGTGATTTTGTAGGTGTCCTGTGGCCGCTGAGCGCTGATCAGTGACGACATCACTGATCAGCATTTTTGGCACAGGGTTGATCTAATTTTTTTTTTTGGGGATCAAATTCCTGTTGCCTTTGACTCATCAGCAGTTTTTTTTTTTATTTTTTTTTTGGGCGGGTGCTGTGGGGTCTATTTTTTTAATTTTTTTTACACCCACGGTGATTTTGTGGGTGTCCTGTGGCCGCTGAGCGCTGATCAGTCACGGACGTTACTGACCAACATCTGTGCTCAGGAGCTTTTTTTTTTCTTTTAACTTACACGTGTTAAAGCACTACATACACACTACATACCCCCCGTGTTGAAATAAAGTTTGTACCCCCCCCTACACTATACACGTGTTGAAACACTACACTTACACAAACACAAAAATAATAAAAATGTCCCAATCATCGCAAAGACTGTTTTCAGCGGAGGAGGCATATGCCCTTATTGCCTCTGACACTGACACAGCAAGTGAAGAAAGCAATGAATTTGCATTCGTCTTAAGCTCCTCTTCCTCCTCTAGTGATGAGGGACCCCCTCAAAGACGCCCCCGTAGAGCAGCTGAGACCCCCCCCCAATGATTGATCTCGTATGGACCCCACCACCAGACAATTTTGAGCCCAAGGTTCCTGAGTTTTTGGCCAACCCAGGAATCCAATTTGATACTACAGGCCTCAGGCCTCAAAGAAATTGACTTTTTCAAAGTCTTTTTCTCTGATGATTTTATAAATTTAATGGTGGACCAAAGTAATTTATATGCCCAGCAGTTTATTGCCCAAAACCCCACGTCATCATTTGCTAGGTGGACCCCTGTAGATGCAGTAGAGATGATGACGTTTTGGGGTCTGGTGTTACATATGGGCATAGTTAAAAAGCCAGAAATTAGGCAATATTGGAGTACAGATGTTCTGTACAGCACCCCACTTCATCGTATGGCCATGACCCGGACTCGTTTTGAGACGATCCTTAAATTTTTGCATTACAACGATAATGCACAGTGCCCACCCAGAGATGATCCCACCTTTGACCGGCTATTCAAAGTCAGGCCGGTCATTGATCATTTCAGCTCCAAATTTGCTGAGATGTACATCCCCGAAAAATTCATTTGTGTAGACGAGTCACTGATACATTTTAAAGGAAGGGTTAAATTCCGCCAGTACCTTCCCAATAAGAGGGCAAGGTATGGCATAAAAATGTATAAGCTGTGCGAAAGTACCTCAGGGTACACCCACAGGTTTAGGGTATATGAAGGGAAGGACACAAGAATTGAACCGCCAGAATGCCCCCCCTCCCTCGTAGGTGTTAGTGGAAAGATTGTCTGGGATTTAGTGCACCCCTTCCTGGATAAGGGTTATCACCTCTATGTGGATAACTTTTACACCAGCATCCCCCTGTTTAAGGCCCTTGGTTCAAGAGGTACAGCAGCTTGCGGTACTGTGCGCAAGAACCAAAGAGGCCTCCCAAAAACGCACGTTGCCCAATTACTGAGAAAGGGTGAAAGCAGGGCACAATCCACCGAAAATATGTTGTTGGTCAAATATAAGGACAAGAGGGATGTCCTTATACTGACAACAATTCACGGAGACAGTACCACCTCCGTCCCTGTACGAGGTACCAGTACCCACACCTCAAAACCTATTTGTATCCTAGATTACAATAAGTACATGGGCGGAGTGGATCTTTCAGATCAGGTACTGAAGCCGTACAGTGCCCTGCGGAAAACAAAAATATGGTATAAGAAGCTGGCCGTGTATATCATCCAGATGGCACTGTATAACGCTTACGTACTATTCCGTTCTACCAGCCAGAGGGGGACATTTATGCACTTTCAAGAGGAAGTCATAAAGGGCCTAATATTTGGGAACCAGCAGGCAGAGGGCCCCAGTACTTCTAGTACTGGCCCCAGTACTTCTAGTACTGGCCCCCGTATTGTATCAGGGCAGCATTTTCCTAACGAAATCCCCTCCACTGGAAAAAAGGGCAGGACACAAAAAAGGTGCAAAGTTTGCTATAAAAAGGGAATAAGAAAGCAAACTATTTTCCACTGTGAAACTTGCCCCGACAAACCCGGCCTATGTATGAAGGAGTGTTTTAAAATATACGGTACTTGTTTCCTATCTGGGCGCCCGTCGCGGGCATCGCGGGTACATTTATGTATGGCCGCGACGCGACCGACGCGATGCCCGCGATTTCCCATTGAAACCAATGTTAAACTTGGAAATCGTGTCGGTCGCGTCGCGGCCGGCCATAAATGTACCCGCGATGCCCGCGACGCGATGCTCACGATTTCCCATAGGAATCAATGTTAAAAGCCGCGATGGACCCGATTTTACTGTTAAATGCCTCAATCCACCCGATTTGGCCATAGGAATCAATGTTAAATGGGCCACAGAGCCCATTAACCCTTAAATGTCCCCCCAAATTTTTGACGGCACCCCACGATCGACGCCAACCCGAAGCGTGGCGAGCGGCGGCGGTACGCGTCCTCCGACCTTTTCATGCCCTACTATCCACTAGGGCGTGGTGTGAGAACATAATAGTGTGGCGAGCGCAGCGAGCCACCGAGCCCGAAGCGTGGCGAGCGCAGCGAGCCCCGCGAGGGGACGCGGATACCTTCACAATTATGCGCGTCCCCTCGCGGCCTTCACAGTGAAGGTATCCGCGTCCCCTCGCGGGGCTCGCTGCGCTCGCCACGCTTCGGGCTCGGTGGCTCGCTGCGCTCGCCACACTATTATATTCTCACACCACGCCCTAGTGGATAGTAGGGCATGAAAAGGTCGGAGGACGCGTACCGCCGCCCCTCGCGGGCTCGCTGCGCTCGCCACGCTTCGGGTTGGCGTGGATCGTGGGGTGGCGTCAAAAATTGGGGGGGACATTTAAGGGTTAATTGGGCCTAATTCAGGGTTAATATGGCCAAATCGGGTCAATTGAGCCATTTAACAGTGAAATCGCGGTCAATCAGCCTTTTTAACATTGTTCCCTATGGGAAAATCGCGGTGATCGCGGTCATCGCGGGCATCGCGACCATCCAATTTTACCCGCGATGCCCGCGATGACCGCGATCACCGCGATTTTTACCCCCGATGACCGCGATTTTGATCGTGGGCGCCCAGATAGGAAACAAGTACCAAATATACCACACATCTATGGATTATTAGGTTCATCATTTCACCGTGCTTCGGGGGTCTTGCTAATGCGACATAGCACCCACCATTCATTCCACCAGAATCTGTGCTGCAAAATCCAAATATCACTCCTTCCCTTCTGAGTCCTGCCATGCACCCAAATGGTATTTTTTGGTCACATATGAGCATTGCCGTACTCTGTAGAAATTGCGGCACAGATTTTGGGGTGCTTTGTCTCCTTCATTCCTTGTGAAAATGAAAAATTTTGAGCCAGAACTGCATTTTTGTGTAAAAAAATGTAATTTTTCATTTTCACAGCCCAGTTGTACCAAAATTGGTGAAACCCCTGGGGGTTTGAAATGTACACTATATCCCTAGATGAATTCCCTGAGGGGTGTAGTTTGCAAAATGGGGTCACTTGTGGGGGGGTTCCACTGTATTGGTGCTTCGGGGGTCTTGCTAATGCGACATAGCACCCACCATTCATTCCACCAGAATCTGTGCTGCAAAATCCAAATATCACTCCTTCCCTTCTGAGTCCTGACATTTTTTGGTCACATATGAGGCATTGCCGTACTCGGGAGAAATTGCGGCACAGATTTTGGGGTGCTTTGTCTCCTTCATTCCTTGTGAAAATGAAAAATTTTGAGCCAGAACTGCATTTTTGTGTAAAAAAATGTAATTTTTCATTTTCACAGCCCAGTTGTACCAAAATTGGTGAAACCCCTGGGGGTTTGAAATGTACACTATACCCCTAGATCAGTGTTCGCCAACCCGTCGCTCGCGAGCTACCAGTAGCTCGCGGCAGCGATCGGGGTAGCTCGACCACTCTGTCACCGCCCGCCCGCCCCTCCATTATCCGCCGCCGTCCGCCCCTGCTTCCCTTTTTCCCTGAGGGGAGGAGAGAGCATTGCGCTTCTCTCCTACCCTTCCCTGTGCGTCCCAGGTCCCTGTGACTGCGGCGTCCGCCAACCAGAGCTCGCGGGCCGGCAGCCAATCAGCAGCCGGCCTGCGAGCTTTGACTGGCAGACGGCGCAGTCAAAAGGAAGTGAGGGGAAGGAGAGATGCGTGCTGCGCTGTGCTCTCCTCCCCTGAAAGGGAAGCAGCACGCCGACACAGGAGGACACCGCCGGACACAGACAGTGCCAGCAGCACCACAGGGGGCACCGGATGGCCGAATAGTTCTCTCCCCGGCGGCAGCAGCAACAATGGTAAGTGTGCTGCTGGGGAACACCTGACACTGTGGGGGCATACTTGGAACTGTGGGGCATACTTATTGGCACTGTGGGGGCATATTTATTGGCACTGTGGGGGCATATTTATTGGCACTGTGGGGGCTTATTTATTGGCACAGTGGGGGCATACTTATTGGCACTGTGGGGGCATACTTATTGGCACTGTGGGGGCATACTTATTGGCACTGTGGGGGCATACTTGGAACTGTGGGGCATACTTATTGGCACTGTGGGGGCATATTTATTGGCACTGTGGGGGCATATTTATTGGCACTGTGGGGGCATACTTATTGGCACAGTGGGGGCATACTTATTGGCACTGTGGGGGCATATTTATTGGCACAGTGGGGGCATACTTATTGGCACTGTGGGGGCATACTTATTGGCACAGTGGGGGCATACTTATTGGCACTGTGGGGGCATACTTATTGTCACTGTGTGGGCATATTTATTGGCACTGTGGGGGCATACTTATTGGCACTGTGGGGGCATACTTATTGGCACTGTGGGGGCATACTTATTGGCACTGTGGGGGCTTACTTGTTGGCACTGTGGGGGCTTACTTGTTGGCACTGTGGGGGCATACTTATTGGCACTGTGGGGGCATACTTATTGGCACTGTGGGGGCATACTTATTGGCACTGTGGGGGCATACTTATTGGCACTGTGGGGGCATACTTATTGGCACTGTGGGGGCATATTTATTGGCACTGTGGGGGCATATTTATTGGCACTGTGGGGGCATACTTGCTGGCACTGTGGGGGCATAACCGGCACTGTGGGGGCATTGTTGGCACCATGGGGTCATACCTGGCAATGTGAGGGTATTCCTGTTTCTGGCACTGTGGGGGCATACCTGGCACCGTGGGAGCATATGTATATCTGGACTGCACTATTGGGGGCATATGTGTATCACACCCCCATTTTCCATGGCCGCACCCCATGTGGCTACAGCTCTTAGAGAGCTGACTATGCCCCCATAGCGGAAAAAATGGGGATGTAGCCTCGCAGGAGTTCCACGGTAGTAGCTGAACCTTCTAATTTTTGACGCGTGCCTTCGGCACGCGCAGATGACTCTTCTCCTCTGCCTCCAGTGTTGGGAGGTATGTTTTGGGGCATTGCAGTGTGTGGCATAATGTGTCAGGGGCATTACAGTTTGTGGCATTATGTGTAAAGGGCATTTTTTGGGATATTATGCAGATTTTTTAATTTTTTTTTACTTTAGTAGCTCTTCGGGCGGTTTATTTTGTCGCGAGTAGCTCCCAACCCAAAAAAGGTTGGAGACCACTGCCCTAGATGAATTCCCTGAGGGGTGTAGCTTGCAAAATGGGGTCACTTGTGGGGGGGTTCCACTGTATTGGTGCTTCGGGGGTCTTGCTAATGCGACATAGCACCCACCATTCATTCCACCAGAATCTGTGCTGCAAAATCCAAATATCACTCCTTCCCTTCTGAGTCCTGCCATGCACCCAAATGGTATTTTTTGGTCACATATGAGGCATTGCCGTACTCGGGAGAAATTGCGGCACAGATTTTGGGGTGCTTTGTCTCCTTCATTCCTTGTGAAAATGAAAAATTTTGAGCCAGAACTGCATTTTTGTGTAAAAAAATGTAATTTTTCATTTTCACAGCCCAGTTGTACCAAAATTGGTGAAACCCCTGGGGGTTTGAAATGTACACTATATCCCTAGATGAATTCCCTGAGGGGTGTAGTTTGCAAAATGGGGTCACTTGTGGGGGGGTTCCTAACTTTTAGCATCTTATGGTGCCTAGAAACCTACATGGTGCCTAAAAAATAATCTCATAAAAAGGAGGCTCCAAAATCAAGTAGGTGCTCCTTCTATTATGAAGCCTGTGGTTTGGTCAACGTGCACACTAGGGCCACATATAGGATATTTATGAAAACAAAAGAATTGGGGGAATCAATTTTTAGTCACATTTCTCTAGTAAAATCTACTGTGTTCCTTAGAAAAGTGTATTAAAATTGAAAATCTGCTAAAAAAATGAAATTTTGAAATTTCATCTACACTTTGTTTTAATTCCTGTGAAACACCTAAAGGGTTAACAAACTTCCAAAATGCTGTTTTGAATATTGTGAGGGGTGCAGTTTTTGAAATGGCATCATTTATGGGGGTGTCTCACATACAAGTCCCTCAAAGTCACATCAGAACTGAACTGGTCCCTAAAAAAATCAGTGTTTGAAATTTTCTTGAAAATTTGAAAATTTGCTATTCATATTTTAAGCCTCCTAGTGTCCAAAAAAATTAAAAGGAGGTTGAAATAATGATGGCAACATAAAGTAGACATATGGTCTTTGTTAGTTATTAACTATTTTGAGTGGTATGATTATTTGTCTCACAAGCAGAAAATTTAACATTTTGCAAATTGCAAAATTTTCAATTTTTTTACGACATTTTGGTATTTTTCACAAAAAAACACAGACTGTATCGACCAAAATTTACCACTAACTTGAAGTACAATGTGTCACGAGAAAACAATCTCAAAATCACTGGGATAAGTAAAAGCAAAAAAAAGTTATCCCCACATAAAGTGATACATGTCAGATTTGAAAAAAAGGGCTCTGTCAGGAAGGCAAAAACAGGCTGCGGCGGTAAGGGGTTAAAGCATTTATATTTATATTTTTTTCAGATGTATTATGAAAATGAGATCATTGTCCACAGCATGTTATTCCAGAAGCATTTATAATAGTACAATAATTGGATATTGTTTTGAGTGTTTGTGTTACAGAGAGCTCTCTATTGGATTTCAGAAGAGCTGTGACCAGAACCTAGCCTTTTAAAATGTCAGGTTTATTGCTTAGGCTTCCCCAGTCTGCACATGCAGACTTGTCTGACTCTGATTTCAAAACATACGGGTAATATGAATTAAAAATGTACAAAAATGATCCATAAATGGAGACGACCCTATTGTTATTAACTAAAAATTAAGTATGACAAAATTATCTGAATGAGAGTTATTTACAAACTGCAAAAAAAGGGCAAAATTGAATTGCTTTTAATGTTCTGATGACCCACGAGGCACGTAAGCTTAACTTTCCGGTACTCAGTCCTAATACAGAAAGTAATGATGATCCTAGCTTACAAAGATGATGATCAAATATTTGAATAGGACAATAGACGAAATAAGACTACTACCCAAAATTCAACCGTGCCATTTGGCAGATCTATGAATATCTGAAACCTGTAATCATGGCAGTAAACTGTGGACAACAATTACTATTTCCATGGTTACAATTGCTAAGTTGTTTGTACACGGACTGCCAAAAACAAGCAGCAGCCACATCTCAGGTTTACAAGCCCCAATTTCATGTTGAAATTCTGTTTCAAATGTGAATTGGAGAACCCACTGTAAAGATATTAATTAGTACAAAACTGAAAGATATAGATATAATCATAACAAAGTGTCTGTTTATCACGCCCAATCAGCTCCTACCTGTCATCTTTCAAACCAAGCCTGTAACTTCACAGGTAGTGATTGACCGGTGTTAAAAACCAGATGTCAGGTCTGGGGTCTGTTGTGTTCCCGACCCTGACCGTGGTGGACCAGTGGAGGGCGCTGTGTATCGGAAGGCTGGAGGCCTGATGAATGACATGCACGGAAGCAAGGCCTTGCGTACCAGAGTGTTGGCGGAGACCACAAACAGAGGCGCGGAGTCTAACCTGCCAGCGGTATTCACCAGGGAGGACAGGCAGGTCGCGGCCCTCTGCCCTGGCCCTCTGGACGTAGGCTGAGAGTAGTAATGTCACTGGAGACACGGGTAGGTGAAACAGTCTCTGGAAGGCACAGTGGGAAAGTGTCAACACTGATGTCGACAGCAGGGTCGATGGGATCACTCAACTGCACGATGGTAACTGCAGGAGGCTTCTGGAGATGGTATGCCAGGTGAGAATGGTAACAGGAATAGTTACTCGACTGCAGAGTGGAATGGCAGGAGTCTTCTGGAGATGACAAACCAGGTAGTAACTGTAGATACTGCGAGAGGTACACGGGGAGACCGGATAACCAGGAGCCTTTGGAAACAGCTGAACACAGGAGGTACTGAGGTCAGATGAACACATATTCAAGGCGATGACTGCGAGTTAGAGGCCGGAATATATCCCCCTCGCTGAGTACTGATTGGCTAGCTGCAGCAGCACCAATCAGTACAGGGAAAGAGTGAGCATACCTGAGAGGTATGCAGGTGTGTGGGTCAGAGGTTACCCTGGCTGAGCAGCGGGATTGGACCCTCTGGTCAGCTGAGCGCATGTGTCATGGCGGCGCCCATGACGCGCGGAGTCCAGCGTGCCGGCATGTCGATTACACGGGTCAGCACCAGCCAAACATGGGACATCTCGCCAGACACTGACAGCGACCAGAGGCCTTACTCTCAACGCTGACCACCGGGAAGGTAATGGACGTGGTCTCAGACGGGGCTGAGACCCACGGTTTGTGACAGTACCCCCCCCCTTTTAGGGTGGGCACCGAACACCCTTTAGGCTTGGACGGGTTCTCTTCATGGAACACTTTGAGTAAACGGGGGGCATGCACATCTTCTGCATCTGCCCAACTCCTCTCCTCAGGACCATATCCTCTCCAATCAATGAGGTACTGGAGACGCCCATACCTCCGACGAGAATTAACAATTTTGTTTATCTCGAATTCTACTCCCCTGCTGGTTCGAACTTTGGGTAATGATGGTGAGGAAGTATGGAAGCGATTCAGGATGAGAGGACGTAACAAAGAGATGTGGAATGAGTTGGGAATGCGTAAAGATTTGGGTAACTTCAATTTATATGCCACAGGGTTGATCCTTTGTAGAACAGTGTAAGGACCGATAAATCTGGGAGCAAATTTCATAGAGGGGACTCTTAGTCTGAGATTTCGTGTAGAAAGCCAAACTCTATCCCCTGGACGCAACTCAGGGACAGCTCTTCTCTTGCGATCTGCAAAGAATTTGTACCTTGTTGAAGCTTTCTTGATGTTGGAATGAACCTCTCGCCAGATTTGAGAGAAATGGTTAACGGCTGCTGCGGCTGCAGGTACATCTATCGCAGGCAAAGCTTCAAAATTGGGGGCCCGGGGATTTTGTCTGTATACTATAAAGAAAGGGGAATGACCAGTAGTGGTAGTGTGGTACCTGAAGTTATGAGCAAATTCTGCCCACGGGAGGAGTCTCGACCAGTCATCTTGAGAGGATGATATATAAAGACGTAGGAAGGTCTCCAGATCCTGGTTCACTCTTTCTGTCTGACCGTTGGACTGGGGATGATAGCCTGAGGAAAACTTTAATTTAATTTGGAATGCATCAGACAGGGCTCTCCAAAACCGTGCTACAAATTGTACCCCACGATCGGACACAATTTCATTAGGCAAGCCATGACTTTTGAAGATATGTTGTACAAACAGCTGAGCCAGAGTGGGAGCGGACGGTAGCCCGGGTAATGGGATGAATCGGGCCATCTTGGAAAATCTGTCAACTATTACCCATATGGTGTTATACTCTTGAGATTTGGGTAAGTCGCAGATAAAGTCCATTGAAATGTGAGTCCAGGGACGAGATGGAATGGACAGAGGATGGAGCTGGCCGGCTGGAGCTTGTCGGGACACTTTGTGCTGTGCACACTCTGGACATGAGCCCACAAACTCCTTCACTTCCTTGCCAATCTGCAGCCACCAATAGGATCTCTGAAGAATTTTTAATGTCCCCTGGGCGCCAGGATGCCCAGAGAATAACGACTTGTGTGCCCAGGAGAGAAGCTTCTGACGCAGTTCAGTGGGGACGAAGATTTTACCAGGAGGAGGCACAGGCGACACTTGCGTGGGAGCAAAGGCGATGTGGTCAAGAATGGGCCGATTCTCCTGCAGGTCAGAATCGTCTTGCATGGAACGAGATAAAGCATCAGCTTTCACATTCTGAGTGCCTGGGCAGTATAATAACTTGAAAGAGAAACGAGAGAAAAACAAGGACCAACGAGCCTGTCGAGGATTCATACACTGGGCAGACTGGAGGTATAACAGGTTTTTATGATCTGTGAAGATCGTCACGGGGAACTTGGCACCTTCTAAAAGATATCTCCATTCTTCGAGGGACAATTTGATGGCCAGTAATTCTTGGTCTCCAATGGAGTAATTTCTTTCTGCTGGAAGAAACTTGCGAGAGAAGAACCCACAGGGGTGGAGTTTTTCATCACTGTTCTTTTGGGATAGTACAGCACCGACTCCTATGTGAGAGGCATCTACCTCAAGAAAAAAGGGTTTGTCGACATCAGGCTGGGACAGGATAGGAGCAGTGACAAAGGCTTGTTTTAAAAACTGGAAGGCTGCGACGGCTTCTGGAGGCCAGCTGGCTGGATTAGCCCCCTTCTTGGTGAGTGCGGTGATGGGTGCAATCAGCGTGGAGAAGCCTCGAATGAATTTCCTGTAATAGTTGGAAAACCCTATAAAGCGTTGGACTGCTTTGAGGGAAGTGGGTTGTGACCACCCATTAATAGCCTCCAACTTCTCTGGATCCATACGTAAGTCAAAACCAGAAATGATGTAACCCAGGAAGGGCACGGAAGGAACTTCGAAGGTACATTTGGAAATCTTGCCATATAGTTTGTTTCGGCGAAGACGAGACAATACTTCCTTGACCTGAGTTCGATGAGAGGATAAGTCTTTTGAAAAAATGAGGATGTCATCGAGGTATACCACAAGACAAACGTAGAGCATGTCCCTGAAGACCTCATTTACAAATTGCTGGAATACTGCTGGGGCATTACAAAGGCCGAAAGGTATTACCAGGTACTCGTAATGACCATCCCGGGTGTTAAATGCGGTCTTCCACTCGTCACCTTCACAAATTCTTATCAAGTTGTATGCCCCACGGAGATCCAATTTGGTGAAGATTCGGGCACCTCTCACTCGGTCAAAAAGTTCGGTAATTAACGGAAGCGGGTAACTGTTCTTGACTGTGATATTGTTTAACCCTCGGTAATCGATGCACGGGCGAAGGCCTCCATCTTTTTTCTTTACGAAAAAGAAACCTGCGCCTGCTGGGGAACTTGAGCGCCGGATGAAGCCTTTCTGAAGATTCTCCTGTATGTATGTAGACATGGCTTGGGTCTCAGGAACGGACAATGGATAAGTTCGACCTTTAGGAGGGAATTTCCCTGGGAGGAGATCAATTTTACAGTCCCAATTACGATGAGGAGGAAGAGTATCAGCAGACTGCTCGCAGAACACATCAGTGAATTCACTGTAGACTTCAGGGAGCCCAGGAAGAATTTTTACATTGGCTGGGTACCACTGACTTGATACATTGCTGTTGGCAATGAGAACTCCATTGCTCGATCTGTAGCGTCTTCAAATTGATGTTGGGATTATGAAGACGAAACCAGGGAAGACCGAGGACGATTTCATAAGAAGATTTGGGAATGACGAGAAATTTGATCTGCTCCTGATGCAGCATGCCGACTCTAAGGGTAAGGAGGCTGGTACAGAAACGAACCTCACTGCCTGGGATTCTGCTGCCGTCAACTGCTGTAACAGCCAGATGTGGAACTAATGGTTCCATTGGAATCCTCAGTTTAGTAACCAGGTCTTGAGAAATGAAATTCCCGGCTGAACCGGAATCTGCCAAGGCGGTGCTGGAATGGGCACCGGCAGGGGTATCCAAAGATACGGGCAAAACAAAGTCATATTCTGGAGGAGATTTCGCCACTTGACCCAACCTGACTCCTCCCTTACAGGTTAGGCTCGGTCGTTTCCCGAACGCTCGGGACAATTGTTAATGAAATGGCTAGGAGCAGCACAATATATGCACAGACGATTGCGCTGCCTACGGGTACGTTCTTCGGGAGTCAGTCGTGATCTACCCACTTGCATTGGTTCTTCACGTGTAGGAGACTCAGAACGAATCTTGGGGGAAACTTTGGGAATTAACTTCTTGTGTTTTTCTAGTCCTCACTCACGAAGACGTAGATCCATCTTGACACAGAGAGATATAAGATCTTCCAATTGGTCAGGAAGATCGCGAGATGCCAACTCATCTTTAATCCGGTCAGAGACTCCTAACCAGAAGGCAGCTGTCAGGGCTTCATTGTTCCACTGTAATTCAGACGCGAGAGTTTGAAAGTGGATTACATACTGCCCCATAGGGCGGGACCCTTGCTTAATCTGGAGGATGTCGGTAGCTGCTGACACGGGTCGACCTGGCAAGTCGAATATGCGGCGGAAGGTCTGGATGAATTGGTCATAGTCTGCCAGCAGAGGATCTGCTCTTTCCCATAAGGGAGATACCCACTTCAGGGCAGAACCAGTCAATAACGACACCATGTATGCAATTTTGATTCTGGCCGTAGGAAAGTTATGAGGGATCAATTCAAACTGAATTTGGCACTGGTTGATAAACCCTCTGCAGGTCTTGGGGTCACCATCGTATTTGGTGGGTGCTGGCAGGTGGAGACGAGAAGGTAGAGCTGGTGTTGCTGAACCTGCGGGAGAGGTTGACACAGAAGTCGACAGGGACTGTTGCAGGGTGTCCAACCGACTGGACACATCCTGTAGGAATTTAATCACCTGCTGCTGAGTAGCTTCTTGGGTCTCCATTCTGGCAGCAACATTTTGAAGAACCGCTGGTCCCACACTTGGGTCTTGAGCCGAGTCCATCGGCCTTGAATATACTGTCAGGTCTGGGGTCTGTTGTGTTCCCGACCCTGACCGTGGTGGACCAGTGGAGGGCGCTGTGTATCGGAAGGCTGGAGGCCTGATGAATGACATGCACGGAAGCAAGGCCTTGCGTACCAGAGTGTTGGCGGAGACCACAAACAGAGGCGCGGAGTCTAACCTGCCAGCGGTATTCACCAGGGACCCCCGCAAGGGGATATGGACTTCGCTGCGTCTGACAGGCAGGTCGCGGCCCTCTGCCCTGGCCCTCTGGACGTAGGCTGAGAGTAGTAATGTCACTGGAGACACGGGTAGGTGAAACAGTCTCTGGAAGGCACAGTAGGAAAGTGTCAACACTGATGTCGACAGCAGGGTCGATGGGATCACTCAACTGCACGATGGTAACTGCAGGAGGCTTCTGGAGATGGTATGCCAGGTGAGAATGGTAACAGGAATAGTTACTCGACTGCAGAGTGGAATGGCAGGAGTCATCTGGAGATGACAAACCAGGTAGTAACTGTAGATACTGCGAGAGGTACACGGGGAGACCGGATAACCAGGAGCCTTTGGAAACAGCTGAACACAGGAGGTACTGAGGTCAGATGAACACATATTCAAGGCGATGACTGCGAGTTAGAGGCCGGAATATATCCCCCTCGCTGAGTACTGATTGGCTAGCTGCAGCAGCACCAATCAGTACAGGGAAAGAGTGAGCATACCTGAGAGGTATGCAGGTGTATGGGTCAGAGGTTACCCTGGCTGAGCAGCGGGATTGGACCCTCTGGTCAGCTGAGCGCATGTGTCATGGCGGCGCCCATGACGCGCGGAGTCCAGCGTGCCGGCATGTCGATTACACGGGTCAGCACCAGCCAAACATGGGACATCTCGCCAGACACTGACAGCGACCAGAGGCCTTACTCTCAACGCTGACCACCAGGAAGGTAATGGACGTGGTCTCAGACGGGGCTGAGACCCACGGTTTGTGACACCAGACACTTTGGGGGAAATTTACTAAAGGAAATTTTTAAAAAATAGGTGTATTTGTATTTAGAAATACACTTATTTTTGACATTTACAATCCCGAAAATACGGCAATTCGTATTCGTATTGATAGCACATCAATATGAATACAAATTGCCGTATTTTCGGGATAGTAAATGTCAAAAATAAGTGTATTTCTGGATACAAATACACCTATTTTTTACAAATTTCCTTTAGTAAATTTCCCCCTCTATCACTTCACCGAGTTTAATAAATCTGCCCCTAAGTAACAGTATGGAAATTACTACCTGGTACATAATAGGTATACAGCATGAGGTCACATCTGTATGCTAGTTGGCATGGACACATACAGTTTGTGCATAAGCAAAGAAGCCTGTTATGACACAGATTTTCTCCTATATATAGTGTACATACTACATACAGAGGTGACATCACTAAGCATAGAAAAAGCAGGCATCAGAATGAAGCAGCAGATGGTTGCAACTCAGTAAATGTAATTGATGGTCCATTGCCATTATAAGGAAAACATTGATGGTTAGTAATCATTGTAATAATGATCATTCACTTTAAATCTTCTGTACATAAGTGTGTTTTAAATCGATCCCCACACAGTTGTATATTTGCATGCATTCCCGCTTACTGTAAGCACCCCTTTGAAGTAAGTTTATAGTAGAAGTGCTTGAAGCATCAGTCATTAATCACTGACTTCCACAACTGTAATCTACTGTATTGTTACTTTCATGAGATGAGTTGCTCTGCCACATGTATTCCCGAATCCCGGCCTAACCTTAACTTCCATGTATGATTAACACATTACCTATCCATGTAAAGGAAAGCCTGTCAGCACTGACCTCACACATCTGCTAATACATATTATTATTATTATCCTTTAGTTCTATGGCGGCACAAGGGATCTGCTGCGCCCATTTACAGAGTACATAAACAAATACTGTAAGCAACAGTGCCTTACAGCTGAATACAGTAGAGGACAAGTACAGGGTACATTTCAGTGGGTACTCTTTACCTAGAACGGCGCCCATCGCGGCCATCGAATGCACTAAAAAACAGGTGCGATGCGATGCCCGCGATTGCCGCGATTTCCCATAGGGATCAATGTTAAAAGTGAGATTGGACGCGATTTTAGTGTTCAATGCCTCAATGCCCGCGATTTTTACATAGGAAACAATGTTAAATGGGCCACAGAGCCCAAATAGTCACCGTGAAGTCTGAAATGGCCCCCACAATTGTTAACGCCACCCCACGATCAACGTCAACCCGAAGCGTGGTGAGCGCAGCGAGCCCGCGAGGGGCGGCGGTACGCGTCCTCCGACCTTTTCATACCCCCACTATCCACGTCGGCGTGGAGTTGAGAATAGAATAGTGTGGCGAGCGCAGCGAGCCACCGAGCCCGAAGCGTGGCGAGCGGACGCGGATACCTTCACAGTTATACGCGTCCCCTCGCGGGCTTAACAGGTGTCCATGGCGACGCGGACACCTGTGAAGCCCTCGAAGGGACACGTTTACCTGTGAAGGTATCCGCGTCCCCTCGCAGGGCTCGCTGCGCTCGCCACGCTTCGGGCTCGGTGGCTCGCTGCGCTCGCCACACTATTCTATTCTCAACTCCACGCCGACGTGGATAGTGGGGGTATGAAAAGGTCGGAGGACGCGTACCGCCGCCGCTCGCCACGCTTCGGGTTGACGTTGATCGTGGGGTGGCGTTAACAATTGTGGGGGCCATTTCACAGTTCAAGGGCACTATTAGGGCTCTGTGGCCCATTTAACATTGTTTCCTATGGCCAAATCGCGGGCATTGAGGCATTTAACAGTAAAATCGCGTCCAATCACAGTTTTAACATTGATCCCTATGGGAAAATCGCGGGCATCGCGTCGCACCCGTTTTTTATGTACCCGCGATGCCCGCAATTTTTTACCCCCGACGCCCGCGATGCCAATCGCGGGCGCCGTTCTAGGTAAAGAGTACCTTTCAGTGCTCCATCACTAAACACTTCCCTACATTCATGGCGATGTGACATTGGTAGCCAAGCTCTACCACTAAAACTTAGTTCTGCTCCTTTTTAATATATGACTGCAGAATTGTACTCATTATTTTAGTTGCAGTATTTCCAATGGCCTATAATGTGCATTATATAATATTATAACATACTTGCCTACTTTGCTGACTCCTCTTCTGCGAGGGGGCAACACAGTAGGAGATAGGGGGTGAGGCCGGACTGATCGGCTGACCAGAAGCCTGGCTTAACAAATTTGTCAACAAGGTACTGGGGCAAATTTATTAAGTTAGGTGAAGAGATAAAGTGGCTGGTACTTTATAACCAGCCAATCAGCTCCTAACTGTCATTTTCAAACAGTCTGTAACTCAGGGTTGCCGACTTTAACATTCTCCTCTCCGGGAGAAGCCCGGAGAGGAGAGTTTCAGCAGCCGCTCAGGGGGCGGGGCTTACGAGTGACATCACTAAGCCCCGCCCCCATACTGTTAAAAGCAGCGAATTCAGGGATCTCCATGGAGGGGGCGGGGCTAAAATGACGCGATTGTGCCGTTTTAGTCCCGCCCCCTCCTCTGAGACCCGAGGATTGCGGCATTTTAATGCCGCGATCCGGGGGTCCCCCCTGAATCCGGGAGGGTTGCCCACCCTTCCGGGGGCCGGGAGGGGGTACCCGATTTTCGGGAGACTCCCGGAAATTCCGGGAGGGTCGGCAACCCTGCTGTAACTTCACAGTTAGGCATTTTTGTCCCCTCTAGACAGTGGCAAAAACCTGGCATTGCTGTATAGCATGTATAGCCTGTATAGCCTGGAGCGGGGCTACAATGATCTGCTTAAGTGTGAATTCTGTCATTGGGACCACCCACTTGTACTCTCTTTTGGAATGGCTGAGGAAGGGTTACGGGGGCTGGAAGTGCCACACAATTTTTAGGTGTCTGTCTGCCATTATGCGAGGGTAGGCAAGCATATGTCTTTCACTTTCACTTATCACTTTCCCTGCCACTAATAAATTCCAAATCACAGAATTATGGTACTGGTTATTCCCAATGCATGGTCCACTACTTTCTTACCACAATCTCATTTTAGATGAAAACTTCCCTTTATCTGCTTCTTTCTGAAAAACTGGCCTGTCAGAGGCAAAACATCTCATTTTTGTACACAAAAGGTGTAAGGGTTTTTAAGAAGGGACAGTGAGTAATTTCTTGCTTTAAATATATTTAATTCTGGCAAGTTTATATTACTTTCTTGTAATCTATCTATCTATCTATCTATCTATCTATCTATCTATCTATCTATCTATTTTTGAGGGTTGCTGTATTATTAAAATAATATTATCTGTTTAAGAGATACTTTAAAAAGAGTATTTGTAATACTAATAAACATTTAGATTTATAGCAGCTACCATCTATTATAATGCTATCCAAATGTTTACAAAAGAAATACAGTAATATAGCAAATTAAGCTCTAAAATCCTCTATTGGCTTGAAAAATGCTCTGAAAGATGTGTTAAAGGCAAGGTGATCCAGCTGCTCTAAATAAAATACGAGTGGCCCAAGGCTTTTGGCAGATACTGGAAAACCTGTTTCCAAAAACTGCTCTTGTTCAAATAACCTTATAAAAGGCACGGAAATAATTGTTTTCATACACAATAAATTATTGTCTTAGTGAAGACAATACTTTTGTTTAATAAATGATTACTCTCTTGTTTGCCTACTGTGTTGTATTTAATTACAAATTAAATGTTTGTTTTGTACTCTTAAACCTACATTTCATTATTGCTTTAAACCTCTTATGTGTTTTTTTTATAAATTGAAGACTAAAACTATTACATTTGTCATTCTGCTTCAACACAGGTTTCTAATTATGATGAAAACTGTGCAGCTTAGAATAATCAGGATATTTCCATTTATGTTTTTGTACACCTGTTTTGTTTCATAAACAATATCCAGCGATTTCCGCACTTCTTTGCATGTACTCGCTGGAGCGCACAACGTTCAAGAACTGAAACTGCGGTCTTGCTGTGACCTCAGTTTAAGTTGTGACTGGGGTGGCGCAGCGGCATTGCGGGGGTGGGATGTGGCCTTATCTGGGAGTGGCCCAGAAAGCAAAGATGTGCCGGGGCCACTTCGGTGGGAGGCCAGATAAGCTACGTGATGTCATACGCAGACGCTTGACCTGGAACATGGCCAGCTTGGCTTTGCAGCTAGGCCACGTACCAAGTAGCTGCCGGTCATGCACAATAGCAATGTTCCCTCAAATTTTTGTAGGGAGGGACCCTTGTTTGCCCTGTGCTGGGACCCCCCCTGCAGACTACCGCCAGTGGTTGTAGTTTTGCAAAATTGCTGCCAAGTCTGAATCAGGCCCTATAACCAGCAAATTTAGAAAGTAGAGGAGGATATGTACCCTATCATTGTTTATTTGAGAATGAGCTTGGAGACCAATGTTGAACTCATGTGCTTAGTGTTAGGTGAATAGTATGATTACAGGGTTACTTAGCAACGTTAATGCTTTTCTATTAATGAGATGGCAGATAACAGGAAGATGTTTTTTTTCTATCCGAATTCAGGTTTTAATCATCGCACTTGGTTGAAGGTTATCAGTTTTTAACAAAAACCTTCTCAAGTACATTAAATCAAGGGACTCCAATACTCAGGTTTCAATGCTGGAACTCATTGCTTCTCCTCTGGTCCATAGCTAGTCAAGTGACAATGGACTTGCCTCTGTGTCTTCTTTGAATATGAAAGAAAAACAATTCAGCTTCAAAAACTACCCACCTAACAAAATATATGTGAATTTACTAACACAATAGACAAGCTAATTTATGGAAATCTAGACAAACAGAATAATAATAATAATAATAATAATAATAATAATAATAATAATAATAATAATAAATAATAACCTGAGTACAGGTTTGATATAATTTACCAATGGCAGTTTTTCAAAATAACATCTTGAAGTATATTCATGTAAATGTTAGTTATTCTCAGCTAACCGCCATAGTAGAGAACACTAATAAGCACAGCTCATCAGGGTTCCCACAGTTTGCCTATAAAGCAGTTGTAATTATTTTATTTACTGTACTGTCACTAGACTAGCTCGTGAAGTACAGGCCTCCAATGGAGTTGTGTCATTATAGGGATTTCACTGTGGAGTGCTAGATGGGACCTAATTATCTGTTTCTTTTACATCTGGTGCCCTTAACATCTAATGTCTGGAGATTAAAAGGGATAATTATTAGTGGAAAAAAACACAACTTCGTGACTTGAACTATCTCATCAATAATATAAAAAGAAAGCAAAACTGACAACTAAACATATGTAATGATAGTATAGACCAAAAACACTATGTGCATTGTCTACTTTCATATCTTTTATTTATTGTGATATATACAGTACATATCACACTGCACTTTACATAAAAATATTTAATCATTCAGTCAGTCTACAGTATACCTCAGTGGAAATTAAGGGGTCTAGGCATTGGAGAGAGATAAAGTAAAAGTATATAATATACCAACCAATCAGCTCCTATATGTCATGTTAAAGGTTGTATTTGAAAATGACAGGAGTTGGTAAGTTGAGATTTCATCTTCAGTCACTTTATCGCTCTGTCATTTATATCAGCATGGATGGTGTAATGGTATTATTATTTGTATTACTGCCTCGCTGCGCTGGGGTCATGGGTTCACCATTATCCTAACTGTGCAGAGTTTGTATATACTCCCCGTACTTGCCTGGGTTTCCTCCAGGTACTCTGGTTTTCTCCCACAAACCAAAAATATACTGGTAGGTTAATTGGCTCCCACAAAAAAAGTAACCCTAGAATGTCTGTGTGTGCATGTACATGTGGTAGGGAATATAGATTGTAAGCTCCACTGGGGCAGGGACTGATGTGAATGTTCTCAGAATGTTCTCTGTAAAGCGCTGCAGAATATGTGTGTGCTATATAAAAAACTGTTAATAAATAAGAAATATCAGTCTTTGCCCGTTTGGAATTTACAGTAAAATGCAGGTTCATTTTATCACAGTCCAATTAACCTACCGTTTGTTTTGGAGCAAATCTATGCAAACAAAACAGGACCATAAAACTCCTCACTCATACAGGTAAATTTACCAAAGCTTCTAAAAATGAAAAGAGGTGATGTTGCCCATAGCAACCAATATGATTCTGTCTATCATTTTCTAGACTGCAATAGAACAATGATATAAATAATCTGATTTGTTGTTATTGGCAACATCACTTATTTTCATTTTTAGAAGGTTTAGTAAATTTGTCTTGCAGTGTCCTTTTTGGGAGTTGAACTCATGGCCCCCGAGTTGTGAGACAGCAATGCTTACCACTGTTCAACCAGTCTACCTGATTTATAGTACCTTATCTTCTATGCTTTTTAACTCATATAAGAGCTATTAGTGAACTATCATGTGTATGTTCTGAAGATAAAGGGTGAAATTTAATACGATGAGAGATTCAGAAAGTGAGAGATTTGTTAAGAAATCTCCAGGTTTTTTTTAAAGTGGCAATCATTTACACTGCAAAATCAAACTAGTTTTGCAGTGTAAATGACTGCTGCTTTAAAAAAAAAAAAATGGAGATTTCTTACCAAATCTCTCACTTTCTGAATCTCTCATCCTATTAAACTACCCCCATAATGTCAAACTGTCAATCAGAGTGTTGGGCTACAGAGGAAATGTGTAGCTAATGTAAGGAGGGCAGGGAGACAATGAGAGATATCAGATGTAATTTGCCATTTTTGCCTTTTGTAGCTCTATAAATGCATATGGCGGAAGCACACCTGAGCGCTGTGTGTCATTTCTGGTTGAATCGGAATGGCGTATTCGGTGGATTGTACAATGTGTACCCACATTGTTGGATGCTCCTGCAATCGCATGCTATATCTTCCAGTCGGCCATATAGCATGGCCAACCGGAAGATATTGCATGTGACCCATTGCATATTAACCCTTTGAGTGCCAACGTTCCTGAGAGATGTGCAGAATACCCGCTAAAAATGCCAGGGCCGTAGTCAAGGAATATAAATCACTTTAGTTGTTGCCAGAAAAGGATCTGAAGTCAATTAAATGAAGTTTAGTTAAATATTGCATCCCCAAAAAACAGTTGCTGTGAGCGAGGCTGGCATTTTGAGCGGATATTTTGCACATCTCTCACAGCAACGTTGGCACTCAAAGGGTTAATGGAGGACGGAACAGTGATCATATCACATTTTTAGCTATAGCAGACTATTGAGCTACTGTTAGATAGTTGATGATTATACAACTATAATGAATTTGAAAATTGAAAGCAGATTATTAAATCTAGTTTACCCGATTTTCAACCCCACAGTTATTAACCCCAACAGCGCTAATACGAACGATGTCGCTACATCGTTACGTGAGAAACTGCGCTGGCTCTTCCCAGGTGTGTTCCTATCTCCCACCTGCCATAGCCAAGTCAGAGGAGCAGGAACAGCAGCCAGCCTGGCAAGTGATAATGAAACTACCAGGCACAATCTCAGGAGAAGCAGCAGCAGCAGCAGCAAGCTCCAGCGCCACTATCTGCTCTCTGCAAACGCATCTGTACCCAAAGGCAGTGGCAAACGCAGGATTTTCAGAAGGGGGTTTCCAGAGGGGCGGAGCAAAGCACAGAGATGGACACTTAGGTGACCCAGTATATGCCGGGTCAGTTAAAGTATTATAGATAGACCAAATGTATATAAATAATAATAATAATAATAATAATAATAATAATAATAATAAAAATAATAAAAAAAATATATACACACATACATACATACATACATACATACATACATACAGGGGCGTCAACAGCAGTGTAGACCCCTGGGCATACCAATGTATTGGGGCCCATACCGATCCTCCAGCGGTAGGGGTGGGGGAAGCTTTGATGTCCCGCGGGTGGTAGGGGGTATTATATCAACCGCTCAGCATGTAGGGCCTGGATCAGTAATTTCCGCTAATTACCCCTTTACTGCACAGATGGTGGGAGATGGGGTGGGAGAAGGGGGCATTGGGCTGAATGAAGGGGCCCTGATACATAACTTCCAGGGTGGTAGAGGATGTTTAATATGCAGAGGAGGGGTGTATAGTGGAGTGGGCTTATTATTCATAATTTTCTGGTGGGAGGACAGCTTGCTTGACTGCAGATATCTCCAGTTCCTGGAAATAGATTGCTTAGATTTTAATGGAATCACAAACTAAAGAATCCCACCTACCAAATGGTATTGGGGACTAGGGGATCAGAGTTCAGGAGGCAGAGCAATCTGCCAACGAGTATATAAAACTACATACCAGGTGTGTGGAGCTGGAGCAGTAACCAGCTGCTGGAAGGCTGATATCTCTGGTTCTGGGCACAGTAGAGACAAACTTCTAGTGTCCCTCAAAGGGGGAGAGTCCCAGCTTTTGGAATGTACCCTCAGAAAAACTCTAAGTCAGACAGAACCTGAAATATCTGACTGGGAAGAGCAATTAACAGGCTTGGATGGGGACCACTGCTTTGAAGTCAGATATCTCCGGTTCCCAAGGGCTGATTTTGACAATTCTTATACCCATGGAAAGAGGGGACCCTCAGCTTTCAGCTGAGGGCCCGTAGACTCCTGGGGGGGGGGGGTTTCTGGGTACTCAGAAACCCCCCCTGCGTGCGCTACTGAAAGGCAGTCATTGCAAAACTCAATCAAGAGCCTGGTGGTAACAACTATGGGGCTAATTCAGGTTGGACCACATAAGCGATCCAAACCTGCATTTTTCCCATTGGTTGTGAAATGCGCAATAGCAGTGCAGAATAGCCAATGCCTCTGCCTGATTGTCAAACAGACACATAAGCGGTGAGGGAGAGGGGCAAGGGTGCCTTGTGTTTCTGCATCTCCCTGGTGTTCCTGAAGTGGCCAGGCCAAGAACTGCTCCGTGAGGTGCCTTTGTCTTGGCATTGTAAACTGCCATGCAATAGGCATGTACAGTAGGCTGTAGTTTCAGAGGAGCATTGCAACTGAGGTTTGTGATGTTCCTCTTGAACTGCGATTGCAAATGCAGGCAGGAGGTGTTAAGCATCTACTCTTGAATTGCATTGGTAATGATCGCGTATTATACACTGCTGTGAGCAGTCTGTGTGCTGCTATTTGCTAAGTGCGCTGTCACTCTTTAAATTGACAGCGCGCAAACATGCAGAGGGGGCAACCTACCCCTGGGGATGGTGGCTGCAGGGGGCAAACAGCCTGCGGAATGCTGCTGGAGTTGCCATGGAGATTGTGAATCAATCAGAATAAGGTCCAGTGTTCCCCTCTATACCCTACACACTATACTATTAAACATCCCTATGCCACCTCTCTGCATGACATCAGAGACTGAGAAGCACTGGGACAAGGGGTAAAGTGGGCAACAGACACTGGTGCACTAGATGGAGAAAGTAAAGGCAGGGGAAAGTGAGCAACAGGCACAACACAGGTAAAGGAAAGATAGAAAGAATCCTTGTGTCACTCTAGACCCCCCATGCAGTGCCTGATTAACCAAAAGGCTGATTAGGCTGCAGCTTAAGGCACCATGACTGTGAGGCGCGCTTTGCAGGTGACAGCCGAGGAATAAAATAAAGGCATAATTTATTCCATGCTTGTCGGCTATCACCTGCCCTGATGTGCTGTGATGAATAATGTTCTTAAGGTGACTGCCAGATTGCTGTGCCATTGTACAGTAACTTACTGATGGAACCATTACTTTATATAAATTGTGCTACAGTGCCAGCCAGGAAGCATAAAGCCAAAGTGTCCCATTTATTCCCCAAAAAGACCCATTTTCAGGGTTAAACGCAAAGTATCCCATGGATGTATGTATGAGGGACCCGCATATTAAGTATCCCCTGAATGTATGTATGAGGGACCGCAGCAGGACTCCTGCTGCAATCCCACATTCCCAGCTCCCCAAAATGTTAATGCCGGGCGGGGCAGCCCAGAGTGTGGCCAAGATAGGAGGCAGCAGGGCAGGCTCGGTAGCGCCGGCCGCCACGTCATGACGTATTGGTAATGGGGGCTGGGCGCTGCGCTGTGCAGACTTACAGCAGGGCAATTGACGTGTAAAGATGGGGCTGGGCGGCGCTAGCTGTAAGGTGGCCGGCCGCGCTGCCTGGAAATAATGTAAACTGCGGGGCGGTCTCAATAGCGGCCACTATAGCGGCATCATGGCATCAGTATGCAAATGACGGCTGCGGCAGCCACTATGATGGACACCTGGGCGGTGGTCACCGGGCTGATTATTTTCTGGTAAAAACATAGAATAAAAATGTAACATTTGGTTAGGCTGTGGAACAAGTTGCAATTATTTTTGTAAAAACCATATTTTTACAAAAACAAATTGCACATTCACATTTCTAAAAAATAGCCAGACCTCTCATGTGACTTCTGACTTTGGGCCTTATTCTAGTTCACTCTTTCTTACAAAATCCTTCTTAGATGGACAAAACCATGTGCACTGCAGGGGGGGGGGGGGGCAGATGTAACATGTGCAGAGAGTTAGATTTGTGTGAGTTATTTTGTTTCTGTGCAAGGTAAATACTGGCTGCTTTATTTTTACACTGCAAAATAGATCTCACTTTGAAGTACCCCCCCCCCCCCAAATCTAATTCTCTCTGCACATGTTACATCTGCCCCACCTGCAGTGCACTTGGTTTTGCCCATCTAGGAAGGATTTTGGGTGAGATGTATCAAACGGAAAATGCGATAAAACCCCGGGTTTACCGCATTTTCCAATGTATCAAACATGATACCGCAATGAAGGGTATCGCCACCTTTGGGTGGCGATACCCTATAAAAGCCTATGGGCTTCTTTTCGCCGCCTGCCGCCGCTGACGCAAACCCACCGCCTCGCCGACCCCCCCTCTGGCTTACCTTCCTGAAGGGTCCTCCTGGACCCTGGAAGGTAAACCCCTCCTCCCCCTAGTGAAGCAGCCGGACATCCTTCCGGCTGCAGGGGGGAGAAGGAGGCGCCGGGGACAGCCTGCTTAGCTGTCCCCGGCATGAGGGGAGAGCCAGGCAGCAAGGAGGAGACCCCCGCACACCAGAGTACGGGTATCGCGGGGGGGCTCCGTCACCGCACCGCGATGCCAGACGCATATGTTAGTACATATGCGCTGGCATCGCGGCGGGGGGGCGCGAAGGGCGGCGATGTATTTTAATACATCTCGCCCTTTGTCAGAAAGAGTGAACAAGAATAACCCTCTTTGTCTAAGAATTTGCACCCTATTACATGTGCAATATGGTATGATATTTTTAGCTACTGTATCTAGAAAATCACACCCTATTACATTTCACCCTAAGTATATAGCCACAGGAAGATAGGATCTAAAGGGTAATATCTAAGTTCTTCACCAAGAACATAGAATCCTAAATCCAAAACCTGAAAAAATGACGAACCATTATTATTTGGAAACTGTTTCGTATATGTACCTCTTCCCTCCATATTTGACTTCATATATAAATCTTTTTGTTTCTGTAATTATTTAAAATAAATAAAATAAACGGCTAAAGTACCAAGATGAAATATGATGGTTCAATAGCTGGATAAATTACAGCGGATTATGGAATTGACGGAGATATCCAGTTAGCTCCGACAGCCATGTGTTATTTGGACCCTTTATGTGATTGCATGAAAATGGGACTTTTTTTGCCAAACAAAATTCTATAATTGAACAGCCCGTCAAAAAATTGTCCATTTTTTTGTTGCTGAAAAACTAGCACACCTATTTGAATATAGGTGGAAGGGAGGAAGATTCAGGGGAAATTTGAGGAAGAATTACTTTACAGAAAGGGTAGTGGATAAGTGGAATAGCCTCCCATCAGAGGTGGTAGAGTGAAATATAGTAGAGCAATTTAAACATGCTTGGGATTGGCATATTGATATCCTTACAAATAAATAAGGATCAAATATGGTTTGAGGTAACATGTTTTAAAAGGGGTAGACTAGATGGTCAAGTGGTTATTATCTGCTATCAAATTCTATGTTTCTAATATCCCGTAACTGCCATAGGTGAAAGGGGTGCAGCTGCTATGGGGCCCAGAGCTGAAGGGGGCCATCATTACTGTCTAGTAATAATGTGTTAGCCCAGGAACAGCTTGAGTCAAAAGATAATCTTCTAAATAGGTAAGGTGTTGTTATTTTATTTATAGCACAGATAGAATTGGATATTGCAAACTTCAATTTGACTGCTCGGAAGCTCAATATAAAGAGAGCTGAAGTGTGAGAGTGTTGGTTATGCTGACAAAAGAAAATATATGGCAGCACTGCTAACAGAGAATGATTACTGAATCTAGGCCTTTGACCTCTATACAATTTTGCAGATATAACGTCACCTATCCAGGCGTGTATGTTCAGATCATAGTTTTCCAGAACCAAGATGTAATACTGACAAAAGATGTATAAGGAGTTCAAAGGTGACATGACCATCTAAAAAGGATGAATATTATTCACAAGGCACAATATCAATATATACTCTGCAGTATTTAGTATAGCTTTCTGGGACTTAGTTGAGTGTCTTGGCTCACACACAGAAGATTACGCGGTGTATGTAACAAGCAAAATTGCTAATGAGGACAATTTGCACTTAACAGAAATCTGGTTTCCTGTCCCTGGAGTAAAGCAGGTTGAATATTCTATCTCAATATTCTTAGTAAGAACCATAGGAAGCATGAATAACAAAAGCCAATAAAATAACATAACAAGATTATAGCATCACCTTTTCCAAAGCACTCATAAGAAGCTGAGTGCATTCTGTGAGGTTACCCACGGTACACAGATGTAGTGCTCTTACTGTTATTAACGTTTTACAGCATGAAAACCAGCATTGTTATTTACCCATCCCCCCATCCCTCATCATTCCCATTTAAATACCATAGGCCAATAGGTAATAGGGTGGAAGAATCAGAAGGTAAGAGATTTTAGGAGAGTTTTCCCTTTTTTTTTTTTTTAAAACAGCAATCCTTTTCACCTGGTTCATTTTGCCATTTAATTGATTGCCGCTTTAAAAAATTGTTTAAACTCTGCCAAAATCTCTCACTTTCTGATTCTCACACCTTATTACATTTGGCCCATAACTTTCCTTCTTTTTCTTAGTTATATCTTTGGACTTTTATATAAAGTACCTGCCAACCATGTTAATGGAAAAAGCTCACTAATATGAGTTCTATGCATATGGTGATTGAAAGGTCTAGATCTGGGGTAGCCAACTCTAGTCCTCGAGAGCTACCAACAGTGCATGTTTTGCAGGTCTCCTCACAGAATCACAAGTGAGCTAATTAGCTCCATCTGTGGCTCATTTATAATATGTCAGTGATTAATGAGTGCAGCTGTGCAGCAGCTGGGTTGTCTGGAAAATGTGAACTGTTGGTAGCTCTCGAGGGCTAGGGTTGGCTACCACTGGTCTAGAAGATATAGGAATCAATAGTAAATCGGACAACCTACCTTTTTAACACCTTTATCAGACCCAACAATGCGAGCATCACATTGGCTCTGTGGTTCGATTGTCCTTTTAATTTGTCCTACTGTACTTAGTGTAGACTGCTGTGACCAGACACAGGGCGGGATGTTCTAACATCCGCAGCCCTGTTTTGCCCCCCCCTTCGCCGGCCACCGCATTCTTAATGACCGCATATGCTCTAACATATGCGATCATTAATGCAAGAGGCAGCTCGGCACCGGTGCTGGACTTCTGGGTCTGAGACCCGGGAGTCCATCTGCGCATGTGCAGAGCATGGCGCTGGCCGCAGGGCATGCTGGGAGGGATCCGTGATCAGACAGCGCTGTGGAAAGAAGCCCATAGGCTTCTGCAGGAATCGCCAGCTTTTGCCACTGCGGAGGGGAGACAGAGCATACAGAAATGCGGTAAACCCCAATAATGGGGTTTTTACGGCATTTTTGCTTTAGAGGATCTCCCCCACAATACTATGGTACCTGCACATATGTGTCCAGTGGTAGACAATAGTGGCGATACCTAATATCACATGTTGCAAAGGCAGATTTACACATCGCTAGAGCAATATTCTGGAGATGTAGGGATGTATTCTGAGCGGATAATTACTTGTTTGATAAGCCCACTATAATAAAGTTTATATTTAATTCTGTATGCAGACCCGTCACTTTTATCTGAAGCAGCATGCAAAAGCAGCCCAGATATAGTAATGGTGTATTTATGTACTGTAAGTGGGTGTTTTTATCATTCAAACACATGTCATTAGGTCGACATGCATTGTGTCGACCACTGAAGGTCGAAATGCATATGTTGACCTTTTTGATTGCCGACCTTGCCCTTGTAAACTTAATGTTGTGTTGACCATCCAACCCTATCTACCTTAGCCATGTCAACCTATTGCATGTATCCACATAAGCCATGTCAACCTTCAGTGGGCGAACCAATGCATGTCAACCTAATATGGGTCGACCTAATGACCCCCATACCCCATATATATGACTATATGTGACTTCAATATTGTTATTAACAGTCCACCATCTTTGCATTCTTCCAATTTCCTCTCTCTAACCTCCTCTCTCGGCCTATCCCAGTGGTCCGACGCCTTTACTCATGAGGAAGGCCACTGCCTTGACCTTGTTTTCACCAGGCTGTGCTCAGTCTCTGATTTTACTAACACTCCCTTCCCTCTCTCTGATCACAATCTCATTACCCTCTCACTCTCCTCCATTATCTCAAGCTTACTGACACAGAAATCATGCAAGCCTACTCTAACCCGCAGAAATACTAATGCTATTCATTTTCCACAACTTTCCACCTTCCTGCAACAACAGCTCTCACTAATTTCAACATTTACCTCTCCTGACTCTGGAGTTTCCCACCTCTACTAGACTCTTGAAACAGCCCTTGATGAAGTGGCTCCAGCTACCCACGTAGGCTTAGATGCCAACCGTGGCTCTCCAAAACAACCAGACAACTACGAAATCAGTCACGTAAATGGCGTAAATCTCGTAGTATGACTGATTTCCTCACATATAAGACTAGCTACCACTCATACTGCAATGTTTTGGACACTACCAAACAAACATACTACCAATCTCTCATCTCTTCTCATGCCTCCAACCCTAAGAGACTTTTTAACACCTTTAAGTCTCTTCTGTACCCTCCCCCTCCTCCCCCACCGGCTACCATCAGTGCAAAATAACTTGCCTTCTACTTTAAGGACAAGATTGATAACATCCGAGATGAAATGGTATACTCCACAACCTCTAACCCTCTTTCTTCCCCACCTGAACCCTCTGGCACTTTCTCTTCATTTGAGCCCACAAATGAAAAGGAAGTATCCACACTCTTCTTATCCTCCTACTCTACTACCTCCCCTCTTGATCCTATACCTGCACAAGTCATTAAAAATCTATCTCCTGTGCTTATTCCAACCTTAACTAAAATCTGCAATCTCTCTCTTGCTACTGGTACTTTTCCTTCTCTGCTCAAACATGCAGTGATAACTCCCATTCTGATAAAACACAATTCTGACCCTAACTCTCTCTCTAACTATCATCCTATCTCTCAGCTCCCATGCCTCTTCAAGCCTCACAAACTTTCTTAACTCTCACAACCTTTTAGACCCGCTTCAGTCAGGCTTTCGCTCTCAACACTCCACTGAGACAGCACTGACTAAAGTGGCTAATGATCTGGTAACTGCTAAGTATAAAGGCCATTACTCACTACTTATTCTTCTAGATCTTTCTGCTGCATTTGACACTGTGGATCACACTCTTCTCTTACAAACACTACACTCCCTAGGTCTTAATGATACAGCCCTTTCCTGGTTCACATCTTACCTATCTGAACGCTCTTTCAGTGTTTGCTTCCTCTTCACTACCTCTGTCAGTCGGAGCTCCGCAAGGCTCAGTCTTAGGTCTGCTTTTCTCAATCTATACTTCCTCTCTTGGCAAACTAATCAGCTCTTTCGGATTTCAGTATCACTTATATGCGGATGATACTCAAATCTATCTATCAACCCCAGAGTTGTCACCAGTGGTTTTGGGCCGAGTCTCTGAATGTCTATCTGCCATCTCATCTTGGATGTCTTCTCGCCAACTCAAACTTAATATTTCCAAAACGGAATTACTTATATTCCTGCCCACTAAGAACAGTTACCATCCTGACATTTCCATCGCTGTTGACAACACGACAATCCACCCTACCCCACAAGCTCGTTGCTTAGGGGTTATCCTCGACTCTGAACTGTCCTTTCTTCCCCACATTCAATCTGTCTCCAAATCATGTTACAGGCATCTAAAAAACATATCCAAAATACGACCCTATCTCACACAAGACACTACCAAATCTCTTATCCATGCACTCATTATATCCCGCATTGATTATTGCAATAGTCTCCTAACTGGTCTTCCCAAGAACAGACTCTGCAATCCATTTTAAATGCTGCTGCTAGGCTGATCTTCCTTACAAGACGCTCATCGTCTGCTGATCCGCTCTGCCAGTCCCTTGATTGGTTGCTTGTATCTTACCGTATTCAATATAAAACACTTCTACTCGCATATAACGTTATTAACCATACTGCACCAGCTTATATCTCTTTACTTATCACAAAATATCTCCTACCTCGACCACTCCGCTCTGCACATGATCTGCGTCTCTCTTCTGCACGGATCACTAGCTCCCATTCACTATTACAGGACTTTCATTGGGCTGCTCCCATCCTATGGAATGCCCTTCCATGCACAATAAGACTCCACTAGCCTCCAAACTTTCAAGTGTTCCCTGAAAACTCACCTCTTCATGCAAGCCTATCATATTTAAGTTTTACACGCATAACCCTCTGAGGCACTACTGTATTATCTAGCTTCCCTCCTGGACTTGTAACTTGGTGGGACTGCTATGCTATTACTGATGCCTGTCCTTGTGTTTCCCTCCTATATCCCTATAGATTGTAAGCTTGCAGCAGGGCCCTCTAACCTGCAAGTCTGTCTGTCGTTACCCAGTTTGTTTTATCACTGTCTACCACTGTAAAGAACAATGGAATCTGCTGCGCTATATAAGAAACTGTAAATATATCAAAATAGACGTAGTGGGAAACCTGTTGAGGCAAAATGAGGGTTGGTAGAAAGTGCCATATAGGAATAGGAGGTCCAATTATGGTAATAAAAACTAACATCCAAAACGTTATTGGGATGAACCTGTGTTCTCTCGGAACCAACCCGATAATCGGTCTTATAGAAATAGATTTGATGCCATCCGCCCCGATAACGTGAATTTTTTAGGGGTAGGTCAGGGCAACAATTTGGAAATGTCGACTCCAAACAGAACGCCCATATGAGTAAAAAGACGACTCGTGGATGCCGAGGAAAAAGAACTTCCATGAAGGGAGCCAAAACAGAGGATGGTCCAATAACCTTAAACTCTACTGTTACCTCTGTTGAAATAGGCCCCAACCCTCAGCTGGAAAAAACCAAGGGGATATTTAATTTCTCCAAACGTCAATTAAGTATACATGAGATTGCCGTTCTCCAAAAAGGATTATCCTTTGCCCCGACAAAAGGTGCCAATAAGGTTGATCTCCAAATTGACCTAAATCTCTTTTCACGTAAGCTTACCCTGAAATGTCACTTTTTAAGAAAAACAGGTGGCGAGCAGATAAATAGCCAAGAGATTGACCCCCTAAATTCAAACCTTAAACTTAAAACTATGTTTTATCCACTGGAGTCACGTGGGCCTTATATTGATCTGTTCACAGAATTAGTTAAAAAGGATCTTTCAAAATTAAATGAAAAAGATATAAAAAACCCCAATCTGAGCCATAAAGAAATGGTCGCATTAAAGACAAATCCATTGTTATTAAGAACGCAGATAAAGGCGGAGGGGTGGTGTTCCTTGACCGAGAGGTTTATGTGGCAGAGGCCTATAAACTGCTCTTGGACGTAAATTCATATACAAAACTGGCCAGTGACCCAACCAATGAGTACCTGACCAAGCTTGAAGTACTCCTAAAGAGAGGGCTTAATGACAAAATCATCTGTAGTAATGAATTTAAATATCTTTTTAACACTACACCCAACCTGGCCACATTCTACCATCTGCCTAAGATACACAAAGGAGTGGTGCCCCCCCCCCCCCCCCCCGGACGACCCATTGTCGCCGGGGTGGGCTCACTCACTTGTCGTATCTCAGAGTATGTCGACACTTTTATTAAAAAGTATGTTCCGAGTATCGAAACCCATGTCCGCGATTCTTCACACTTACTACAAATACTTGACAGTGTGGAGTGGGAAGAGGGTTTTTGCCTGGCCTCCATTGACGTGCAAGCCCTCTATACTAGCATCCCTCATGACATGGGCATCGAAGCAGTGCGGAAATTTTTGAGCCTCGATGCAAACATTTCAAGTGCCAGAAGGGAGTTCATTTGTGATTGTTTGAGGTTCGTGCTACAATTCAGCTATTTTGAGTTTCTGGGGGACTGGTTCCTCCAGACCTGTGGCACGGCTATGGGCACCATTTGTGCGCCAAGTCTTGCCAATTTATACATGGCGGAATGGGAGACCAATACCTTGGATGGTGACATGGTTAGTAACATTGTTCTAATTAAGAGGTACATTGATGACATTATCATCATATGGAATTGTGATCAAACCCTTTTTGAGTCCTTTGTTGATAAATTGAACAACAACTGTTACAATTTGAAATTTACATCATCTTTTAATAAAACCAAGATTGAATTTCTTGATATCACATTGAATGTGAAGGATTTCCCTATCCAAAGGAAAATTCAGACCTCCACGTTCTTCAAGGCGGTGGACGCGAACAGTTATCTTGAGTACTCCAGTTGCCATCTTAAGGCCTGGAAGGATAACATCCCATACTCACAGTTTTTACGGCTTCGAAGAAACTGTTCGTGTCCACTGGTCTTTGAAGAACAATCCCTGGTCTATGTGAAGCGATTCATTGAAAAAGGTTACCCTGTAGGTATTATTCAGCGGGCCCTTCGAAGGGCACGTGCCCTGAATCGTGAACAACTTTTTCAACCAAAAAGGGCTGAACAACCTGTCGCCTTGAATACCAATAGTGATGCAATGTTCATTACCCAGTACAGTACCCATGAAAAAGAACTAAGTGGTATTTTTAGGAAACATTGGGGTGTTCTCAAGCTAGACCCCATTTTGAAGGGGCACATTTCTGATGTACCCAAAATGGTGTTTCGAAGGGCCAAAACCATCAAGACCCTTGTGTCAAAGAGCCAATTAGAGAACATCGAGACAAGAGGCCCCTCTGAAACCTTTCTAAGCCTAAAAGGATGCTTTCCCTGTACGCATTGCAAAGTGTGTCCACACATGAGAAAAGGGCCGTCCATTGATGGAACAGATTTGAAGGTTAATGATTTTATTAACTGTAACTCTGTGTCGGTAATCTACCTTTTAATATGTGGCTGTGGGTTAAAATATATAGGAAAAACAAAGAGGTGCCTAAAAATTAGAATTTTAGAGCACCTCCGGAACATCAGACATGGGGTGCTCAATCATAGTGTGTCGAGGCACTATAAGGAGGCCCACAACTGTGATCCAAGGTCGCTCACCTTTAAGGGCATCGAGCTAGTACATAGAAACAAAAGGGGAGGGGACCATGAAAAACTTTTATTAAAACGTGAGACAACATGGATTTTAAGACTTAATACCCTGACCCCTGTTGGGTTAAATGAAGGTTACGAGATAACCCCATTCATCAACCAGTAATATAACCTCACCACTTAAAAAGTTTGTGTATTATTTTGCATGCTTCCTCTTTTATAAGAATTTTTTTTTTTTTTATATATATGAGTGGAAAAAAATGTTTTTATATGCATGTCTAGTATTGTATTTGTAAAGTCCGGGGCGGAACTGCTCAAACACAGCACATCAGGCACCACGAGGGTCCCCTTAATAATTTTTCTTTTTTCCATTATTATTTTTTCCATTGACTTTGCTATTACTATTTTTATTCCCATTTTTATTTTCCCCATTTGGCTGGATTTGTCTAGTTTGTGCCTTGCATTGTCTGGGTATACAGTTTTTAATACATTTTTTCACCTTTTCATTTTTATGGGCAGCCCAATAAGACTCCATCCCCTGCCCGGTGTATATAAAACTACGGGTGCATGCAATGCCCATATAAAGCTAGTGAGGGTGACCACCTGTGCTTACGGTAAAACTTTTATTTTACGTGCCTCTGGTCATTCATTATATTCTGAGGCTTTCCTATTATACAGCCCATTCGGTATTAGCTGGGAACTTGAGCACAGGTGCGCACCCCTTTTTGATGTATTTACAGGGTACACGTCCGCCTTTTTCAGCATATACGGTATTACCCTGTCATTGGACGCGTCACACGTCATGGGTGCTACGTGCCAACAGGTGGGACGTGCCTTCTGACGCCGTCTCCACTGCAGCTACACCCTCTGTTTTGGCCCCCGTATACCTATTGGCTGCCGCGGTCAATGTGATGTTGCCGTGACCCACGCCCACACTGACTTAGCGGCCAATAGGAATAGCCGAGCGCTAGTGTGAGTGACAGCGCCAGTGCTATTTAAACACCTAGAGCGTATGTAGTAGCCACGCCCTCTGACGAAGTCTTACGACGAAACGCGTCAGGACGTGGCCTACTACGCTCCCGCCCACCTCACTGCTGACGTTGGATCCTGGTCATCCCTGGACGCTTCCCTGCATGCCAGCACGGCGGCGTTTTCCTGTGGACTCCAGTATCTGCGCAAAGTGTGAGCAGCTTAGCCCCTGGCTATTGTTTTAAACCTTGTGGTACCCAGCCCACAGTGCTTTTTATTATGGTACGAGTCTTTATGTGATCTGTACCTTGGATTTTATTGTTGAACAATAAATTGTATGTGTGATACTGCACCATAAGGCGCCTTCTCTCTGCCTTTTTCTAGATAATATTTCCTCTGTGGATTCCAGAGACCTTCACTACAGTGAGAGAAGCAGCTGCGGGTCTTATATGGACTCTGGTGCACATTAACCCTATGTGGTCATACTAGGGGAAGTTTGACTGTTGAATCTGTCTGATTGACACTTGGCGCAGAGGTTCATGCTTTTTTCCATACATATATATATATATATATATATATATATATATATATATATATATATATATATATATATATAGGAAAACAGACAGGCTGCGCTAGTCCTTAGAGCTTCTCCAATAAACCGATCCCACAGATAGAGTTTTGTATGCAAAAGAATAAGAGATAGCGCACAATGAGCAGTATATTCAGGTAAAATTTATAAAGAAATAGCAGCTCACGTACATATTAGGTAAAAGATAAACAGCTTGCCAGCATGTATACACAAGGAGCAACAGGTGGATGTTCCTTCTCAAACAGCGCTGAAGCCGCAAAGCCTCCGACGTCCCATCAAACAGACTCCCAGCTCCAAGTATGTCACAGCAGAAACACGCCCGACCGGTTTCGTCTCTTCTGGACTTCGTCAGGGTCCTGTTCTTTTGCATACAAATATATATATATATATATATATATATATATACATGAGAGAAAAAAAAGGGGTTTGTGACCTTCCCTGCGCTGTTTCGGTAGCAGCACTTCTATGTACCTCGCTGTTAATAAAGGTACATAATAAGATGAAAAAGAATGGGTATAGAAGTGTGCTGATCGATGTTCCACCAGGAACAAATACACATCAGTATAAAATATATAAAATTTATTCCATATAGCAATATAAAAAACACACACAAGTATTTCATACAAGGTATTAACATCAACTTGTCCAGAGCTTGATACCACTTAAAGCCATTGTTTTCCTGAAATCACCCTACGCGTTTCGTCCCATACGGGACTTCTTCAGGGGTAACGGGGTATCAGTATATCACTAGTTTTTCAAACGATAAGAAAACCCAATATGGATAAAACCAAAGGATTAATGTGACCAGTATCCATACGTACTTGTTAGAGCATCGTATTCTCAGAACACGTATAAACCACTTTCCAACTGATGCCTTCACAGAGTGGACATTCTGTGATACACATATATATATTCAGGACAGGTCGCATTAGAAGGCTGCGGGTTACAAACGCTCAGCCTCGGCCAATCCTGTAGCAGCTCTACCATATATATTATACACTAAACATCGGCACTCACCTTTCCTAGTTTTGGGGTGCCCTATGGCTTGTTATCACATTGTTTAAACAGAAATTGTAGTGGCTCTGCACTCACTACATTAACTGATATTAATAAATAGTCGAGATTTAGTTCATGAATTGATCAATGCATTTAAGCCTGCAGCCCCCCACTTTTCTGCAGGTCCTAACAATATTGCTCAAAATGGCTACAATACATATAGCTATAACATTAATGTATGATTCCATGCATGCTATCTGGTCTAATGCTCACAGCAGACTATGATTTACTGCTAAAGGTACCTCACCTTTAAAAGCATAGTCTGCTGTGAGCTTTAGACCAGATAGCAACTTATAGTGAATCTTTGTCACCCATTATGCTCCAAGCCTTTAATGCCATAACCCAGGGGTTCCCAATCTTTTTTGATTCACGGCACCCTAGAGAATCAGATTTTTTTTCATGGCACCCCTAGGTCCAAAAGAAAATAATTAGATTGGGTTTCTATACGATTCTTAGCAGCAGCTATGTGGTAAAGGGCAGGATTTGCTTCTGTTTGTACACATTCTATGATTGGCAGCCACCAGCACTGGTTTTGCTCCTAAATAATTAACCATTAATAATTTGAGTTGGTCCTGGACCACCAAGCCGCGGCACCCCTGCATGTGTCCCGAGGCACCCTAGGGAGCCACGGCACACAGTTTGGGAACCACTGCCATAACCGATAAAATACCTTTCTCAGGACAGTCACTAGAAGCCCATATTACCGTAATCCCTAAAGAAGATAAAGATCCTTCCCTCTGCCCCAGCTATAGACCCATCTCCCTTTTAATGTAGAATTAAAATGATATGCCAAATTAATCTCCAATAGACTAATGCTACTATTACCGGCTCTAATCCATATTGACCAGGTGGGATATGTGTTGGGTCGGAAAGCCCGTGACACCAAGATGTTAAACCTAATCCACCAGTCAACCAAGACCCCCGCTCATACAATACTATTATCTACCGACGCAGAAAAGGCCTTCGATCGGGTAAACTGGAGAATTATGAAAGGCCTACTAGAACACATAAGTTTAAAGCCCACTACCCTACATAGTACACTGGCACTCTACAGAAATCCCTCAGCCAGAATTAAGATCAATGGAAGCTTATAAGACCCAGTAATTATCTCTAAAGGAACACGTCACGGTTGTGCGCTGTCCCCCTTGATTTTCGTTTTATGCATGGAGGCCCTAGCGAGATCCATATGAGCAAACCCTAACATTACAGGTTTGTGGATAGCTGACACGGAATACAAGTTAGCTTTATTTGCTGATGACCTCCTAGCAATTATCACCAATCCAAAAATCTACCTACTAAATCTAATGAAGGAGTTCAAAGTCTTTGGAGACTTATCCTATTTTACAATCAATTATAATAAATTGATTGCTCTTAACCTCACCATCTACTCAGATACGCACACTCATCTACAACAGACATTCCCCTTTAGATGGCACACCACTTACATCAAGTATCTAAGGGTTTTGCTCCCGAAACACTTTACATTGGTTTGCTCTCTAAACTTTAACCCGACAACTACCAAACTCCGACACAAACCCTCCTCATGATCTTCCAAAGGCATATCATGGTTAGGGAGGATCAATGTAATAAAAAGAAATGTTTTACCCCGCATCCTCTATCTACTACAAGCGCTACCAGTCCTAATCCCTAGGGGTTGGTTTGTAGAACTTCACCGGGTGGTCCGAAATTTTGTGTGGAGTGGAAGATCTCCCCGATTCAGACATGACTACTTATATAGAAGGAAGCAATTGGGAGGCTTTCAACATTTTGAAACTTATTATGACGCTACGATGATAAGTAGAATTTACGAATGGGCCAATCCAAAAACAACAAAACAATGGGTGACCATAGAAAACACATTTAATAAAGCCCCCCTGGGGATTGTGCCATGGCTTCCTCACATACCCAATATCTTACACCCAACCATAGGCCCAACCCTTGGGATATGGAAACAAAACTGAATTAAGAAATACATCTCGTCAACATACTCCCCTATGACACCACTATTTGATCATCCGAAGTTCATACCAGGATGCTCCAAAATGGCTTTCAAGTCATGGTATGAGGTGGGTATCTCGAAAATAGGCCAATTATACAACTCTTCGGGTGTGTTGTCATTTCCAGATGTCCAGACCAAATGGTTTCTCCCCAATAGGGACATTAGGAGATACCTTCAAGTTAAACACTTCCTTCCTTCAGTCTAAGGAAATGAGGTTGGCAGGCTCCAGAGACTTAACACTCTTTGAACAACTAGTTTCTTCACAGAACATGTAAACACATCTTACATCACACATATACAAATACTTAATAGAAAATCATTTCTCCACCTTACCAAAATTTTCCACAAACTGGGAGAGTGACTTGAATTTGACACTTATACCCCTTTCACACCAGAAATGCAGAGACAAACCCGGGAATTAAATTCCAGGGACAAGCAGGGACATTACTGGGTTGGGACCCATTCACACATGCCTTTGAAGCAGGGAAAACCCGGGTCGGCACTTTCACTCTGAACCCGGGATAACCCTGCATTTCTATGAGAATAGCATTGAAAGTGGCCTTTTTAGGCTCACATTAGGTTATTGATTATTAATAATTAAGACACAAAACACAAAACATTTGTAGTGTTTCAGCCTTTGTTTACTTGTATAAAACAAATTAAAAGGCATATGAAAGCACCTTCCCCTCTAATGATTAATAGCTCTCTCACATCCTCATTTGTCCAAGACATGGCACACATTGGAGGCTTTCAGGGGTTAAAATGAACTTCTGGGTCTGTGGTGCCACAGAACATGCACACTGTCTTCCTGCACGCTGTATGCTGTCTCTGGGAGTGTCTGTGAGTGTCCACCACAACAGGAAATTGCCCTGCTAGCAAATCAGCACTAGCAGAGGCAACACGGGAAGCAGGGACATGTCCCTGCACCTTTCACACCAGCCAGTAACCCTGGAAGGACCCGGGATCAACCCTGCTACCTAGCAGGGTTGAATTGCCGGCAAATTAACCCGGGACTTTGTCCCTGGAACCTTTCACACCAGAGCTAGACCCGGGTTGTACCTGGACCCAACCCGGGAATTTAGGCTGGTGTGAAAGGGGTATTAGTGAGTCACAGTGGAAAAAAATCTTTGAGAAGTTATGGGGCAGCTCCACAAACATACTTACTCTAGAAACCCATTTCAAGGTTATCCCCACCATCCCTTTTAAATTGGTTCCAAAGAATAGAGCTCTACAGAACAATGGATGACTTTATAACGTCCACACCTGACAAATTCCAAACATACTCCATGATTTGGCTCCCTTGGCTAGAATTCTGTGAAACAGACAAATATAAAAGTATTGCTAACAAGCACGAACCTCCATCCTGAGCCCAAGAATACCAACAGAAAACAGCACAATCTCCTCTAGACGTTACTGATGGTTCCCCCACCCAGGGCAGCCGAGAAGAATTCCGGGCCCCGGTAAAATTTTGGAGGCGTGGTCTAAGTGTGGGGGGTGTTGGCACCTCCCACACTTAAGCCACGCCCCCAAAATGTTTAGAGGAGGGTGAAAGAAAACTCTAAAATCTGTAATCTCAGCAGTAGCACACACCTACAGCATGTGCTGTGCTGACAGCAGGCTCAACATGACCTCTCACGCTGTCAGTGAGACACTCATGCTGAGCCTGCTGTCAGCACAGCACATGCTGTAGAAGTGTGTGCTGCTGTTGCTACCCGGGAAGGGGAAGGTAGGGGTTGGACCAGGGCCCCTGCTGGGCCCCTCCAGCAAGCCTGGGCCCGGGTAAATAGTACCCACTCCCCCCCCCCCCTCTCGGCTGCCCTGCCCCCACCCTTCCTTTCCCCCTACCCTCTATCCTCTCTCTTTCTCTCCCCCTTCTCTTTCCTTCACAATGTATTGCTGATATATATCTTTTGTTAAACAAGTTTATTGTTAAAATGTATTTTGGGAACTATACTCAAATGTAAGGCCACCCATTATGTCATATTTTTGTTTTATACTTGATAACAGCACTTTCTTCAGTTTGACGGATGAGATTGTATAAGATTGAGCTTTTAAAAAATGAAAAGAAAATGTTCCCATTGTTGTAACCTTTCATTTGTATTCTAATGCTAATAAAAATATCATGCAAAAAAAAGTATAATTTGTCATAAATAAAGTTCACATTTCCCTTGAAGCAATGTAGAGGTGGAGTAGTTCCGCCAGTGACAACACAATTTCGGATGGCAGCCCTGAATCAGGCAATAAGTTATCATACATTAGACAGGTTTGCCGTTCCTTCGTCCCTTATAAGACAGTTATTCAGCCTTCTGTAAAAGAAAAAAAAAACAACAGGTTTTGGGAACATGTTGTCATAACATTTATTTTACTAATAGTTTTTCTGTGCAATGAGCCTTCTAATCCTTCTAGACTTTACTAGCAATTAGAAAGTCCAACACTGTATGTGACAAATCTAATGGACTGTGTTGCTACATTTAGACATCATTGATTAAGTAGAGTACTGGAACCCACTGTCCTCGTAAAATGTGCAGTTTACTCAGATCCCAGTAGAAATATATCCATTTACTGAGTCAATGTCTTTGGTAAAATGCATTAGAGATGCAACAAAACTAAGACAATTAAGGTGTATATATATATATTATATATATATATATATATATATATATATATATATATATATATATATATATATATATATATATATATATATATATAAAAATATATGTACACTGCCGCTCAAGGCAGTAACAGTTCTGAATCAAATGACCATAAACAGCAATCTCTGCTATGCAACATTTCGAATTTTATTTGTCATCAGGCATAAAACATATAAACATTTCTCACCTTATATCCCCATGTCCCACCATGTGCACGCCAATCCGGTTCACCGGAAGCAGACCGTCCCCCATGTGACGTGTAAACAACACAGTCAGCCCCAGATACCAGAACCGGCTTGCGATACGTCACATCCGGGCCGGTCACCAAGGAGACGCGGCAACAATGCCCGTGCATCTCCTAGACACCTAACCCGGCACGTGACTCCGCCCATTGTCAGTATCTGCTGCCGCCCTCACACGGATCAGTGCTAACATTAAAAATACATAAAACATCAGGCTGATCAGTATATATATATATATATATATATATATATATATATATATATAAATGAATCGATGCAGCCTCCGGCACTCCTGCCACCCTCTATGGGGTTTGTGCCCTCCTGAAGGGCTATGGTGAACCCAGTAACAGTAGGTAATGATCAGTCGGCACTCAAAGATTTTTTAACACAGTAAAACGTGTATTGAGAAAGCAAACACTTCAACGTTTCAGGGAGAGTTCCTCCCTCATCAGGATGCCTCCTGATGAAGGGGAAACTCTCTCCGAAACGTTGAAGTGCTTGCTTTCTCAATACACGTTTTGCTGTGTTAAAAAATCTGAGGGCCATGCTCAAACTGATGCTGGGATGCGTAGTTCAACAACAGCTGGAGAGCCAAAGGTTCCCCACAGCAACATCCCATATTAAATAGAACTCCCATCATAGTAATTTTCCCCACAGTATCTAGATCAGCTGTGGGGAACCTTTGGCTCTCCAGCTGTTGTTGAACTACGCATCCCAGCATCAGTTTAAGCATGGCCAAATAGTAAAACTGTAGCAGGGCATGCTGGGATGTGTAGTTCAACAACAGCTGGCAGGCCAAAGGTTCCCCATCCCTGGTCTAGATAGACTGTCAATAAGTCGACCCCAATAGGTCAACATGCATTAGGTGGATAGGCTCAAATGGAGGACAGGGTGAAAAGGAAGACATGAAAAGGTCGACAGGAGTTTTTCAAAAGTTTTTCCCATGGCTCATTGTGCTTGTCACACTAATATATTCTCTCTCTATACCGACATGGATGACAAAACGGGAACAAATCAGTTTAAAAAAGAAATCATGAAAAACTTGACCTTGTCATGTGTCTACTTTTATCAGGTTGACATTTTAGTCACTAAGGCTTCGCATAGGGGGGCATGATGGAGGCGGCCAGGGTGGGTGCGTCCAGGAAATGCTGGATGTCCCCATGCAAGTCACACTTTTTAATAAAATTACCACTGTATGTCAAATGGGTGGTGCGGGTCATTTTGATACACTTGAGGCATCATGGCTGTGAAGATACGGGTTGAAAATCACTTAGGGATGGTGGTGGATGAGAGCCAGTTACCCGCACTTCTGTAATCCAATTCCACACAACAATTCCCTCCACAAACTCCTGACAGAATATCATTTCTTAGCCTAGGAGCAGAAAGCTTTACTTATACCCTCAGAAGTTTCAGATCGCAGGGGTGTGTTTTACTTCCCCTTTGTCTTAGGCTGGGTACACGCTATGTGATATATGTACCCTGCGAAATTGGCGGCGACCAGGCGCAGTGCAAATGCATACACACTTGCCAATGCCAGGGGGAAGGAGGAACGGGGTGGCCTTGTGAACAATGCGCTGCCTCCTCGAACAAGCAGGGCGATGGCGTGCATCACTGAACACCTGTTAGAGCGTGTATGCATGCTGGTATTTAGCATACACACTAAGCGATATTTTAAACAATATCGCTCAGAAGTTGCGAAATTAGCGATATTGTTTAAAATATCACTTAGGGTCTGATTTCGCATGGCTCGCTAAATAGCGGTTGTTAGCTGCTTACTGTGCCCCAAAACACTGCCTGGCCAAACACCACTGCCAAATCCCCTCGGTACCATGCAAGGGCATGTGTTCGCTAACACATCCCCTTGCATGCGGCCGCTAGCAGGAGAAGTCATTCATTGGTCGCCGACCAGCCATCGATTTCTCCTGCCTTCGGAAAAAAAAGTCAGTCTGATCTGACTTTGATTTCCTCCACTAATTGCGAAGACATGGCGGGCGCTGATGTTCTCTGGCATCAGCTGCCCACCCCTGCTAGCCATCGGCCTGCCTGTGTTCCCCGCTCCAGCCTCGTTTCCTCCCCGTTCGCACTCCCCACCACAAATGGCCTGGGGAGTGTGTGACTCGCTGAAACCATTCAGTGCTGAGATTTGAACGTGCAAAGAAATACATATGCAAGACCATCGGGCTGGGAATGAATTTGGATCATTACGAGCGGTCCATACTACTATTTAGTGTGGGACTTAGAAGGTTGAAGAAATGGAATACAATTGATGCTGTCTTTATAAAGTACAGTTAAATGCCTCAAACCCCCTTCCATGACATTATTATCAGATACATCACATACACAGTCATTTATTTTTACTTACTAATTTACTTATTCAATTTTAGTTATTTTTATGACTATTTTTTGTCGTGAGTTGAGTCTTAAGATGTTGAGTATACATTTGGTTACAAACACAGAAAATGAATGTGTTTTATACTACAAGACTTCTATTACACTGTATATTAGCTGCAGATTTCATCATATGCACTGTTCCAACATATATTGGAATATATACTAGCAATAACTCAGTAGATCCCTGGGAAATTTCACCAGCAATGTTCCAGCCATATATAAGCACAATTCCAAAAATAGCAAAACAATACCACAGTTTACATTGTTACAGTAATACAAATTCCTGGAAATAGCACTTTAGATAGTTTCGTTTTCAAAATTCAATTTTGAATTTGTGGAATACACAATAAACTCATATGGGTACATTTGATGGGAGTTGTATTGAAGGTGGAATGTTGCCCATAGAAACCAATCAGATTCTAATTCTTAGTTATTTAGCACCTTCTAGAAGGTAATAATGATAATGATAGAATAATGATAATGATAGAAATTAGTTGACAGTAGACATTTCACACAATTTTTTTTAATGAAATTATATTGTTATTGTGAAACATATGAGAATCTGAGATACTGTTGGCGTAGCATAAACAATTGGAAGGGGATGATCTTTCCAGAAATAACCAGGAACATGCAGGGCTGGCAACATAAATCTTGGGGCCCGGATCACTGATATCTCTGGGCCCCCCTCAACACCGCACGCGTATTGTTATTACATTGCATATTGAATGTATTTTTTTTTATTATTAGAAATAAACAGATTATTAATATTTACTATGCAATATAATAGGGAAGGGCAGATTGGAGGGCACAGCACTGTGTATCGTGTGGTTTGGTGCTTTGCGTGATGTCACTAAACTCATTAGTGTGAGTAGCCAGACAGGTGATTAGTCAGCCATGCTTACAGCCCCATAGTCCCTCAAAGCCTTGGGGCCCCTTAACTGGTTAGGGCCCGGTACGAGTGTCCCCTTTGACCCCCCCTGTCGCCTGCCCTGGGAACATGCAGTACATAAAGACTAAACTGGTGAAAGGCTTGGAGCCCAGTTAAGCCCATTATAAAATAGAACTAGTGAGGTCTGGGGCATAAATGGCAACCAGGGAATGCAGTGGCAGTGGCCAAATCGTAACAGGTGGGGCCAGCCATCATGTGGTGTAGTCAGCCACCACAAAGGCTTGGCTAATCATCAGAGAGAACATACAAAGAACAGTTCCTATTTATAAAGGAAGGGACAGGCTGCGTCAGGACCACACACCTTAATTGGCAGGAGGGCTAATCTTTGTGTAGTTTTCATAGAACCAAACCAAACACCCAACTTCATATATGATCCTACCCACCAAGTTACTGACCCCCTAGAGGAAGGAGCTGAGCCCTCAGGCAGTAGGTCCCTCTAGGGGCATAACCAGAATGTTGTGGGTCATATAGTAACATACTAAAGGGGCCCCTGTCCTAATGCTTCATGAGAGATATCTCTCCGAAACAGTTATTGTATGCCCCATAATAGTGCCGTGGTTCATTTTCTGAACCATAGTAGTGCCCTTGTACATTTTATGAGCCATCAGTGTTTCCTAGTTTACATGATGTCACATATTAGGGCTGCCAGTACACATTATGCCACACAGTATCCCTAATTCACATGATAACATACAGTGTCCTGTGCAACAGTAGAGTGCTCTCCATTTCAAATTATACCATGTTACAGTGCCCCAGTTCATATTATGCTACAATATAGTGCCTTTGTGTCATTTTGTGCCACATTGCAGTGCCCCAGTCCTTATTGTGTAACATTATAGTGCCCTCAATAGGGTACAGACTATTGACTTGCGGTCAGAATACAGATGTCGGAATACTTAAGTAGTGTTGTACTGTATGTCATGTGGTGAGTGTAGTCTTATATATCTTACAGTATGTAATTTTACATTGGTATTAGCTTAGATTCAACTGAGCAGGAAAGCACAATGGTTAATAAAATGTGGTGCCAGTGGTGCCCACCTTCCGTTTCGTAGTGTAATGTTAGGCGCCGCAGCTGCTGCTCCTCTGCCTTTGGCAGCCCTGCTGTCAGTGACTGCTTGACAATCGTAATCACAACAGTATCCTGACATCGGAATCCTGACTGGAGGTGCTCTGACAGGGGGGATCCCAACTAACAGAGGTTATTCTCCCTTGTGGGGGTCCATGACCCCCATAGAGGGAGAATAGAACCTGTGGTGAGCAAAGCGAGCAAACCACCCAGCCTGCAATGGGCTTCTTTTTGCTTGCCCCCCTGTCGTAGCACCAGCAGTTGGGATTCCGATGTCGGTATACTGACTGTCGGGATCCCGATTGTCAGGCAGTCATACCACACCATTATATATTCAGGTTTAAGTTATCAGGTTAGAGACACATTAAGATAAAACCCCAAAATTCAGCAAATTTCTCTTGTGGAAATTAATCTTGTTGCTGCTAAATTCCAAGCGCACCAGAGAGAAATCTTCCTGTAACGGTTGTTGTAAACGACTGCAGTATATACAATAATAGCGATGAGCGTTTGTGGCAAAGCAAAAGTGGAAGATGAAATTTGCTTTTATCGGATCTTCAAACCTGTGTGAAATATATTGTATGGTCATCTCTAGATAGTCTTAACCTAAATGCATGTTATTGGCTATTGCAGATTTTCCTTTTCATAGTATATCTTCGCCTCGGTCATAGCAGTTTAGCACCTTGTGCGGCTTGCATAAATTAAAATGCATAGTACTGATGCCCCATATTTTGTAGCAAAAACAATTGATTAGTGTCTACCAAAGTATTTACTCACAGATATAGTGTAAACATTGATTTTTGTTTAGCAAATACTTTACCTTCAGAAAGGTATTTACTTGAATACCAATTTATTGTTAATTATGTATTTTTTTGTACTTTTTTGACATATGTGAACTTTTGATTGATTCACCTACTATGTACCCAAAGCCCTTGGAGATTACAATAGCTTGTTACAATTACCAAATATAGAATTGCTGCCTATTCTATGTCTAGTAAGAAGAGGCCCCTAGGGCCCTAGTCACACATGGCCCCCAAAGTCCAGGTTATGCAGATCTTTCACTGAGGAAATAGAAATAATTGTAAGTCTGAGAGCTAGACCAAACATTAATACAATCATTAATACTGTAATCATATTTATATTAAAGAAATATACTTGAGCCATACAATTTGGAACAAAGCTTGTAATTATAATGTTACAATGGGCGTAATACAATTTCATTCATTTTCTTTCTAATTATTTATATGCCAGGGGTAAAGATAAAAGCTGGATACTGTTGACATTTGTCTGACATTCTTTGGTAATTAGCAACGGTTCATATTCTGAAATTCTTGGAACCCACATTTAAAGCATCGCTAAGCAATAAAATATGAAATCCCGGCAGCTGCATACTCAGGATACCAATAATATAAATCCTTACTGAAACATTAATGTTACATTGCATACGAAACCAGGGGGTCTACTTACTAAACCTTGGAAAAAGATCAAGTGAACAGAGATAAAGTACCAGCCAACCAGCTCCTAACTGACATGTTTACAAGCTGTTAGGAGCTGGATGACTGGAACTTTGGGCCTTATTCTAGTTCACTCTTTCTGACAAAATCCTTCTTAGATGGACAAAACCATGGCCCTTATTCTGCTTGGTGCGGCCGGAGCCGCATATGCGGCTCCGACCGTGCAGGCGAATCCCCGCCTTCCATACGGATCGCCACGGCCGTCCGTACGCGGACATGTGGCGGTCCGCATGAAAATGGCGGGGGATACGCCTCCACCATCTTGGAGCAGCCCCCTGCATTCGATGGTCGCCGACCATCGAAGGCAGGGCCGCACGCTCCACCAGCTCCCGCAACCATAGACCTCACGGACACTTGTCCGTGTGAAAGCATGTATGGGGGCGGGCAGCTGACATCCGGCGATGTCAGATGCCCGCCCCCAACACATGCGTCACAGCCTCATTACCATGCGTACGCCCCGCGTTTGCATGGGAACGCCCATGAAACGCGGGGCGTATGCATAGGGAAATGAGGCTAAGTAGCCCCTCACGCCCCTATCCACCCCCTTTGCGGCGGTAAAAAAAATTGTGCGGCGATTTCGCCTGCACATGCGCAGAGTGCCCTCTGCACATGCGCAGAGCGAAAACATCGGCGGAACGGCCGCATGCGGCCGTTACCGCTTAGATCGGAATAAGGGCCCATGTGCAGTGCAGGTGGGGCAGATGTTACTTGTGCAGAGAGAATTAGATTTGGGTGGGATTTTACTTCAAAGTGAGTTCTATATTGCAGTGTAACAATAAAGCAGCCAGTATTTACCCTGCACAGAAACAAAATAACTCACCCAAATCTGATTATCTCTGCACATTTTACATCTGCGCCCCTGCAGTGCACATGGTTTTGTCCTTCTAAGAAGGATTTGTGAGGGGAAATGTGAGGAAGAATTACTTCACAGAAAGAGTAGTAGATAAGTGGAATAGCCCACCATCAGAGGTGGTAGACACAAGTACAGTAGTACAATTTAAACATGCTTGGGATAAGCATATTGATATCCTTACAAAAAAATAAGGATCAAATATGGTTTGAGGTAACATGTTTAAAAAAGGGGCAGACTAGATGGGCCAAGTGGTTCTTATCTGCCGTCAAATTCTATGTTTCTATGATTTTGTCAGAAAGAGTGAACTAGAATAAGGCCCTTTATCTCTGTCCACTTGTTATCTCTGTTAAGCTTATTAAATATACACACTAACTGTGTAATTCTCAGTTTGGCTGTGATTTGCACTTTGGCATAATGAAGATTAAAAAAAGAATCCCCCTAACTGCCTAACATTTATCAGTCATTTTATAATTTTCACAAATCTAACAACAACTAATACCCCATTCACACCAGAAGCAAATTACCGGGTTAAAGCTTTTCAACCCGGAAATTTGCTGAATAACCTGGGTTTCTCTTTGGTGTGAAAGGGTCAACCCGGGTCTTAAATTCTAGGTCGCTGACCCTGCTCTTTACCAGAGTCGGTGACCTGGGATTTAAGACCTGGGCTGACCCTTTCACGTCAAAGAAAAACACAGGTTATTCAGCAAATTACCGGGTTGAAAAGCTTTAACCCGGTAATTTGCTTCTGGTGTGAATTCGGATCAGGCTTACCGGCAAAATGATTTTTGGGCCGGTGGTGTGAAAGGGGTATTAGAGAACATATTTAAACAGTAAATAGCATGTTATCACAGATTATGCTAAACCTGCAAAAATAAATAATGGTTGAACTAAAAGTAGTGCCCCTGATACCCCTTTCAGACCGCACTTTCAGTATTACCCGTTATATTTTCATTTTTTAACTGTTTCAAAATGGTAATATGTGCGGTCTGAAAGGTCCAGAGTTAATTTACTGTTTTAAAAAAAAATGGTATTTCAAAACGGTAAAAATGCAGGGTCCTACCCATTTCAGACCTGTTTTTTTTTTGCAGTCTGAAATGATATTTAGGACTCTGGCAGTAGTGAGCATTGAGCTGATTCCACTCTGTGCATATCTAATGAGCGGGACCCAGTGCAGTGAATATTTAATAAATGCGGTTCCCAGCCCCCTGCATATGGAATGAGCGGATCCACTCATTCCATATGCAGGGGGTGGGGACCCGCTCATTAGATATGCACAGAGCAGGACCTCAGTGGTGATAAGTGTGCCGGAGCCCGCCAGCCGCTCCACACCCCTTTCTGCCTGCCAGATCCCCCGGACTCCCGTAGTGTCACCGCCACTAGCCAGCTCCAATGGGGGCCTGCCTCCATACTCCCCACTGCCGGACTCCGCCATGTTCCTGGGGAAACCTTACCTCAGGTAGAGGGCCTCATTGACGATCAGTGGCCCCGTGCTTTCACACCGCAAACCTGCTTATACCCGGTATAATACCGGGTAATATGTGCAGTGTGAAAGGGACATTAACCTGCATGGACCCTTTTGAGAAACGTTTTAAATACCGCGTCTAAGCAGATTTTGCGGTGGGAAAGCAGCATGAGTGAGTCAGACCCATTTCTTTATGCTTGCTGTACACTTTACAGTACATTACATTTTTACACTTTTTGTTACAAAGGTTAGGGGCTCAACTAGAGGAAATGCCTTAATGTGGGCTGGTGAATTTATAGTATATAGTAGTTAAATGCCCATCAAAATGACGGCTTCTGCAATGTACTTTCACTTTGAGCTGTGACAGTTTTAGCCCACAAACTTTCCATCCCACCCCCAGTCCCTATCTGCTCCTACTATACCTCAAATCTCTGTCTTCACAGCTTCCTCTCTCCATATCCAGCAAGTTTGAAACAGGTAAGTGGCCCTGCAAAAATTGCTTTCACTTACTGTTATGACATCTTTTAGCCCACAAAGGAGTAATTTTTTTCCATAAATTCAGGGGTGGTACTTCACCTCATAAAGATGAGGAGCAGTTAACCTTTTATATATAGATTAGGCACAAACTCTTATGCTGTGTATGCTGACACGTATTTGTCTTTATATTATTTGTTGTAGAGTGCCAGAACTTGCCCATAACAACCAATCAGCTGTAAGGGTAGCATTTATCAAGTACATTCTATATAGTGGCATATATAAATGGGTGCAGTGCGTGCTGAGCACACAGGCCCCTGAGTCCAAGGTGGCTTACACCGCACACTTTACACTCATTTTACAAAAAGTATTAACCCTCCAGAGTCCAGTGACAATGCAGTAGTGTTACAGAAATCAATGGAAAATGGGCATGCCATTTTTCCAGAGATCTGCACATGAGCATTAGAGTCTGAGTATGCTGGCCCACCATTCGCAAGGCGCATACGTTTGCACAAGCTGCGAATGGATATTTTACATAAACATCCATTCGCAGAATGCGGGGGGAACACCCACATCATTCAATGGTCGCCAACCATCAAATGATGTGGAATGTGCACGCATATGTAAGGTTGTTCTGAGCAACCTTACATATGCATGTACGCTCGGGGGGAAGTGGGTGGACAGCTGACATCCGGTGATGTCAGCTATCCGCCCCCCAAATGTCCGTCATGGCTCCATTAGCATAAGAATGCTGGGCATTCCCATATGCTAATGTCTCAGCATGCGGGGGAGGCTTGCTGGGACTTATAGTTCCACAGTATAATACAATAGTTTATTATTCTTTTTTTTACACTCAAATCAGCTCGATTCCCACCGCCCAGGGGCATCTAGGACAGCACCAGGCTTCAGCCTGGCCAGGTAAGTCCTGGAGGGGGGGATCCCTATTTGGCCAGGCTGACTGGTCGGTAGGGTTAATGCTTTGGCCGGGGGGGACTTGTATACAAAGTCTCCTACCGGCTGTGGCATTACCCTGCTGGCTGGTTGGGCCTGGGGCTGGTTCTTAAAATACGGGGGAACCCTAGTCCTTTTGTCCCCCGTATTTTGGGAAACAGCCCCGGCCCGAAAGCCTGGGGCTGGTTTGAAAAAATCAGGGAACCCCTATATGTTTGGCTTCCAGATTTTTTTAATACCAGCCAGGTTCTTTCAGCCTGGTGCTGGTTACGGCCGTGGGGGGGGACCCCATGGGTTGTTTTTTTTTACACACTGCAGCCTGCACGGATCTGACTGATCCGTGCATACTGCCTATACGAATTCATATTAGCAGTCGTATATACGGCCGCTAATATGAATCAATACGAATGAATACAACATTGGGGAGTACAAAGCAGTCGTATTTGACTGCTTTGTAAATTCCCCTCCTGAATACGAATTTGCATATGGCTAAAACATTTGTATTAAGAATACGAATACAACCAATGGTATTTCTATTCCAGGGGCAAACGCAGGATTTTCAGAAGGGGGTTTCCAGAGAGGGGCGGAGCAAAGCACGGAGATGGACACTTAGGTGACCCAGTATATGCCGGGTCAGTTAAAGTATTATAGATAGACCAAATGGATATAAATATATATATATATACACACACACACATATACATATATATATATATACATATATATATATATATATACATACAGGGGGTGGGTCAACAGCAGTGTAGACTCCTGAGCATAGCAATGTATTAGGGCCCCTACCGATCCTCCAGTGGTAGGGGTGTGGGGGGGGGGGGGTGTGCTATGAGCCGAAGCTTTGATGTCCCGCAGGTGGTAGGGGGTATTATATCAACCACTTAGCATGTAGGGCCTGGATCAGTAATTTCCACTAATTACCCCTTTACTGCACAGATGGTGGGAGATGAGGTGGGAGAAGGGGGCATTGGGCTGAATGAAGGGGCCCTGATACATAACTTCAAGGGTGGTAGAGGATGTTTAATACGCAGAGGAGGGGTGTATAGTGGAGTGGGCTTATTATTCATAATTTTCTGGTGGGAGGACAGCTTGCTTGACTGCAGATATCTCCAGTTCCTGGAAATAGATTTCTTAGATTTTAATTCAATTAAAGACTAGAGAATCCCACCTACCAAATGGTACTGGGGACTAGGGGATCAGAGTTCAGGAGGCAGAGCAATCTGCCAACAAGAATATAAAACTACATACCAGGTGTGTGGAGCTGGAGCAGTAACCAGCTGCTTGAAGGCTGATATCTCTGGTTCTGGGAAAAGTAAAGACAAGCTACTAGTGTCATTAAAGGGGGAGAGTCCCAGCTTTTTGAATATACCTTCAGAAAAACTCTAAGTCAGACAGAACCTGAAATATCTGACTGGGAAGAGCAATTAACAGGCTTGGATGGGACTCAGAACCCCCCCTGCGTGCGCCACTGTATTCTTAGTAAATTTCCCCCAAAGTATCTGTCCAGTATATGCATTGTGGCATACATTTGAGGGTAGTTCACTTGTTTATTAAATAGAAAAGGAAACTACAAAAAACCCCAAATCTTAATAATTGGATCATAGTGTCCCTAGCAATTGTGGTACTGGAGGCAATGGGGGCACTGGTGTCTGTGCATTAGCTGTTAAGGGAATAACAAGGAGCAAACCCAAAAAGGAGTACAGTGGGTGTAGATAAGTCATCTATAAGATAAGGAGTGCCGACAGCTTTGCCAGACTCAGGTAATGGAAGGTGGCTTAGCCAGTGGGGGGAGGTATTTTGAGAACTCCCTTCCTAGGAAAGCAGCAGCAGATGATGGGGAAGTGGTGGTGGAGGGCAGGTACAATCACTCCCTCTGCACATCATGCAAGGGGAGAGAGGTCTGACTGCTTCTGCATCTCTTCCCAGTGCAGCATACAGCAGTTTGTGTCATGTGCTGGGCTGGGTAGAGAGGCTTCTGCAGCACCCAGTCCTCTCTCTCCCTTCGCAAAGTCCACCTGCAGTGTGGGGAGGGGGTGTAGCAGGAAGCCCCCTGTCTGCGTAAAGAGTACTAACCCCCCCCACCCACTCAGTGCCACTGATAACTGCTACCTGTGCCCTGTAGATCAGTGCATTGGCATAGGCAGTGGTTATAGATAAATAAATCCATCTATAATCGCTGCCTGTGCTCTGCTGATCACTGCCATGCCTTTCTTTTGTTTTTGTCTCCTCCCTTACACATTCTGCCTCACACCACCTACTTCTGAGGCTCCTCCACTTCCCATGAGTGCCTCTGACCCCTGCACTCTCCACGATAGTCTCTGAAAGACTGATAGTCATTATGAGAGCTTATCCTTCCTGCCCTCTACATGATTCTATCTGAATCTTCTCTCACCATGAGTGTCTCTGACTCCCATTCCACATCCCATGTGTGCTATTGCCCCTCATTCACATTCCCATGTGTGCTATTGCCCCTCATTCACATTCCCATGTATGCTATTGCCCCTCATTCACATTCCCATGTGTACCACAGCCCCCCTTCTCATGATTGCCTCTGGCCTCTTCCAATAAGCACCTCTAAATTGTTCCGTCCCCATGAGAGCCTCTTATACCCTCCCCACCATATGTGCTACTGATCGCCGTCACTTTCTCTTTGTCACATTATCCCATCTTTCTCTGCATCCCTTCTGTTACCCTACCCCCTTCTCCTATCTTCCCCCACAATTCACTTTCCTCCTAAACCACACCTTTGTCCCCCTCAACTGAATCTAAATACAGGTAAGTGTAATTCTCATTTGTTAAATCACTCAGCACCATACACTCCACATCTGCAATCCAGGTTCAGATTCCCCTCTGGCAGGGCCGCCAACTGTGCTTCCTGGGCTGGTGTCATCCTGGATGCAAGCGGCCGCAGCCTGGTCACAAATGGCAGCATAGCCCAAAACAAATATGGGTGCTACATATATGCATATATTATATGCACATATGTGGCGGCCATATTTGTTTTGGGCTATGCTGCACTGTATGCTGTGACCAGGCTGCGGCCTCTGGTCGCTCTCGGATGATGTCACCACCGAGCAGCCTGAAGCGCGGCGGTGCGTCGGACGAAGTAAGTAGTGCCCCCGGGCTGTAGCGTCAGCACCCCCCCCCCTCTGGGCTGTAGTATCAGCACCCCGCCCCCAGGCTGTAGCGTCAGCATCCCCCGCCTGGCTTTAGCGTCAGCCCCCCCCCGGGCTGTAGCGTCAGCACCCCCCCTCCCCTCGGTCCAGGGCTGAATTTCGGTCCCAATCCGCCCCTGCTGTAGGGGGAAATTTAATAAGCTAAATACGCCTGGATTTGGCATATTCATAGGCAAATATGACTATACGTATGCATATATATATATATATATATATATATATATATGTATTATAAATACACCAATTCGTATTCATGGCACAATCGTATTCACATTTACGAATATGAATGCATAAGCCATTGAAAGAATATGAGTAGGAATCACCATTCAGCTGAATGCAGATTCCTAATTTACTAAGCGACCGAATGTAGTATAATATACAGCTGCTAATTGCTGCGAAAATACGCTTGGAAAATAAAACTCAATTTCCAGGAGAATTTAGCTTTAGCCTGTTCAGATCACTCAGATCCGTGCAGGTAGGTAGCCCAGCTGTTACCTACCTAGTGGCTCCAGCTGCATCCTGTGGGTCCCGGCAATCATGTGACCGTCGCTTCCATGTCAGACCTATGATTACACATCCTACCAGTAAGTATTTCTCTGTTATCCCCTACAAAATCCTCTTCAAACACCTCACACTCACATACTGGGCCATCTCTAATTTCATTGCTCCATATATCTCTAACCTCATCTCCATTCATACACCCTTCCACCCTCTACGGTCAGCCGACGACTGTCGTCTCTCCTCCACCCTGATCACTGCTTCCCACGCTAGAGTACAGGACTTTGCCCGGGCTGCCCCCCTTCAGTGGAACGCACTCCCTCACTCCATTAGACCCTCCCCGACCTTGCAAAGCTTCAAACGGGCATTGAAAACTCACCTATTCATCAGAGCGTACCCTTCCACTGTGTGAACTAGTCCTGCATAAACTAGCTGGTTCTCCGACCCCTTGCCTGTTTACATCCTGCTATCTAGCCACCACCCACTTACTTGCACCTCTTGTAATCTGTCTGTCTCCCCTTCCTACTAGATTGTAAGCTCCTCCGAGTAGGGCCCTCTTCCCTCCTGTTGTTAAAGCCCACTTCTCTTCACATTTCACTCACAGCTCTTCTATTCTCAAACACTCAGCAACCACCTTTGTCCTCATACTCATCTCCATCATTGGCCTCAAACCTCTTATAGTATGTTGATTGAGTCCTCACTAATTATATTTAAGCTGTAATGTGTATTGAACTGTGGTGCTCTTTATTTGTACTCTATTTTTGTTATTTATTCAATGTTATGCCAAGTTTTGTCTCCCTGCACTGTTTCTTTGTACGGTGCTGCGAAACACTTAAAATATTATTAAAATAATAATAATAATAATAATAATAACTATCCCACACTCTAATACCTGCCCCTAACCATTCCTATATACTATTTAACCATAACCCTATTGCAGCCTAAGTTAACCTCACACCAAGGCCTACCCCTATCCCTTAGCCTCCATCCACAGCCTAACCCTATTGTTGACATTCTGACAATGTCGACATTTCATAACTGTTTACATTGTGGTATGAATATTTTCATGGTCATTCATTTGACTACATCCCTTCAGGATGCATTGTTTTTTTTTTAGAATACAAAGTTTGTATATAGTATGTAACACAATTTGTTTGCACCATGCTCCATAGCTACACAGCTGTTGAAGTTATGTTAGTATACTAGCTGTATGTATTTATAACTAAGCATTGATTCTAATTACCATTGAAGCTAAATATAGTCACATCCTACACCTGTAAAGCACATGAGGACCAGGTGTTCAATTCCACTTCATGCATCTAATTTGTAAGTATTAACTTTGGTCTAATACTGTACATAGAAATAGATGTATCTTCATGTCTGGGCTCCCATTACAGTACACAGTGCTATTTGCAGACTATATATTCTCTCTCTCTCTCTCTCTCTCTCTCTCTCACAATTACAGTAGCTGGCCAAATCACCTGATATCACTGAATTGCTCTGATAATTGTAGCGTGCATATCGGCAACTGATCCAAAAATATAAACTGGTTGGCCATTCCGTGTCATCTAGCCTGTCTGTCTGATTCAATGTTTTCTCAGTAAAAGGTCTGCTGCATTGGGTAGTGTATGACCTGACATGGCCGACTAATGGATATTTCTCCTATTCCTTCATATACTGTAGGAAAGAATGGGGAATGATCGCCTCTTCGGGGGTAGGGGCATAAATATAATGGCCATACACTGGGCCAGATGCACTAAGCTTCAAAAGTGATACAATGAAGAGTGATAAACAGCCAACCAACCAGCTTCTGCCTGCCTCAGTGACATGACAGTTGGGAGCTGATTGGCTTGCTGTTTATCACTCTCCATTTTATTACTTTGGAAGCTTAGTACATCTGGCCCCTTGTGAGATATCTCACAGGGGGCCAGATGCACCAAGCTTCAAAAAGTGATAAATTGGAGAGTGATAAATAGCCAGCCAATCAGCCGCTAACTGCCATGTTACAAGCTGGGTTTGACAGGTACTGATTGGCTGGTTGTTTATCACTTTCCACTTTATCACTTTTTGAAACTTGGCGCATCTGGCCGCTTAAAAGTCCAGAATATCTGCAGGACCTGAGGCTGCCAGATAAAGGGGCAGATGTACTAAGCCTTGGAAACTGAATGTATGTATGCCCAGCATTACATACATAGGGCCCATTTATCAACAAGTTATAGCAATGTAAAACTTGTTGCATATGGTAAATGGTGTTCAAGCCAATCGGCTCCAAACTGTAATTTTTCAAACATGTGGCAATTAGGAGCTGATTGGCTGGAGCATTAGTGTATTTATCATATCTTGCTAAGTATTATTGAATGATGTTTGTGTGTGTATGGATGGATGTTTCACGAACAAGAAATTATTCTCGAGACAGTGGACACATTTGATCCTGTGGAGGAACCAACACAACAATCAATCACACAAAGGCCACCAAGCATCATGGCACCCCAACTCACACCAGTAACACAGCCAGCCCCTACGGCTGATGATCTGGCAAGATCTTTAGACAGCTTCTAAACCAAACAGGTTGAGTTCATGGCTAATCAAACTAGTCAAATGCAAACAATGCCAGGGTACCTTAGAAATATGTGCCAGTAATTGCGCAAGGTAGCAAACGGCACCCGTGTAACTGCTGGGACAGAAATACGCATGGCTGCCACTATAGTTGCCTATCAGTCAGGGCACAAACTGATTCCCTTAGGACACTAAATGAAAGTGTGGTGCACAAACACAAGACATTATGGCCCAAACAACTGCTTTAGTGTCTCGACACACACCTTACAGCCCAAACCGAAAACATAATTATTCCTGCCTCTACAACAATCAGTAGTGTATGCACCACCCCAATCAGTACGTCTCCATCTACTCCTTCACGTAGGAGTGTGAGAACCAGGAATGGTTTGGGTAAAGGTGGAAAGGGGGGCTAAAGCAGGACCGAAAGCCTTAATTATGGCCCATTTTCTTTTTCTTTGTAATAGTTCATAATAATTGCATTTTTCATATAATTGCACTGTTTCTAATCTCTAATATAATAGCGCAGAACTGTCACTATGTGACTGTGTGTATAACGCTGGGCGGAGTCATACACAGTCACAGTATAGTTGCAGCAGGGCACCAGAGCACGGAACCATGATCTGCACAAAGAGAATAGCTGGAGCAGCCCGCCACACAAGTGCAGGGCCGGCGCCACCACTAGGCAGGACTAGGCATTTGCCTAGGGCGCCGGCTGCTGGAGGGCGGTACTGAGCCGTTGAGGTACCATAAAGAGGTACCCGAAAGCAGGGAGCGGGGAGCAGGTAAGTCTGTGTGATCCATCCTCCCTCTCCCCTCTCCTATCCCGCCCTTGGCATGGTCCCTGCTCCCCCCGCGCCGCCCGCTCCCCGCTCCCTGCTGGGGGGATTTCAGCGCGGCACCACCTATACTCGGGGGGGGGGGGGGGTAGTATCGCCCGCCGCACCCCCTCCCTCCCGTGCCGCAGTATCGTCCGCACCCATGTCCCCCCCCCCCAGCGGACGGGCGGCGCGGGTTTTTTTGCCTGGGGTGGTGGGCTTGCACCGGCCCTGCACAAGTGCCATATACATCATTTAATACATTCCTGCCTGGGGAACACGCACGGAGGTCCAGTTTTGTCACCGCTGGAGGCATGCCTCTGCACCGATCAGGAGCATGCCTCCAGGTAGAGCCCAAACCCCTCATTGTCGCCACTCACTCTGGACCACGCTGCTAACTGACGCCGCTGACTCACACCCACGCTCCTGTCCTCCTGTCCAGGGTAGCCGCATGGAGCTCCGTAACGTCACCGCGTGGAGCCGTGCTTTCTAACCTCTCATGGGCGACTCGGGGTATTATATCAACCACTCAGCATGTAGGGTCTGGATCAGTAATTTCCACTAATTACCCCTTTACTGCACAGATGGTGGGAGATGAAGTGGGAGAAGGGGGCATTGGGCTGAATGAAGGGGCCCTGATACATAACTTCCAGGGTGGTAGCGGATGTTTAATATGCAGAGGAGGGGTGTATAGTGGAGTGGGCTTATTATTCAGAATTTTCTGGTGGGAGGATAGCTTGCTTGACTGCAGATATCTCCAGTTCCCGGAAATAGATTTCTTAGATTTTAATGGAATTAAAAACGAGAGAATACGTTGGAAAAAAGAGGACGTGAACTTCGCCATAGAACCTTGGTGAGTAGGATTTTCTTCCACAGGTACCCCCAGTGGTGTAGCTAGCTGCCACGGCGCCCGGAGCAAGGGCATGTTTCGCGGCCCCCCCCAATTTGTAGTAGGTGAGGCTCCTGCGCAGTGAAAAGTGGGTTCGGCCCAACACTATACCACACACCGTAATGCCCATTGCACATTTTAGCGAACTTTGTAATACCAATTACACATAAGGGGGGAAATTTACTAATATGAAAAACCTAGTTTTTCGTATTAGTATTTTACCTACGACTGCATACGACTGTTTCAGCCGTATGCACAGTCGTGTTCCGGAGGGGAATTTACAAAGCAGTCATATACGTCTGCTTTGTAACCCTCCTATGTCGTATTAATTCGTATTAGCTGGCCATATATCCGGCCGCTAATACAAATTTTTCAGGCAGTCTGCACGGATCAGTCAGATCCGTGCAGGCTGCAAGGTGTAAAAAAAAAATAGAAAAAAAAAATAAATAAAAAACCAGCGTGGGGTTCCCCCCATAGCTGTAACCAGCACCAGGCTGAAGGAGCCGGGCCGGTAATAAAAAATCAGGGAACCCGACAAATAGGGGTTCCCTGATTTTTTACAACCAGCCCCAGGCTCCAGGTCCGGGGCTGGTTCCCAAAATACGGGGGACAAAATGACTAGAGGTCCCCCGTATTTTAAGAACCAGCCCCAGGCCAAACCAGCCAGCAGGGTAATGCCACAGCCGGCGGACACTTATTATATAAGGTCCCGCGGCCAAAACATCACCCTACTGACCAGTCAGCCTGGCCAGGGGCCCTGGGGGAGTGGGGACCCCCCCAATAAAGGCCCCCCCCCCTCCAGGACTTACCTGACCAGGCTGAAGCCTGGTGCTGTCCCCGGTGGCCCTGTGCGGTGGCCACCGGGCTGATTTCAGTGTAAAAAAATAGATGAAAAACTATTGTTTAAAACTGTGGAACTATGAGTCCCAGCAAGCCTCCCCCGCAAGCTGGGACTTGGAGAACCGGAAGGCCCAGCCTGCGGGGCATTAAAGGGCCCGCTGGCACTTGTTGTTACACAGTAATAAAAATAGTACAATAAATACACACTGACACAATGAAAATAAAACGTTAATACATCCATTACACACATACTGATACTTACCTATCTTGAGCCCTCGGTCCTGGTGTCCGGTGTGCTGTGTCGTCCTCCATGTCCATGTCGGCGGTCCATGTCGTCCTCCAGGTCCATGGCAGTGTCCGGGTCCGAAGTAATCCATGGTGGAGCTGTGGAAGGAAATCCTACTCACCTGGTCCTGTGGTGAAGATGTCTTCTCTTGATCCACCGTAGTCCAGGTATTCTTCAAGCTGCCGGCGCTCCCTACACTCTCCGCATTGGACTGAGAAGACACGCAGAGATATTTCATACTCTGCGCCTCTTCTCAGAATGATTTCTATTGGCCGCCTAGCGGCCAATCAGAAGCCAAGAAAGTCGGCTCCTGATTGGCCGCTAGGCGTTTAATAGAAATCGAAAAAAGAAAATAGTCTGCGCGTCCACTAAGATGGTGGGCACCCAGTAGTACCACCTACTACAAGATATATGCTAGAAGAATAAATGGGGATGGGAACCCTGCGCTTCCTATTGGGGTAAACGGAATCAATGAAAGAAGATATTTTCCTTTCCGTAGTCTTCTTTTGTAATGGATAAGTCTTATTCTTTAGCTTGAATTCTTCAATATGGTTCACCTCAGAAAAAGAAGAAAATAATCTAATGGTGCAGATTTTCCTGGATACTTAGTGCACACACGACATTAAATAACGTAAAAGTGAGGGTACTCGTACCATGTGTGGGCCTCTCCTTTAGGCCAAGAAATCAAGCATAGGTCTGGGGTCACTTGGTAGATTCAGGGAATAATTTCCTTTTTAGGTCCTGTTCTCTCGTTTCCTCAGAGATATATAAGGGAAACACTCATAGCGTAATCAACCAATTTATTAATAAAAAACACACAATAAAGAATATAAGAACAAACAAAGCCTGGTACCGTGTCTGGCCTTTCACCAAAGGCCGGTTTAGGAGCATATGGGGGGGTCAGATGTAATAACCCGGGTGGACCCCTGCATAGGTTCTCCAAAAGCTGATCCCGGTGTATAGGTTTCCAGACAGGTTCCCAGGTGCCTCAAAAAACACCTTGTTTTTTGAGGTACCTGGGAACCTGTCTGGAAACCTAGCCGTGTAGGACTCTGCTTTAAAAACGGGTTGAAATACCATTTAGCTTTAAACGGTATTTCAACTCTGGCACTTTCCCACTGCAGCCTTAAACGGTAAATTGCACTGAAAATCGGCAATTTACCGTTTTTTAGCTGCAGTGGGAAAGGGGCATAAGAAACTTAATAAATAATAACATAAATAAATGTGGGTACATAGAGTTTTCTTGTCATCACCTGATCAGCTACTAAGCAGTAAATACAGTGTGGTAGCAGTTCAGTCTTCTCACTTGTTAAACATTAAGTGATAATACACTCTTTCTATCATCATCATCATTTTCCTGTAGTTCATTGTATTAAATATCCCAGTTGTGCCGTGCGTAATGACAGCAGCAGCAGTATTTAGTTACCTGACCTGACATTACCTTGTGCTGCTCACAGCTTTGTGGCTCTGCTCCATCCTCTAGACTCTTTGCAAATGATCTGTAAGAGAAAACAGTAAGATTAGCATAATAATTATTTGTCATTGTTTGTTAACAAGTGAAATGTCTGAGTTTCTGGACAATAGCCCTTATTCTGGTCCGTTTGCACGGACCGTACGTTCCCTCAGGGACCGATGTTCAGCATATGCGCATTTCTGTGCATATGAATATGCCGGGTGCGTGCGTGCGGACACGGCGAACATATTGTTTGCCTGGTGCACACACCCAAGACAGCAGGAGGGGGGGGGGGCATGTAGCAGCGGCGAATAGTCGCGCACATGGGAACACCCAGCGTTTCATGGGCATTCCCATGGATATTTCCTCTCGAGTGTACACGCATATCTATGTGACCTGAGAGTCACTTTAGATATGCGTTCACTCACCACATCGTTCGATGATCAGCAAACCATCGAATGATGTGGGAGTTTCCCCATGTCCCGGGGATGGATATTTATGTTAAACATCCATTCGCAGTCAGGGCGTATGTACTCAGTGTGCGGGGAGGGGGGTTCCGACATTCGCAGGGCGGCGTCTGGTAGACTAGCAAGGCGCTGCGCATTCGCAGCCTTGCGAATCAACCAGAATAATCACCAATATGTATAGTACACAGAGATGCCGCTAGGCTTTCTGTCACCCAGGGCAACGACTCGGTTTGACACCACCCTCTCATTTTCAGATCAGCACCTGCTGTATTTATTCTGTAGTTGCAGATTATACCTACTTTTCAATGAAGCATGCAGGCTTATCTGTCTCAATGGCAACCCCCCCCCCCCCCCCCCAATATTTAATTAATTGAACAAAATACAAAGTCACAAGTCCACAGTCTGCTCATTACTGAGGGAATATTGGTTATCTGAATGAAGATTTAGGGGAAATTTACTAAAATGGAAGTTATATTCCACATGTGATGTTTCTATGGGTAACCAATCAGAATCTACGTCTTATTTATTTAGCACAGAGCTGCTGGAGGAGCAGCAGCAGCAGCAGCAGCAGCAGCAGCAGCAGGAAAGCTCCCACCAGAGGAGAGCAGGAAAAAGACAGCAGTTGCCAAGCCCGCCCAAGTACTATTCATCCTCCTAGCAAGGAGCAGCAGGTGAGCCGTACCCCCGCTCCCCCCTGGAGCCCGCCCGTGGATCAGTGCTAATCTGCGGGTGGCACCCACTGCCTGCTCCCCCCCTCCCCCGCTGATCATCAGCGGCAATGTGCGGGGGTAGCGCCACCCCCCCTGGAGCCCCCCCAGTGCTGGTCAGCGAGCTCGCGGTAATCCACGGCTGGCTCCCGTTTGTAAATACAAATACGAATGTTCCATCTTTAGGAATATGAATTGTTGTATTTTCGGGATTGTAAATCCCGAAAATACAAATGTGTAAAAAATAGGTGTATTTCTGCCTACGAATACACCTATTTTTTACGAATCCATTTTGGTAAATTTCCCCCATAGTCTGTGACATGACAGGTAGGAGGTGATTGGCTGGTTGTTTATCACTCTCCATTTTTTCACTTTTGAAACTTATTTAGTGCATCTGGCTGTTTCCGCAGCAATAATAAAAAAGCACAGTAGTCAGTAATGCCACAGGAAAATGTGATTAATGACACAATAGTCTACTGTGGTATGTTATCGGCGGAAAGCTAAACCGAGAACCAGGGCCGGATTTGCCAATAGGCCCGTGAGGCACGGGCCTAGGGGCGGCAGATGTTAAGGGCGGCAGCCAGCAGGGACTTTTTTACTGGTAACGAGCTGTGCAGCTGCACGGCTCATCCCAGAGCAGCATCCCGCCGGTCTGCAGCACCTCAGCGGGCTGTGGTGCTGCTTGCACACAGACCAAGAGCTGCGCTGGATCCGGGGCTACTGCGGACCGGAGAGGAGCTGGTGATCTGGGAGGCTCTGGCAGCAGCCTAACTAACATGTCCAGGGAGCGGGGAGCGGAAGCTGGACAGGTGAGAGCGAGCGGCATCATATGTGGCTCAACGGCTGCTGTAGCTTGTGAGCCCGCAACCCTCCTCCTGCATGCACAGACACACTCCCGCTGTCATCCGCCATCCATCCCAACAGCACTCGCTGGGGTCTCTCGGCTCCAAGAGTGCCTGCCTGTACGCACTATAGTCCTGTCAGGCTGAGTGACCCCGCTCCTTGCTCCCGCCAACGCCAACACTGCTATTGCCCGCCAGTGACTGCTGCTGCGGAGCATGGTGACCGGGCTGCCAGTGTTACAGTTGGTGCTCACCACCACAGCTATTGCCGCTGCTTCTGCCGCCAGGGTGTCTCAGTCCTCCCCCTACCCACTTGTCTGTGACTGCGGAGGAGGAGGAGCATGGTGTCCTGGCTGCTGGTGCCCGAAGAAGTGCAAGAGGTAACTCCGGGGATCAGCCTCTTGATCTCCCTCCACTCTGACCTATTTTAAAAATGCCAAAAGGGACCTCCCTCCAGGTCCAGGGGGTGGCCAAAAATGATGTGCCTAGGGGCGGCCTGACCCATAAATCCGGCCCTGCCGAGAACCCTTCTAGAGGGTACAAACTAACATCAATTGGGGAAATACATGATCAAAATGTTGACATACGCTAGGTCAACATTGGCAAAAGGTTGACACATGTAATATGTTGACGTGGCAATGGTCGACATGAGTTTTTCACATAACTTTTTTATACTATCCAACTATAATTGAATGGTAAAGTCAACCTTTTCCTTTGTTGATCGTTTCCTACTGGTTGATACAAACATATTAATCATATATTGAAAAACATGTATCTCCAATCACAGCAGCAGCAAAAAGCCTGTGAGCAAATTTTATTCTAGCCATCATTCTGATGGTTGATGTATAAGAAGAGAACTACAAGTAAGTGAGAGCATGTGCTAATCTTTGTCACCATAAAGTCTGACATGTGCAGAAAGTACCGCAGGACTAATCATATAATAAAAAAAGATAGATGTATTTCTTTATTTTATATACTGACAAGCCTCGTACACCTGGGGCGACCTGGCCAACTAGCTAAGCGATGTGCTTCAGAAAGATCGCTCAGCACACATCGTGGTGCGCCCACAATGCACTCCGCGGTGCTGTGCGCGGAGCGATCATGCTGAGCGGGGCTTTGCCTACTTTTAATAGGTAATGCCCCGCAATCGAGGGGAAACCTTTCCCTGCGGGCAATAGCGGCGCTCGAGACCGCACATCGACATCGCTTTACAGGGCAAACACACGGAGCGATCCTATTCAATAAATGTACACTGAAAATTATTACAACCAGTTGTACACAAAGAATACAATAAATTCATCTATAATACTACATTAATAAAACATAAAAGTACTTGTATTGGGTCTAAATTGTTGACTATTTTCCTGTCTACCTTTTGTCAATATCAACCTAGTGCAAGTCAACCATTTCACGTGTTGACATTTTCCACATGTCAAAGTTGTAGTTTTTAGGCCTTAAGGAGAATATTCTACAAGAGGTTCCTGGATGAGAGGAAGCGTTGTATCCAGGTTAATGACTCACAGATGCTATCCGTGTCAGTGTATTTTAGCCAAGGTCCTGAAATGATTTATAAATAGAATTGCTATAAATGCTGATATAAATGTGATATAAATGCTGCCGACTGAGTTCACAGCACATATTTTTGAATGTGTGAGACAGGAACTCAATGATTAAATTGCTAGTTATCTATCTTAAAACACAGAGCTGAAGCACTGAATTCCCCAGGCTAAATCTACAGAGTGAGGAGACACAATGTGATATTAGCCTGAGGGTTGGTTCACTACTAATTTTTATAGTGAATGTCAAAGCAGACTCCCCAGAATTTATGAGAAATGTGGCTGTCACAGATATTATTCCATTTGATGGCAAGTTTTCTATCACAGCTTAACATAAAATACCTTTACCTACAACTAACTGAAAGAAGCCGTTCAGAACCCTCTAGAGCTCATGAGACACTCCCCTTACCAGTAATTCAGTGACACATGCGGCGTGTGTGTGGTTGGGTGTGTGTATGTGTGTGTGTGTGTAAGGGGGTTCCAGGGACATGCACAAGACTTGTCAGCCTCACCAGGGAGCCCTGGAGGTCCACATGATTTTTGGGAGAATGACAGCCATTCCCATAGAGTAGGCAAGTATGATTTAAAGCTATGCTACAAAGCTATGTGGCCGATTCAGACTGGATTGCATGGCCGCAAATTTGCTGTGGCCAGCTTTAACCCCTTCCCGACATTTGACGTACATTTACGTCATGGTCGGGAAGCACTTCCCGACACATGGCGTAAATGTACGTCATGGATTTAAACTGTCACCGCGTCTATAGACGCGGTGACAGTTTCAACATGTCTGCTGTCCCTGACAGCAGACATGTCCGTGCATGCCCCGGGGGGGCTGCGATGCCGCCCCCCCGTCGGCGATCGCTGTGATTGGCTGTTCAGTGTGAACAGCCATTCACAGCGTTTTCCTGTGTCACCGGCGAATAACGTTCGCCGGTGACACGGGATCAGAGGTGATTGGTGCTGTAAAGTACAGCACCAATCACCGCGGGGTGTAAGGGTGACACTGGTGTCACCCCACCTCACCCCGCCCGCCCCCAAAGGCCGTGATTGGTCCGTCGGACCGACGGACCAATCACAGCCAAGGAGGGAGATTTAAACTAACGGTGACTGCACTGCAGACGCCATTCCGGTCTGGAAAGCGTGCAGTGCGGTCACCGTACCCCCCTGCCGCCATACTGACCAGAAATACTTGCTGCAATACTTACCTGATCGCTGCTGATTGCTTCCTGGATCCTGTGCAATAATTGTGCCATACTGTGATATTGTGCTGCTGCACTGTATTAGTATTAGCTAGATAGATAGAGAGATAGATAGAGATAGATAGAGAGAGATAGAGAGAGATAGAGAGAGAGAGATAGAGAGAGATAGAGAGAGATAGAGAGAGATAGAGAGAGATAGAGAGAGAGATAGTGTCAGAGAGTGCTATATTTTGTGCTGCTGCAGTGTGATATAGTTATAGATAGAGAGAGAGAGATAGAGAGAGAGAGATAGAGAGAGAGGCCTACTGACAGAGTGCTATATTTTGTGCTGCTGCAGTGTGATAGTTATAGAGAGATAGAGAGAGATAGAGAGAGAGAGATAGAGAGAGATAGAGAGAGATAGTGACAGATTGTGCTATATATTTTTTATATAACTGACTGCTGCCCCCTCCTTTTGTGCTGATCAGTATAAATTAACTGATCAGTAACTTTTTGGGGGCGCAGGTTTTTTTTTATATATAGATATACCTGTGAGTGCTGCTGCTGCAGTGTCATAGAGTGTTAGATAGTGTTAGATAGTGAGAGATAGAGAGATAGAGAGAGATAGTGATAGAGAGTGCTAAATTTTGTGTCTGCTGTCCCCGCCTTTTGTGCTGATCACTATATCTGAGGTGATCAGCAACTTTTTTGGGGGTACAGAGGTTTTTTTTTTTTTTTATATATACCTGTCAGTTGCACCAAAGGTTGTGCACCTGCTGCACCTCACTGGTAATCAGTGTCGCATCACTGATCACCTTTTTTTTTTGTGTGTGTGCTGTGGGGTATTTTTTTAATTTTTTTTTTTACACACACTGTGATTTTGTGGGTGTCCTGTGGCCGCTGTGCGCTGATCAGTGACGTACATCACTGATCATCTCTTTCGGCACAGGGTTGATCTATTTTTTTTTTTTTTTTTGATCAAATTCCTGTTGCCTTTGAGCGCTGTTCAGTGACAGACGTTACTGACCAACATCTGTGCTCAATTTTTGGCGCAGGACCTTTTTTTTTTTAACCCCTTCCTTTTTTTTTTTTTTAACCCCTTCATTTTTTTTTTTTTTTATTGGTATAAAGTATTTTTTTTTTTTCTGCACCACATACACACTACACACTACATACCCCCCGGATTGAAATAAAGTTTGTGCCCCCCCCTACACTATACACGTGTTGAAACATTTCACTACCGGTAACACAAAAATAAAAATGGCATCCCAAATGTCCTCCCAAATGTCCTCCCAATCATCCAGGAGAATGTATTCAGTGGAGGAGGCATATGCCATGCTTGCTTCTGACTCTGACACAGCCAGTGATGCAAGCGGGGAATTTGAAGGATTTGCCTTAAGCTCCTCTTCCTCCTCTGCTGATGAGGGACCCCCTCAAAGACGCCCCCGTAGATCAGCTGAGATTCCCCCCCCAATAATTGATCTAGTATGGACCCCACCACCAGACAATTTTGAGCCCCAGGTTCCTGAGTTTTTGGCCATGCCAGGAATCCAATTTGATTCCACAGGTCTCAGAGAAATTGACTTTTTCAAATTATTTTTCTCTGATGATTTTATAAATTTAATGGTGGACCAAACTAATTTATATGCCCAGCAGTTTATTGCTCAAAACCCCACGTCATCATTTGCTAGGTGGACCCCTGTAGATGCAGTAGAGATGATGACGTTTTGGGGTCTGGTGTTTCATATGGGCATAGTAAAAAAGCCAGAAATTAGGCAATATTGGAGTACAGATGTTCTGTACAGTACTCCATTTTACCGTATGGCCATGCCCCGGACTCGATTTGAGACAATTCTTAAATTCATACATTACACCGATAATGCACAGTGCCCACCCAGAGATGATCCCACCTTTGACCGGCTATTCAAAGTCAGGCCGGTCATTGATCATTTCAGTGCCAAATTTGAAGAGGTGTACATCCCTGAAAAATTTATTTGTATCGACGAGTCCCTTATACATTTTAAAGGAAGGGTTAAATTCCGCCAGTACCTTCCCAGTAAGAGGGCAAGGTATGGCATAAAAATGTATAAACTGTGTGAAAGCACCTCAGGGTACACCCACAGGTTTAGGGTTTATGAAGGGAAGGATTCAAGAATTCAACCGCCAGAATGCCCCCCCTCCCTCGTAGGTGTTAGTGGGAAAATTGTCTGGGATTTAGTGCACCCCTTCCTGGATAAAGGTTATCACCTCTATGTGGATAACTTTTACACTAGCATCCCCCTGTTTAAGGCCCTTGGTTCAAGAGGTACAGCAGCTTGTGGTACTGTGCGCAAGAACCAAAGAGGCCTCCCAAAAACGCACATTGCCCAAGTAATGAGAAGGGGTGAAAGCAGGGGAATATGCACCGAAAATATGTTGTTGGTCAAATATAAGGACAAGAGGGATGTCCTTATACTGACAACAATTCACGGAGACAGTACCACCTCCGTCCCTGTACGAGGTACCAGTACCCACACCTCAAAACCTAATTGTATCCTGGATTACAATAGGTACATGGGCGGAGTGGATCTTTCAGATCAGGTACTGAAGCCGTACAGTGCCCTGCGGAAAACAAAAATCTGGTACAAGAAGGTGGCCGTGTATATCATCCAGATGGCACTGTATAACGCTTACGTGCTATTCCGTTCTACCGGCCAGAGGGGGACATTTATGCACTTTCAAGAGGAAGTCATAAAGGGCCTAATATTTGGGAACCAGCAGGCAGAGGGCCCCAGTACTTCTAGTACTGGCCCCCGTATTGTACCAGGGCAGCATTTTCCTGATGAAATCCCCTCCACTGGAAAAAAGGGCAGGACACAAAAAAGGTGCAAAGTTTGCTATAAAAAGGGAATAAGAAAGCAAACTATTTTCCAGTGTGACACTTGCCCCGACAAACCCGGCCTATGTATAAAGGAGTGTTTTAAATTATACCACACATCTATGGAATATTAGGTTCATAATTTCACCGTGCTTCGGGGGTCTTGCTAATGCCACATAGCACCCACCATTCATTCCACCAGAATCTGAGCCGCAAAATCCAAAAATCACTCCTTCCCTTCTGAGTCCTGCCATGCACCCAACTGGTATTTTTTGGTCACATGTGAGGCATTGCCGTACTCGGGAGATATTGGGGCACAGATTTTGGGGTGCTTTTTCTCCTTCATACCTTCTGAAAATGAAAAATTTTGAGCCAGAACTGCATTTTTGTGTAAAAAATGTAATTTTTCTTTTTCACTGCCCACTTGTATCAAAATTGGTGAAACCCCTGGGGGTTTTAAATGTACACTATACCCCTAGATGAATTCCCTGAGGGGTGTAGTTTTCAAAATGGGGTGACTTGTGGGGGGGTTCCACTGTATTGGTGCTTGGGGGGTCTTGCTAATGCGACATAGCACCCACCAAAATTCCACCAGAATTTGTGCTGCAAACTCCAAATATCACTCCTTCCCTTCTGAGTCCTGCCACTTTTTGGTCACACATGAGGCATTGCCGTACTCGGGAGAAATTGGGGCACAGATTTTGGGGTGCTTTGTCTCCTTCATTCCTTGTGAAAATGAAATATTTTGAGCCAGAACTGCATTTTTGTGTAAAAAAATGTAATTTTTCATTTTCACTGCCCACTTGTATCAAAATTGGTGAAACCCCTGGGGGTTTGAAATGTACACTATACCCCTAGATGAATTCCCTGAGGGGTGTAGTTTGCAAAATGGGGTGACTTGTGGGGGGGTTCCACTGTATTGGTGCAACATAGCACCCACCATTCATTCCACCAGAATCTGTGCTGCAAAATCCAAAAATCACTCCTTCCCTTCTGAGTCCTGCCATGCACCCAACTGGTATTTTTTGGTCACATGTGAGGCATTGCCGTACTCGGGAGAAATTGGGGCACAGATTTTGGGGTGCTTTTTCTCCTTCATACCTTCTGAAAATGAAAAATTTTGAGCCAGAACTGCATTTTTGTGTAAAAAATGTAATTTTTCTTTTTCACTGCCCACTTGTATCAAAATTGGTGAAACCCCTGGGGGTTTTAAATGTACACTATACCCCTAGATGAATTCCCTGAGGGGTGTAGTTTGCAAAATGGGGTCACTTGTGGGGGGGTTCTACTGTATTGGTGCTTGGGGGGTCTTGCTAATGCGACATAGCACCCACCAAAATTCCACCAGAATCTGAGCTGCAAAATCCAAAAATCACTCCTTCCCTTTTGAGTCCTGCCATGCACCCAACTGGTATTTTTTGGTCACATGTGAGGCATTGCCGTACTCGGGAGAAATTGGGGCACAGATTTTGGGGTGCTTTTTCTCCTTCATACCTTCTGAAAATGAAAAATTTTGAGCCAGAACTGCATTTTTGTGTAAAAAATGTAATTTTTCATGTTCACTGCCCACTTGTATCAAAATTGGTGAAACCCCTGGGGGTTTGAAATGTACACTATACCCCTAGATGAATTCCCTGAGGGGTGTAGTTTGCAAAATGGGGTGACTTGTGGGGGGGTTCCACTGTATTGGTGCTTGGGGGGTCTTGCTAATGCGACATAGCACCCACCAAAATTCCACCAGAATCTGAGCCACAAAATCCAAAAATCACTCCTTCCGTTCTGAGTCCTGCCATGCACCCAACTGGTATTTTTTGGTCACATGTGAGGCATTGCCGTACTCGGAAGAAATTGGGGCACATATTTTGGGGTGCTTTTTCTCCTTCATACCTTCTGAAAATGAAAAATTGTGAGCCAGAACTGCATTTTTGTGTAAAAAAATGTAATTTTTCATTTTCACTGCCCACTTGTATCAAAATTGGTGAAACCCCTGGGGGTTTGAAATGTACACTATACCCCTAGATGAATTCCCTGAGGGGTGTACTTTGCAAAATGGGGTGACTTGTGGGGGGGTTCCACTGTATTGGTGCTTGGGGGGTCTTGCTAATGCGACATAGCACCCACCAAAATTCCACCAGAATCTGAGCTGCAAAATCCAAAAATCACTCCTTCCCTTCTGAGTCCTGCCATGCACCCAACTGGTATTTTTTGGTCACATGTGAGGCATTGCCGTACTCGGGAGAAATTGGGGCACAGATTTTGGGGTGCTTTTTCTCCTTCATACCTTCTGAAAATGAAAAATTTTGAGCCAGAACTGCATTTTTGTGTAAAAAATGTAATTTTTCTTTTTCACTGCCCACTTGTATCAAAATTGGTGAAACCCCTGGGGGTTTTAAATGTACACTATACCCCTAGATGAATTCCCTGAGGGGTGTAGTTTTCAAAATGGGGTGACTTGTGGGGGGGTTCCACTGTATTGGTGCTTGGGGGGTCTTGCTAATGCGACATAGCACCCACCAAAATTCCACCAGAATCTGAGCCGCAAAATCCAAAAATCACTCCTTCCGTTCTGAGTCCTGCCATGCACCCAACTGGTATTTTTTGGTCACATGTGAGGCATTGCCGTACTCGGAAGAAATTGGGGCACATATTTTGGGGTGCTTTTTCTCCTTCATACCTTCTGAAAATGAAAAATTGTGAGCCAGAACTGCATTTTTGTGTAAAAAAATGTAATTTTTCATTTTCACTGCCCACTTGTATCAAAATTGGTGAAACCCCTGGGGGTTTGAAATGTACACTATACCCCTAGATGAATTCCCTGAGGGGTGTACTTTGCAAAATGGGGTGACTTGTGGGGAGGTTCCACTGTATTGGTGCAACATAGCACCCACCATTCATTCCACCAGAATCTGTGCTGCAAAATCCAAAAATCACTCCTTCCCTTCTGAGTCCTGCCATGCACCCAACTGGTATTTTTTGGTCACATGTGAGGCATTGCCGTACTCGGGAGAAATTGGGGCACAGATTTTGGGGTGCTTTTTCTCCTTCATACCTTCTGAAAATGAAAAATTTTGAGCCAGAACTGCATTTTTGTGTAAAAAATGTAATTTTTCTTTTTCACTGCCCACTTGTATCAAAATTGGTGAAACCCCTGGGGGTTTTAAATGTACACTATACCCCTAGATGAATTCCCTGAGGGGTGTAGTTTTCAAAATGGGGTGACTTGTGGGGGGGTTCCACTGTATTGGTGCTTGGGGGGTCTTGCTAATGCGACATAGCACCCACCAAAATTCCACCAGAATCTGAGCCGCAAAATCCAAAAATCACTCCTTCCGTTCTGAGTCCTGCCATGCACCCAACTGGTATTTTTTGGTCACATGTGAGGCATTGCCGTACTCGGAAGAAATTGGGGCACATATTTTGGGGTGCTTTTTCTCCTTCATACCTTCTGAAAATGAAAAATTGTGAGCCAGAACTGCATTTTTGTGTAAAAAAATGTAATTTTTCATTTTCACTGCCCACTTGTATCAAAATTGGTGAAACCCCTGGGGGTTTGAAATGTACACTATACCCCTAGATGAATTCCCTGAGGGGTGTACTTTGCAAAATGGGGTGACTTGTGGGGGGGTTCCACTGTATTGGTGCAACATAGCACCCACCATTCATTCCACCAGAATCTGTGCTGCAAAATCCAAAAATCACTCCTTCCCTTCTGAGTCCTGCCATGCACCCAACTGGTATTTTTTGGTCACATGTGAGGCATTGCCGTACTCGGGAGAAATTGGGGCACAGATTTTGGGGTGCTTTTTCTCCTTCATACCTTCTGAAAATGAAAAATTTTGAGCCAGAACTGCATTTTTGTGTAAAAAAATGTAATTTTTCATTTTCACTGCCCACTTGTATCAAAATTGGTGAAACCCCTGGGGGTTTGAAATGTACACTATACCCCTAGATGAATTCCCTGAGGGGTGTAGTTTGCAAAATGGGGTGACTTGTGGGGGGGTTCCACTGTATTGGTGCTTGGGGGGTCTTGCTAATGCGACATAGCACCCACCAAAATTCCACCAGAATCTGAGCTGCAAAATCCAAAAATCACTCCTTCCCTTTTGAGTCCTGCCATGCACCCAACTGGTATTTTTTGGTCACATGTGAGGCATTGCTGTACTCGGGAGAAATTGGGGCACAGATTTTGGGGTGCTTTGTCTCCTTCATACCTTCTGAAAATGACAAATTTGGAGCCAGAACTGCATTTTTGTGTAAAAAAAATAATTTTTCATTTTCACTGCCCAGTTGTACCACAATTGGTGAAACCCCTGCGGGTTTGAAATGTACACTATACCCCTAGCTGAATTCCCTGAGGGGTGTAGTTTGCAAAATGGGGTCACTTGTGGGGGGGTTCCTAACTTTTAGCATGTTATGGTGCCTAGAAACCTACATGGTGCCTAAAAAATAATCTCATAAAAAGGAGGCTCCAAAATCAAGTAGGTGCTCCTTCTATTATGAAGCCTGTGGTTTGGTCACCGTGCACACTAGGGCCACATATAGGATATTTATGAAAACAAAAGAATTGGGGGAATCAATTTTTAGTCACATTTCTCTAGTAAAATGTACTGTGTTCCTTAGAAAAATGTATTAAAATTGCAAATCTGCAAAAAAAAAGAAATTTTGAAATTTCACCTACACTTTGTTTTAATTCCTGTGAAACACCTAAAGGGTTAACAAACTTCCAAAATGCTGTTTTGAATACTGTGAGGGGTGCAGTTTTTGAAATGGCATCATTTATGGGGGTGTCTCACATACAAGTCCCTCAAAGTCACATCAGAACTGAACTGGTCCCTAAAAAAATCAGTGTTTGAAATTTTCTTGAAAATTTGAGAATTTGCTATTCATATTGTAAGCCTCCTAGTGTCCCAAAAAATTAAAAGGAAGTTGAAATAATGATGTCAACATAAAGTAGACATATGGTCTATGTTAGTTATTCACTATTTTGAGTGGTAAGATTATTTGTCTCACAAGCAGAAAATTTAACATTTTGCAAATCGCTAAATTTTCCATTTTTTCACGATATTTTGGTATTTTTCACAAAAAAACACAGACTGTATCGACGAAAATTTACCACTAACTTGAAGTACAATGTGTCACGAAAAAACAATCTCAAAATCACTGGGATAAGTAAAAGCAAAAAAAAGTTATCCCCACTTAAGTGAGACATGTCAGAATTGAAAAAAAGGGCTCTGTCAGGAAGGCAAAAACAGGCTCTGTCAGGAAGGGGTTAAATTAAGCCGCCGTCTTGCTAGAATGAAATCCCACCTTGCAGATTAATGTGCTCGCTGTGCAAATGGATGTGTATGGCTACAAACCTATTCGCAGCTGAGCGTATATGTCCAAATCCCATCATAACAGGCTCGCCAGTGAACGATTTTTACACCGGGCACAAGTCATTGCAGGCTCATACCCATTTCAGACATACAGATGGAGCCACCATCATTTGTAGCACCAGCAAATGACGGTACAAAATCCCGGGTCAACGCACGTTCATGTGCAAAAACCCTGGATTCTAGAGCATGTCTGAAAGGGGTATCCGAGTAGCAAGAGATGTCACACACCCTACCTTATATCACTCAGGCACAGCTGCGTTTTTCTTAGCACTCCCAATAAATGGCCGGTTTCCACCCACAGGCCCCTATTATCTGTTAATCCCCTTGGAGACGGCTTGCAAATAGAAAAAGCCTCGCGCATGCGTACTACGAATCGTACGCATGCGCATTGTTTTAATAATCGGTCACCGTGTGACTCTGTAATCTGGTGTTCAGAACAGGAGTAATTCCTTTGTCTGCCTTGGTTTCTTTCTCATACTTTGCTTTGCATACGTGCTTTGTCAAGGACACTGATGTGTGAAACGCGTTGGCTGAACCAGGAAGCCCCCCAGACGGAGACAGAGACCTAGAGCAAGCCGCCCGCCAGGCAGAAGCCGGCAGGTGACGTCACTTGCAAACTCCGGAACTCCGGCAGAACTGTACTCAGCCTGCGTCTTGCGGCAGTACAGAATTTAGTGCAGGGTAAGCCAGCCTCATACTCTCTCCTATTACTGGACTGCTTCTATAAACTCCAAGAAGGAGTGTAAACATTTTATTTGGTCACGTTTATTTTTTATTTATATTTATTTTTATTATTATTTTATTTTTATTTTTATTTATATTTTTTTATTTTTTTATTTTTTATTTATTAGGTACTCTTTACCTAGAAGGGCGCCCGTCGCGGGCATCGCGGGTACATTTATGTATGGCCGAGACGCGACCGACGCGATGCCCGCGATTTCCCATTGAAACCAATGTTAAACATGAAAATCGTGTCGGTCGCGTCGCGGCCGGCCATAAATGTACCCGCGATGCCCGCGACGCGATGCTCCCGATTTCCCATAGGAATCAATGTTAAAAGGCGCGATGGACCCGATTTTACTGTTAAATGCCTCAATCCACCCGATTTGGCCATAGGAATCAATGTTAAATGGGCCACAGAGCCCATTAACCCTTAAATGTCCCCCCAAATTTTTAACGCCACCCCACGATCCACGCCAACCCGAAGCGTGGCGAGCGCAGCGAGCCCGCGAGGGGCGGCGGTACGCGTCCTCCGACCTTTTCATGCCCTACTATCCACTAGGGCGTGGTGTGAGAATATAATAGTGTGGCGAGCGCAGCGAGCCACCGAGCCCGAAGCGTGGCGAGCGCAGCGAGCCCCGCGAGGGGACGCGGATACCTTCACAGTTATGCGCGTCCCCTCGCGGGCTTCACAGGTGTCCGTGGCGAGGCGGACACCTGTGAAGCCCGCGAGGGGACGCGTCTACCTGTGAAGGTATCCGCGTCCCCTCGCGGGGCTCGCTGCGCTCGCCACGCTTCGGGCTCGGTGGCTCGCTGCGCTCGCCACACTATTATATTCTCACACCACGCCCTAGTGGATAGTAGGGCATGAAAAGGTCGGAGGACGCGTACCGCCGCCCCTCGCGGGCTCGCTGCGCTCGCCACGCTTCGGGTTGGCGTGGATCGTGGGGTGGCGTTAAAAATTTGGGGGGACATTTAAGGGTTAATTTGGCCTTTTTGGCCCCAAATCGGGTCCATTGAGGCATTTAACAGTAAAATCGCGGTCAATCTGCCGTTTTAACATTGTTCCCTATGGGAAAATCGCGGTGATCGCGGTCATCGCGGGCATCGCGGTCATCCCGATTTACCCGCGATGCCCGCGATGACCGCGATTTTTACCCACGACGACCGCGATTTCAATCGCTGGCGCCGTTCTAGGTAAAGAGTACCATTTATTATTTTTCATTCTGATACATTTATTTTAGTTTGTTTGTATTGTTTTTAAAATATATTGTTATTTATAATTATTTTTATTTTATTTTGTATTTTAATTTTTCTGGCTTTACCTTTATTTCTACCTATTCTTCTTACTGCTCCTATCAGTATACCTTGTATTCCTACTACGGTACCCGCCCACCCTCATCCCTCCAGCGCTTGAAAAAAAACTATTATTTTTCTATGCCTCCTGTGCCATTGAACATACTGTACAACTAAGTATTAGTAAATATAATGTGGGTACATAGAGTTTTCTTGTCATCACCTGATCAGCTACTAAGCAGTAAATACAGTGTGGTAGCAGTTCAGTCTTCTCACTTGTTAAACATTAAGTGATAATACACTCTTTCTATCATCATCATTTTCCTGTAGTTCATTGTATTAAATATCCCAGTTGTGCCGTGCGTAATGACAGCAGCAGCAGTATTTAGTTACCTGACCTGACATTACCTTGTGCTGCTCACAGCTTTGTGGCTCTGCTCCATCCTCTAGACCTTGCAAATGATCTCTAAGAGAAAACGGTAAGATTAGCATAATAATTATTTGTCATTGTTTGTTAACAAGTGAAATGTCTGAGTTTCTGGACAATAGCCCTTATTCTGGTCCGTTTGCACGGACCGTACGTTCGCTCAGGGACCGATGTTCAGTATATGCACATTTCTGTGCATGTGAATATGCCGCGTGCCTGCGGACACGGCGAACATATTGTTTGCCTGGTGCACACACCCAAGACAGCAGGCTGGGGGGGGCATGGAGCAGCGGCGAATAGTCGCACACATGGGAACACCCAGCGTTTCATGGGCATTCCCATGGATATTTCCTCTTGAGTTTACACGCATATCTATGTGACCTGAGAGTCACTTTAGATATGTGTGCACTCACCACATCATTCGATGGTCAGCAAACCATCGAATGATGTGGGAGTTTCCCCATGTCCCGGGAATGGATATTTATGTTAAACATCCATTCGCAGTCAGGGCATATGTACTCGGTGTGCGGGGAGGGGGGGTTCCGACATTCGCAGGGCGGCGTCTGGTAGACTAGCAAGGCGCTGCGCATTCGCAGCCTTGCGAATCAACCAGAATAATCACTAATATGTATAGTACACAGAGATGCCGCTAGGCTTTCTGTCACCCAGGGCAACGACTCGGTTTGACACCACCCTCTCATTTTCAGATCAGCACCTGCTGTATTTATTCTGTAGTTGCAGATTATATCTACTTTTCAATGGAGCATGCAGGCTTATCTGTCTCAATGGCAACCCCCCCCCCCCCCAATATTTAATTAATTGAACAAAATACAAAGTCACAAGTCCACAGTCTGCTCATCATTACTGAGGGAATATTGGTTATCTGAATAAAGATTTAGGGGGAAATTTACTAAAATGGAAGTTATATTCCACATGGGATGTTTCTATGGGTAACCAATCAGAATCTACGTCTTATTTATTTAGCACAAAGCTGCTGGAGGAGCAGCAGCAGCAGGAAAGCTCCCACCAGAGGAGAGCAGGAAAAAGAAAGCAGCTGCCAAGCCCGCCCAAGTACTATTCATCCTCCTAGCAAGGAGCAGCAGGTGAGCCGTATCCCCGCTCCCCCCTGGAGCCCACCCGCGGATCAGTGCTAATCTGCGGGTGGCACCCACTGCCTGCTCCCCCCCGCTGATCATCAGCGGCAATGTGCGGGGTAGCGACACCCCCCCTGGAGCCCCCCAGTGCTGGTCAGCGAGCTTGCGGTAATCCACGGCTGGCTCCCGTTGCCCCACCAAGCGGGTCAGCGGTAATACGCCCCCCCCCCCCTGCTGGTCAACCGCAGTGTCACCCAGCACCAAACCCCCTCCCCCTCTTGTGGAGCGACACGGCGGCAGTGGCCGCATCACCTCACCCCCCCCCCCGTGAAGCGTGAGTGCCGGGGCGTCCTCCCGCCTGGGGCACTTAGGTGCCTTGAACCAGCCCTGGATCTGGGGATATGGTTTCTGGAGTCATGACAGCTACATTTCCCGCAAGGCTGAACCATCATAGAAGACCTGCAAACTTCTATTCCCAGACGGCCCATTAGTAGTGCCAGGAATACAATTTCCTATTTTATTTTGTGCCATTAGAAAATAAAATCGCTCCATCTACTTAGAAATTTGCTGTGTTCATTAGCAGCTTGGCAAAATGCGTTGCACAGTCGGATTCTGGAACAGGACCAGACTAACACAAAGGACCAGATGCACTAAGCTTCAAAAGTGATAAAATGATATAACCATCAAATCAACACCTGTCTGACATTTCTCAATCATAGTCTGTGACATGACAGGTAGGAGCTGATTGGCTGGTTGTTTATCACTCTCCATTTTTTCACTTTTGAAACTTAGTGAATCTGGCTGTTTCCGCAGGAATAATGAAATAGCACAGTAGTCAGTAATGCCACAGGAAAATGTGATTAATGACACAATAGTCTACTGTGGTATGTTATCGGCGGAAAGCTAAACCGAGAACCAGGGCCGGATTTGCCACTAGGCCCGTGAGGCACGGGCCTAGGGGCGGCAGCCAGCAGGGACTTTTTTACCGGTAACGAGCTGTGCAGCTGCACGGCTCATCCCAGAGCAGCATCCCGCCGGTCTACAGCACCTCAGCGGGCTGTGGTGCTGCTTGCACACAGACCAAGAGCTGCGCTGGATCCGGGGCTACTGCGGACCGGAGAGGAGCTGGTGATCTGGGAGGCTCTGGCAGCAGCCTGACTAACATGTCCAGGGAGCGGAAGCTGGACAGGTGAGAGCGAGCGGCATCATATGTGGCTCAACAGCTGCTGTAGCTTGTGAGCCCGCAACCCTCCTCCTGCATGCACAGACACACTCCCGCTGTCATCCGCCATCCATCCCAACAGCACTCGCTGGGGTCAGTGCTGCCGGGGTCTCTGGGCTCCAAGAGTGTCTGCCTGTACACGCACTATGGGCTGCAGCCCCCTCCCTCAGTCCTGTCAGGCTGAGCGACCCCGCTCCTTGCTCCCGCCAACGCCAACACTGCTATTGCCCACCAGTGACTGCTGCTGCGGAGCATGGTGACCGGGCTGCCAGTGTTACAGTTGGTGCTCACCACCACAGCTATTGCCGCTGCTTCTGCCGCCCGGGTGTCTCAGTCCTCCCCCTGCCCGCTTGTCTGTGACTGCGGAGGAGGAGGAGCATGGTGTCCTGGCTGCCGGTGCCTGAAGAAGTGCAAGAGGTAACTCCGGGGATCAGCCTCTTGATCTCCCTCCACTCTGACCTATTTTAAAAATGCCAAAAGGGACCTCCCTCCAGGTCCAGGGGGTGGCCAAAAATGATGTGCCTAGGGGCGGCCTGACCCATAAATCCGGCCCTGCCGAGAACCCTTCTAGAGGGTACAAACTAACATCAATTGGTTAAATACATGATCAAAATGTTGACATACGCTAGGTCAACCTTGGCAAAAGGTTGACACATGTAATATGTTGACGTGGCAATGGTCGACATGAGTTTTTCACATAACTTTTTTATACTTTACTATCCAACTATAATTGAATGGTAAAGTCAACCTTTTCCTTTGTTGATCGTTTCCTACTGGTTGATACAAACATATTAATCATATATTGAAAAACATGTATCTCCAATCACAGCAGCAGAAAAAAGCCTGTGAGCAAATTTTATTCTAGCCATCATTCTGATGGTTGATGTATAAGAAGAGAACTACAAGTAAGTGAGAGCATGTGCTAATCTTTGTCACCATGAAGTCTGACATGTGCAGAAAGTACCGCAGGACTAATCATATAATAAAAAAAGATAGATGTATTTCTTTATTTTATATACTGACAAGCCTCGTACACCTGGGGCGACCTGGCCAACTAGCTAAGCGATGTGCTTCAGAAAGATCGCTCAGCACACATCGTGGTGCGCCCACAATGCACTCCGCGGTGCTGTGCGCGGAGCGATCATGCTGAGCGGGGCTTTGCCTACTTTTAATAGGTAATGCCCCGCAATCGAGGGGAAACCTTTCCCTGCGGGCAATAGCGGCGCTCGAGACCGCACATCGACATCGCTTTACAGGGCAAACACACGGAGCGATCCTATTCAATAAATGTACACTGAAAATTATTACAACCAGTTGTACACAAAGAATACAATAAATTCATCTATAATACTACATTAATAAAACATAAAAGTACTTGTATTGGGTCTAAATTGTTGACTATTTTCCTGTCTACCTTTTGTCAATATCAACCTAGTGCAAGTCAACCATTTCACGTGTTGACATTTTCCACATGTCAAAGTTGTAGTTTTTAGGCCTTAAGGAGAATATTCTACAAGAGGTTCCTGGATGAGAGGAAGCGTTGTATCCAGGTTAATGACTCACAGATGCTATCCGTGTCAGTGTATTTTAGCCAAGGTCCTGAAATGATTTATAAATAGAATTGCTATAAATGCTGATATAAATGTGATATAAATGCTGCCGACTGAGTTCACAGCACATATTTTTGAATGTGTGAGACAGGAACTCAATGATTAAATTGCTAGTTATCTATCTTAAAACACAGAGCTGAAGCACTGAATTCCCCAGGCTAAATCTACAGAGTGAGGAGACACAATGTGATATTAGCCTGAGGGTTGGTTCACTACTAATTTTTATAGTGAATGTCAAAGCAGACTCCCCAGAATTTATGAGAAATGTGGCTGTCACAGATATTATTCCATTTGATGGCAAGTTTTCTATCACAGCTTAACATAAAATACCTTTACCTACAACTAACTGAAAGAAGCCGTTCAGAACCCTCTAGAGCTCATGAGACACTCCCCTTACCAGTAATTCAGTGACACATGCGGCGTGTGTGTGGTTGGGTGTGTGTATGTGTGTGTGTGTGTAAGGGGGTTCCAGGGACATGCACAAGACTTGTCAGCCTCACCAGGGAGCCCTGGAGGTCCACATGATTTTTGGGAGAATGACAGCCATTCCCATAGAGTAGGCAAGTATGATTTAAAGCTATGCTACAAAGCTATGTGGCCGATTCAGACTGGATTGCATGGCCGCGAATTTGCTGTGGCCAGCTTTAAATTAAGCCGCCGTCTTGCTAGAATGAAATCCCACCTTGCAGATTAATGTGCTCGCTGTGCAAATGGATGTGTATGGCTACAAACCTATTCGCAGCTGAGCGTATATGTCCAAATCCCATCATAACAGGCTCGCCAGTGAACGATTTTTACACCGGGCACAAGTCATTGCAGGCTCATACCCATTTCAGACATACAGATGGAGCCACCATCATTTGTAGCACCAGCAAATGACGGTACAAAATCCCGGGTCAACGCACGTTCATGTGCAAAAACCCTGGATTCTAGAGCATGTCTGAAAGGGGTATCCGAGTAGCAAGAGATGTCACACACCCTACCTTATATCACTCAGGCACAGCTGCGTTTTTCTTAGCACTCCCAATAAATGGCCGGTTTCCACCCACAGGCCCCTATTATCTGTTAATCCCCTTGGAGACGGCTTGCAAATAGAAAAAGCCTCGCGCATGCGTACTACGAATCGTACGCATGCGCATTGTTTTAATAATCGGTCACCGTGTGACTCTGTAATCTGGTGTTCAGAACAGGAGTAATTCCTTTGTCTGCCTTGGTTTCTTTCTCATACTTTGCTTTGCATACGTGCTTTGTCAAGGACACTGATGTGTGAAACGCGTTGGATGAACCAGGAAGCCCCCCAGACGGAGACAGAGACCTAGAGCAAGCCGCCCGCCAGGCAGAAGCCGGCAGGTGACGTCACTTGCAAACTCCGGAACTCCGGCAGAACTGTACTCAGCCTGCGTCTTGCGGCAGTACAGAATTTAGTGCAGGGTAAGCCAGCCTCATACTCTCTCCTATTACTGGACTGCTTCTATAAACTCCAAGAAGGAGTGTAAACATTTTATTTGGTCACGTTTATTTTTTATTTATATTTATTTTTATTATTATTTTATTTTTATTTTTATTTTTATTTATATTTTTTTATTTTTTTATTTTTTATTTATTAGGTACTCTTTACCTAGAAGGGCGCCCGTCGCGGGCATCGCGGGTACATTTATGTATGGCCGCGACGCGACCGACGCGATGCCCGCGATTTCCCATTGAAACCAATGTTAAACATGAAAATCGTGTCGGTCGCGTCGCGGCCGGCCATAAATGTACCCGCGATGCCCGCGACGCGATGCTCCCGATTTCCCATAGGAATCAATGTTAAAAGGCGCGATGGACCCGATTTTACTGTTAAATGCCTCAATCCACCCGATTTGGCCATAGGAATCAATGTTAAATGGGCCACAGAGCCCATTAACCCTTAAATGTCCCCCCAAATTTTTAACGCCACCCCACGATCCACGCCAACCCGAAGCGTGGCGAGCGCAGCGAGCCCGCGAGGGGCGGCGGTACGCGTCCTCCGACCTTTTCATGCCCTACTATCCACTAGGGCGTGGTGTGAGAATATAATAGTGTGGCGAGCGCAGCGAGCCACCGAGCCCGAAGCGTGGCGAGCGCAGCGAGCCCCGCGAGGGGACGCGGATACCTTCACAGTTATGCGCGTCCCCTCGCGGGCTTCACAGGTGTCCGTGGCGAGGCGGACACCTGTGAAGCCCGCGAGGGGACGCGTCTACCTGTGAAGGTATCCGCGTCCCCTCGCGGGGCTCGCTGCGCTCGCCACGCTTCGGGCTCGGTGGCTCGCTGCGCTCGCCACACTATTATATTCTCACACCACGCCCTAGTGGATAGTAGGGCATGAAAAGGTCGGAGGACGCGTACCGCCGCCCCTCGCGGGCTCGCTGCGCTCGCCACGCTTCGGGTTGGCGTGGATCGTGGGGTGGCGTTAAAAATTTGGGGGGACATTTAAGGGTTAATTTGGCCTTTTTGGCCCCAAATCGGGTCCATTGAGGCATTTAACAGTAAAATCGCGGTCAATCTGCCGTTTTAACATTGTTCCCTATGGGAAAATCGCGGTGATCGCGGTCATCGCGGGCATCGCGGTCATCCCGATTTACCCGCGATGCCCGCGATGACCGCGATGACCGCGATTTTTACCCACGACGACCGCGATTTCAATCGCTGGCGCCGTTCTAGGTAAAGAGTACCATTTATTATTTTTCATTCTGATACATTTATTTTAGTTTGTTTGTATTGTTTTTAAAATATATTGTTATTTATAATTATTTTTATTTTATTTTGTATTTTAATTTTTCTGGCTTTACCTTTATTTCTACCTATTCTTCTTACTGCTCCTATCAGTATACCTTGTATTCCTACTACGGTACCCGCCCACCCTCATCCCTCCAGCGCTTGAAAAAAAACTATTATTTTTCTATGCCTCCTGTGCCATTGAACATACTGTACAACTAAGTATTTTGGACCTGACATGCCAGTGGTGGGTGGTAGGCAGGCTCCAGGACCAGGTGTCTGCACACAGCTGGGAACTTCATGTGCTTCTTTCAGCACTCAGCTCACTCAGATTGTGGCAGACTTTATAATCAATCTAAAGCCTCACTGTAATGTGCTTTACTGTAATGATTTTAGATTGATTATAAAGTCTGCCACAGTCTATATAAATCAAGCATGGTTGAGGCAGAGGAGACTGCGATCTTTATGAAGCTGGCCCTGCTGGCTGTCACAGACAGACATAGGCTGGGGCAACCCGGCAGTGACAGCGCACCATATCTGAGCAAGGGAGCAGCTCTTGCTGAGCAGCTAGAGCTGGTTCTGGCTGCAGCCCCCGGCAGTCTCCTGTCCTGACACTGCGCCCATGTGATGCTGGCTCCCCCTCGCCACTGCTAGGGCTGCAGAGCCCTAGTTATGCCACTGAAAGTTAGTCATCATGTTGAATTGATTAGAAAGCTTTAATATATAGTACATGCTAAGTACACAATAAGATTTTAGTCGGAGTTATACAAAGTTATTCCTATCAGTGCACATTATTTTTCATCTTGATAATAATATGGTCTTATCTGTAACAACTTGAAAATTGAGGTCTATTGTTTGATTTATGAAAACAAGATCATCATCTTCTAATATCCTTTCAGCAACAACATTTCTTTAAAAAAACAAAAACAGATATACCAATGTTTAAATCAAAATAACACATGTATTTTCTCATCCAGGTGTTACCTTATAAACCTGGGTACACACCTAAAGGTTTATCTGTACAAAATGTCTGGTGGGAACAAAAATCTGCTAATTTACAGTATGGAAGCATATAACAAATGTTGGGGAACAGACTAAAATGATTGTTTAGATAAATGTGTTCAATTAAACGGATTTAACCAATTTGTCCAAATGGCCATTATTTGGGATGTAAGGGTCCCACCGGATGAGGTAATCATGCTGTGGTACCAAATTTGTACAAGGAACCATGTTAGATTGTACAGTTCATTATGATTGTTTTGCCTAGTGAGCAGGTAAATGCAGGTAAATGCCACCTCGCCGAATGCACGCCCATCCCACCGTCCGAAATTGCATGCTCTACGCTGCGAGTGGGTGTGTACGCCTACACATCCACTCACATGTGCCCACACTCACCATCAAGTGATTTTTCCTGTGTTCACTCTAGAAAGTAAGCCAGGACTTAAGGTGGCCATACATCAGAAAGATATTGTACCCAATCATACAATCTCAATTGATTGTAAGATGGATTGTATGCAGACACATCTTGTGCACATCTTGTGTACACAATCATACAATCGATCAGCAGATGGATTGTATGACTGATTGTATGATGGATTGTATGCAGATTGTGTGCACATCTTGTGTACATAATCATGCAGCAGATGGATTGTATGACTGATTGTACAGTATGATGGATTGTGAGTAGATTGTGTGTCCAAAAACCACCAAGGACTGCCTGGGATTTCAAGGGAAATTGTACACAATCATGAGCGCAATCGATCTTAAGATCGATCTTTCTGATGTATGGCCAGCTTTACAGTTTAGATGAACTCTGATGGCTGATTTGAAGGTGGCGCTGACGTCATGTGACATCAGCCGCCCGCCCCGAGTAGACAGGAGCATGTGTTCTGACAGGCCCGCCCAGCGTTTCTATATGCGCTCCCACCATTTTTGTAGGCACGCCCATGAAACGCCTGGTGCCCTCCCTGGAACGCCTCCAGCCTCTCAATCAGGCAGCGAGTGCCCCAGCAAATAAAAAATTCCCCGAAGGCGCACGCTGTGGGAGTTTCCAAATGCGCATGCGCAGACCCCCACCATTGGGGACTGGGACAAATTTGGCCTTTACACTCTATTATTCACTCCATCTCTCTCCTTTATTCTCCCCTACTGTACTTTCTCTATCCCCTCCTCAATATTTTCTCCCCACCATTTTCTCCAAAATTGGATACATCTTCCTCCTATTGTCTGGAACAAGTGGACTCATAACTTTCTATACCATGTGTCCTCTATAAATGCAGTCTACACTTAGTAATGACACCCTAGGAGGCTAGGGATTCGGCTCAGGACTCCTTGGGCTAGTTGTGATAGCTGGGGCTTTGGGAGAGTGTAAAGCAGGATAGCACATTGCATGACACAGGAATGCAGGATAGCACACTGGAACCTGGAGCCAAAGTACTGGAACACTCAGAAGAAACATTGCACTGATATTCCTTTAATTAGATCAGGGGTTCCCGATCTTTTTCAAATCACGGCACCCTAGAGTATCTGAATTTTTCCACGGCACCCCTAAACCCCAAAAATATATATAAAATTAAGTAGATTGAGTTTAAATGTGCTTATATGTGCAGTTATGTGGTAAAGGGCAGGATTTACTTCTGATTGTACACATATTTTATGATTGGCAGCCACCAGCACTGGTTTGTCCATAAATAATTGATCATAAATAATTTGTCCTCGACCACCAACCCTGCAAGTGTCCCGAGGCACCCCAGGGAGCCACGGCACACAGTTTGGGAACCACTGGATTAGATGCAAACCTCTACATTTTATTTTAGAATGGAATAAAATACACTTTTTAAAATTGATTTTTATGTTGATATGGTGTTCAATGTAAGCAATGTATTTCAATCCGTCAGAGAAAGACAATAAAATGACAGATTTATTAGCCAGGGTTAATTACCATGGACTTTTTGATCTTCCAGGGCTATTCAGTTAGAGCCTGTTGCACCAAGCACTAATGACGGTACACACGGTTCGATGTGGACTATTTTTCTATTTGATCTTGCTTATATAACCAAAATGTAATCAAAATTGAATTGAAATGTAACATAAATTGAATGCATTCAATTTAGATTTGATCCCGGTACACAGCCCCGCTGCATCAAAATCAAATATAAAAATAGACTGCAGGCAAGACTATATAGTACAGATCTGTACTATATAATCCAAATCGAATGCATTTGCCTTGCTGTGCGATTCGATCCTGATTTGATTGGGATCGATCTGGGATGGAATAGCAATGCAATTGCGCAGTGTGTACAGCCTTTAACAGATTTTTATTGAAGTCTGAGGGAGGTAGAAATCTGAGTTAAATGCCCTGATACTGGGTTTCCTGGGAATAGGTTAACCCATAGATTTGTGAATTTAGCCAAGATTCTATTGGTTGCCCAGCAAGTAATTTATACTGTATTGCAAAGGAAAGGGCTACAATTGAATAGCCCCGGGCGTTAAAGCCTTACAATACCACTCTTTTCCTATCACGGTTAATTGAATCCAGACCAAATTTTTTATTTTTCTGTAGTGTACTATCTACAAGAAAATCTGAACGGTAATTAATACCTAATCATCTAGACTGCATTTTAATGTTCCTCAATGTAAGACATATAACTGATAAAACTTGTAATATAAGAGACGGATGCTACAACACAATGCAGTTAGTGCAAGCGACTGACTACATGCTGTGAAAAACCAAGGATTTTCAAGAGACAGATTGCAGGTACTTTCACATGCAGACTACGAAAGGAGATGATTTATCAAATACACTCCAGAGAAAAAGTACTCTGTGTCCCAATTCTCTGCTTTTCATAGATGGATATTTCAGTTGATAGATTGTGTCTGCTATTTAAGCGTCAGAGACTGACTATGGAATTGTTAAAATTAGATTTATAATCTGTAGCGTAACCACGTTAGAAGACTAAATTGAATTATATTGTCAACAATCCAGCAAAATACATAATTTTTTTGTAAACTTAGACTGGTAATCTATATTAAATGCACCAATAACAGAACTTGTTCTGTATAATTTACCGACTATTCACTTGAAACGACAAGAATAAAGATATATAGTAAGAGCATAATCTAAAAAAGTATATTCTTCAATGTGTCTCATTTATAATGATAAATAAGTAGTATTATTCACATAGTAGCATTTAGTAACATAATTCATATTAGACTGTTTGAATCTCAGTAGGAAAACAAGTGACGAAGGTCATGACAAGGAAGAAGCTGAAGTTCTGAAGAGTATCCACAATGGCAGATGGGTGTATAGTACAACATGGGCCCATGAGTGCATTTTTATTCATGCTCTTATACTTTTAACAGATGTATTTACTGTATGAATAAATAAATGGACCCAGCATCTGTCGGGTCACCCCAGCCAGTCCGCTCAGAGGTGTAACTCTGGGAGGCAATGGAGTCATCTGCCGCCGGGCTCCTGCTCCCAAGGGGGCACCTCTCTTCCACTGCGAGTTCAAATCAGTTAATTGAATGCCATCATTATCACTTCTGTGGCTGACTCTCCCACCTAGCAGGACCATAGGTGTCACACTCTCTTTATTTTAATCATAAAATACATACATGCATGCATATATTTATATAAGGTGGTTTGGGGAGGCACCAATATTTATCTTGCGTCCGGGCAACTGTTACGAACTTACACCACTGACTCCGCTTTATCTTCCCCACCAGGGCCGGAATAAGGCCTTCAGGGCAACAATGTTGTGCAGACTCCCACCAATAGAATGGATCTCCTATTCACACACCGGCTGCCACTATACCCCTTACGGTCAGTGTTGCACTGTAGTACAAGTCTGCAATGTTCTCAGCAGCATACATGATGTGATGTCTTGCAACACTGCTTGGGGCTAGCCAGGAGGTAATGTTTGCGGCTAACCAGGAGGTAATGTTTGTGTGGAGTCCCCCAATATGTGTGTCCATAGATGACTGCCACGTTCACCCATTCCTGTCCACTCCATTCCCACCACTTCCCTTTCATTCTAGTTACCCTTATCCAAACTCCCAGTCCTTTTATATTCAAACACCCTTTCCTTCTACCTTGTGCCCTTGGTGCCCTGACTTTAACCCTTTGAGTGCCAACGTTGCTGTGAGCGATCCTTAAAATATCTGCTAAAAATGCCAGCATCGCTCACAGCGACTAATCTCTTAGTATAAATTAATACAAATACAGCCAAGTCAGTTAATTGAAGTTTAGTTAAATATTGCACCCACACACAAAAAACAGTCGCTGTGAGTGATGCTGGCATTTTTAGCAGATATTTTGAGGATCTCACAGCAACATTGGCACTCAAAGGGTTAAAGATACACTTGCATAATAACTGTTGGTTGACTGAAGACATAAACACTGTTCATTGTGATTACTTATAATGCACTAGAATGCCACCAAGGAAAGACATTTTTATTGAACATTAGTTCATGACATTATAACTGTTCACATTTTGGGGGGCATATTCAATACCCTGCTGGTAATTACTGTGCTATTCCAATCCAATTAGTGGGGAATCACCCATGTGTGAATCCCTGAGGGTTTACTGTTCCATGCAGCTTCAGGAGCTACTAGAAAATCCCCATTAGAAAATGGCACAATCAGGGGGTTCACGATGGTGAACCACCATTGATTCCCAGTTTACACATAATCATTGAACCTCCTTGTGTTAATCCTCAATTTTTTGTGCAGAGAAAAGGCCAACTAAATATGCCCATTCTTTAATATTTGACTTACCATTCTTTAACTGCCTCCAGATTATCATTTTACTCAAAAAAGAAAAATGGAACAATTTTTTGCGTAAGATATTGAAGCTACAGTATTGAAATGGTAAAAGTGGCCCCAGGATGTTATGGAGTAAAGGTTTAAAACCAATCCCCAATGTTTTATATCATAAAAATGTAATTCACATTATTTTCTGGCCACAAACCAACCTCCTGTAGTCTTCTACAGTATATCATATACTGTACATAGGAAATAAGGGAGTGACAATATTGCAATATATAACAATGCTTTTATCTAACTGTATTGTTTCACTAAGTTGTCTAAATCTGCCAAAACTTTTTCTTAAGATTTTGGAGAAGAGCAGAAACTGCTGTGATGAATATGACAAAAATAATATCACAACCCAAAATGTTGTTTTGACTTGCAAGACATGATTTTCTCAGTGGCAATTGATGGAAATAAAAAAACCTGTAATATGTAAAAAATATCTCAAATAGAATGGTAATCCATCACTACCTGTAAGATATATTTCTGTTTCTTGACACCTATTGTAAAATATTCTAAGATATTCCAAACGAGACTTGATATGTGAATAAATACAACATTCATATGTATTCCTCTTGTTCCGTTGGGGAGAGATGCTGAATGACACAGCAGGGAGCACTCAAGCCTGATCTGCCACATATTGTATTAAGAACTGGATTTGCACTCATCAATAAATATATATATATATATAGTATATCTATCTATCTATCTATCTATATATCTATCTAGGTATCTACTTCCATAAATGCAATGGTACTCAGAGGTCTTGAAAATGTTGAATGTATTTTTCATAGTGCTAGGCACGTTAACGCATTAATATCGCGTTAACGCACCAGCCAGGGCCAGATTAACAATGGGCCTGATGGAGCTACAGCTCCAGGCCCACTCTCCAAATAGGCCCATTTTGTAGATGAGGACTGGGGCTTTCCAATGAGCCTAGCCCTACGTCGCTAGCCCCATTGACATACCGCCGGCAAACCTGGAACATTTTCCCCATAGGATAACATGGAACCAGCTAATTCTGACCCCCACCCAGTTCCAACGGCTGCCAGTTCCCCACTGGCATTACAAAAGATCTTATTCGAACCCAAATCACTGGGCCTTCAATCTGATACCAGGCTGGTTCATATGGGTTAATTGGTTCCAGAGATATTGTGGGAAAACCTATTTTTTTTATTTCTGAAATGTAATTTCATGGCTGTTCATGCACTTTCAGGGCAAATTTCTCTGGAACCAAATAGCCCAGTTTCATGGGACCAAAATCATTCAAAGCCCACTCAAAAGTTATTCAATATGATACTGGTCTCATGTAAATGGGTCAGTTGGTTCCAAAGATATATCCAATTTAGCCAGTTAACGGAGGGGGGAAGGGGGGTGGGTTTCTCTCCAATTCAGACCAGAAAATGCAGGGACTAGGCTGGTGTAAACTGGGCCAGCCCGGGAATGTCCCTGCATGATCCTGGGACCATATTCTCGGGTAAGTCCCTGCATTTTCTGGTGTGAAAGGGGTATTATTTCAAATAGCCGGGAGCTGCAATGCTCTCAATACTGCTGGGCAAGCTCCCAGCTCTCTGCCAGCTGTCAATGGCTGTCACTTCTGTCTGGTGGCGGCTGTCCCCAAGTTACTGCGAGCATGTATTCCCCTTGGCATTGAGCATGTAATCCCACATGGCAACGAGCATGGAACCCCTCGCAATGAACATGGAGCCCCTTGCAATAAGCATGTAGGTAAGCAGCACTTACGTTGCATACTTTATAATAGGCTTAACTTGTAATGGGCATTATGGTGTACATTTTTAATGAGCACCTTTGGCGTGCAATGTCCCTGTTTGTGAAGCATATTGTGAATTTTGGCTCAATCATTTTGGTATAGTTTGTATTTTGGCTCAATCCATGTGGCATAATGTGACTTTTGACTCAATCTGTGTGTTATAGTGTGAATTTTGGCTCATTCCATGTGGCATAATGTGTAAGAGGCAAGTGCAGTATAAGGGGGTTAATATTGTGTTGCATGATTTGTAGAAGGGGTATATGGTGTGGTAAATTTAGGTGACCACATAAAAGGTGCTGAAATGTTGTCTACCAAGTTTTGGCTTTCAGTGTTTTTCTATGACTGGAATGCCTCCTCACCCTGTCAAACAGAACACTGGTCACGCCCCCCCACATTATTAGGTGCTGGCCACAACCCTTATTATTGCGCATAATAGGCCCTTGATCATTTTCAGCTCCAGGCCCATTTAGACCTTAATCTGGCACTGGCACAAGCACATTAACTACGATTCAAATTTTGAATGCAATTAACGCAGCAGGGAGCAGGAGACGGGGCCGGCAGGCACAGAGAAACGGATGGGAGACGGGGCTGCGCCACAGGGGTGCAGAGTCTCCATCCACATGCAGACGGAGACCCTGCACCAGTGGTGGGATTCAGCCGGTTCGCACCGGTTCTGCAGAACCGATACCTAATATACGATCGGTTCTGCATAACCGGTGGCTAAGGAGCGCTGACAAGGTACTTGAACATCTTGAAGTAGCTATGACAGCCGGGCAGAGAGCTGCATTCTGCCCGGCTGTATACTGAAAGCAGGTCTGCCACCGTCCATGGCTATTTTGAATGCTACTGCAGCTGCTGGACCACGAGCCAATAGGAGCTTGCGGTCCGGCAGCCAATAAGGAGCGGCAATGGGGGCTTCTTATTGGCTGCTGGCCGCGAGCTCCTACTGTCTCTCGGTCCAGCGGGAGAATTCAAAATAGCCGCGGACCTGCTTTCAGTTCAATATACTGCCGGGCAGCATGCAGCTCTCTGCCCGGCTGTCACAGCTGCTTACAGCGCTTCTCCTCTTTATTAGCTGAGCGCCCCATGGTGTCCCTGCAGTCTCCTATGTTTGCAGTTTCTATGGGGCCCAGCAAGTTCTAGTTACGCCCCTGGCAACCAGCATGTATTTCCCCTTGGCAACGAGCATGAAGCCCCCTTGGCATCCAGAATGAGGCCCCTGGCATCCAGCATGAAGCCCCTGGCATCCAGCATGAAGCCCCTGGCATCCAACATGATGCCCCTGGCATCGAGCAACACCCCCTAGCAATGAGCATGTAGGTAAGTGGCACATGTTTCAAATATGGAAAAAAAGGGGGGTAGCAGCGCTAAAATGGTTAATTAAAATAACATGAAAAACTAATAAAGGATTGGACTGATTGTACAATTAAAAACAATAATACATTTTATTCAATAAATGACCAAATTGTGCTGGTACTTTGTAAAGGTTTTTTTTTGGGGAAAATTGGGTCACAATGAGGGACTGTGCATTCCTATTAGGCCTGGGGTCAGGACCATGTAAAGTGCAAATGCAAAATCAATTGGATAGGGATTACCATCCACCTGTAGACAAAGCTGGGGTGTGTAGTTTCTCTCCCTGGGACTCAAGGCCCGAGTTGGTGTTGGGGCCGAGTCACCGTCCAGAGTAGGGGAGACACCTAGAGTCGACACTCCCAAAGATGGTGCTGGGGTCCTTCAAGATGGTATAGTGTCCACGGTTAGGTAAATCCAAGTAGGTCCAAGGCTGGTCTGGAACAGTCCAAAAGTGGGGGTAAACAACAACTGATGCGTTTCGCCGACTCAGCGGCTTTATCAAAGGTGATGGGGTGGTGTGGCAGAGGTTTTTTTATACCAGACTAAGCAGGAAGTAGATTTGGTCACATGGTACACAGTAAAACACATAATCGGTCCAATCCGTAAAAAAACATAATAAAAATATGAAGAGGAGGCAGAAGAAAACATATGCATGTAATTCACGTTTATTCAGGAGTATTTTGCTGAATAGCATTGCTAAAATAGATGATAATGTAGTGGTACAAGAGAGATATTTCATTGGTGGATAGTGGTCATGTGCCACGGAAAAGAACTGGATCGTAATTGGTTAGGTGGATAGTGTGGATTTACTATAATATCCCCGTATTGGTTCGGGGGTATAGGACGGAGCAAAAGGGCAAAAGCTAGGTGCCAGTGTGGGCGGAAGTGGAGCGTCCTGCAGCCGCTCATATTTCTCATATGAGCAGGGCAGCAGGGACGCTCCTCTTGTTCAATGGCCCCCAAATGTCATTTTTGAGGCTGTACCACCCCCACTATCAACGCGAACCCGAAGTGTGGCGAGCGCAGCGAGCCCGCGAGGGGCGGCGGTACGCGTCCTACGACCTTTTCATACCCCCACTATCCACGTCGGCGTGGAGTTGAGAATAGAAAGTGTGGCGAGCGTAGTGAGCCACCGAGCCCGAAGCGTGGCGAGCGCAGCGTGCCCCGCGAGGGGACACGGCTACCTTCACAGGTATACGCGTCCCCTTGCGGGCTTCACAGGTGTCCGCGTCCCCTCGCCATGCTTCGGGCTCGGTGGCTCGCTGCGCTCGCCACACTTTCTATTCTCAACTCCACGCCGACGTGGATAGTGGGGGTATAAAAAGGTTGTAGGACGCGTACCGCCGCCCCCTCGCGGGCTCGATGCGCTCGCCACGCTTCGGGTTTGCGTTGATAGTGGGGGTGGTACAGCCTCAAAAATGACATTTGGGGGCCATTGAACATGTTTGATACTAATTTCAATGCATTTGGATGCATTTCTGTTAAAAATCGAATGCGATGCGATCGCATGCGATTTTTCAAAAATGCTAAAAAAAACCTGCAAAAATCGCATGCCATCGCATGCCACTACATTTGGCATGCGATGGCATGCGATGGCATGCGATGGGAGCCGTGAAAGTACACAAGTACCTTACTTGTTTTTAAAATGTAACTTTTATTCGAACATTCATTAAAAAAGGTGACTGTTTGCACCTTCTTAGTAAAAAATATAGTATAGATGTGCAAAAAAAGTTTGAAAATGTGATTAAAATCAAGATGTGGATGCTTTTATATGCATGTTTCATGGACCTTATGTGTTAATTTTCTTCTGATCTTACAATAAAGATATTGGGTCCGGGAATAACCCGGGACTAGCGCTGGTGTGAAAGGTTCCAGGGACAAATTTCTGGGTTAATTTGCCAGCAATTCAACCCTGCTAGGTAGCAGGGTTGCTCCCAGGTCCTTCCTGGACTACTGGCTCGTGTGAAAGCTGCGTCCCTGCTTCCTATGTTGCCTCTGCTAATGCTGATTTGCTAGCAGGGTAACTTCCTGTTGTGTTGGACGCTCACAGACACGCCCAGAGGCAGCATACAACGTGCAGGGAGACACTGTGCATGTTCTGTGGCACCACCCGTTGAAGTGCCATTTAACCCCTGACAGCCTGAAAGCCAAGAATGTCTGCATTGGCAATCACACAGCATACAGGAAGACTGTGCAAGCTCTGTGGCACAAAGGACCCCAGCAGCGCTATTTCACCCCTGAAAGCCTGCAATGTCTGCAAAGACCCACCCTCCCTCTCTCCCTTTACCCCTCTCCCTGATTACCTCACGTGGGCCAAAAAACGGCCACTTTCAATGATATTCTCATAGAAATGCAGGGTCATCCCGGGTTCAGTGTGAAAGGTGCCGACTCGGGTTGTCCGTGCTTCAAAAGCATGTGTGAATGGGTCCAAACCCGGGAATGTCCCTGCTTGTCCCGGGAATTTAATTCCCGGGTTTGTCTCTGCATTTGTGGTGTGAATGGGGTATTACATGTCAGCCTAACATTTTGGAGAAAGGAGCAAGGAGCTCTGAAACAAAGCATTCGGAGAATGGATGAAGTGCTGCAATTGAAATGGGAATCCATGCATGCCATGTAACGTATATCATTATACTGTGATACTGTAAATATTTGACTTTAAAAAACCCTATTTAATCAACTGTGCTCAAGACACAAATATATAAATGTCTTGGTTCAACGCAATGGTATGAGACCCAATTTGTTTCAGGTAATCCACCAATTGCTCTTCAGGTTAGCTGACTTTAGAACTAAGGGCCTTATTCTGCTCGATATGGTGGGACCGTATACGGGCGGATCAGGTTTTTTTTTTCATCTGCGCATGCGTAGCTTTCACAATGCACATGTGCGGCGACCTCACACCGCTCACGGACTGGTCTCTACGTGCGAAAAAACCTGTCCGCTAGAGTACGGTCATTGTGGGCGGCATCGGGGCGTTTTTAGGAGAGCTGCCGGAATAATGAGGAAAACTGGGCGTAAACATGGGCGTACATGGGGGTGTGCACAAAAAATGTACGCTGCTACAACCGCTCGATCGGCGAACGCACCGAGCATTTTGGGCCAAAAACAGGAAGATGCCAAAGACAGCTCCAGACCACCCCTAGAAATACTGCATGAGAGCGGACGCATGGGTCTGCTAATTAACGCTGATTACTACACCTGAATGTAATAAGCAATGCTGCAGCCTATTATGTGAAAACCATTATTTCACTACCTGCAAGCCACACACAGCCCTCAAACACATTGGAAGCGTATCTTTCTACACTTCTCTACATGTAAAGGTTGGTTTAATTTTAGGTAAGATTTATTCTAATACCTGGTTATATATGCCAAGGTAGTTATTTTATAACCATCTACACCCATTCAGTAAGTGTTTTTGTATACTTTACAAGCATTACACTCAATTCACAGAAGTCGACATGTGTCAACTTTTTCACTGTAACACCAACATAACTTTATTTAAAAGTAAAACCAATGTGGGGACACATAGATAGTGATTAAAATGCAACATTAGAACATAATAAATATGCATGAAATGAGGTTTAAAATGTTGTTTTATTAGGGTGTTTATTAAGGTACACAATTGAGTTAATAGAAAACAATTATTGAATAACAATTAGAATAATTAATTAATTGTCTTAATTATTGCTGAAAGGCAAGATTTGCAGTGCCATATATGTGAAGGGTAAGCCACCGTGCATGGACGTACGCTCACTCTCACGATCGGTGACACACGCTGAGTTTTCCATTGAAAAAAGGCCAGACACCGATATACGGAAGATGTCGGTGTGAAAACGGATGAGACCCGTCCGTACACGGCCCTAATTGTATGTAATTCTCCAGTCGCGTCCATCCAAAAAGACCTACAGACGAAAGTAACATGTGAAACACCTGTTAAAACTATATGCAATTGTTCTTTAGCTAAATTGATTTTTAATACTTTGTTCCCTGCTCTGCAGGACCATATTGTAAACTGTCAATATTCATGCTATGCTCAATCCTCAATAAAAAATGTAATTAAAAAAAACCCCTATTTAAAATACAACAAGGGCACGGCACACAGGTTATATAATATTCAAATTGTGGGTCCCGGATTATTTGTTATATATATATATATATATATATATATATATATATATATATATATATATATATATATACACAATATCTCTAGAGTTTGCGCTAAGCTAAATTGGTCGCTCAATAACACTAGATCCCCTACTAGAGAGATCCAAACACTAATATCCAAAACAATAGTGTTATATAGCGCCCTATGAAATTTTCAGGATACTTCCTGTCTTTCCTTAGTTTTATAGTACCATAATCAGCATACAACGTTTTGAAATATAAAACATTTATTTAAAACAATTAAATCAAATAAACCAGACTTTTTCTTGGAATAGGATTTTGTGACAAAGGTGTATTCCTTAGATTATGGATCACAACGGATACCCGACGCGTTTCGTCTCTTTATGAGACTTCATCAGGTGTGAATAGTTTTAGTGAAATAGATCTTTAAGGGTCTTTTACATCAAAAAAACTTTTATCAGATTTTGATTTTGATATCAACTGGTCCGATATTGGGCCCAAGTTTTAGCTGTAATAACTGCTTGAAGGCTACCTCTATTTTATTTTTATTTCTCTTCTGGTTTTGTGGGTACCATTAATGGGTGGACTGTAATCACGTCTCCTAATATAGTTTTTAAGGTGTAATTCCACCTAGATGAAGCTAGGGGGTGAACTATACCAAGGAATATAAAGTCCTCTTGTGACTCACAGGAGTAAAGATTCGGTCCAATACGACCTTGCTGGCTCCTGAAGGTGTGTACTCTCCTGTGTCTAAGTACCAAATACTTAGATTATTTTGGATATATATATATATATATATGCAGGGAAGGAATAAGACCTTGGCGACTAATTGTTGTGAGAAGTAATAAATAGTATATAAAATATATATATAAAAAAATTATTTATTTGTAACAATATAAGACAAATACACAAAAGCGATCAGAGGGGTGCAGACTGCTAAGATATCAAGCTTAAAATATTAGGGAGTCAAGGATACATAAAAAAAATTTATGAAAGAGGTTGTTATATATATAAAATGGGGGGGATGGGATATATAAAAAAATACAAAATACAATGGATAAAAAGTAGAATAGTAATAGCAGCAAATTCAATAAAGAACGCTTATCTTTTTGAGAAGGTAGGAGGTCAGATACCCGACGCGTTTCGTCTATGTGACTTCTTCAAGGGGTAGGGAGCAACTGAACTCAGGCCGGTTTTTATACCTGTATGCCTGTCAGATACTCAGTGACATCACTTCCTGTGATTCACTGGCTTAATTAGTGGTGTAAAAAATCAAAAGGAGATATTAGGGATAGTAGGGGCTAAATGAACATATGAGTTTATACATGAATATAATGTCCAGCTAAACGCTATATATAGAGGGATAAATACGTTTTCAAAACATAGTAAATAACGTATATTAGATGAAGTTGCGGCACTTCCGCCACACTTCCTGTGTCCTTATAGTGCGACTGCGCATGTCCGGCTTGTTATAAGTGATTGCTGAGCGACGACCTCCTTTCTGTATGCGCATGTGCCAGGAGGTCCCGTTCGGAGATACGGGCGTCTCATCTTCACATCCATAGCTCTAGTGGATGTGTCTGAAGTCGCGAGTGCCGGCGGCCATTTTCTTGTGGATCACGTATAGGAGAACATCGTAATTTGACTGGCGGCCATCTTTTCGGGGGTATTTCTTATCGTATGAGGCATATATACAATGATAAGAACAAAGAAAATAGTAACTAAAAAATTCTGGGTTATATTTAGCAGCAGAACGAACGGGGATAATTCCCATATTATCACTATGCGCTGATAGTAAACAAAGTATGAATAATAATCAGAAAGACGTATTTGAAGCATTTGCATATAGAAAGGTGATTTTAGATACATTGATTGATAGGTACAGTAGTGTCAGAATCATTGGTGACACATTTTAGAGAAGTATTAGAAGTGACAGGATTAATAGAATTTATTAGATATCTAATAAATTCTATTAATCCTGTCACTTCTAATACTTCTCTAAAATGTGTCACCAATGATTCTGACACTACTGTACCTATACTAGCACTAGCACTTTATACCTATATTAGCACTAGCACTTCACTTTCACAGATTATTCTGTTGCGTCAATCAATGTATCTAAAATCACCTTTCTATATGCAAATGCTTCAAATACGTCTTTCTGATTATTATTCATACTTTGTTTACTATCAGCGCATAGTGATAATATGGGAATTATCCCCGTTCGTTCTGCTGCTAAATATAACCCAGAATTTTTTAGTTACTATTTTCTTTGTTCTTATCATTGTATATATGCCTCATACGATAAGAAATACCCCCGAAAAGATGGCCGCCAGTCAAATTACGATGTTCTCCTATACGTGATCCACAAGAAAATGGCCGCCGGCACTCGCGACTTCAGACACATCCACTAGAGCTATGGATGTGAAGATGAGACGCCCGTATCTCCGAACGGGACCTCCTGGCACATGCGCATACAGAAAGGAGGTCGTCGCTCAGCAATCACTTATAACAAGCCGGACATGCGCAGTCGCACTATAAGGACACAGGAAGTGTGGCGGAAGTGCCGCAACTTCATCTAATATACGTTATTTACTATGTTTTGAAAACGTATTTATCCCTCTATATATAGCGTTTAGCTGGACATTATATTCATGTATAAACTCATATGTTCATTTAGCCCCTACTATCCCTAATATCTCCTTTTGATTTTTTACACCACTAATTAAGCCAGTGAATCACAGGAAGTGATGTCACTGAGTATCTGACAGGCATACAGGTATAAAAACCGGCCTGAGTTCAGTTGCTCCCTACCCCTTGAAGAAGTCACATAGACGAAACGCGTCGGGTATCTGACCTCCTACCTTCTCAAAAAGATAAGCGTTCTTTATTGAATTTGCTGCTATTACTATTCTACTTTTTATCCATTGTATTTTGTATTTTTTTATATATCCCATCCCCCCCATTTTATATATATAACAACCTCTTTCATAAAATTTTTTTATGTATCCTTGACTCCCTAATATTTTAAGCTTGATATCTTAGCAGTCTGCACCCCTCTGATCGCTTTTGTGTATTTGTCTTATATTGTTACAAATAAATAATTTTTTTATATATATATTTTATATACTATTTATTACTTCTCACAACAATTAGTCGCCAAGGTCTTATTCCTTCCCTGCACATTTTTCTATAAGTATTATACCGGTACTTTGTCATTTTAAGACGGGCTGACACCCTATATAAATAAGGGAATATTGTTGTTTTTTTATATATCTACTTAAGCATAAAGTGGCGCCACTCATCCAAGGTTAACATATATATATATATATATATATATATATATATACACCAGACAAGATAAATGAGGCGGCACTTGGAGACTTTGTAGAAAGGTTGAAGCAGTGTATTTCAAATAACAAAGTGCATCTACGTTTCGGGGAACGCACTACCCGTCATCAGGATACATACAAAATAAGCAGTGAGACTTATATAGTGTGTCGTACCACACGTGAAGGACATCAGGTCCAGTGCCTCGCCGCCCGCGGCCCCGTCGCGTCTGTGACCGGCGTTGGCCTTCCACTTCCGGTTCAGCTGATGGTGGCGCGCCCGGCGGCGTTGCCTTGGCAACCCTGTGACAACAACAACGGACAGGTGAAAACCTGTGCAAAAACTATATCATACAATCATAAGAACCCCTGAAAATAGGACAAGGGTATTAAAGTGCATTGTGCATGATAACATTTTGTTGCTGTACCAAGATAAAAAAGCAAGTGCTAGAACTGGACAAACATAGGTAGATATAGAAATAACGGACAAATGACAGACATATTAAAAACCAGGACTGACTCCTCAACAAAAGATGGATTTCTATCTGTATAGGTCCCCCTATCAAACTGGGAATACTTTAATGGACTAGACCAGGGGTTCCCAATCTTTTTTTAATCATGGCACCCTAGAGTAGCAGATTTTTTTTTCACGGCACCCCTAGGCCAAATTTATTTTAATTAGATTGGGTTTATTTGTGATACTTAGGGTCAGTTATGTGGAAAAGGGCAGGGGTTGCTTCTGTTTGTACACATTTTATGATTGGCAGCCACCAGCACTGGTTTTGCTTATAAATAATTAACCATTAATAATTTGAGTTGGTCCTGGACCACCAACCCAGGGCACCCCTGCATGTGTCCCGAGGCACCCCAGGGAGCCACGGCGCACAGTTTGGGAACCACTGGACTAGACCCATGCTGTGTTCTCTGGCTCAATGTGGTTTGTCCTTCACGTGTGGTAAGACACACTATATAAGTCTCACTGCTTATTTTGTATGTATCCTGATGACGGGGAGTGCGTTCCCCGAAACGTAGATGCACTTTGTTATTTGAAATACACTGCTTCAACCTTTCTACAAAGTCTCCAAGTGCCGCCTCATTTGTCTTGTCTGGTGTATATCAGGACCGCGGTCCCTGGGAAGGCACGGGAGCACGATACCCCCGAGGGGGGCGGGCAGCAGGAGTGCCGGAGCCTAGACGGCGTATATATATATATATATATAAATATATATATATGTATGTATAGTAACGAGGAAAACAAAGAGCGGCACTCGGAGTAAGTTTTCAACATATATTCAAAAAATACCATTCCAACGTTTCGAGGCTGGTGTGCCCCTTTGTCTAAGTGTTGGTTCACCTACACCTTGACAAAGGGGCACACCGGCCCCGAAGCGTTGGAATGGTATTTTTTGAATAGATGTTGAAAACTTCCTCCGAGTGCCGCTGTTTGTTTTCCTCGTTACTATCTTCAGTTTCCAGAAGGAACCGGGGTTATCTGCACCCAGGTGGGAGAGTGCCGGGCTGCTTCCAGGATATATATATATATATATATATATGGGGTGATGACCCGGCACTCCAGTAATGAAGCAGTAATGGCCCTGGTGCCTTCTCTGTAGCCCGGTCGGCTACTGGATAGCAGGGTGATCCGATGAACGGAGGAGATGGAGCGGCACTCAAATGGACTCAAAAATCACAGGATACAGCAACAACGTGCGACCAACGTTTCGGTTTATTAAACCTTTGTCAAGATCGTTCAAATATTGAAAAAACATACCTTTTATACCAGACACCGTGTGTTACCCAGCGTCTCCTTCTTCCGGGTCCATCGACGTCACCAGCCGGCGACGCACGCTGCGGGGTGCACGTGATGACACTCACCGCTGTGCTGATGCACAGACAGGGACTTCCGGAGTCAGGGGACAGGTTGCGTAGCAACCACACTACAACAAACAAGACAAGCAAATGTGTGAATACATACACTTAAAATACATGTAAAAATCCAATCACCAGAACATGGAACATGCGCTGCGGGACAGAAATTAAATAGTATGCGCGGCCAAAATCAAAAAATAATCCTGTGGCCAATACACGTGAGGGGCGCAACGAAGCACCACTGATACAAAGTATACCAGTGTGCATATAGCAACATGCGACTATACATAATAGCCAGTGTCTAAATACTATGCACTGGGGCTGTCCACCAAGAAAAAAAAAAAAAATATGCAGGCAAAGAACTCTAATCAACTGGAAAAAGCAGAACCGTGTCCAAAAAAAGACACGTGATGTGCCTAACTGGCAGTAATCAGATAAATTGAGTAAACAAAAACACATAAAAAGGGCATAATTCATAGAAAGTAAATGGGGGTACAAGGATGCGGGTCCTCAGCAGAGTAAATGCAAAACACTAAATGGATGAGCATAAAGTCCAGGCATGATCACAAAAAGCACGATAGGGGTAAGTTCTCATTCAGACCCTCTGGAGCTACGGTTCTTAACCTGAAAATCCACCTGGATTCATGTTGCAAAAGGGTTTTGGGCCTATTCCCTCCTCTGATTTTTTTGGGCACCTGCTCAATGATTTTATACCGTAGAGTGGATAAGCCGTGGCCACACTCACGAAAGTGGCGTGCCACCGGCTGTTCGGTGTCGATTTTTTTGCCACTTAATGACTGGCGTATCGAAGAGCGATGCATCGCCATCCTCTCCTTGAACTGCCTTGTGGTCTTACCGATGTAGTATAGACCACAAGGACAGCGAAGGAAATAGACGACGTGCGTCGAAGTACATGTCACCACCTGCCTAATGGGAATTTTGATGCCCGAATGTGGGTGGTTAAACGTCTCACCCACTTCCATGAAGCTGCAGCAAGTGCATCCTGTGCACCTGTAGCAGCCAGGCTTTTTGGTGAGGAAGTTACTAGGCTGGGGTGCTTTGTAAGCAGAAATATCATTGTGCACAAGCCAATCTTTGAGGTTGTGGGTACGAGCATAGCTGGGCATAATGCTGTATTCACCGAGGCCTCTGATGTCTCTATCAGAGGTTACCATGGGCCAAAAGGATTTGATCTTGGTGTTAATATCTTGACTACCCGAGTGAAACCTCTGAACAAAGGGAAGTTTTTTGCCCGTACTGGTTTGTCTACCCTTAGGTTTGAGGGCCTGTTCTCTGGGTACAGATAATGCTTTGTTTTTGGCCAAAATGAGATCATTCAGATGATATCCGCGTACCCGAAATTGGTCGATCATAAGATCAATTTCTCTTTCGGTGTTCAGGATATCATCCGAAATCCTATGAACCCTTAAGAATTGCGAGTAAGGTAACCCTTTTTTGGTGGAAACCGGGTGAGAGCTCTGATAGTGCAGAATCGTGTTGCGATCCGTTTCTTTCTTGTATAAACTGGTATGTATGCGGTTCTCTTTAAGGGAAACACACACATCCAAATAATTAACACTGGTCCTGCTCATACAATATGTGAACCTGATCGGAGTGTCCGATAGGTTGACTTTTTCCATGAGGTCCCGGAAATCAGTCTCGCTGCCCACCCAAATGAGCAGCAAATCATCTATGTACCGGATGAAGAATGGGATCTTGGTGGCGACATCCGGGTCCGACAAAAACAATCCATGTTCCACATCAAACATGAACGTGTTTGCGAACGCCGGCGCCACACAAGATCCCATTGCACACCCCTGCAATTGGATGTACCATTTGCTATCGAAAAGGAAATAATTCCTTTTAAGTGTGAGTTCTAGTAATTGTATAAAGAACTCGATCTTGGGGCCCTTGTACAAAGGATGGTTCGTTAGCAATCTGTGTGCCGCCTGTACACCAGCATCATGAGGGATACTGGTGTACAGGCTGACCACATCCAGAGTGCACAACCAGCAGTTGTCAGGTAAAGAAGGTAACTGTTGAAGTTTTGTAATCAGGGTAGTAGTATCCTTGAGGTAGGTTGCCTGAGACTGCACTACTGGCTGGAAGAATGAGTCCAGGTACTTAGAGATAACATAATAGATTGAATCCCTGGCTGCTATAATGGGCCGCCCCGGGGGTTGGACGGGGTCCTTGTGCAGCTTAGGCAAGGTGTACAAAACCGGGGCCACTGGATTTTCCTGGAACAAGGCTCTACGGGTGTTGTCAGAGATAATGTCAAGGCTAACGGCCTGTCTGAGTAAGGTGTCTAATTCCATGTTGAACTTGGTAGTCGGGTCTTCTGGGAGACGTCTGTAGACGGTTGAATCATCCAGCTGGCGGTAGATCTCTAAGCGATATTGCTCAATGTCCTGTATAACAATACCGCCCCCCTTGTCGGCGGGGCGTATCGTTATAGATTGATCCTCACTAAGTTTCTTCAACACTTGCATATCTTCTTTGTTGAAGTTGCTGCGTTTAGTAGGTGGGGAAGTAACATTCCCTTGTTGTTCCACCATTCGCAAAAAACATTTGAGAGAAATATTGTTATTGGGGGGATCAAACGTGGACTTTGGTCGAAAAAGATTGTATGGTTCATCAGTGGTGGTCAGGTTATTTGTGGCAACAGAAAAATGTTCCTTGAGGCGAAGGTTACGGCCCAATCTGTAGGTGTCTATCTTCCACTGAAACTTGGAAGGGGTTCGAACCCGCGCACAGCGGGTACCAGGCGCCAAAGACAGACACGCAGAGGCGGCCAAAACCGCAGGCTCTGGCAGAGGCAGAGCCAGGGGCAAAAAAACGAAATAATATTTAATCTGTCTAAACGAACATTGTCTGAAGCTGAGATGACCATCCTCAGCAAGGGCCTGTCCTTTGTGCCCTCGTGCCCACTTGATAAGTTTCAGTGGAAGATAGACACCTACAGATTGGGCCGTAACCTTCGCCTCAAGGAACATTTTTCTGTTGCCACAAATAACCTGACCACCACTGATGAACCATACAATCTTTTTCGACCAAAGTCCACGTTTGATCCCCCCAATAACAATATTTCTCTCAAATGTTTTTTGCGAATGGTGGAACAACAAGGGAATGTTACTTCCCCACCTACTAAACGCAGCAACTTCAACAAAGAAGATATGCAAGTGTTGAAGAAACTTAGTGAGGATCAATCTATAACGATACGCCCCGCCGACAAGGGGGGCGGTATTGTTATACAGGACATTGAGCAATATCGCTTAGAGATCTACCGCCAGCTGGATGATTCAACCGTCTACAGACGTCTCCCAGAAGACCCGACTACCAAGTTCAACATGGAATTAGACACCTTACTCAGACAGGCCGTTAGCCTTGACATTATCTCTGACAACACCCGTAGAGCCTTGTTCCAGGAAAATCCAGTGGCCCCGGTTTTGTACACCTTGCCTAAGCTGCACAAGGACCCCGTCCAACCCCCGGGGCGGCCCATTATAGCAGCCAGGGATTCAATCTATTATGTTATCTCTAAGTACCTGGACTCATTCTTCCAGCCAGTAGTGCAGTCTCAGGCAACCTACCTCAAGGATACTACTACCCTGATTACAAAACTTCAACAGTTACCTTCTTTACCTGACAACTGCTGGTTGTGCACTCTGGATGTGGTCAGCCTGTACACCAGTATCCCTCATGATGCTGGTGTACAGGCGGCACACAGATTGCTAACGAACCATCCTTTGTACAAGGGCCCCAAGATCGAGTTCTTTATACAATTACTAGAACTCACACTTAAAAGGAATTATTTCCTTTTCGATAGCAAATGGTACATCCAATTGCAGGGGTGTGCAATGGGATCTTGTGTGGCGCCGGCGTTCGCAAACACGTTCATGTTTGATGTGGAACATGGATTGTTTTTGTCGGACCCGGATGTCGCCACCAAGATCCCATCCTTCATCCGGTACATAGATGATTTGCTGCTCATTTGGGTGGGCAGCGAGACTGATTTCCGGGACCTCATGGAAAAAGTCAACCTATCGGACACTCCGATCAGGTTCACATATTGTATGAGCAGGACCAGTGTTAATTATTTGGATGTGTGTGTTTCCCTTAAAGAGAACCGCATACATACCAGTTTATACAAGAAAGAAACGGATCGCAACACGATTCTGCACTATCAGAGCTCTCACCCGGTTTCCACCAAAAAAGGGTTACCTTACTCGCAATTCTTAAGGGTTCATAGGATTTCGGATGATATCCTGAACACCGAAAGAGAAATTGATCTTATGATCGACCAATTTCGGGTACGCGGATATCATCTGAATGATCTCATTTTGGCCAAAAACAAAGCATTATCTGTACCCAGAGAACAGGCCCTCAAACCTAAGGGTAGACAAACCAGTACGGGCAAAAAACTTCCCTTTGTTCAGAGGTTTCACTCGGGTAGTCAAGATATTAACACCAAGATCAAATCCTTTTGGCCCATGGTAACCTCTGATAGAGACATCAGAGGCCTCGGTGAATACAGCATTATGCCCAGCTATGCTCGTACCCACAACCTCAAAGATTGGCTTGTGCACAATGATATTTCTGCTTACAAAGCACCCCAGCCTGGTAACTTCCTCACCAAAAAGCCTGGCTGCTACAGGTGCACAGGATGCACTTGCTGCAGCTTCATGGAAGTGGGTGAGACGTTTAACCACCCACATTCGGGCATCAAAATTCCCATTAGGCAGGTGGTGACATGTACTTCGACGCACGTCGTCTATTTCCTTCGCTGTCCTTGTGGTCTATACTACATCGGTAAGACCACAAGGCAGTTCAAGGAGAGGATGGCGATGCATCGCTCTTCGATACGCCAGTCATTAAGTGGCAAAAAAATCGACACCGAACAGCCGGTGGCACGCCACTTTCGTGAGTGTGGCCACGGCTTATCCACTCTACGGTATAAAATCATTGAGCAGGTGCCCAAAAAAATCAGAGGAGGGAATAGGCCCAAAACCCTTTTGCAACACGAATCCAGGTGGATTTTCAGGTTAAGAACCGTAGCTCCAGAGGGTCTGAATGAGAACTTACCCCTATCGTGCTTTTTGTGATCATGCCTGGACTTTATGCTCATCCATTTAGTGTTTTGCATTTACTCTGCTGAGGACCCGCATCCTTGTACCCCCATTTACTTTCTATGAATTATGCCCTTTTTATGTGTTTTTGTTTACTCAATTTATCTGATTACTGCCAGTTAGGCACATCACGTGTCTTTTTTTGGACACGGTTCTGCTTTTTCCAGTTGATTAGAGTTCTTTGCCTGCATATTTTTTTTTTTTTTCTTGGTGGACAGCCCCAGTGCATAGTATTTAGACACTGGCTATTATGTATAGTCGCATGTTGCTATATGCACACTGGTATACTTTGTATCAGTGGTGCTTCGTTGCGCCCCTCACGTGTATTGGCCACAGGATTATTTTTTGATTTTGGCCGCGCATACTATTTAATTTCTGTCCCGCAGCGCATGTTCCATGTTCTGGTGATTGGATTTTTACATGTATTTTAAGTGTATGTATTCACACATTTGCTTGTCTTGTTTGTTGTAGTGTGGTTGCTACGCAACCTGTCCCCTGACTCCGGAAGTCCCTGTCTGTGCATCAGCACAGCGGTGAGTGTCATCACGTGCACCCCGCAGCGTGCGTCGCCGGCTGGTGACGTCGATGGACCCGGAAGAAGGAGACGCTGGGTAACACACGGTGTCTGGTATAAAAGGTATGTTTTTTCAATATTTGAACGATCTTGACAAAGGTTTAATAAACCGAAACGTTGGTCGCACGTTGTTGCTGTATCCTGTGATTTTTGAGTCCATTTGAGTGCCGCTCCATCTCCTCCGTTCATCGGATCACCCTGCTATATATATATATATATATATATATATATGGATTTTGTAGAGGACAGCACCCAGAGACAAAACGTTTTTGATGCTTCATCAGGATATATAATGCAGTGTACACAAACCAAATTTATAGAAACAAACCAATTCACCCCCACGTACTGCAGGCCGCCCGCTTCCGGTCCCGGTTAGCATGCATAGCAGTGACGTGCTCAATTAGCGCCGGTTACTATAGCAAAGAGCTGGACACAACAATCCGCCCGCCTTGCTAACAGCTCCCCGCAACGTCATTACGTCACCGCCAACTGCCGTGCATCCCTGTCATGGTTGCTATGGCGACCTGCTAAATAAAAACAAAGAAAGAAAAAGCATGACTGAGAAACTTCATATAAACAATGTAATAAAGGCTTGAATACTCATGTACATAATATGCGCTAATTAGTGGTACTTACACAATGTATCAGATTACGTATGGATAAGAGTTACACATCTCATAAACAAAACAAAACCAGATACGGAGGCTAGTGGAAATAGCGCCAATGACAACTTGTATATAGCTATGGTAATTTAAGGAAAACATGCCACACAATAAAACATTGTATCACAAAAAACAATGAAGTCCAGCTGCCTCATTGAGGCCTCGTGGGGCCAATGTGCCAAGGCGGTGTATCCATCTCGCTTCCTTCTGAAGGAGGCGTAAGGATCGTCACCCCTACGGAGTCTAGCAGGTTCATGATCAACAATGGTGTATTTTAAAGTCGCAATGGCATGGTCATGGTTGACATAGTGACGAGCCACAGGCTGGTCACTATGACCACTTGCAAACGCGGCCCTCAGAGTGGATTTGTGGCCAGCAATGCGTTCCCTCAAGATGCGGTCGGTATTGCCCATGTACCCAAGTCCGCAAGGGCATGTAATGAGATAAATAATATACTTCGTGGTGCAAGTAACCCGATGACGTATAGGAATTCTTTGTCCTGTATGGGGATGCGGAAAATCAGTACCTGTGGCCAAAGAGCGACAGACCACACAATTAAGACATCTAAAACATCATTTCCTTAATTGCATGAAAGGATTTTGTGTGGAATCTGCTTGTCGCATTCCTGTTATGTCAGTTTTCATGACCCAATCTCGAATATTTTTACCCGACTATAACATGTCATGACAGTGGTGTCTCTCAAGTTAAGCTTAGGATCCGTACTTACAGTAGGCCATAGTTGCTTGGTAATTTTTTGTATCTGGCCACTAGATGTATGATAATGATTTACCCAGGGCATACGATTAGTGAGGGGTTTCTTGATCTGTGGTCTCAAAGCATCCTCTCTTTGACATCCCCAAAGCTTTGTATTTAGCTTGTTGGAGCTGCTGTAAGCTATACACTCTCAACAAAAAATCCTCAATCATTCTATCAATGTGTTTGTTGGCCATCTCATGACTAGAGCAAATTCTAATCACTCTCAAAAACTGTGAATAAGAGTACTTAAGTTTACTGGGGTGAAAGCTGGCCGCATGAAGGGTAGTATTCCGGTCTGTCGCTTTTCGGAATAATTCTGTACTGATTTGACCTCCCTCCAACTTAACCTGCACATCTAGTTAATTCATGATATCATGACTAATGTTAAATGTAAATTGGCCCAGTTGAATTATGTGTAGAAATGAATTGTTCCAATAGCATTTGGCTGCCTTTCCAGACCAGAAACAAGTAATCTATGTACCGCTCGTACATAAGTACATTATATGTGATTACACATCAACACCTCATCCTCAACAAGAAACATGTAGGCATTGGCGTACGATGGGGCCACATTGGACCCCATCGCACACCCTGATGCCTGAAGGAAGAACATGCTGTCAAAAATAAAATAATTGCATGACAATACCATTTGTAATAAATCAATTACCAGTCCCAGATCAGGCCCAGTGTAGTGGGGATTATTTTCAATAAGGCAGCGAACCGCCCTGAGTCCCTCATCATTCGGTATGATGGTATAAAGACTGGAAATGTCAAGACTGCAAAGCAGAGCACCGTCAGGGATATCACCGACCCATTGTAGTCTGTTGAGAAATGCCGTCATATCCAATAGATACCTAGGATGGTGTTGGATACAGGGTTGTAAAATTGTGTCCAAATATGTAGCAGTTTTGTGAAAAAGTCCATTTCTGGCTGATATAATCGACCGTCCAGGCTGATTTATCAAAGATTTGTGAATCTTTGGCAATGAATAGATAATGGGTACCGTGGGTTTATCATTGGTGAGGGCAGTCCTCAAAGCTGGTGTAATGTCACCTTGACTGACAGCCAGTTGGAGTCTGTCCTGCCTTGTTTGTCAAAGACCAATGTGGGGTCACGATCCAATTGTTTGTAAACCCTGTCATCACTAAATTGTCGATTGCGCTCGGCAGAATAATCCGATAAATTCTGTATTACAATCGCCCCGCCCTTGTCGGTGGGGCGTATAATTATATCAGTGTATTTAGAAAGATCATGTAATGCTCGTAATTCCGATTGGCTCATGTTATTGTAGCCAGCAGTTTGGAGACAATCTTCCTCCACAGAAACCTTGACATTGTGGTTAAGCAGACGAATGAAAGTTTTAATGGAAGGGTTATTAGACAGAGGATCAAAATGCGATTTTTTGTGCAATTTTTTTAATGCTGTAGGTAAGGGTACATTATTGTCCTCTAAATTGACACGAGATATTGCTTTGGTACCCCTGAAATGCTCATGTAGTTTAAGTTGACGTCCCAATTTATATCTCTCAATCGACCACTGCATGTTGTCAAATTTAACAGTCAGCACAAATGACATACCTCTACGCAAGACTTGTTCCTCAGTGGTTGTCAAGGGATGGTTGGACAGGTTGAATATCAGGTCCTTGGTCGCAGCAGGGGTCTCCCTACTCGACCTCTTCCTCTCCCCTCCTCTGCGGGTACGCCTGTTTGGCCACCGCGTCTGTGGCGGGAACCAACCCCTAAAGGGGTCATACTGGTAGTTGGTATAGCTTCACTAGTACCCTCAGATTCACTATTGGTGCCCACTTCTTGAGATGAATCAGACTGCCACAACTGCTGATAGTCTCTGGGTCTCCTATATCGTGTTCTTTGGCAGTCGCTATTAGAGGCCCACTGATAGACCCTGTTGTGGTCATAGTCAGCAATGATCTTGGTGAGTTTCTCTTTCTTGAATTGGATTAAGTCCTGTTTGTACTTAGCGATCTGTGTTTGTAATTTATCAGACCAGTCCTGGGACTTGTCCTGCTGAAAGGCGGGCAGATATTGTTTCTCAAAGGTTATAATTTTCTCTTTGGCGATGGCAAGTTCGCGTGCAGATTCTTCAATTACCAGGAGTATTAAATCAAAGCTGCACTTGTTCAGCACTGCAATCTACCTTTTACAAAACACAGAGTTAAACCGGCCGATGGTGGGAGAATTTTTTATGCGGAACCCTCTAGGTATCCTCTTATCTTTATGGTACCCGCTCAAGGTGATCCTGTGATAGAGAAAATCAATCTCTTTTTGCTTTAAACGTATCCACTCCTTATAAAGATAATTAAGTGGGATCGGCTCAGAATCGTCCACGAGTTGCTGTTTAAATAATATGGCTTCCGCCTCGGCCTCCGAGAAGGTTAATGTGCTCAACTGCGTTAACAGTGCAAGATTTTCTTTATCCATACATCCAAGTACATCATCATGTTCCGTCTCAGTCATAATCACAAAAGTACTGATGCGAGAGGGATGTAGTTAGTAATACTACAATCGTCTTTCAAAATAGGGGTGCTGCAACCCAAGACATACCCCTGCTGCACATATGGGCTATCACCAAAGTAGAAGAAGAATAAGGGTAGCACTTCCCATAGCTTGTAAACCTGCTCCGGTGCCCGTCCAAACGACTGTGTAGTCCAATATGCAAGGATTTTGTAGAGGACAGCACCCAGAGGCAAAATAATTCAAAGTAAAGCAGCTAGTATCAAACGTTTTCGATGCTTTATTGCATTTTCATCAGGATATATAATGCAGTGTACACAAACCAAATTTATAAAAACAAACCAACTCACCCCCACGTGCTGCAGGCCGCCTGCTTCCGGTCCCAGTTAGCACGCATAGCAGTGACGTGCTTAATCAGTGCCGGTTACTATCATAGGTGCCGATTCTGTGGGTGCTTGAGGGCCCGAGCACCCACGGAAATTGATGAGCATCCACCCACTCAGCAGCGGCCCACCCGCCCGTGTCCCACTGCACTCCGCCTCCCTTGTCGCTGGCACAGGTAGTGTGTGGGCATTTATGTACCTGCACTGTGGGGGCATTTATGTATTTGGCACTGTGGGGGCATTTATGTATTTGGCACTGTGGGGGGGGATTTTTGTACCTGCACTGTGTGGGCATTTATGTATTTGGCACTGTTGCCATAATTTGAATATTGGAGACAACTGTGATACGTAATATAAATAAGTATTCTTTTATGGCCACGCCCATTTCCCATGAAGCCACTCCCCTACATTTTTGGCTTGAGCACCCACCAGCGAAAACATAAATCGGCACCTATGGTTACTATAGCAATGAGCTGGACACAACAATCCGCCCGCCTTGCTGACAGCTCTCCGCAACGTCATTACCTCATCGGGACTGCCGTGCATCCCTGTCATGGTTGCTATGGTGACCTGCTAAATAAAAATATATATATATATGAATATGTATGTATATGTGTGTGTTTTTCATACTTTTTTTCATATTTTTAATAACAAATTGTCCTCAACATTAGAGTTTGATATTTTCTATAGTGACTTTTAAAAATGTAACATTATCCTGCTCAAAATGAAACAGATGGAAAATAGTTTCAATTAATTAAAATTTATTGAGATCACAAAACCATGTGAAAAAATATATATAAATTTGATGTATCTGAAGGAAACTTTGAAATAGTATAAGTGAATGCCTGGGGCAATGTGGAAGTGGAATAACTCAGACTAGGTTTGATGACCCATGAATTTATATAGAGCTGACTTACCTTAATAAGAGCTATTTCTTCTGCCACAGTGTTACAGCTATTTGAACTTAGTTAATTGATTCTCTATTTTTTTTGTGATTGGAGTGATATATGAGGTGCAAAATACCATTGCACTTCCATTTATTAATCTGCTGCTTTCTTGATTTTCTTTTAGCAAAAAGAACACAGAACAGACACAGCGATCTCAGATTTGAATAAGAGTACAGTAATAAACCTGTCACTGCGCTACCATTTTCCGTGGTAAATTGACTACTTAATGTATTGTATCTATTATACACACTCCAGCTCTGAACGTTGTTTATGTGCAGTGGAAAGCTGATCCCAATTTGTAAGGTATAGGTGTTGTTGTGAATGACTTGCAAACCAATTTATTTAATACGTGACATAGTTAAAATGCTTGATGTGTCAATTAAGTTACAATTTACGTTGCAATCTTGGAATGATTTAGAGTCATTTTTTATTTAGCATATGATATTGCATAATTAGTGTTACAGGATGTAAATTGTTAAGTGGATCTACAGTATTTAATTTACAACAAAGAAACAAAAGCTTTCGAAGCCTGCTCCACAGATAAATACCTCTCACATCGGCAGGGAGGAACCAATATCATTAAATAAATGGATGCAATAATCGACACTCCTGTTTCTACACAAAATAACATGCTAATATAGGACAATTCTGAAAAAGCAAAGTACTCTGCTCAAGGCTTCCTCGTGGTTTGGATTAATAGGGTGTACACACTGTTCGATTTTGTCTAGATTTCTATGAGATTTTGCCTATATAAGCAAAATCGAATTGAACGGAAATCTAACACATTCGTTTTCGATTTGATACCAATGTGCGGCCCGCATCATCGAAATCATATAGAAAAATAGACCGTGCAGACAGATATGTACTATATAGTCTAAATTGAATGTGTACATTGCGCCGTGCAATTCAATCCTGATTCAATCCCGATTCAGTTGGGATAGAATAGAAAGTGCATTACACCATGAGTACATCCCCTCAAGGCCCCCATCCACTAGTCAGATTTGGCCTGTTTTCTTCAGATTCAGATGCATCTGACTGACCCATCTGACGAAAAAAGGACGAATCTGAACTCCCTTTAGATCAGATGTGCGGCTGAGTCTCAGATCCATCTAACAAAAAAAATCTTCATGCTGCACCAAAGATCCTTCTGATCTGAAGCTGTCCTGGGAACAGTTCAAGGGAAATCTGAAGAGAATTACGGCTTCAGATATGTCTGTGTAGTGGATGGGCGGCTTAAGAGACGTTTTGTTTATGGAAGCAATTAGCGATTTGATAAATTAACATGAATGGCTAAGTTAATAAATGGTCTGAATGTCGACATGGTTGAAATATTAATAGAGAAAAAAAATCAACATCAACAAGGCCAACATTTTCATTATCTGACATTGTGAATATCAACAACAGTCTCAATGTTGACAGTTCTGACAGTGTTATACTGTAGTAGGTTTAGGGATAGTCTGCCTTTAGAGTTTGGTTTACGTTTAGGGTTAGGCTGCCCTTAGGTTAACCCCTTACCGACGCAGCCTGTTTTTGCCTTCCTGACAGAGCCCTTTATTTCAAATCTGACATGTATCACTTAAGTGGGGATAACTTTTTTTTGCTTTTACTTATCCCAGTGATTTTGAGATTGTTTTCTCGTGACACATTGTACTTCAAGTTAGTGGTAAATTTTGGTCGATACAGTCTGTGTTTTTTTGTGAAAAATACCAAAATGTTGTAAAAAAATAGAAAATTTAGCAATTTGCAAAATGTTAAATTTTCTGCTTGTGAGACAAATAATCATACCACTCAAAATAGTTATTAACTAACATAGACCATATGTATACTTTATGTTTCCATCATTATTTCAACCTCCTTTTAATTTTTTTGGACACTAGGAGGCTTAAAATATGAATAGCAAATTCTCAAATTTTCAAGAAAATTTCAAACACTGATTTTTTTAGGGACCAGTTCAGTTCTGATGTGACTTTGAGGGACTTGTATGTGAGACACCCCCATAAATGATGCCATTTCAAAAACTGCACCCCTCACAGTATTCAAAACAGCATTTTGGAAGTTTGTTAACCCTTTAGGTGTTTCACAGGAATTAAAACAAAGTGTAGGTGAAATTTCAAAATTTCATTTTTTTTGCAGATTTTCAATATTAATACATTTTTCTAAGGAACACAGTAGATTTTACTAGAGAAATGTGACTAAAAATTGATTCCCCCAATTCTTTTGTTTTCATAAATATCCTATATGTGGCCCTAGTGTGCACGTTGACCAAACCACAGGCTTCATAATAGAAGGAGCACCTACTTGATTTTGGAGCCTCCTTTTTATGAGATTATTTTTTAGGCACCATGTAGGTTTCTAGGCACCATAAGATGCTAAAAGTTAGGAACCCCCCCACAAGTGACCCCATTTTGCAAACTACACCCCTCAGGGAATTCATCTAGGGGTATAGTGTACATTTCAAACCCCCAGGGGTTTCACCAATTTTGGTACAACTGGGCTGTGAAAAATGAAAAAAAAAATTTACACAAAAATGCAGTTCTGGCTCAAAATTTTTCATTTTCACAAGGAACGAAGGAGACAAAGCACCCCAAAATCTGTGCCCCAATTTCTCCTGAGTACGGCAATGCCTCATATGTGACCAAAAAATACCATTTGGGTGCATGGCAGGACTCAGAAGGGAAGGAGTGATATTTGGATTTTGCAGCACACATTCTGGTGGAATGAATGGTGGGTGCTATGTCGCATTAGCAAGACCCCCAAAGCACCAATACAGTGGAACCCCCCCACAAGTGACCCCATTTTGCAAACTACACCCCTCAGGGAATTCATCTAGGGGTATAGTGTACATTTCAAACCCCCAGGGGTTTCACCAATTTTGGTACAACTGGGCTGTGAAAATGAAAAATTACATTTTTTACACAAAAATGCAGTTCTGGCTCAAAATTTTTCATTTTCACAAGGAATGAAGGAGACAAAGCACCCCAAAATCTGTGCCCCAATTTCTCCCGAGTACGGCAATGCCTCATATGTGACCAAAAAATACCATTTGGGTGCATGGCAGGACTCAGAAGGGAAGGAGTGATATTTGGATTTTGCAGCACACATTCTGGTGGAATGAATGGTGGGTGCTATGTCGCATTAGCAAGACCCCCGAAGCACCAATACAGTGGAACCCCCCCCACAAGTGACCCCATTTTGCAAACTACACCCCTCAGGGAATTCATCTAGGGGTATAGTGTACATTTCAAACCCCCAGGGGTTTCACCAATTTTGGTACAACTGGGCTGTGAAAATGAAAAATTACATTTTTTACACAAAAATGCAGTTCTGGCTCAAAATTTTTCATTTTCACAAGGAATGAAGGAGACAAAGCACCCCAAAATCTGTGCCCCAATTTCTCCCGAGTACGGCAATGCCTCATATGTGACCAAAAAATACCATTTGGGTGCATGGCAGGACTCAGAAGGGAAGGAGTGATATTTGGATTTTGCAGCACACATTCTGGTGGAATGAATGGTGGGTGCTATGTCGCATTAGCAAGACCCCCGAAGCACCAATACAGTGGAACCCCCCCACAAGTGACCCCATTTTGCAAACTACACCCCTCAGGGAATTCATCTAGGGGTATAGTGTACATTTCAAACCCCCAGGGGTTTCACCAATTTTGGTACAACTGGGCTGTGAAAATGAAAAATTACATTTTTTACACAAAAATGCAGTTCTGGCTCAAATTTTTTCATTTTCACAAGGAATGAAGGAGACAAAGCACCCCAAAATCTGTGCCCCAATTTCTCCCGAGTACGGCAATGCCTCATATGTGACCAAAAAATACCATTTGGGTGCATGGCAGGACTCAGAAGGGAAGGAGTGATATTTGGATTTTGCCACACAGATTCTGGTGGAATGAATGGTGGGTGCTATGTCGCATTAGCAAGACCCCCGAAGCACCAATACAGTGGAACCCCCCCACAAGTGACCCCATTTTGCAAATTACACCCCTCAGGGAATTCATCTAGGGGTATAGTGTACATTTCAAACCCCCAGGGGTTTCACCAATTTTGGTACAACTGGGCTGTGAAAATGAAAAATTACATTTTTTACACAAAAATGCAGTTCTGGCTCAAAATTTTTCATTTTCACAAGGAATGAAGGAGACAAAGCACCCCAAAATCTGTGCCCCAATTTCTCCCGAGTATGGCAATGCCTCATATGTGACCAAAAAATACCATTTGGGTGCATGGCAGGACTCAGAAGGGAAGGAGTGATATTTGGATTTTGCAGCACACATTCTGGTGGAATGAATGGTGGGTGCTATGTCGCATTAGCAAGACCCCCGAAGCACGGTGAAATGATGAACCTAATAATCCATAGATGTGTGGTATATTTTAAAGCACTCCTTCATACATAGGCCGGGTTTGTCGGGGCAAGTTTCACAGTGGAAAATAGTTTGCTTTCGTATTCCCTTTTTATAGCAAACTTTGCACCTTTTTTGTGTCCTGCCCTTTTTTCCAGTGGAGGGGATTTCGTTAGGAAAATGCTGCCCTGATACAATACGGGGGCCAGTACTAGAAGTACTGGGGCCAGTACTAGAAGTACTGGGGCCCTCTGCCTGCTGGTTCCCAAATATTAGGCCCTTTATGACTTCCTCTTGAAAGTGCATAAATGTCCCCGTCTGGCTGGTAGAACGGAATAGTACGTAAGCGTTATACAGTGCCATCTGGATGATATACACGGCCAGCTTCTTATACCATATTTTTGTTTTCCGCAGGGCACTGTACGGCTTCAGTACCTGATCTGAAAGATCCACTCCGCCCATGTACTTATTGTAATCTAGGATACAAATAGGTTTTGAGGTGTGGGTACTGGTACATCGTACAGGGACGGAGGTGGTACTGTCTCCGTGAATTGTTGTCAGTATAAGGACATCCCTCTTGTCCTTATATTTGACCAACAACATATTTTCGGTGGATTGTGCCCTGCTTTCACCCTTTCTCAGTAATTGGGCAACGTGCGTTTTTGGGAGGCCTCTTTGGTTCTTGCGCACAGTACCAAAAGCTGCTGTACCTCTTGAACCAAGGGCCTTAAACAGGGGGATGCTGGTGTAAAAGTTATCCACATAGAGTTGATAACCCTTATCCAGGAAGGGGTGCACTAAATCCCAGACAATCTTTCCACTAACACCTACGAGGGAGGGGGGGCATTCTGGCGGTTCAATTCTTGTGTCCTTCCCTTCATATACCCTAAACCTGTGGGTGTACCCTGAGGTACTTTCGCACAGCTTATACATTTTTATGCCATACATTGCCCTCTTATTGGGAAGGTACTGGCGGAATTTAACCCTTCCTTTAAAATGTATAAGTGACTCGTCTACACAAATTAATTTTTGGGGGATGTACATCTCAGCAAATTTGGCGCTGAAATGATCAATGACCGGCCTGACTTTGAATAGCCGGTCAAAGGTGGGATCATCTCTGGGTGGGCACTGTGCATTATCGTTGTAATGCAAAAATTTAAGGATCGTCTCAAAACGAGTCCGGGTCATGGCCATACGATGAAGTGGGGTGCTGTACAGAACATCTGTACTCCAATATTGCCTAATTTCTGGCTTTTTAACTATGCCCATATGTAACACCAGACCCCAAAACGTCATCATCTCTACTGCATCTACAGGGGTCCACCTAGCAAATGATGACGTGGGGTTTTGGGCAATAAACTGCTGGGCATATAAATTACTTTGGTCCACCATTAAATTTATAAAATCATCAGAGAAAAAGACTTTGAAAAAGTCAATTTCTTTGAGGCCTGTACTATCAAATTGGATTCCTGGGTTGGCCAAAAACTCAGGAACCTGGGGCTCAAAATTGTCTGGTGGTGGGGTCCATACGAGATCAATCATTGGGGGGGGGGGTCTCAGCTGCTCTACGGGGGCGTCTTTGAGGGGGACCCTCATCACTAGAGGAGGAAGAGGAGCTTAAGACAAATGCCAATTCATTGCTTACTTCACTGGCTGTGTCAGTGTCAGAGGCAAGAAGGGCATATGCCTCTTCCGCTGAAAACAGTCTTTGCGATGATTGGGACATTTTTATTATTTTTAAGTGTAGTGTTTCAACACGTGTATAGTGTAGGGGGGGGTACAAACTTTATTTCAACACGGGGGGTATGTAGTGTGTATGTAGTGCTTTAACACGTGTAAGTTAAAAGAAAAAAAAAAAAACTCCTGCGCCAAAAATTGAGCACAGATGTTGGTCAGTAACGTCCGTCACTGATCAGCGCTCAGCGGGCACAGGACACCCACAAAAGCACCGTGGGTGTAAAAAAAATAAAAAAAAAAAGACTCCACAGCACCCTCCAAAAAAAAATAATGAAAAAAAACTTCTGATGAGTCAAAGACAACAGGAATTTGACCCAAAAAAAAAAAATTAGATCAAAAATGCTGATCAGTGATGTACGTCACTGATCAGCGCTCAGCGGGCACAGGACACCCATAAAAGCACCGTGGGTGTAAAAAATTTTAAAAAAAAAGACTCCACAGCACCGTCCAAAAAAAAATAATAAAAAAAAAATGCTGATGAGTCAAAGGCAACAGTAATTTGATCAAAAAAAAAAAAATAGATCAACCCTGTGCCAAAAATGCTGATCAGTGATGTACGTCACTGATCAGCGCTCTGCGGCCACAGGACACCCACAAAATCACAGTGGGTGTAAAAAAAAATTAAAAAAAAAAAACCACAACACCCCCCCCCAAAAAAAAAAACTGCTGATCAGTGATGCAACTGATTAGCAGTGAGGGGCAGCAGGCACACAACTGTGGGTGCAACCTGACAGGGTATATATATAAAAAAAAAAATGGGGGCAGCAGGGGGCAGCAGATACAAAATGATATCACACAATTTCTGACACAATGACGCTGCTGCAGCAGCAGCAGCAGCAACACAAGAAGCAGGAAGTCACAGGAGCTGGCACGGATGCCACCAACGCTGATCAGGTAAGAATAGGGCACAGATGGGCACGGAGACCGCTCTGCACGCTGTTCCTGACCGGAATGGCGGCTGCAGAGCTGTCTCTGGTATTTTCTATGTGGTGTAATGGCTGTGATTGGTCCGTCGTTCCGACGGACCAATCACAGCCTTTTGGGGGCAGGTGGGGTGAGGTGGGGTGACACCAGTGTCACCCTTACACCCGGTGGTGATTGGTGCTGTACTTAACAGCACCAATCACCAACGATCCCTGTGTCACCGGCGAACGTTATTCGCTGGTACACAGAAAACGCTGTAATTGGCTGTTCACATTGAACAGCCAATCACAGCGATCGCCAATGGCGGGGGGCATCGCTGCCCCCCCTGGGCAATGAGGGAAGATGTCTGCTGTCAGGGACAGCAGACATCGTCCCTCTGTCACCGCGTCTATAGACGCGGTGACAGTTTGAACTCATGACGTACATTTATGCCATGTGTCGGGAAGTACATCCCGACCATGACGTAAATGTACGTCAAATGTCGGGAAGGGGTTAATGGTAAGGTCTCTATAGGTTCTCTAAGGGATAGGGCTCTAACACTGTAAAAACGCACAATGTCGGCATGTACACTGTATACATTATGATGACCATGTTGACATTTTGACATAACGGCAATGCATATATTCAGACCATGTAGACATTCAGAATTTTCAACATTTCATACAACATCCCATGCTGGTGCTAAATGTTTCTTGCTGGACAAGTGCTCCTTATCCTTCGGCATAAAGTCTGTTATACAGTACTAGTTTGGCATCTTATATGCTCTTGTACATAGAGCCTCTTGTTCTGCACAAATTAGAGAAGATGTGGTAGCAACATCTGCCACCAAAAACGCCATGGAGATTATTATTTTGAAACTACTATGCCTAAACTGCACTGGTGTCAATAGGACAGTCATCACTGCACCAGATATTACCCTCTTAGGGGGTGACATTAAAGCACTGGCTCCTCCCCTGTGATTGGCAGCCAAGCGCTGAACTGTGACATTATATACAGCGCCCGACTACTGTCACTAAAGAGGAGCTGGCAGTTCAGGCAGAGTCTCTAGGGGCAGAGCAACATTTCTGGCAATACTAGACATGCCTCTGACATTATAAAAACAGGGGTGTGCCATAAGGCCATGCCAGTGGTGGAACTTGTGAATGGCTGTCCCAGGTGCAAAAATATAATTTGGGCCCCCGTTCACACTCCAGCCCAAGCTAACAATATGCAACAAAGAAGTGATTGGCAGCAGTGGGACCCTTAGTCCTGGTGCAATGCACCTGCTGCACCAATGATAGGCCCGCCTCTGGGCTATGCCCTTCCCATCATGCAATGCCATTTACCATAAGGCCAGTGCTCAAAATGGGCCAGTATACGCCTGTATTGCATACAGCCACTTCAAGCACTGAATTATTTTTTAAATTACCCTTCATCCCTGTGGCCAGCAGTGAACGAGAGGCCGTTGGAACCCCTTTCTTTTTCACACCTGTATCTCTCCTCCCAGTGGCATTCTGGGCCCGGATACAGGGTACCCCCACAGTTCTGCTTGCAGAATGCCAACATCATGCCGGCCTCTGCCCGGTCCTTGCACCATCTCAACCTTTCTGCTGGTAACAAGAGGCTCTGCCTGTACTCCCCATTAGGCTGGACTACGTCTCACCTACACTGAGGTCAGTGTGGTTATGTCTGCTGTGGTGGGGGCTGCTGCAGGGCTAGAGGAGAGGAGCATTGTGCAATGGCCATGCGTACCTCTGTCCCTGACATGTGTGCCCGTGCCCATGTTTGCCAGTGTCCCAGCCATGTGTGCTTCTACCCATATGTTCCTGTGTCCCTGACTGTGTGTGCCCCTGCCCATATGTGCTTCTGTCCCTAACATGTGTGCTCCTGCCCATGTGTGCCACTGCCCCTGCCCATATGTTCCCCTACCCATGTGTGCTTCTGTCCTTGCCCATGTGCACCCCTGCCCATGTGTGCTTCTGTCCCTGCCAGGTGTGCCCCTCCCCTACCCATGTGTTCCTCTGCCCCTGACCATGTGTGCCCCTGCCCGTGTGTGCCTCTGCCCCTGCCTGTGTGTGCCGTTGCTCTTGTGTGCCTCTGTTCCTGCCCAAGTGCACCTCTGCCCATGTGTACCTCTGTTCCTGCCATGTGTGCCCCTCCCCTACCCATGTGTTCCTCTGCCCCTGACCATGTGCACCCCTGCCCATGTGTGCTTCTGTCCCTGCTAGGTGTGCCCCTCCCCTACCCATGTGTTCCTCTGCCCCTGACTATGTGTGCCCCTGCCCATGAGGGCCTCTGTCCCTGCCTGTGTGTTCCTCTGTCCTTGCCCATATTTTCCTCTGTCTCTGCCCATATGTGTCCCTACCCATTTGTTACTCTGTCCTTGCCTGTGTGTGCCCTTGCTCATTAGTGCATCTGTCCCTACTAGGGTGACCAACTCATCCCTTTAATCCGGGACACATATTTATTACACAGGTTCTGTGGCTGGCTTTCACCTGATTTTAAACTGCCACAGAACCTGTGTAATTAATATGTGTCCCGGATTAAAGGGATGAGTTGGTCACCCTAGTCCCTACCCATGTGTTCCTCTGTCCCTGCCCATCTGTGCATTTGTCCCTGCCCATGTGTGCCCTTACTCAAGTGTTCCTTTGTCCCTGCCTGTGTGTGCCCCTGCCCATGTGTGCCTCTGTCCCTACCAATGTGTTCCGCTGTCCCTGCCCATGTGTGCCTCTGTCCCTGCACTTCTGTGCCCCTGCCCATGAGTGCCTCTGTCCTTGCCTGTGTGTTCCTCTGTCCCTGCCCATGTGTGCCTCTCACCATGTGTGCCTCTGCTCATGTGTGCTTCTGTCCTTGCCCGTGTGTGCCCCTGCTGCATCGCACGATATCCTCCCTACCATCCTGAATCTCACTATGCCCTGTCTACCTCCTCTTATGGGGGTAAATTTACTAACATGGGATGATTGAAGATGGGATGTTGCCCATAGCAACCAAACATATTCTACTTACAGTATTCATTTAGTACCTTCTAGAAGATAATAGAATCTGATTGGATGGTATGGGCAACATCCCATCTTCGATAGAATTCCCATCTTAGTAAATTTACCCCTGTCTCTCTATTACCCGGCATTTGCCTGTTTGCTCCCTACTGTCCCTTTTGAATGGCCACACCCCATTTTTCCCTTCGGTGCATTGTAGTTCACTATAGGATGAACACTAAATCCCTTTCAAATTCCATACCCCAACTTTAAAATTCCCACTTAAACCACTGCATAAGGCCACACTCTTTTTTGGTTGGATGCCACTCCCTATGTCTGGAGGGATGTGTGTGTGTGTGTGGGGGGGTCTATTTGATGCACTGGGTGTCACTGACCCCAGGGATGCCACTACCAGACTAGAAAACTATAGCTCAGGCACTAATACCCCTTTCACACCAGCCTAAATTCCCGGGTTGAGTCCGGGAACAACCCGGGACTAGCTCTGGTGTGAAAGGTTCCAGGGACAAATTCCCGGGTTAATTTGCCGGCAATTCAACCCTGCTAGGTAGCAGGGTTGCTCCCGGGTCCTTCCAGGGTTACTGGCTGGTGTGAAAGGTGCAGGAACATGTCCCTGCTTCCCGTGTTGCCTCTGCTAATGCTGATTTGCTATCAGGGCAACTTCCTGTTGTGGTGACGCTCACAGACTTGCCCAGAGGCAGCATACAGCGTGCAGGGAGACAGTGTGCATGTTCTGTAGCACGACATACCCCAGAAGTGCATTTTAACCCCTGAAAGCCTGCAATGTGTGCCATGTCTTGGACAAATGAGGAGGTCAGAGAGCTATTAATCATTAGAGGTGAAGATGCTTTCATAAGCCTTTTAATTTGTTTTACACAAGTAAACAGAGGCTGAAATACTACAAATGTTTTGTGTCTTAATTATTAATAATCAATAATCTAATGTGATCCTAAAAAAGGCCATTTTCAATGCTATTCTCATAGAAATGCAGGGTCATCCCGGGTTCAGTGTGAAAGGTGCCGACCCGGGTTGTCCCTGCTTCAAAAGCATGTGTGAATGGGTCCCAACCCGGGAATGTCCCTGCTTGTCCCGGGAATGTAATTCCCGGGTTTGTCTCTGCATTTCTGGTGTGAAAGGGGTATTAGAGTAGAGAACTGGAATTCAGGCATTTTCCACAATGGCTTTTGTGCATTAGATTTGTAATGGGCTTGCATGGATCCATACATTTTGGTCAAATGGTTTTCAAAGCCATGATTTAAATACAACACTGTAATCTTAAAATACAGCCACTGCTCAGCATGTAGGGCAGCACTTGTAGCCATAGAGACATACTGTACACATTTATGAACCAACCAGTGAACAAGGGAATGAGCTGTAAGGACAAATGTGGGCTGGGGTGCTGATCACCCCAGGGCTCCTGTTTGGTCACAGTCCATCTGGTTAACATGTAATAAAGCCCTGACATTTACTGTTTAAAAATATGTCTGATGAAAACTAAAAACAATTCTGTGCTCACTTCATTTAAATATTCAAAATAAATGTAAAATGTTTTGTTAAAAGACGTGGAATTTGCATTTCCACAAACAGAAGTAATAACATGGGAGCGATCCTGTACACCTGTCTTCCCAAATAATTTTACCTTTTATTTGCATAGGTAAACTGGCAGTTTATCTTCCTCTGATAGTGAAACAACTAAAATAAACCTCAGGATGTATTTAAAAATAAAATAATAATAAAAAATTAAATATATATATATATATATATGTGTATGGTACTTATATGTTAGTTGGGCGCCCACTAAGCTATTTGCTTAGTTTTCCGCGTCCCCTCGCGGGAATCGCTACGCTCTCCACGCTTCAGGCTCGCCACACTATACAAAATCATCTCCCCGCCGACATGGATAGTGGGGGAATGAGCATACTAACTATAGTGGGCGCCCAACTAACATATAAGTACCATATATACATATACGCACACACACACACTATCGTCCATATTTTTTGTGCACATAACCACATCTATCACCACCTCTAAATGTTGGGATTACATGTTTAATCACTTGGATTAACTACATAATTTGTTTTGCAATTTGTATGACTTTTCCTCACATACGATGTACCTAGGTTTGCTGATTGAAAAATATAATTCTGTTATTTTATGTGATAGTCATACAAATTTCCAAACAAATTATGTAGTTTACCTGATCACCTGTGTCTGTGGCCTAAAAGGATTGGCATACTCCTCTCCATACAAGGGTGACTATTGATTCATTGTCCATCTTTTAATATTTTTTTATTCCTTGCCAAAAAATATTTCTTCTTTTTTATATATATATATGTCTAATGTTATATTTCCTATAATATTTTATATGTTACAATTAAATATTTTTTACTATCCACACCTGACCATTTCTACTTAATTTAAGTATTTTATTTGTTTATTACTAATTAGCGCAATCGCCCACTTTCTTTTCTCGTGGGTCACAGTATGTAGGCTGCACTATTAGAACCCTAAATACTAGGTTCTTAGAGCATCGAAAGAACACAATTAAAGGCGTTATAAACCATTCTCTATCGAAACATGTAAAAACAAAACATAAAGGCAATCCTAAAGTTTAAAAAATCCAAGTAATTGAGCATGTTATCAGGGCCGCCAAGAGAAATCCTGGGCCCCGGTACAACAACTTCATGGGGCCCCCATGGATGGAGCTCCTTGCACACTCCGCGGACCTGTTACGCCACTGCTTCCAAGGTGGATACAGGGACAAAAATTTACACCGTAATGCCTATTACACATCACACATACATTACATATTATACCACATGCCACAATGCTCATTACACATTATGCCATACACCATAATACCTATTACATATTTTACCACATGCCACAATGCCCATTACATGTTATTCCACACACCGTAATGCTCATTGCATATTAGGGGGTCAACATGCTCATTGCCATGGGATTAACCTGCTCTGCCAGGGGTTAACATTCTCTGCCCAGAGTTACATGCTCTGCCCGGGGTTACATGCTCTGTCCGGGGTTAACATGCTCTGCCAGGGGTTAACATGCTCTGCCAGGGGTTAACATGCTCGTTGCCATGGAGTAACATGCTCTGCCAGGGGTTACATTCTTTGCCACGGGTTAACATTCTCTGCCAGGGGTTACATGCTGACTTCCAGAGTTGGATCTCAGCCCCAGCAGCATACAGGGAGGCAGCAGACACAGAACAACCAGCCACCCACCTTCCACCTTGGAACACAGTGACCTGGACATGGGAGGGGAACCAGGTCTGGGACTGCTAGACTGGAGATATGGCACTGGCACCTGCTACTGCTGGTTGGGATGGGAATGTGGGGAGCGGGGCAGACTGGATTCTGCGGATTGGGTGGTACTCCTGCAGAAGGTGGCCTCTTTTTGACCCAGTTCCTCCCGGCACCCAGGGACTAGCTACCCTAAGTATCCTCCTGTCGCCAAGCCACGGTAAACTCCCAAGCCACGTGGCTGGCTCTCAGCAGACCCTGGAGTTTGAGAGGGGAAAAATGCTCAGAAGGACCTATGTAATGCTGCTGCCCCCACACTGGCCTACATCCGCACTCTCAATGCCACCGCTGAACAGCTGACTCCGGCGCACTCAGACCTGTTGCACTCGCCACCTAGTTAAAAAAAACTGTGTCTCCAGACCAGGGCCCCCCTGACAGGCCCGGGCCCAGGTAAACTGTACCTGCTCCCCCCCCCCCCTCTCGGCACCCCTGCATGTAATCCCAACATTTAGAGGTGGTGCTAGATTTGATAGGTTATGTGCATGAGAAGCTTTTCGGATATTTTCATTGGGCACACTTTTTTACAGCTGACCTTAATGATAATATCGAACTTAATAATGTCTGACCTCCTTATGTTTGTGCCTTCTTTATTTTTCTTTCTGGTTTGCTTCCTTCCCTTCATTTGGTGGATTTTTTGTCCATATTGATAATAATACATATAAATATATAAATAAAAATAAAATTAATTTTGCTCTCAATATTTGAAAATGTATGTACATATACTGTTGAATAGAATTTTACTATATAGAGGTAGAAAAGGTATAAACAATATGAATTTTAGCACAATAGGAATTTGTCAACAGTTTTGTCTATATACAGTATTACTGGGGCGCACTATTACAAAATTTGTGAAGTCTTAGTGCTAACCTAATATTATAAAGTCGGTCTAGTGTAAAAAAATAAATTTATGCTAAGGGAAAAATGTTGTACTTTTTTGTGGGATCGTGGACGCCATGATTAAGGGCCTGGATAGGTCCGAAACGTCGGCTTATGTTTTGTGTGGAGTAATGGAATTAAAAAAAGCATTGTCTTACTGCTGCTTGGTGAGTGCCCTGATTCTATAGACTGTGTGTGTGTGTGTATATATATATATATATATATATATATATATATATATATTAAGTTACGACCTCTTTTGTAACTCATTAAGGTAGTATTTCTAAAACATGGAAGTTCTTTACCACTTGCTACTACTGGCCAAAGGGCCTTTGGTTGCTTGAGGTAGAACTGGACTTGTGGGAGTAAATGTGATCACGAATGGAATCTTTAATTGTGAGGTCTTTTTGTTGGTTTGTATCAATAGCTGTGATCGTGGAAATGCTAAAGGTTTTCTTTTTTTCTTTTTGTAGTGCAAAATAATGATATCCTCTTTGAAGAAAACGTAATGATCATATTGTCCAATACCTTCATTAGTTCCGATTTATCTGTTGAAATTCTCGATGCTTGTAACATTTGGCATTTTGGTAACCCCTGTTTCAACGCAGGGGGATGGCATGCCCTATTGAATAAAATCGTATTGCGATCCGTGTTTTTTTGTAAATTGTGATGTTTTTATCTCTTCATGGTCGATTTTGATTGTTACATCCAAATAATCTACACTGATTTTGCTCATTTCATGTGTAGATTTTATGGGATGATCTCTCTGGTTGATATAATTGATTATTGTAGTAAATTCTTCTTCTGGACCAGTCCATAATGACAGAAGGTCATCAATGTGTATAATAAAATATTAATACAAATGATTTGGGAATAAAAAAAAATTTGTTCATGTTGGAACATATGATATGAGATTTCATAGCAAAGCCAATATTCTGGATGTAATATTCACCATTATGCATAAATTAATTTGGGGTTAAGGTGATTTCCAATAACTAAATATAATGGTATGAGGATTGTATCAATACAGTTGCTTTTTAGAAAAGTCTACGTTGGTTTCAGTCCACTAGAGTGAGGGATCACTGAAAAAAGATTCGGTACTTGTTTCCTAGCACGGCGCCACCGATTTTAATTGTATCCATCGGGTCGGAAAAATCGCGTTGATCGCATCGCATGCCAACCAAATCGCATGAGATGCGATCGACGCGATCGACCCGATTTTTACATTCGAATCAATGTAAAATGGTCTCTGAGACCCGATTTTACATTGATTTTAATGTAAAAAGGCCCAAAACCCCCATTTTAATACCAAACCCCCCTCATGTTTGAAATGCCCCCCCCCATTGTTAACGCCACCCCACTATTGATGCCAACCCGAAGTGTGGCGAGCGCAGCGAGCCCGCGAGGGGCGGCGGTACGCGTCCTCCGACCTTTTCATACCCCTACTATCCACGTCGGCGTGGAGTTGATTTTATAAAGTGTGGCGAGCGCAGCGAGCCACCGAGCCTGAAGCGTGGCGAGCGGACGCGCATAACTTTACAGGTATACGCGTCCCCTCGCGGCGCTCACCACGCTTCAGACTCGGTGGCTCGCTGCGCTCGCCACACTTTATAAAATCAACTCCACGCCAACGTGGATAGTAGGGGTATGAAAAGGTGGGAGGACGCGTACCGCCGCCCCTCACGGGCTCGCTGCGCTCGCCACGATTCGGGTTGGCGTCAATAGTGGGGTGGCGTTAACAATGGGGGCATTAAACATACTTTTTAACCATATTCAATGTGAAATGGGCCATATTGGCCCATTTCACATTGTCACCTATGTAAACTCGGGTTGATCGCATCGCGCGCCATTATAATGGCCCGCGAACGACGCAATCAACCCGATTTTCACTTTAAAAATAATTTAACATTGTTCCCTATGGGAAAATCGGGTTGATCGCGTCGGTCGCATCGCGGCCCCTTATTAAGGGCCGCGATGGACGCGATCAACGCGATTTTCTCTTTCACCGGCAAATTAGCTGGTGATTGACAGAAAATCGGGTCTATCGCGTTGATTGTATGCCTTAAGTACCTTAAACTTAAGGCATACAATCAAAGAGATGGGCGCCGTGCTAGGAAACAAGTACCAAAGATTCTTTATATCCAATGTGCATAATATTGTTTCCTTTGGAATTTGTTGCAAATTGTTTAATTTATTTTAATAATTGTATTATTCCTTTTTGGATGTTTCTTTATGTAAGTCTGAGCATTGAAATTCGTAGTTATGAGATTGGATGTAATAATGAACCCACTGCTGATATAATTGGTCTAAGTGGAGGTTTGATAGCATCTTTATAAAGCTTAGGTATTGCATAAAGGACAGGAGTTATTAAAAAATCTTTAATTAAAGATGTATATGTTATTTTGTTTAAGTGGCTACTGGAATAAGCTTCTAATAAGATTCAATCCAGATCTTTCTTAAATGACTCCACAGGGTGATGTCTCTATTGCTGATATGTACCAGTATCACTCAGGATACCATTTATGTTTTTTATATAGATGTTGCAATCCTGAATTATTATAAAGTCATTATATTGGGCTAGCTGTTTTAAGGCCAGGTGTTCTTCTTTAGGTAAGATTTTATGAATCTTTTGACCGCTCCTGCATATTTAGTAACAGACAGTTTTCAAAGAGGGTCTTTTTATCTTACATTTTTTAATTTTTTATATCTGGCTGCTACATATTTGGTTCCTATTGGTTATTTTTTTTTTCGTTTTTAATGACCTATGTAAACCAGATACATTTTCCAATTAAATTATTTGTAATAACTCATTGGTACGAATTAAAGTCCTCGATTTATTATTGCGGTAAAGTCCTTGTTTTATTATTGCAGTCTTGGATGCTGGGATCTCCCTGCCCTCTGGTGTATGATAGAGGCAGACAGTAGAGCAGGCATTCCTAACCACGCTCCTCAAGGCACACAAACAGTGCAGGTTTTTGATATCCAGCCTTTAGTACAGGTGACTTAATTAGTACCTGAGTGATTCTGATTAATCCATCTGTGCTGAAGCCTGGATATCACCTGCACTGTTGGTGTGCCTTGAGGACCTTGGTTGGGAATGCCTGCAGTAGAGGTTAATAGGGGTGAATTTACATGTTTTTTTGGAACAATTTGTGTGTATATAAACTGTAGTCTGAGCATGTGCTGTACCCCTGATGAAAACTGACAGAGTTCAGTTGAAACAGCTGCTGCTGCTACCTTTTTCTATTTTCATGGAATAAACCATGTTTGTCTTCATACCAGAGTGTTGGTTCTGATTCCTTCCATGCCATGGGGGGTAAGTGTACTATATTACTTGCTTTATGGACCTGGCACCGGGACTATTATTACATGCATAGGAGTGCCACCATTGGACCCACTCTATCTATCTATCTATCTATCTATCTATCTATCTTTTTTGTGATCAGTCAGATCCGTGCAGGCTTCAGTGTGTAAAAAAATAGAAAAATAAATAAATAAAAACCGCGTGGGGTCCCCCCCCCCCACAGCCGTAACCAGCACCAGGCTGAAAGAGCCAGGTCTGGTATTAAAAAATCAGGAAACCATTGACATAGGGCTCCGCTGATTTTTTAAAACCAGCCACGTACATACTGATACTTACCTTTCTTGAGCCCGTAGGTAGGTCCCTGGGTCTGGGGCTCCATGATTCTATTGGCCGCCTAGCGGCCAATCAGGAGCCAAATTTCTCGGCTCCTGATTGGCCGCTAGGCGGCCAATACAATAATTCGATGAAACTGATGAAATTTCAGCGTCTCTCCCGTTAGTTCAAAGATGAAACTCCAGCGTCTCTCCTGTTAGTGCGAGGGTACCGGCCGGGACATTTGCGTTTTTTTATTTTCTGAAGACCCAGACTACAGCGGAATGAAGAGGTCGTGATCTTCGCTGGAGAATCTTGGTGAGTAGGATTTTCTTCCACAGGTCCCCAAATGGATTTCTTTGGATCCTGGAGCCCCGGACCCTGGAGCCTGGACCCCAGACCCTGGAACCTGGAACCCTGGAACCCCAGACCCCGGATCATGGAACCCCGGACCCAGGGACCTACCTACGGGCTCAAGAAAGGTAAGTTTCAGTATATATGTGTAATGTGTGTATTAAACTTTAATTTTTATGGGTGTCAGTGTGTGTTTATTTAACTATTTATTTTACTGTGGAACTACAAGTGCCAGTGGGCCCTTTAATGCCCTGCATGCGGGGACTTGTGGTTCTCCAAGTCCCAGCTTGCTGGGGAGGCTTGCTGGGACTCATAGTTCCACAGTATAAGACAATAGTTTTGAATTCTATTTTTTACACCATTTTATCAGCTCGATGCCCACCGCCCAGGGGCATTGAGGTCGGACAGCACCAGGCTTCAGCTTGGCCAGGTAAGTCCTGGAGTGAGGGGACCCCTTTATTGGGGGGGTCCCCACTCCCCCAGGACCCCTGGCCAGGCTGACTGGTCGGTAGGGATGAATGCTTTGGGCGGGGGGACTTGTATAAAAAGTCCCGTCCCGTCCCCCCCGGCTGTGGCATTACCCTGCTGGCTGGTTGGGCCTGGGGCTGGTTCTTAAAATACGGGGGAACCCTAGTCATTTTGTTCCCTGTATTTTGGGAACCAGACCCGGCCCTGGAGCCTGGGGCTGGTCTTAAAAAATCAGCGGAGTCCCTATTTGGCCGGTTTCCTGATTTTTTAATACCAGCCCCGGACGTTTTTTTATTTATTTGTTTTTCTATTTTTTTTACACACTGCAGTCAGCACGGATCTGACTGATCCGTGCAGACTACCTATACGATTTCGTAGTAGCGGCCGTATATACGGCCGCTAATAGGAATGAATACTCCATCGGGTATTACAAAGCAGTCGTATTTGACTGCTTTGTAAATTACCCTCCGGAACACGAATTTGCATACGGTTAAAACAGCCGTATGCAGTCGTATTCATTCGTATTAATACGAAAAATTTGTATTCTTAGTAAATTTACCCCTCAGATTCAGCTTCTACAGTTTCTGTTCAATTAAGCATCAACACATTTATTTAGAATACATGGAAAATATAAATAATACCTCAAATTAATTGGGAAATCCCTAAAAATTTACCAAAATGCATTAGGTATATGACAAAACATTTCATTATTGTGAAACATCTCGGATGTATTTTATAGTATTATGTATATGGGGTTTTCCCAGGTTATAAATTAAAATATCCATGTAACTGTTTGCAGCAGTGTATGGCCATCCGATCCTCCATAAGCCGCCACGGATGGCAGGATCGCTTGCAATATATGGCATGCATTCCTTTTGTAAATGTGATGTATCGCATGTGACCCCAATACTGGGAGGGTGTCCAAGTCCGAGGTTTGACGAGCAGGCAGGTCCAACCTCTTAATTCAATCCTATGCGTATGGGACTGCACTTCGGATTGGATGGGACATCAAACACATTTTGCCCGATTTCACCCCCGATTTTTCAGCCCGTTCCGTTTCTAATGGGGTGAATTCGCATAAGTGTATGTAGGCCTTAATAATATTTGACTTTAAAAGGGTATCAGTTTTTCAGCTTACAAACTAAAAACTACATAAACAAGAAGCCTCAACTGCTGGAAAGAAGCAGCTATGTCTGGCATAGCTAAATGCAATACACGTCCACTTGTTTGATGATGAATATTCAGCATTTAAACAGCATCTAAATCTTTAAACCTTGTCATTAAAATGCAGACGCCTTGATTTTTTGCCATTCTTAGTTATTTTAGTACAATATGTTTAATTTAAACCATTAGGTACAAAGGCTTTTTTCACAGACTGTTAATTTTCTGCACTGTTTTTGGAGGACACTGCATGAGGCACCTCTCATTAGCTCACTTATTGGTATATCTGAATATTATGGCATAGCATCATTAAGTCTGGCACAGTTTTATTCCACTTTCAGCAGTATTTGTTAACCTGTTCGTTCCAACCCTCATTAAGGCTCTTTCACACCAGATGGTTATATGCTAGCAAGGGAAAATAAGTCAGAGTGTAGAAAATGAACTGTTTCATGCAGGGGACTGGTGAGATTCTCCATTTGACCACATGCTTTGTTGCATCACATTATTCCTTAGGAGTAAAGGAAATGATACAGCAATGTTACTTGGATATCAGCGGAGACTGGGAGTCTGAAAGAGAATATTATTTTCTGCAACTAAAAGATGTGCAATGTGCTAATGTTCTTAGGTCTTAAAGCATTTAACGTGAATTTGCTACTGGAAGATTTTCAGAAAAGTTAAAGAGACAAAGTGTGATGAGAAGAGGAAGAACAGATGTCTCAACTCAACAGATCTCTGCCAAAATTAACATTAATATTGTCCAAGAAATTGCTTATAAGTGGGAGTCCATATTTTCCATCAGTACACTTTATGCTGGGGGAAATTCAGATCCGTAATCAAGTCAACCAGATATAACGTGAACTTCTGACTGATTTTTTTTGTCTTAATGGCCAATATTTACCTATACTCAAAATTATGATTGCATTTTTTAGGAAATATCTTACATAGGGTGGCCAATGCAAGGCTGTTTTGAAATCCTGGGATTTACATGGTAGTGGTACTGGTAGACAGCAGCAGGACTCAGTGGCTACACTCAATTCCCTCCCATCCTTATCACTTTCCCCATTTATCCCTCAGTACTCATCTCTCTCTCTCTCCAACCCCCCAGTCCTTATATCTCATCTATCTCTCCCGCCAAGTTCTTATCTCTTTCTTCCACCCCAACTCCTTGGTGGGAAAGAATTCTTTATATCTATTTGATTAGAATTATGGAATTGATTCCATAATTACGGAATACATCTTTGCTCTAGGAATGCTGAATTATTATTATTATTTATTTATTTTATTTTTAATTATGTTATACCTCATAAGGTTATACTTGTATTAATTTATATATTTATATATAGTTTATGTAAGTTTTGTTAATTAAGTTCACACCACTATTTTTACTTCACTCATACCAACAGAAACTGATGACAACCACCCTTAATTAAAAATAGTTGTTCTTTAATCGTTTAGATGGTGACCACTCCCATTTCAGAATGACTACTTTTTCTTAAATAAAAAGTAATGGCTCTCTAGTATTCATTTTTATTTTGACTCTTGTTTTAGTGACATTGAAGTTCCCAATAAATACTATATTTATTATTTACACACCCACAAACAGTTGCAAACAGATCTGGGGCCTTCTGATACAGGCATCACATGCAAATGGCTGGACTCCTGGTAGGTTTTATAGCAATTTGCCAAACTGTAGCTTTATAGATTTCACAATTTGTATTCCTCCCATATAAAAAATTGCGATGACGATATGTCATGTGGAACTTTGAAAATTAGCAATTTATGCAATCTAGCACATTAATACATCTATCAGTTTTAAAACTGATAAGAAAATATCTGAAAAGCAGCTTTGTCATCGTTTGCAGTTTAAATGATCTACAAGTTTGTCTTTATCTCAGCCATGTGCATAACTCCCAGTGGCAAAGGAGTCATCTGCATTAGGGCTCCAAGCCCTGAAAGGGCACCTGCATGTAGAGCAGAACTTATGTGGATCCAAGTGTGCCATGCTCTTCCAGTGGAGATCTACGGCACACCCACTGCTGCAGAGTTAGTTGGCCCTACTGACACATGCAATAGGGGGGTATGGGATAATTTAGGTCGAGAGGCCTTAGGTGGACACCTGAAATAGGTCATGGCTAAGGTTGACAGGATCGGAAGGTCGGCATATGCATTCGGTTGACATGGACACTGTCTAAGTGTACCGCATTCCCTCGCTTGGCACACCATTTTATTTTCCTACCACATTGTAGTGGATGGTAGGGCATGAAATACAGCCTGTCGGCTCATGTCGACATTTTGACTGTCAACCTTCCCATTGTCGACCTAATACTTGTGTTGTCCTTCTGACCCTGACAACCTTAGCCATATCAACCTATTTCAGGTGTCGACCTTCAATGGTCAACCCAATGCAGGTCGACCTTAATAGAGTCGACTTTTTGACCGTATCCCCAATAGGAGACATGATGGCTCCTGCCTGGTACCACCACTTGTGTTGCAGCAAGCAATTGTGCACCCACCGGTGCTGAACTGTCAGATGGGACCACTGGTGGCCGGGCCAGCAAAGACAGCATGTTAGCATGTGCTGATGCACTGTGCACACAAGTAGGCATCGCCAGAGGGGGGAGTTGTCCCACATTCCGGTGTACGATGTTAATACATCTTGTCATTGTCCCTTCCTGCTTCCCCTCGGAAGCAGGAAGTGCTAAACTGGTGCAATAAGCGCTGCTATAATATGTATTCCCATTATATATTGTAGTGACATGATGCACCAATAATTTTTGCCATTGTAAAACAGAACATAATTTGTGTAAACAATGGTCTACTATACGTTCTACTCTACGGTATATGTATGCTGTAGAAAGGACTTTCATTTAGTCATGTTATATTGGAAGAGATAATATTCTACTGAACAAATACATTTATTTACCACCAACAAAATAAAATATTTGTGTTTCATACAAAAGTCCCTGGAGGAAATAACATTTACATGATGCATGAAACAAGTATCTGAAGATTATTTTTGACCTAATTTCTGTTAATGACAAAGGTCTGTGTCATAAAACCCATACGATTTAATTTCCTGGGGGTGTTTACTATAATTGAATCTGCACAAATGGCAATCTGCATAACAATCCGTTGAGGGCCAAAACGTGTGCCCACTAATTAGCTTGAGGATCTTCGCATTTCATCCAGTTTTTATAGAAGATATACACTTTGCCATGGTCCCAAAACTTACTTCTGCATAATTAGTATGATTAAAGGTAATTTACAAACTACACTATATAGTATTTACATTTTCATTTAATCTACAGCTTTCTTCCTGTCTGATTTTTTGGGGGGTGGACACCAAGAAATCCCCTTTGCCGCACTTTTTTCCCCTCTTCAGAGCGAGCTTCCTGTTCCTGACAGAATATAAGCAAATGGCCGTAGAGGCATGCTGCACATGTGCCACCTGCGTCTGGCAACACCTGCATCCAGTATCCTACTCTTTCCATTCCTCAAAATCAGTGTCATCTTTACAGATAGGCAAACTGTGCAGATGCTCCAGGCCCCATGATTCTAGGAGCCTTTCAAGTGGGTTGGGTGAGAGGTTATCTGCATCCCATGCAAGTGCATTACACCTAATAGAGGCCCGGCAAAATTCTCTACCTGCCTTCCAGGATGCAGTAAGACACGGTATGGCTGTCAGATTTCTGTTTGGAGGATGTTTGGAGCTACAGTATGTTTGGTGGATGTTTGGAGCTATCCAGCAGAATGCTGACAGCCATTCCTAGTTTGGAAGCATGCAGAGAGATAATGCAGGACTAGAGAAGGGGTCATTTATAATTGTTTTTATTTATTCCCATGAATTAAATCTCCTTATACTGTATTTCACATGAGTACATAGAGTGCTTGATCAGTGTGTGTGACCTACCTGATACATTTCATATTGTTTGCAGAGGATTTGTGAACACATGTGGCTCAAAGAAGACTAATGGCAGTATTCAATGATCTTCAATCTCCATTTTTTTTGGCGAACAGGGCTGATTTTTGGCAAAATGGAGAACTATTTCGCCAAAAATGAACAGCGCTGTATTCAGCACTCCCTGTTCGGCAAAAGTGAACAGCGAACATCGGCCTGTTCGCTATTTTTTAGTCGACGCTATTCTCTTTTGTTTTTCTATGGGAAATTTAGCATAGTTCGCCAAAAGTGTTCGTGTTTTTTTTTTTTCCCTTTGGTGAAGTTCGTCGTTTTGCTCTCGACATCTTTTTTAGGTGAACTGAAATTTGTATTTATAAAATAATTGTTTTTTATTCTTTTTTTGCTGTCTACAAGTCAGTTTATTATTTGAAGGATATTGATTATTTTATTTCTTTACAAGCGCCACATTTATATATTTTTATTTTTTTGTTGTCATTTTTTTCCCTCCAATTATGCATTTGATTGACATGCTCTCTGCCAGGGGGTTAACATGCTCACTGCCAGAAGGGGTTGAATTGCTCTCTGCCAGGGGTTAACCTGCTCTTTGCTGGAGGTTATGCTCTCTGCCAGGGGTTAACATGCTCTCTGCCAGGGGTTAACCTGCTTTCTGCAGGGGGTTATGCTCTCTGCCAGTGGGTTATGCTCTCTGCCAGGGGGTTATGCTCTCTGCCAGGGGTTAACATGCTCTCTGCCAGGGGTTAACATGTTCTCTGCCAGGGGTTAACCTGGGGCTGCCGAGAGCAGGAACCGGAGGTCTGCGGGAACTGAGCTTCTGGATCCTCTGAGCTGGCCGCTCCCCCTCCCTGCCAGCGCCTCATGCACTGCAGGGAGGCCTTCATTTGCCTGCCGTCGTCCCCCTGCCTTCCGATGTCCCCCTGCTGCTGTGTGCGCCGGAATTTATCACTTTCGCCGTCAGGGGCAGAGAGCCCCTCACGAGTTGAATAGGGTAAGAGGGAGGAATGGCGGTGGACAGGGAGGAATGCGGAAGCATGGCGAGCACACGGCGTAACCAAAACCGCGTACGCTGCCCTGCGCTCGACGTGCAGTTGAATACTGCCCTAAGGGGGAAATTTACTAAGATGAGAGTTTCACAAGGGATGTTGCTATAGGCAACCAATCAGAATGTACTTCTTTTTTATTTAGATCCTTTTAGAAGTTAATAGATAGTATCTGGTTGCCCATAGAAACATCCCATCGACTCGATTTCATATATGTTTATCATTCAATGAGAATAATAATATGCTCTGCCACTACGACACAAGCAATTATATATATTATTTCTAGAAGGTGATTTTTGGTGACAATCCTTTTTTCACCTTTCATACTTAACCAAAATTGATAAATGAGGTAAAGATTAAGTTCTCTGCTGCTTCAGACGAAAAGTTCATTTAGAATTGCACATTGTATTGCTTGTTTAAAAATCAAAGTTAAACATTGACTTTTGGCCCATTCGCATGCCAAATTTTTGCATGGGCCACCTATTCTTACTGTATTTTATTTTCACTATTTCTATATTCTTGCACTTTCCTTTTCTGTAAATACTGTGAAAATTTTAATGCATTATAATAATAACATTAAAAGTTACATTTAAATTTCTTCAGGTGCACCACACCATGGCACCTCTTTCTTGTAATATGGTACATTATTTCATTATTTGTCCTTTGGTAGCACACCCAATTTAGTGCAAACTGTATACAATTTGATGCAGGATCCATTCAGTAAATGCTAGGTATGGTATCACAGCAAAATCAACCTCAGATTACATTTATAGCCACACACACACTCACTCACTCACTGTGGTTTTAATGTGAGAGCATCCATAAGTCAGCAGAATTCGGGGGGGGGGGGGGGGGGGGAGGTAGGGGGGAGCAAAGCATGATAACTGTGCATAATAAATATAATCTTCTCCTTTTTTAATCCAGATATTATAAAATGTTCATGGTATTTTAAATATGTAAATGGTGACCATTTACATATTTAAAATACCAATAACATTTTATAATATCTGGATTAAAAAAGGAGAAGATTATATTAATTATGCACAGTTATCATGCTTTGCTCCCCCCTAACCCCCCCCCCCACCCCCCCGAATTCTGCTGACTTATGGATGCTCTCACATTAAAACCACAGTGAGTGAGTGAGTGAGTGAGTGTGTGTGTGGCTATAAATGTAATCTGAGGTTGATTTGAACTATTAACTAATGTAGGAGGTTTATAATGGGGGAGGCAGTGCCAGATTAAGGTCTAAATGGGCCTGGAGCTGAAAATTATTAAGGGCATAATAGCACAATAATACAGGTTGTGGTCAGCACCTAATAATGTGGGTGCGTGACCAATGTTGTGGTTGGGTGGTCTGCTCATGGGTGTGTATCTTTCCCGGCACTCCGGTGTCCCAAATCTGGGTTACCCCCTTAGGGCCTGTGGCCGAAGCAAAGTAGGCAGCACACATAAGGCTCCAAATTTGTTAAGAAAAGTGCTGGTGCAGTTTAATGCATATATATATACAAATTCTGACACTCACAGGATGCAGGGAGATATATTGCCGGGTGCCCACCAAAGGTGCTCCTTCAGGACGCCGATGTCCTAAAATACTTGCTGGATGAGGCAGCATTCCTGTCATAAAAAAAATACTGAAAGCCAAAACTTGGTAGACAACATTTCAGCACCTTTTATGTTGTCACCTAAATTTACCACACCATACACCCCTTATACAAATCATGCAACACAATAGTAACCCCCTTATACTGTACTTGCCTCTTACACATTATGCCACATGGAATGAGCTAAAATTCACACCAATTTGAGTAAAAATTCACGTTATGCCACACAGATTAAGGGAAAAATTCACATTTTGCCACATGGATTGAGCCAAAATTCACAATATGCTTCACAAACAGGGACATTGCACGCTAAAGGTGCGCATTCAAAATTAACACCATAATGCTCATTACATGTTAAGCCACACACCATAATTTCCATTATGCATTATGCCAAACACCATAATGTATGCTACATAAGTGCTGCTTACCTACGTGCTCATTGCCAGGGGTTCCATGCTCATTGTCAGGGGTTCCATGCTCATTGCCATGTTGGATTACATGCTCATTGCCAAGGGGGCATACATACTCACGGTAACTGGGGGACAACCACCGCAGGGCAGAAGTGACAGGCATTGACAGCCGGGCAGAGAGCAGGGGGGCTGCCCGACTATATTCAGAGCACTACAGGTCCCAGCTATTTGAAATAATAGCCCTCTCACACCAGAAAATGCAGGGATTTACCCAGGAATATGGTCCTACGATCATGAGGGGACATTCCCGGGCTGGCCACTTTTAAACCAGCCTAGTCCCTGCATTTTCTGGTGTGAAAGGGAGAGACAACCACCTCCCTCCCCCCTTTTTAACCGGCTATATGGATTAACCAGCTATATCTTCGGATCCAACTGACCCATTTACATGGGACCAGTATCATATTGAAGAACTTTTAAGTGGGCTTCGAATGATTTGGTCCCATGAAACTGGGCTATTTTGGTTCCAGAGAAATCTGCCCTCAAAGAACAAGAACAGACATGAAATTACATTTCAGAAATAAAAAAATTGGTTTATCCGCAAAATTTCTGGAACCAATTAATCCATATGAACCAGCCTGTTAGCCTGAATTGAAGGCCCAGTGATTTGGGTTTGAATGAGATCAACCACAAGCTTCTGTGATGCCAGGGGAGGAACTGGGTGGGGGTCGGAATTAGCCTGTCCCAGGGTATCCTATGGGGAAAACGTTCCTAGTTTGCCTGGCGGTATCTCCGGTTCCCGGGGGGATAGCAACACAGGGCTGGGCTCATTGGAAAGCCTCAGTCATCATCTACAAAATGGGCCTATTTGCAGAGTGGGCCTGGAGCTGTAGCTCCATCAGGCCCATTGTTAATCTGGCCCTGGGGGGAGGGGGGTTGTTTTTGTAGTACATGTGCATGTAGGGGTGTATTAATGCCTCAGGGGCCTGTGCGTAATGGACTCCTCTCATCTAGCAGTGTCCTTATCTTCCCCCACACCTCACCACAATGTACCTAGTGCTGGCAAGGAGGTCCTTGTTACCTTTGTGGCTCCTTCTTACCAGTGATATTTAGGAAAATGTCACATGCGCACAAGGTATCAAATGCTCTGGCGTGGTGCCAAAATCTTTGATTGATTTTACTGTGCAACACCATTTTTTTTTTAGATGTCACAGGGAAGATGGCACCACATAGCAGGGCTGACCAACTTGCCACCAGATAGATATGCTCTGCCTGCATGCCCTACACCCATTATAAATATACCTACGTGTGTATGCTATTAATTGTTTGGACAGATCAGGGATAAATAGACCAATTTATTAAATGTGAATGCAACTGATTTCATTGTATGGACTTGATGGGGTAAATGGATCTATTTATGAGGAGGCATTTTCTTTCATTGCCATTCTATGGGTCAGATGCACTAAGCTTCAAAAGTGATCAAATGGAGAGTGACAAAACAGCCAGCCAATCAGCTCCTACCTGCCATGTCACAGGCTGTGTTTGAAAAATGTCAGACAGGAGCTGATTGGTTGGTTGTTTATCACTCTCCGTTTTATCACTTTTGAAGCTTAATGCATCTGGCCCTATGAATGTTAAATATTTATGCTTGGTCATTTCCAGGCTATGAGCTGTTCTGTGTACAGCTCACTAAATATATTGATTTTTGACATATCATACATGCTACTCTTTTTTTCACAATATGCTAGACGTTGATTAGCACTAGCCTCTATCATAGACTTGGGTAGAACAACGTCATTGAAAACGTTTTCCTGAATGCCACCATTGTATTTTTAAATTTTGTTTGTTAAATGTCTCTACTTCATATATTCTCCACTAAAGCATTTATTGCACAGCAGCAAACCGTTTGCATCATCCTCAGTAAATGTTAGCAATTCTGTACACCTAAAACATATGTGGGTATTACCAGAATTTTGTGCAAGGCTCACAGTGCTGAAATCAACCAGAGATCTGTGAAGATGAATCTGTGTTCAATCTTTTCCTGTATCAGATGGCATCTGTCACAGCCCAGATCCCAGATAGCCACACCATTTTCAGCTGCATACTAAGATTATGTTGTAGTTTAATCAGAACAGCTATTTTTGGTGTTGTCCCTGCTGGTTCACTCTGTAGATATAAAAAATAGACATATGGAGAGAGATACTTTAACAGTTAATAGATACACTTGTTGAAAGACAAAGCTCAGGTTTAAATTACATTTTCAATTACATGCAATAAGCATGGCTGACACAGACACAAGAAAAAAAAGGAAAATCAGTAATAATTTTTACCTTATAAGTTGCACTCCAATGTAATGAATTTTGAAAAATTGAACATTCCTGGTAGATTGCCTTCACGTGATTGGACATATGCATGGTTTACCGCCTGACTGATGGTTTATTCATAGGTCAAATCAAGAAAGTTTGGCATGTGCCGAAACAGTTAGAGCAAAAGCGGACCACCCATTGGGGCAGCAGATGCACTGCACCGGGGCACCTAAGGACCAAGGGCTCCACTGCTGATCCTGCCATCCTCTTCCTCCGACCCACTTTTTTTCCTGTCACTCTTTGCTTCCCCCTGTCACCCACTGCTGTGTAGCATAGTGTGATCTTCGGTTGGGGATGGAGGAGGGGGGCCCAAATTCTATTTTTACACCTGGGCCCACTACCCACAAGTTTTGTCACTGAGCTAGAGTATTGAGGTTTTCATTGCAGTACTTGTATTCTGTTTTGCAGTTTCAGCCCGACATCCATAATAAAACTCTAATAGGAAAAAAGGAATCTTAAGTTCATCCCTACTTACAGCTACTTTCTAAGCAATAAATGAGATACAGTACACACTGAGGTGTTGAGAAACAGAGTGTGTCACAGGAATGCATGGGTGATAAGTGAGAAGACATGTAGAGTATGGGTAATACATCTAAGGAATGAACTGTTTGATGACAGCTATATAATGGAATTTTCAAGAAGCATTGTATCTTGCCGTTATGTAGTGTTTCCCAACACAGTGAGCTATCAGTGTCAGTAGATTGGTGACTTCTGCATCTCTCTCAGCAAATTGTGAGAAACTGATTGTGTAGATATTTAAAGTGGAGTTTATGAATGGTCTCTATGGCGGCTGAATATGCAACACATACAAATTGCAGGAACATATCTGCATATTGTAATAACAATACAAAAATAATTTGGTTTAAATATAAAATAATGTCACAGAAATGGATGCTTTTACTAGTTTTATGCCAAGTAATTAGCTGACACTTTTGCAAAATAAAAATGTTCGAACAGTTTCCAACCCAGCTTTGATTATATGCATTCATTCAGGTTATAACATCGACTTATACATGACTTTTATGTCTCAAAAATGATAAAGCTAAAGAAGCTTATTTTAATATGTCATGTTGCGATGGGTTCATCAGAAATATAAGTCATGGGGAAGTATTGTGAATTAATAATTCTCAGGACTGATCTGGTAAAACAGAAGGAAGTCTTACACATTCCTGATGCTTGCGTATACATAGAAAGGAAGCTTGTGTCTTATATATGTACATTACATATACAATAGATCTGAGAGCCCTAATAGTTTAATTTCGGATAATATCTCACAGTTAAATAAAACAGTGGATGTTAAAGATGACTATGGGGGGTATTCAATGCAGGATTCCAACTGTGGGAACATCACAACAGTCAGAATCCCAGGCCATTTTCGTTTTTTTCCTGACAGTAACACGACAGCTGGAATTCAATGTTCCTGCTGTCGAGTATCGGAAAGTCTCTGGATTGGTGAAAATGATTCGACAATCCTCGTCTGTTTCCGACAATACAGGCTTGCCTGCACAGCGAGGCGGATCTGTAGCAGGCCAGGCCCAGCCGGGATTGAATAATTTAACTGCCGATATCACCACTTATGGAAATATAGGCAGACATTGAATATATCCCCTTAATCTCTAAAATGCAGAAATGTCATAATTATTAAAAGACTTGGAACAATTGTAGAATATGTATTAATTATTAGGTTTAGGCCTGATACTTAAAATATAATGTCGCTGCTCATCAAGGTAATATGAAATCAAGGATTGTGGAAATGTATTAAAAACCACCGCAGAGGGGTTACGAAATGGGGATGTGGTCAACAGGTCAACACTAATAATATCGACAGTCAATAGGTTGACCACTATTGGTCGCCAGGCCATAGGTCGAAACATGAAAAAGGTTGACATGGTCAAATGTTCCACACAAGCAAGAGGGAATTGGATGAATGAATTGGAAATAACAAATAAATCTATGGCCCTTATTCTGATCGGTGCGGATATTCCCGCATTCTTACGGAGCGGTCCGCACGCCACGGTGTTCTGCCGCGTGCGGCCATCACCCGTAGAAACGCCCACGTGTCCTCCGCATTCGGACGGACTCACTCTTTAAGAACAGGGCGTGTTTACGGACGACATACAAACCATGCGTGTGCGGGAGAAACACTCAGATTCTGCACGGTATTACAGAGTATTACAGAGTATGCTCGGGAATACCGCATCCGAACGGGAGCCAAGCGGTGCTACCGCCCGTAAGCGGAGTATTTACGCCAAACAACCCACTATTATGTATCTTCTGCAATACATCACATGACCCACTTATTCAATTACCTATCCTCATAAAAAACTGCTTATTTTGAATTGGAATCAATTAGATGCCAATATATCCTTACAAGCATGCCTAACACATGCATTGCACACATTAACCCTTACAGCAATTTAAGTGCAATGGTTTGTATTAGACCCTGTGTAAAAGATTATAAACAATCTACACATATACTGTTTAATGTGCAAAGAAAAGTGTGGGACAAGTACAGCATATGTGTGTGTTTAGTAAAGGTTCCTTGAAGCAGCAATGGTTTCAATTAAAGCACTGACAAGCGTCCTATTAGTGATTAATGAGTAAAGGAGTCGATTTTATTGGGTTCAGGTGTTAATGCTTGTAGTCATTAGGCGGTCCGTTCGCCTCCCGCAGGAACGAGTGATGTCCGCAAAGCAATAGTGGCCTTTTGGACACCGCACATTTCTTCCCTTTTTGTTCGCGTGCATTCGGAGTGCTATCCGAATGCACGCCCCCCAACATAAGTGTACTCCCCCGTGTCCGCCCATGTTTCCGCCCCGTTTTGCCCACTTTGAAACTACGCCCATGTGTCATTCCGCATGACGCCCATAATACGCCCATATTTCCCGAATGATTGCGGTGACCAGTTTTGTACGGGATTTGCCCGAACAGGTACGGAGTCAAGGCGTGGCACATGCGCGTGGCGTTCTCCACGCATGCGCAGACGCCGTAAAGACGCGATCCGAAAGTATGCGGGAAAGTACGCATCAATCAGAATAAGGGCCTATATGCTTATGATGTAAGGCTCCCACCTGAAGTTTGAGGGGTTGAGTGCATTTGTTAACTACATCTACAGCCGAGAGATGCATAGGAAGTGTGTATTTGATAAAGAGAAACAAAATTAACAGGAATAAAATTACTCATTGCTCTGGAATCCAACAGAGCTACAGTCTCTAAACCAAGGACTGTCCCTCCTATTTCTCGCTGCTTGCCGTTCTTGATAACAAAGATCTAACTTATTATAACATGAAATAATATTTAATCATTTCATCCAATTTCAAAGGCAAGTTTCTGGTGGCAGGATCATATTTAAGTCTCTCAGAAAGATCACAGATGAAGGGTGGATAAAAGGGATGTGGTTGTTAGGTCAGCACAAGAAAGGTCGACAGACAGAAGCTCGACAGGGACTAAAGGTCGTCAGGGCCCTTAGGTGGACTGCCGATTGACCTAAGGACCCTGTCGACCTTCTGCCAGTCAACCTAAGGAGTGTCGACCTTTCTTGGGTCGATCGAATGATCCATAGTCAGATGAAAGAGTCTCTATGTTTCACTGAACTTTTGATGCCAAAGACTGGAACTGAACAACATATAAGGTGATGCTCCTATTGCATTGGCAAATTTGCCTAATTTCTTCTGCAGCCAAAGATTCCATACACGGCTCACCAAAGATTCTCGGGAATTAAGCAATACATTTGGAATAATTACATAGTAATGGGTCAGCCCTCGCCCATAAAGGTGAGACCCAACCCAAAGCCTGTCCAGTGAGGACACAATGTAAGCTACATGAGATTTATCAGTGGGGAAAATTAGCAGGCTGTAGACTAAAATGAGCATCAAATTGTTTGAGGAAACCTCTACAAAACTTTGTAGACCCAACACATTTACTGAAGGTGGCAAGTGGAACTGAAGTGGAGAGAATTAAGTGTGAGTGGGAGCTGTAGCTTTAAAGAGTGTAGCATGAAAGAAACCATGACATAGCAGGATATTGTTATGTTACACTTGCCCAGTAGTCCTCTAGCCTCCTTCAAGATTGGCTTCACCTTTAGCAGCCACCTGAATTCAATCCACCCAGTACTCAGATGCCCCCATGACTTACGGAGTGACTACTGGAGGCTGAGCAAGGTAAGAAAACAGGACTGGAACTCTCAGGGAATGGAACCATACTGAACATACCTGTAAGTTTGTTTGACTCTGTGATTAATGAGGAAAACATAAGCAGATAATACTGGATCTGAATGCACCAATTGTCTCTGTGAGAATCCCAAGCCTTCTAACCAAGTGGCTATTCTTTGTAGCATATCCACACCAAAGTATTGACCAAATCCATCTGGCCAAGGCAAACTTTCATGCGCGAGGATGACTATGGACCTTGCGTAAGGTTTTTATTTGATGCTAGAACAGAATTGGGAACAGAGAAAAGTTGCATACACAATATGCAACTATGAATAATCGTACACTGGAGACTGATCCCAAAAGGAAGCTCCCTTATATACCCAGGAGCCTCCTTGGATTGGATTGGTGTATGGGGCAGCCTAAGGAGACATAAAGGTGATGTGAAAAAAGTAAGATGGCAGTGTCCTTAGGTGGTCCAGGAGGGAGCCAACTCCACCAAGACCAGCAGGACAAAGCACAGTCCCTGGCACAGCTGGCTCCAGGGAATGGAAGCCCCAATGGCAAGACCTTGAAAATGCAAGACAGGTAAGTGCTGGGACACCCAATGTGCTCGCGGGCACAATGGGGGTTATTCTAGTTCATTCTTTCTGACAAAATCCTTCTTAAATGGACAAAACCATGTGCACTACAGGTGGGGCAGATGTAACTTGTGCAGAGAGAATTAGATTTGGGTGGGGTTTTCTTCAAAGTGAGATCTATATTGCAGTGTAAAATAAAGCAGTCAGTATTTTCCCTGCACAGAAACAAAATAACTCACCCAAATCTAATTCTATCTGCACATGTTACATCTGCCCCCCTGCAGTGCACATGGTTTTGTCCATCTAAGAAGGATTTTGTCAGAAAGAATGAACTAGAATAAACCCCCATGTGACAGAGTGTTTCTGACAATTTTTGCCTTAGCCTTTGAAATGAGATGTTACTGTTACCTTACCAGTTCTTTAAATATATGTTATTTGTTTGAATACTTCAGTGGTTGTCACTTCTTCACAGTGTTGATGTTTTAGACTACTAAAATTTATTATTTACTATATAGTATTATAATATATAGTATTTTTATTGAACCTTGCTGTTGGTTCTTTGTATTGTTTAAGTTTTAGACCAAATTTGTGTGTCCTTTAATAATCCGATTAGCCATTGTTAGGTTATTGCTATCCATGCAACATCCCTTGTGGTATGCAAATAGTGGCCTATTCGGGTGTTTATAAATGGGTGTTGTTATTTCATAGACTGTGCTAGATGAGATAGAAGCTGATTCTTTGCTATGAGCAATATCCCCCCTTCTGACAGTTATTAAACTTGCTGACTGCTGTTACCTTTACACATTTTTGCTTACATCTGCATCGCAATGCTTGGCAGTACTTTGTCGGTAACTGTATTCCAAGATAGTCCAATTCTGTCAGATTGGATTTCGAAAAGTACAGTTGGAACACACGAGTGCTACGATAAAGATGGAAGTTCTGGTAACCATTGTTCTAATTAGGAGCAGATAATATAGTTTTTATTGTAATTTTAGAATGATGCCTTTTCTTTCCATGTAAAAGCAGACAGTTATCCCTATTATGTGTTAAAAACACATCCCAATAATAATAGTATTGCTGGTACTTGTTTCCTAGCACGGCTTCGATTTTGATTGTATCCATCGGGTCCAAAAAAATTGCGTCAATCGCATCGCATGCAACCAAATCGCATGCAATGCGATCGACGCGATCGATGCCATTTTTACATCGGAACAATGTAAAATGGTCCCTAAGACCCGATTTTACATTGGGCCCAATGTTAAATGCCCCCCAGACCCCAATTTTCATTGTATACCCACCCTGATGGGTCAAATGCCCCCCCACTGTTAACGCCACCCCATGATGAACGCCAACCCGAAGCGCAGCGAGCCCGCGAGGGGCGGCGGTACGCATCCTCCGACCTTTTCATACCCCCACTATCCACGTCGGGACGCGCATTACTTCACAGGTATTACGCGTACACTCGCCACGCTTCGGGCTCGGTGCCTCGCTGCCCTCGCCACACTATATAAAATCAACTCCACGCCGACGTGGATAGTGGGGGTATGAAAAGGTCGGAGGACACGTATCGCCGCCCCTCGCGGGCTCGCTGCGCTCGCCACGCTTCGAGATGGCGTTCATCGTGGGGTAGCGTTAACTATGGGGGGGGGGGGGGCATTTCACATGTAAAATACCCATAAGGGTGGATATACAATGAAAAATCGGGTCCATTGGCCCATTTAACATTGTTCCCTATGTAAAATCGCGTCCATCGCATAGGTCGCATCGCATGCCTTAACTTACGGCATGCGATGGACGCGATTTTTTAATTGTCGGGGAAAAGGCTAAAAATAGCCCTGAAATCGCGTCGGTCGCATCTATCGCATACCTTAAGTTAAGGTATGCGATCACCTGCGACGGGCGCCGTGCTAGGAAACAAGTACCGTATTGCTTAATCACCAATAATAAGGATAATTGATCAAGATCGAGTTAAGAAGGGTGGGATATAAATATTGAAAGTTTGAGCTCTCCATTTGCACATGTACTTTTGGAGGAGACACTTGTGAGAAGCTCTGTATATGGAATGATGCACTATAAATGACTTCACTTAAATATAACATATGTGTGGGACTAAGGGGGCGTGGCTTGACCGAGCAAGTAGAAGGAGGCAGGGTGTGTGAGCTCCGTGAAACATCCTGGTAATTATCCTGTTTGTGGTCATTTGGGCACCCCTGCTCTACTCATCTCTGTCCCCGATACTCTCCGGTTGCCGACGAGCTCATTCTTATGGGGTGTCTGGTGTGGCCGCAGCGGGACCTCCAGCCTGGCTCTCTGGCTCCTACACACCCGTGACCGGGCGCCATCTTGGAGGCTTCGTCCTGCAGTGAACTCCTCCAGCGGCGGCGGCGGCTGCTGTGCCCGCAGGACTGACTCCTGCCGATCCTGTGTGTCTGTGTCTCCTGTGGTCCGCGTGCCCTCTGGTGTGTCTGCGGCTGAGTTTGCTGCTGCTGCCAGCCTCCTACTTAGGACTGGCGGTGTGCTAGCCGCCGCCATTACTTATTAACAGCGGCAGCTCACCTGCTCTCCTCCAGTCTGTGGCCCAGTGGGTATATCTCCTCCACAATGGACACATCTGTCCAACGACTCCTGATGGCCATCTACGCCTCTTCTGACAGGCTTGTTAACAAATTGGACGCATTGCGGGGAGATGTTTTCCCTGCCTCTACTGCATCTGGGGAGTATATCACTGGAGACAACAAGATCCTGCCTAGGTGCCAGGTATCGGATACCCCTGCAGCACCCATGAATGCTCTCCTGCCGGCTGAGAACTTCGGGAAGGACCAACCCAGTTCTGGAAATGTTTGCTATCCTGAAGCTATACATGTGGAAGATGCTGTGACTCATTCTGCAAATCATCCATTTTTCCTATCTATAGCTATGCGATTATGGAGACCACACTCTGTCCCTCCTGGTTGTCCCCTTGATTACCCTCCGGAACCTGGACTTGACTTTATTATTGAGATGCGATCCGATCTGGGTCCTGAACATTGGCCGGACTAATGTTTGGTGTCACGTTGCTGTACAAGCGGCCCTTTACAATTTTGTCCTCTCTTATTATTTTTCACAGTAATACACTCTCTTATATATAAAAAATGGCTGGATTAATACTGAGTGCCGTACTGTACATGGAGATATCCGTTCCTTTGATTGCATATCCTGTCCATTTTGCTATTCTTCAGTTAAATTCTGGTAACCCCCATATTTTTCATTTTATAATCCTGCGTCAACTTAGCTTTCCCTATACAACCCTATGTCTTATGACACTATATATATATCCTCATTGCCATGGTTATCATATTTGTACATCCAGGTGGGAGGGCTGGACATGGTTCGGCCTAGCTTAGGGTCATAAGTCTCTAGCCCTCGTTATATCCTTTACTTAACATCCTGTGTTATTTACAATTACCAGGTCATTGCCCCATCCAGCCCATTCGCCTACTATCCGATCATGGGGGGGTGGGAGGGGGGGTAGGGGAGGGAGGGTTAAAGGTGGGGAACATGGGAGGGTAGGTTAGTTTTTTTCCTGGCACAATTAGCTAACAGAAGCTAAATGCCACTAACTTATTCTCTTTTATAGGTTAGGGGTAGGTTCTTTACGGGATCCAAGTACGCCTGAGTTGGGGGTGGGTTGTACAGGGTGGAGGGTTATATGGTAGGTTTGTTTTAAGGGCTTTTTGGGGGGGGTTGTTTTGGGTAGATTTAGATAAGTAGAGGGTAGATTAGTTTTAGGATGTTTAGCAACTGGACGTCCAATATTCACTTCTGTATTTTGGGGCTTTTGTGATATTCAAATGCTTTTTAATTATAACTGGTTAAGAAACGGTCGTATATGCCAACTATGCTAGATAATACTCTGTCACTATACTCTATCCTCTTTAAGATTGTCTGCCCGAATGGTGCCTTCGGGCATTGGCTTTATTTCCAACCTGAATGTAATACACCATGCTATATTGTTAACCCTATCAAAATGTTCATACATACCACGTCTGGTTGCTATGTTTCTTATTATCAAAATTTTCAATAAAAACTATTGAATAAAAAAAAAAATATATAACATATGTACAGGTAAGCTTGGTTCACATTAGTGGTGAAACTAAGGTACCGCAGACCCCGCGGAGGCCTGAGGGAGCCAGCACCGGGGGGGGGGGGGGGGGGGGGGTCTGCAGGGAGCGCTGCCGTCCAGGATGCTGCAATGCTGGGTGCAGTCTCTCTCCCTTAGCCCCATATGGGGGGGCGGGGGGGGGGGGGGGGTGAAGTAGCAGCTGCTCCAGGTGCCAGGGCAGGCCACCTTGCTGCTGGTGGGTGGTGAAGATATGGCCTCCATGACTGTCCTGGTAGCTCCGGTCAGCCGTGTGGAGTCGGCACTGACTCCAATAGGTGCCGCAGGGAGTGCAGGCCCTGGCAGCTGGGCAGAAGATTTGGTCTTTCCCACGATGGAAGGTTCTGTGCAGGGAAGGTGAGCATCAGGCAGAGCGGGGCTGTGCAGCCTGGAAATCCTGGGAAGCTCGCCGGATCAGGCTGCAGCAGTTGAGTGCGTGCTGGGCATTGGCGGCTCTCTCCTGCACTCCTACTGGAGAAAGCAAGCAGGGAGAGACACAATATCCGCTGCACCGCTGGAGGCTGTCCTACCCCTGATGTAATCTGCTAATTTGCAGTGTCAGATGGTGCCCCTGCCGTCCTGCTCTGTGTGCAGTGCACTGGCCAATGGGACCCGGGGGATCAAGGGGTGGCCAGGCGGAAAGCGCCCATGCATCCAGGCACTGTGGCGTATTGGTCGGGACTGCGCTATGGACTATATGAGTAAAGGTTGCTGCTGAGTGAGGGTACACTACAATATCTTGCGGTGCATGCTAGAAAGGAAAATGTAAACACTTCGCTTAGCCCAGATCCATAAAAACACAATACCCCCCTAAAGCTTTAATAGTTCTTATTAGTAAATTCACAGCATAAGAAGCTAAATGTGAAAATGCTACAGCCAGGGGGATTTCTGTTAAAATAAGGAAAGAAAGAAAGAAAGAAAGAAAGAGAGGTAGTACAGAAGTATGAATCAAGTGGTGTTTGTTCCCGTGGCTTAATATACGGAATATGCTTGGTATTTTTCCACATTAATGCTGAACTTGTACTTTTCTTTCATTTTACATGTTCAATAAGAATTTTGCTGTAAACTGTTACACGGTGTACTGTACTTTCTGAACATTACTGTTTATTTTTAAGAAACATTCTGCTATTTATAGGAAAAGGTATAATAAATAAAGATGTGATGAGGAGCAAAGATTACAGCTCCCAGTGTCTGATTCGGAGATCTACGCAAACCCAATGGATTATTATAGACATACATAAGCATAAACGCTCATGAGCTCTTTACTTATATCTCTACTTGTACTTTCACATCCACATCTCACCACCAATTCAAAAAACCACAAACATCCACCTATATCTATCTCTCCTTTCTAATCTTATTAGCTGGTGACATATCACCAAACCCAGGTCCCAACCACCTGTCCCACTCAAATTTACCTGGTTCCAAGCCTTATAGAGATTCAGCTAACCTCATAAATATTACATGCCTACCACCTCCCACCAAGCAACTGAAATGTGTCCTATTGAATGCACACTCTGTTTGCAACAAATTAACATCCATTCACGACCTTCCACACCCAATAAGACTCTCCACTAGCCTCTAAACTTTCAAGCGCTCCCTGAAAACTCACCAATTTAGGTAAGCCTATCATATTTAAGTACCACACACATAACCCTCTGAGGCACTTCTGTATTATATAGCTTCCCTTCTGGGCTTGCAACTTGGTGGGACTGCTATGCTGTTACTGGTGCCTGTCCTTGTGTTTCCCTCCCATGTCCCTATAGATTGTAAGCTTGCAGCAGGGCCCTCTTACCTCCAAGTCTGTTTATTGTTACCCAGTTTGTTTTATCACTGTCTACCATTGTAAAGCGCAACAGAATCTGCTGCGCTATATAAGAAAATGTAACTAAATAAATAATGTACTGTACTGTAATTTTAAATGTATTATCAATGAGGATGAACACATTGAACTATATAAATAAGCACAAATACAATTACTGAAAGATTAAACAAAATATTTGGAACAATATTTTGAGAAAGAAAATCAATTTACAGTGTCAAGTTCTCTTTATCTTGAAAGTAACAGAGTAAAGATATCCTGATTTTTATGGAGTTTCTTGCAGGCTATGGCCCAATAGTCTGTGGATAAAAACCATGCAGACCGCTACAACAGAAACAGATTGTACTTGATGCTCACTATCCCGAAAGATCAAAGATTAATGCCCATATTCAATCCCGGTCAAAATTGTCACCAGGTGAAAAAGCAGCAAAGATTAGCCTTTGTTGTATTCAATCACGCGCATTTTCGACCATTTTTTAGTACATTTTGGCTGATGCCATTTCACTTTCTTTGGGGGGGGGGGGGTGCGAATCGGCATGGGCAAAAACGGCCCAAAAAAGGAGTGAAATCGGATGTGAATTCGCCAAAAGTATGTGAATTTGCAGTAATTTGGCCGATTCACAAAAAAAAATCAGCAATGGGTTTGAATAGGCGAATCGAATTCACTTAAAAGAATGGCCTAAAACTGCAGATTTTTCACACAGCGAAAATTTCTGACAGGACTGAATACAGGCCTAAACTCCATACGCACTAATCAATATTTTATACGATATCACTCATTTTGCTGGATTAAAGAAAAATATACAAATTTCTGAGGCTTTGAGGAACTTTACATTTGTTTTTAAGAACAGTGAATGCACTGAATCTTGTATATATGTGGGAGCTAATTATACACTCCCGGCACTGTGGAGGCAATGCATAGGGATATAGGAAAATACAGTACTTGTGAATCAGATGTTCTTAAGATCCAATATACCCAAACCTCTAAAATAAAAAAAATAAAAAAATAAACATTTTGGGAGAAAAACATTAGGAGTACCAGATACCAAAACAGAATTATTAAAGACCAATAGAGAGGGAGAAAAATAAACATTTCTTATTATGTATTGTAATATTAGGGCAGATGTATTAAGCTTTAACAAGAGATAAATCCAAGGATGATAAGGAGAGATAAATGCCCAGCCAATCACCTGCTAACTGCCATGTTACAGGCTGTGTTTGAAAAAAGCCAGTAAGGAGCTGATTGGCTGGACGTTTATCTCTCCTTATCACCCTTGCATTTATCTCTTGTTAAGGCTTAATACATCTGCCACAGTATGCCTACGCATGTTGTAAGAATTGAGATTAAAAAATGTAGAGTTTAAGGTTATGCTAGATGAATGTAAAATGTATAAATTGACAAATCTCTTTGATGTGAGTGAAGTGACCAGTTCTAAGCCAATATGTTGACCAATCAAAGCCCTCTAGAAATGCAACTAATTTACTGAATTCCTGACATAAACTGACCCATAAACCTTGAGAACTTCCTGGCAATAATTGCACTGAACAGCTGATTTCAGACCAGTTAGCATTAGAATCAGAAAGTGTCAGATTCAGAGAATTTGAATTGTTCATGTAACATGTAGGAAATACTGATGACCCGAGAGCTGGAGGGTTAAGTTCAGCAGGTTTAATAATACCTTTTCACATATATTACAACAGAAGCAAAGAGAATATCCAAATTAGTGACTTTAGAAAAAGAATAAAAGTTTGTGGGTAAATCACAAATAAACATACTTGAGATAGTCCCCTTTTTCCAAACTACCTAGTAATGAAATTCTGAGGTATAGACGAAGATGAAGATACTGAAGAATAAATATTTAGAGTCTTGAATGATGAAGAAGAAATGCTGGAAATCTTTGAAGGAATGATGAAGACAATCCGGAGATAAAAAACTGTATGAGGTGGTTACTGAACAGATGTGAGGAGGAGGAGAAGCCCAAAAAAGAAGGTAGGTCTGGAACACGCCCATCTGGATAACACTGATAATGAGACAGGAAGGATTAGGTTAAGAGTAATGGCAGTAATTGCAGGTCAGAGCGATTGTTGTGCAAGCCGGGAATTCAATAGGCAACAGAAGGAGGCTGGCTGGTCAAATGTCAAGCAGGAGGACCAAATATGCCAGGAGACTCTGAAAGCCAAATTGCACAAAATACTTTTTTGCACTGGCACCAAATAGCCCAGACAGCCCTTTTAAATACTATGAGGGTGGCTGGCTGGCCAGTGATAGTATTGCCTTTTTCCAAGATGGCTGCTTTGGCCTCCTAGTGCCAACCAGATACCAGGCCTCTCCGCTGCCTGCAAACCCCTCCTGCCACTGTCCATTAACAACACACACACTGTGAATAATGCACACAACGCAGACAATCTACTCAGATGACCACTATCTATGATAACAGAGGTCATCTATAGGGGCACAGTGCTTGATTTTCACTTCTACACTTCATCTAGCATGACGCTCTTATTGTACGCTATAATTCCACTCATTCCACTGTTCTTTGATACTGTACGTGACGGGAGAATAGCAGATGCAACGTTAAAATGGAAGTGTGCCCACTTCCTCTACCACACCTCCCACCACTAATGCCCTGACCTGAGCAGACTGATCATTCCTCTGCACTGCGATATTGCATCAGATGACACCTGCACTCTATTATTGGCTTGATATTGGTGCACTTCTAACACTTCTAACATTTCAGCCCAATATTGGCAAGACTCCGTCTTGTCCGGTGATTATTCAATATCACCGGACAAGACGAAAAAAAAGCAGAAGTGATACGCATATCAGGGGCAAGCACTAGCTATCTGTGCAACTATCATCTTTTCCTGTCCACTTTACTGGCATCCATACACTAATACACTATTGAAGTTTTTAATAAAATATCCTCCCCACAGCGGCTGTGTACAGTGGTGACTAATGATTCAAAAACTGAAAAATTGCCATTGGAATATACTATACCGCAGTATTATGAAGGTCACTCATCCTGACAAAATAAAAGAGTAAGCAGCTGGCTGCTAATTAATGAGCCGGTCCCTGATGAGCCTATACCCACAAAAACCTGCACATTTGCAGGCCACTCTAGATAAACAAGATCATTTCACAACAAGGATTTGTATTGATATTATGCTATTTCATATTATGTATTTTTTGTGTTTTTTAGATGTCAAAATAAGTCATATTTTAGTAATAGCTATTTAAGCATATTTCTCTGAGGTTTTAGAGTGCACCCACCAAGAGTCCTTTCTATCTTTCTTGAGTTTCTTGGATTGACTCGGGTGCACCACTGACAGTCACATTATTGCACCAAGAATTGTCATTTGGGTGCTGTGTGATCAATACTGGCATTTAGCCAGAAAGTGTCAGTATACCCAGAGAATACACATTGTTAACACTTAGAGCCTGATTCTGGTTCAACTTGCAAAAGCAAAATCTCTCTAATGGACAAAACCATGTGCTCTGCAGGAGGGGCTGATGCAACATGCAGAGAGAGTTATATTTGGGGGAGCTATTTTATTTCTGTGCAGGGTAAATACTGGCTGCTTTGTTTTTACACGGCACTTTAGATTTCAGTTTCAACACATCCCACCCAAATGTAACTCTGTTAAATCTTCCTCCCCCCCCCCCCCCCCGCCGCTGCAGTGCACATGTTTTTTCTATTAGAGAGAGATTTTGCTTTTGCGAGTCAACCAGAATCAGGCTCTTAATCTGTTGTTCTTAGTCCTGTGGGTATACGGCCGTTGGGTCAACAGCACTAAGGTCAACATGCATTTGGTTGACCACCGTAGGTTGACATGAGCCAAGGTCGACACATGGGCAGGTTGAAATTTTATTAGGTCGACATGGGCTAGGTCAACAGTCAAAAGGTTGACATGGGGTTAGTTTTCACCATTTTTAAACCAACATATGCAGACAGGTGGTACTTCATGCCCTACCATCCACTAGGGCATAGTGAGAATATAAAATAGTCTGCCAAAAGCATGGCGACAAAAAGGTAAAAAAAGTGAAAAACCTCATGTCGATCTTTTGCCCGTCGACCTAGCCCATGTCAACCTAATGCTTGTGTTGATCTAATGACCCGTCGACCTTCAGTGGTCGACCCAATGCATGTCGACCTTAGTGCTGTCAACCCTATGACCCATACCTGTCCTGTGCGGTTTCCCACTCCCTTTCTATTATATACTATGTGCTTTGTCATCTGTATATGCAATCTGAGTATATGCTTTATATTTGCCTTTACAGCACACAAAACAAAAAGCTTAACAGTGGATATTAGTAAAATGCTTGAGAGAACAGGAAAGTCTTGAGTCTATTTTTGAAGGATTCTACAGTGGTGGCCACTCACACTCTGCGGGAAAGAGAGTTCCATAATCAGAGCCATAAAGCCAAATGCTCTAACCCCAGAGGAGTTCAGGCAGATTTTGTTTGCAAAAATGATTTAGTGTGTATGCCAATGTTTTCCAGCCACTGTGCCTCGGCACACTAGTATACCTTGAGCTATTCTCAAATGTGATACCAGAGCTAGAGACATCCGCACCAGTTTACAGCCGCCATCATCATCAGTTCAACTGTTTTTTACTGGTCTCTTGTTTTTCATAAGGGAGTCAATGGATTTTCCCCCCAATATGGGCCAATGAAATTTTCCCTGTGGGGGTCTGATTATGGGCCTTGGTGTGCTGCAAATTGAAAAAGATAAAAAATCGCTGGTGTACACTATATCATTTGTCAGGGAGTCCCAGGGGGTTCAAAGGAAATCTTGTATGACATTGCATCGTTTGCATTGTTGTCTAATGTGTAGGCAGCTTTAATAACTAGATACTTTTTTTAATTGCCTAACTCACTGGTTCCCAATTACAGTCCTCAAGTACCCCTCAGAGTTCACAATTCCAGGTCACCTGTGTGTGGACTTTTAAAAATGTGACAGTTGGTGATGCACAGAGCCTCGGATGGGTGACTTGGAAAATGGTACTTGAGGACTGAGTTTGGGAACCTCCCATCTTAGTAAATAAACCCCTATGAAACCAATGAAAAGGAGCAACAGTCATTGAGATCTGGTCTACATCATCAAATTGATATTACTGGCCAGTTCGATCTGCAGCAAATGATGACTTTCTTCCCGTCTAGACAGCTGGCAACTTTCTGTGAAATGACTCCTCTCCAATGGCAGCTCCTATCTGAGTGCATTGGTGGATGGGGGGCTGCTGCTAGCCGCACTGCTGGGACTCTGCTGTCTTGTCACAGTCGCTGGCTGGGTCCTGACAGATGACAGGTGCCGGGCCTGGCGCAGAAGTAGCGATGGTACTGAGATAAAGTTTAACTTCTATGGGCTGCATTGGCTGTCCACTCAGATACAAAACCATATGACTGCCCACTCAATATAAATCATTGTGACTGTCCACTCAATGTGACTGTCCAATAAAGGGTATGGATCATAGGGCCAACACGACTAAGGTTGACATGCATTGGGTCGATCACTGAAGATTGACGGGGGCTTAGGTTGACATGGGGTTAGGTCGACAGGGTCATTAGGTCGACACAAGCATTATATCAACATGGGTAAGGTCGACAGTCAAAAGGTCGTAATGGGTTTTTCATGTTTTTACCTGTCAACACAGTCGACATGGACACTGTATAGGTGCACTCGCCATGCTTCAGGCTATTATATTCTCCCTTCAAGCCCTAGTGGATGTACGGTATGCCTGTCAGCACATTGGGCCAAAGAAAACCTGGAAAACCCCATGTCGACCTTTTGACTGTCTACCTTGCTCATGCTGACCTAAGGCTTGTGTTGACCTAATGACCCTGTCGACCTAACCCCATGTCGACATTCTGAGGTGTCGACCTAAGCCCATGTCAACCTTCAGTGGTCGACCCAATGCATGTTGACCTTAGGAGTGTCAACCTAATGACCGTATACCCTAATAAGATACAAATCAGGCAGGTTCTGCACTCGGCTAAAGTGCTGTAAGAACCATGTTAACTTTCCAGGTTCTTTACAGCAGCGTGAATGTCGACAACATCCTGTTTCTGTGCAGCCTTAACCAGCAGCAAGGGTTTAATCTCTTGTAAACTGTATCTTCATGCATAGAAAGGTCAGTGACTGGGAATTCTCTAGAGAATGACCACTGTTTACATGTTGCAATTACAGCTGACGCCTTTTAATCTACAACAGCTCACCCTACATGCAGCCAGTCACACTCTCTGCAGCCAATTACACTCTCTGCAGCCAGTCACACTCTCTGCAGCCAGTCACACTCTCCACCTTAGATGTGCACACTTCTTCTGGTGTCTCCTTCCCTCCACTGTGCAGGCACCAGACTAACTACTCTTGGTATTATGGAGGATGAAGAACCAGGGGGTCTCAATGGCAAATATTATGGTGTGTACACATGGTGCAACGTACCCTTCGATTTTGCCTATATACTATTCGAATCGTATTGCATAGATATCAAATGGAGATGAAATATGTTTTTAAGATTATGAACCAGTTTCGATGCCGATGCCCTTCACATGCGGAATATCCCAGCACGCGTGAGAATGGATGTTTTGCATATACCGTACATCCATTTGCAGGCTTGTGTGTGGGGACAAAATCATTCAATGATCACTGACCATCGAATAATGTTGCAAGCGCTACCAGACCTAAGACACCTCTGCAGGCGCCCTGTAAGGAAGCGGGCGGAAAGGAATCTGATGTCAGCGGCCCAACCTTTACACTTGCGTCATGAGAACACTGGACGTTCCCATGGGCGCGTCCCTTTGCCACCGCTCCATGCCCTCCCCACCCGAACTCCTAGGTGCGAACAGGTTGTTGAATAAGCAGTTTGCCGCGCTAACTCGCACCAAGTGGCTGCATATGCACATAACGCAGTTGTACCATCGCTCCCCTGTGCGAAAACAGGTCCTGCATTAAGCCCCCGGAGTACCTATCTCCCTCAGATAGCCAATTTATTATTTTTCCTGTTTGTACAGATGTAGCCATTCATTGTGGTTCCAACATGGCACGGTGCTTCTCATCCTACCACGTGCGCGCACCATTAACTTTACATTAGCCAACAGCTCAAGTCCTGATTTTCAGGTGAAACTAGGCGTGCATGGTTCTGACAAATTAGCCAGTCTGAAACTGGTCTATTGTGTTTGCGGATGTTGGTAACGGTTTCCAAAAATCCCACTTAATTACATATGCGAATTGTATACTTTATAATGGAAAAACATTTGAATGTGATTTGAACTGTGCAAATTATCCGACAGTCCAAAATGTGCAAATTGACGGGCAAAAAGTGCGAATTATACCGCAATTACTATCCTATTACATGTGTGAATTACACAAAACAGCCAAATTTAGCTGTTTTTTTTTTTTTTTTTTTTTTCAAAGTCAGAAAATGTCATCCTATTACACATTGGCCCTTATTCAGATCTGGTTGCATAACAAATTTGTTTGAAAATGGGCAAAACCATGTGCACTGCAGGTGGGGCATATGTAACATGTGCAGAGAGAGTTAAATTTGGGTTGTGTGTGTTGAAACTGACATGTAAATTGCAGTGTAAAAATAATGCAGCCAGTATTTACCCTGCACAGGAACAAAATAACTCACCCAAATCTAACTCTCTCTGCACGTTACATTTGCCCCCTGCAGTGCACATGGTTTTGCCCATTTTCCAACAAATGTGTACTGCGATCAGATCTGAATGAAGGCCATTGTCACCCATTATTTTTAGAAATGCCTATAATCCTTCACATTCTTACATTAGAACTGTAAATCATTTCCAACTTCCATCCTCATATCAGGACTTATTGCAGTCATAATATTATTTTTCCTATTTACTTGTTTAATGTAGTGTACAGTCTAGAGTGCTACCTGTAAGAATAATAGTAATATAACATACTGCAAATAAATAACACCACTAATATGTAACCACTAGTAACCAACCCGTCAAAATGACAGAACAACATAATAGTAATGCCCGCGGCGGTCGCTGCGAGCACCGGAACAGAGCAACGCTTGAATTGCTCCATTGGGCGCCATCTAGTGGCCGCCGTCATGCAAAACTTGAATTCCCCCATAAAGGTGAGGAGCAGAGTTAGCCTTTTAAATATGCAGGAGAAGGTTAGGTTGTGTAGGTAGACTTGTTATGTGGTAAATCGCACTCCTTCCATTAGCTGAACAGTGCTGCAAAGACCTGGTGCTGTATAACGTCTATTGGTAACAGTGGACATGTAAATTATGTGCAAAGCAAAGAACTATGTTACCAATGTAAGCAGCAGAAATCGAGCGGAATACTTCCTGCCTTGGTGACTCAACATTTTCATTCAATGCAAGATCAAAGGAGCAGAATAACCACAGGAATTCACAGGCTGCAGCGGAATGTGTTGGATTATCAATGGGCTGGTTGAAGATCACTATTAACAAAGTGACAAAATCAGAGCAAAAAAGAGGAGCCAAATTATTGCATGGATTAAATTACAGTAGCACTTCATTTCTACAGAAACATTTTATGCTATTTTATTTCGATATAAAAAATACAAATCGCAGTAATGATATAAAGAAAGTAACATCGCTGTATGGCTTTAGGGGCCTGTTCATCAATAATCTTGATAATGATGCTCAAAGGTATATTTATTTTAAAATAAATACCAATAACTGGCAGCATATTTAGTTTAATATAACAGTGATCCTAATGAAATTGCTGCTGATAGTTAATACAACTTACCTCTCTGGCAGTGCTGAGGCACGTGAGGGGCATCATTAGCTTTTTGGTGCATAGTAGTTCCACTGCATAAGGTTTCTGGTACCCCAATTCAGCGGCGGCTGTTTGGACATCTAACAAAGTCTACATCAGTCATGATGCATCAGGAGGAGTCTCAGGTGTGGCAGTATATGCAGTACAGGAGCCCGGAATATTAGGTGTGTCTTAGGAGAGTCTCAGAAGAGTTTGCCAGTGCCATCCAGGATCCAAAATGAGGAGGTTCATAACTCACAATAGACATCAACAAAAAAGATAGCTGGAAGTGACACAGTTTTGTGAGATATTGGAGCTGGTGGTCTGACCTCTAAACCTGCCTCTTCTCTCTTCCAAGGTTAAGCAGTGTCCTTCACCTCTGTACCATCCTCTGCTGTGTGGCCAGCAGCCTACCACTACTTGTGGCCAATGTTCCCTCTAATTTTACGAAGGCTGCGTGCGGCAAAAGATTTTGGCTGTGCAACTTTGGAAGGAAATTTTTATTTTTGTGCGTCACTTCTATATATAACTGGAAAACAATGTGATATTAAACATTCAAAACATTTAAACATTCAAAACACAGCACACAATGTAGTTATTGGGTGAAACACACATTAATTTAGTCCACAACTGCAAAAAGGGGACCACTGCTGCTTTGTGCGCTCTGTTGTAATGTCTGTGCGCATGCTTGGCGAGTTGTGTGCGCGCGCACACGCGCACAGCTTAGAGGGAACACTGCTTGTGGCTAATATGTAATACCCAGTGGGGTATCAGCAAAGCCTAGGGACCATGCAGCTGATGCCATGTGTAGATGGCATAAGCAGTACAGTCACAAGCAAATAATGACAAAGCTTCGAACACTTTTAGCAAGTGAAGGGTAAGGGTCCAAAGTATATAATTGGATGCAGATTAAAATACTGGAACAAGTTTCTATTGCGCAGGTGCTGGAACATCCGCTGTATCTATCAATCATCAGGACTGCCCTAATTTCTCTTGTCAGCACCAGGTCCTCACGGAGCAGATTAAAGGGGAAAGGGATCAGTGTGATCGCCCCGTAAGACTTCTTATCTGTCCACTAACACTGTCCGCTCTAATATAGAGAAGCACATCAGCAATGGGACATCATTCGGGCAGAGTGGGGGGGCTGCCTTAAAACCCTATTGTCAACATTCTGACCATGCTGACATTTTATCAGAATCTGCATGCTAAATATAAACATGGTCAATGTCTACATGATCAACATGTCAACATATTCACTATCGACATAATGACCATGAAATTCTCATGATAATAATGAATGATGACATAAATAATGTCAACATAATAAAAATAATCCAATGGGGATTTCTCTCACATGTGGCGTAAAATATGTCTTGGGGGTAAGTTCTACAGTACTCCCATCTTAGTAAATGTACCCCTTGGAGTGTGGTGGAACAACACCAAACCACCAATTATAGCACAATATCAGCTGCAAGTGTTGTTAATTTAGTATTGTAGAGGGGTGTAACCAAAACTTTGTGGGTCGCAGAAGCATGGTGAAAGGGGACCCTCTCCAATTCTTTCTTGAGACTTACCTCTGTGCAACAGTTATTAAGTTTAAGCCCCATAATAGTGCCCTAGTTCATTTTCTGAACCATAGTGGTGACCTAGTTTATTTTACAAACTGGTTTACATGATGTCCTGTTTTTGAGTTGCCAGGACATGTTATGCCACACCGTGGGGTTTATTCTGCTTGGTACGGTGGGACCGTATGCGGGTGGATCAGGGTTTTTTTTCATCTGCGCATGCATAGTTTTCGCAATGCACATGTGCGGCTACCTCACAACGCTCACGGACGGGTCTCTCCGTGCGAAAAAACCTGTCCGCAAGAGTACGGTCATTGTGGGCGGCATGTTGGCGTTTTTATGGCAGCGGCCGGAATAATGAGGAAAACTGGGCGTAAACATGGGCGTACACGGGGGTGTGCACATAAAATGCACAGTGCCTCGATCGGCGAACGCGCCGTGCATTTTGGCCCAAAAACAGGCGGACGCCAAAGATAGCTCCAGACCACCCCTAGAGATACCGCATGAGAGCGGACACCTGGGTCTACTAATTAACGCTGATTACTAGTCAAACACATACACCTGAATGTAATAAGCAATGCTGCAGCCTATTAAATGAAAACCATTATTTCACTACCTCAAACACATTGGAAGCTTATCTTTCTACACTTCTCAACATGTAAAGGTTGGTTTAATTTTACACACAGCCCTCAAACACATTGGAAGCTTATCTTTCTACACTTCTCAACATGTAAAGGTTGGCTTAATTTTAGGTAATATTCATTCTAATACCTGGTTATATATGTCCAGGTAGTTATTTTATAACCATCTACACCCATTCAGAAAGTGTTTTTGTATACTTTAAAAAGCAGGACACTCAATTCACAGAAGTCGACATGTGTCAACTTTTTCACTGTAACACAAACATACCAGTTTTTCATTATGAAAAAGACACATAAACCACATCTAAGAGCAACAAGGATGTTTTTGGACTCAATTTCTACTTGCAATGGTGGAGCAATGTCCTAAGGCCATGGCTACTATTTTGCACACAATCTTTATATTTTTGCCCAACAACATATATTTATGCACTTTCATATCTGCTATGAATTTTATGTAGCACACTCTGTATGTAAGATGCCACCAAGCACATTATTGCAATCACATATCTCTAACAAAGGATCCCAACATCTGCCTATCACACTCTAAAGTCTTATTTTGAACAATATTAGAACATGTTTGCATGTGGCGTACGCTCAGATATACGGATGGTGTCGGTGTGAAAACGGACGAGATCCGTCCATGCACTGTGGCGTACGCTCTGATGTACGCCAGGTATCAGTGGCTAAGAGGGAGATCCGTCCGTACACGGTGGCGTACACTCAAATGTATGCCACTCCCCATTGTCGGCGTCTGTGAATGTCCGTGTGCGGCTGTTCTGTGGGCAGACTTACGCTCACCGTGAGCATATGGGAAACGTACGGCGTGACGGACCGTACGTACGTTTCACCGTACCAAACAGAATAACCCCCAGTATCCTCAATTAACATTATGATATACAGTGTTCCCAGTTAATAGTATGCCACATTACAGAGCCCCCATTCATTATATGCCACACTTAAGGGAATGTGTCAAATTAAAGTGCCCCAGTTTTTATTATGTAACAAGATAGTGTCTTACACTTTACAATTAGCAGATCAGATAATGACACATTACAGTGCTCTCCAGTTCATACTGTGTCACATTATAAGTTGCCACTTTACAAATTACAGTATGCCACATTACAGTGCTCTATTATCATTATGATAATGTAACATCACACAATTCAGGCTGGGCAATGGACCAGTCCTAACTGCATAGCAGGCAAATCTTGGAAATTGGTATGCGACTTTATAACCTGGGTTGAGGCCCCCCTATGGCTCTGGGCCCCATAGCAATGGTATCATTTTGTACCCACTATAGTTGTTAATGCACTGGATACTTCTTAAGGGTTCTATTTATAAAGTCATCCCCATATCCCTCCTAGGAAGAGACTTGAATAATTGTAAGTATTTATTAAGTATTCAAACATTTTTTTAAATATCAGACATAAATGCCATCATAGACAAATGTAGACTCTTGATATTTTAGACCATGGCATTTGTCTGTCTGTACCATGACTGTAGGCCACACACTCTTTGGGTGCTGTTTCTTGGGGCTGTGAGCAGACATTTTGTTGCAAAGGTAAATTTAAAAACCTGGAAGCCAGCAGGACTATAGAACAGTTTATTAAAAAGTGTTACCAATAGTAATTTATCAAATTCTAGCTATTTTCTAGAACGTACCAGATAAATGATAACAGGAATTTAATTTGATGCTATGGGCAATGCTTACACTTTTCCTTTTAGGTGACTTTAGTAAATTTACCCCCTGGTAGTAAATTGATAAGGAGAGGCATGATGGGATAAAGCACGGAGCACAAAGATGAAGGGCAAAAATCTCTTTAGAGTTACTGTTACTGTGGAAGAATAATGTGACATTAGTATTCAATAAAATAGATCCTATTAACACCCTCTTCTTTAAAGGTACCTTATTCCCCCATTGATTTATAGGTTCTATTGAAAGTGTTTACTGAAATGAAGCTAATGACTTCGCTCTAGTTTCACTGATATTTTCCTGTGAGTATCATTAACAAACCATTGCTTCTCTGTGTCAGGCAAATGTGGGCAAACTTTTGTTGTGGTACATTTTTCTGAAAAAAAAAAAGAAAAATAATTGTAAAATGACTGCAACATGGATTACTTAATGCTTTTTAAATAGATGAATAGCAGTAATATGCTTTCTTTAAATGAAAAGTCTATGGGAACATTACTTTGGCTCATTATAAACAGCCCTCTAAGTAACAACAAGCACATCAATATTTTGAACATAGCTAAACGTCTACCACTTTGCATTTCAGAACAATTCAGTCTACACAGCCTAAGGTAACATGATATTTTAAATAATAAAAGGCACTCATTGACAGATATTATATTAACTTCTAATTATTTTTAAGCATTAAAGACAAAATTACACGTATAATTAGGCACAATGGATTTCTTATAAAAAAAAATGGAGGCATGTTACAAAAATAGATTGGCTCGGTACTCTTGTTCATTAAATCTAACTACATCGCTCAACAAAAAATAGTTCTAAAGCAAAAGGTCCACCGTAATTATTCATAATTGCCACAAGAATCATAAGAGAATATTGCTTATTAAAGCACTTCAAAACATTTGGAAGTGCAACTCATTAGTTGTGCTGCATTGTAGGATTATAATTTCATGAAATATATCAGTGTGACATTAGTATAACAGATAATTATTCTTGGTTTAGTGCTATTGAACTTTCAAATTATATGAAGTAATTTCTACAAAAAAATTACTTTTATTAACCAAAATGGGACAAGATATAGTTTAAAAAAAATGATAATAATATAATTCTTTGTGATTTACTAGAAATGGGCAAGCCACATTATTTTTTGCTTTTGTAAAAACAAAATCCTAGCAAATAATTTGCTTAGACTGTGGTGATGGACAGTGATTAACAGAAGTAACAGTAAAAGAAAATGGCAGATGTCTGGTACACTGGAAATAAAGGGTTATGCAGCAATAGACCTGGCATTGTTGCATCTATAACTGGTGCTGGGTGAGCACTGTATGTGGCCTCTGCAGAGCCGGCCTTAGGCATAGGCAAACTAGGCAATTGCCTAGGGCATTTGGAATGCCTAGGGGCACCAGCAGCTTCTGCTGATTAAAATGATATGCATCATGCCTATATTCTGTGTGTGAGTGAGGCTGTATCTGTATATGAAATAGTGTATTCATGGAAATCACTGTAACATAGCATTCCGTACGCAGGTACAGCCACAGTCGCACACAGAATATAGGCATGACGCATATCGAAAGCTCCTTGTGTGTCCTGGTCACATAACAATGCAAATAAGATGAATTTTCAGAAAAAAAGGCACCCAACGTTAGCAGAACTGGCCAGGAGCTGCATGGCCTATTGAGGCAAGATGTATGAGGAAACATCTGTATCCGAGCAGAGGCAGAGGTCACAGTGTTAGCGGCTGTGCGAGTGCTGTCTGCGGGTGGGTTGGTTGTGCAATAGTGTTCGGCATATGTGTAATGGGCATTATGTGTGTCATGTATAAATGCATTATTAATGTGCGACATATGTGTAACATGCATTATGTGTGTCATGTGTATAAGGGCATTAATAATGTGCAACATATGTACAGTATAAGGGGCATTATGTGTGTCATTATGTGTATAAAGGGCATTAATAAAGGTTGGCATAATGTGTAAGGGGCATTATGGTTATAAGGACATTATCAATGTGTGTCCAAGTGTAAGGGGCATTACTGTGTGGTATTATCAGGGGTGCCGAGAGAAAGGGGTAGAGGGTACAAATTACCCAGGCCAAAGTCTGATGGAAGGGCCCAGTGGGGGCCCCGGGCCCCCTCCCCTTAAGTGACAGCAGCAGCTGCAGCTCTTCTCCTCTGCCCAGCTAGGGGGCACCAGCCAAAATCTTGCCTAGAGCGTCATTTAGGCTAGGGCCGGCTCTGGGCCTCTGGGTCCAAGGATGCTCACACCACAAACCCTGCACCTCTCCCCCTAGCCTCTCTTATACGGCTTCTATCTCTCTCTCTCATCTCTATATCTCCTCTCTTCCTTGATCTCTTTTCGCCCTCCTTCTCTCTCCATCTCTCTCTCCCCTCATCCTTCTTGCTCCCTCCCCCATCTCTCCCTCCCTGCCTCCCACCCCTCTCTCTATCTCTCTCCTATCTGTAAATTCCTTCTCTATATCTCACTTTCCCTCTCCCCTTTTTCCTTTCTCTCTCCTTTTCTCCACCCCCCTCCCTCCTCTCCTTTCTCTTTGTTTTTCTTTCTTTCTCCCTCTACACATTTTGCCCCCTCTCCTTTTCTCCACTTGCTTCTCTCTTACCCTCCCTCTATCTATCTATCTATCTATCTATCTATCTATCTATCTATCTATCTATCTATCTATCTAACTCTACTTCCATCGGTCTCCAACCTCTCTCTATCCTCCTCTCTGTCACCCACTCTCTTTCTCTCTTTCCGTCCCTCCACTTCCCTGGCATACATCCTCTTCCATCCCTAAAATTCTTCCACTAGAATTGTCTTTATCATCCTTAATATTTAACCTCTTACCCATGTTCACACAGTATCCAGAACTATTAATACACAAATGTACAATTACTGTTTATTATAAGCATGTTCACCAAGTTATAATTGTGTAAAATCTTATCAGCGGGCAAAAAATTAAAGGACAGGTAGAATTCACTGGGCAGATTTAAAAATGTAAGGGTTGAAAGGGGTGAGGGGGGAATTGCTGGACTCCACACCAAAAATATTTTATTAAAGAGGCATTAAAAACAAACAATAATAACACAGTAAATTATGCTACATAGAAAATAAGTGAGAAAATAAATCTGGAATAGCGCATGTATAGGAGGAACATATCCTATTGACTAAAACACACAAAAAAAGAGAAAAATGAGAGGGAAGAAAGAGAGAAAGAAAAACAGAAAAAGGAAAATAAAAAAGGAGGGGGCACACTTAAGGGTTTCGTGTACGGATAGGTGGAGTACGGATCTGTGACTATAGTGAGAAAGTGGCAAACGTTTTTTACTTAAAAAAGGAAAAATAATTATATGTTTGATAGGATCCAGTGAGAGAGTACCTAAGAAAACCAGACGAGGCAGGTTTGAACCAACGGATGTCCCGGGTATGCGATACTTGACAAAAGTCTTCTGGACACCCAGAGGTAAAATTAGCAGAGGACACCAATAGGTCTTCTTGCCTATAATAGTCACATTCCCATAAGGCTGTATGCGCCTACCAGTACTTGGATGCCACCAGGACTTATATCACTTGTGAGCTTACCCCCAAATGACCCGGACCACTGTTGGTGTTAAATATGAGTGAGCGTAGGTAAAGATTAAAAAGAAGATGAATATGGGGTAGAACTAGAGCAGAGTCTCCTATTACAAAAAGCACCAAGAATGCTCCCGGAGGCAGTGAGAGATAATATGCTTTTAAATACCACATGCATAGGCGTGCGCAGCCCATTTTATTAGGGGGTGCACCATTAGAGGGGCGTGTCCATCACGCCTACCGGGCATTTCCATCACCGCCTACTGGGCATCAATGCAAACTAAATAGAAGGTGATTTATTTATGTATATACACTTCAGAATTAATAATTTCCCCCCACACATACTAGAAACAATGCCTATTACACAATGCCACACACCATAATGCCCATTCCACATAATGCCACACACCATAATGCCCATTCCACATAATGCCACACACCAAAATGCCCATTTCACATAATGCCACACACATAATGCCCATTACACATTATGCCAGGACTTAACACATTTTTGTAAAACATGGACAATAGATACAGTGTGCACCGAAGAAGCGCACAAAAATTTACACCGTATTACACGTCACACACCCATAACATAGTATACCACATGCCGTAATGCCCTTTACACGTTATGCCATACACCGTAATGCCCATTACACGTTGCACCTCACACCGTGATGCCATTACACATTGCGCCTCACACTGTGATGCCCATTACTCCTGACACCGTGATGCCCATTACACAATATGCCACACACTGTGATGCCCCTTAAACATTATGCCACACACTGTGATGCCCACTACACACTGACACATGTGATGCCCTTTACACATTATGCCATACACCATAACGCCTATTACATATTATGATGCATAAGTACTGCTTACCTACATGCTCATTGCTAGGAGTTACATGCTTGATACCAGGGGATTCATGCTTGTTGCCATGGGGGATTTCATGCTTTTTGCCCAAGGGGGTTACATGCTCGTTGCCCAGGGGGATTATGTGCTCATTGCCCAGGGAGGATTACAAGCTCATGTCCCTGGGAGGATTACATGTTCATTGCCCAGCAGGGGATTACATGCTCATTGCCTGGCAGGGGATTGCATGCTCATTGCCCAGGGGGGGGGGAATTACGTGCCCGTTGCCCTGGGGAGACGCAGTGCGCCAAGAGACGAAGTCTCAGACATAATCACAGCTGCGGAACTATGTCAGATGGGGATCATTTGAGCGGGACCTGAAAGGGATTATCTGAGAAAGATATTTTCTGGTGGCACAATCAAACCCTGAACCGGCATTTGCCTATGCCTAGGACCAGCTTTATCTGGGTGAGTCCCAACGCCCCCCGCTCCCCCCTGTAGCTTCAGCAAACACGCCGGCTCCCTGGTGGCCATCCCGGGCACACTCACCCTCCAGCAGCGTCCCGCACACCTCCAGGAGAGGGACAGTATGGTGGGCGATTCTGTCAGCAGAAAGCAAAGAATGCACGTGTCCGTGCACGTCCCCCACTGATTGGTGTCCCGCTGCTGTTGAGCTCCTGCACATCGACAGCAGCGGGACACCAAACAACAGGGGATGTGCGCGGACATGAAGGAGGCTGCAGGATGCTGTATACAGGTGGGTTGGCGGGCAGCAGTTGGGACTACAATACGCGGCTGCACTGCTCCACTCAGCAGCCAGCCGCATCGTCACTGCTGCTGGTGCCGTTCTAAAGGAGGAGCAGCTATCGTGCGGGGGGCGCCGGTCTTTAGGAGGTGCCTGTGCACCCCCGGCACCCCCCGTGCGCATGCCTATGACCACATGCAAGGCATGGAGGTGTACTAGATCAGCCATGCATATTGCTAAACAGATTTCTATCTTTCTTCCTCTGTGGGGTAACCCAGACTTTGTACCCAGTCAGACTTTAAGCATATTTAGGTTGTGTTATTTGTGAGGATTGAAGTATGTAGCCCAATTTTTAACATTAGATTATTTGACTCCTGTATCATGTGCAGAGTTAAGAGGAAAATACCCACATCTGCAGATATCAGAATTTGCATATAGCCAGGCCAGAAGCTATGTGCAGAGTGTGGTTAAAAAAAAATAGGATAAATGAAGGATTGGGTATTTTGGATAGATTGCTACATATGAGACAGGATAGGCCTGCCTCAGCTTCTCACATTTATGACTTATGTCGATCAAGCATAAAGCTAGATCAACCACTAAAAGGTATGATGAAATGGCAGACAGATTTTTTGCAGCTTGATATAAAAAAAATGCTGAAAGCATATACATGTCTGAATAGCAGCTTGTGGTCAATGTCGTATGTGGAAATGAACCAGAAATGACTGCATAGGGCATATTTTACCCCAAAAGTAAAATACCTAATGGGAGGGGCTGAAGATGATAAGTGTTTTAAGTGTGGAGAACCTGGGGCAGACTTGGACCCCTGCTCTGCCCCCTGATCGCGGCTTTTAACTTTTAAGAAGAGAGCACCCAATCCCTGAAGTGCCTGTCTACTAACTTCATGGTGTGCAGCTGCCCTGCTACACGCCCTGACAACACACCTGCTCAAATCAATGACCTAGCAACGGGGAATGCCATCTGAAACTACCGTCCCTGTTTCTAGGTGACCATCTCCTTGGCAATGCAGCGTTTGTGCTGTTAGACACCGGGCAGAACCAGATGCTGTATCTGGAGAAGGTGCAGCATGCTGGTCGTTAGGCAATAGCAAGGAGCTGCATCCCCGGAGAGCCGCATGGCAGCTTTGAACAATGTTAGAGTGATAAAAGTAAGAATAAAAATAGGGGAATCAAGCTGGAGAAGGGAAGAAAATAAGCAAATAGATTGTAAATGAGGAAGATAGCTGTAGAAGAGCAGGGAAACAGGGTGGTGGGGAAGGGGAGTGAGTAGTAAGGTCAGGGAGGTTCCCACCTTGAGTCCGGTACCAAGGTGACCATACTGCATGGAATTTGTCCACTGTGTTGTTTTGTAAGCTAGTTATATACTATCTGATGACAAGATGCGATTAAGCAACTTCATGTGGGTTGTGGGATGCAGCTGTTTCCAAAAACTGGCTATCTGAAGTTTAGCAGCGCACAAGATGTGTAACATGTATACACTACCATGTAGTGTAACACACACCTGAAATGCCCCTTACACATTATGCCACACACCATAACCCACTTACACATCAGGGCACACACTGTAATGCCACTTACACTAAACGCCACACATCGTAATGCACCTTACACTATACAGTATGCCATGCATCGTAATGCACCTTAACACACGTAATTCACCTTACATTATACGCTACACACCATAATGCACCTTACATTATACCCCACGCATCATAATGCAATTTACACTACACGCCATGCACCATAATGCACCTTACATTATACGACACACACCCTAATGCACCTTGCATTATACACCACACACCATAATGCACCTTACACTATACCCCATGCACTGTATTGTACCGTATACTATACACTACACACTGTAATGCACCATACATTATACACCACACACTGTAATGCACCTTACACTATACGCCACACACTGTAATGCACCATACATTATACACCACACACTGCAATGCACCTTACACTATACACCACACACTGTAATGCACCATACATTATACACCACACACTGTAATGGACCTTACACTATACGCCACACACTGTAATGTACCTTACACTATACACCACACCACATAATGCACCTTAAACTATACACCACACATCATAATGCACCTTTCACTATACATCACAAACCGTAATGAACCTTACATTATACACCACACACTGTAATGCCCCGTACACTATACACCACAAACCGTGTGTGGTGTATAGCATTATGGGCATTACGGTGTGTAGTGCATAGCATTACACACCGTAATGCCCATAATGCTATACACCACACACCGTAATGCCCATTACACTATAAGCCACACACCATAATGCCACTTATATAATACACAACACACTGTAATGCTCATTACACAATATACATGTATTATATAGATGTTGCATCAGAGTTCCGGTACAGGAGTATACTGTATATACTCTATACACAAACACACAGGATATGAGACTTCTCTATATACTTAAGGCCATACACTTGTCCGTTTTCATCCGGTTCCGTGAGCATCGGATCAGACCCAGAGACCATATGTGCTGCACATATGACCTTTTTTCAGCCATGCTTACATAATTGCACAAGAGTTTTCAACACTATTAACAAACACAATGTACCATTAGAACACTAAAGTGATGGGTACTGGAAATGGGCCTCTATACACCTATGTAGATATTCCTTTACAAACCAGACTTTGCAGCTAGTACAGTCATTTAACGGGATGCGGTCATTTGGTCTACTGCATTATGGTCGACAGTCATTAGGTCGAATCCATTAGGTCGACATGCTAAAAGGTCGACATGACTCTAGGTCGACATGGGAAAAGGTCGACATGATTCTAGTTCAAAAGGTCATTAGTTCGACAGGTCATTAGTTCGACAAGGTCATTAGTTCGACATTGTCTATGTCGACATTCACAAGGTCGACATGGAGTTTTTCACTGTTTTTTGAGCCAACATGTGCCGACAGGCGGTATTTCATGCCCTACCATCCACTAGGGCGTGGTGGGAGAATAAAATAGTGTGCCGAGCGTAGCGAGGCACCGTGCCCGACGCATTGCGAGCGCAGCGAGCGATGCGAGGGGATGCAGTGCACTTTAAACTGTGTCCATGTCGACTGTGTTGACATTCAGGTAAAAAAACAGTGAAAAACCCCATGTCGACCTTGTGAATGTCGACATAGACAATGTCGAACTAATGACCTTGTCGAACTAATGACCTGTCGAACTAATGACCTTTCGACCTACAATCATTTCGACCTTTTCCCATGTCGACCTAGAGGCATGTCGACCTTTTAGCATGTCGACCTAATGGATTCGACCTAATGACTTTCGACCATAATGCAATAGACCAAATGATCCCAACCCCATTTAACACCTTAAGAATGTATAGAGTGTATTTCTGATTAATTTAATGTTATCTTCATTGAAAAAAATGTGTTTTTCTTTAAAAATGTGGACATTTCAAAGTGAACCAGAACCTATGAACAGTAGTGTATATTTTCATATTTGGAAGCTTGGCAGACTGGGGCACACAGAAGCAACATGGCCAGGGTATGAGGGGAAGTTAGGGGAACTGTATCCCCAGGAGTCAGGAGCTGGACCATCGCCTAGAAGAGAGTAATAATGGGACAACTCTACCATGTATGGTTAAAGGAACCAACTTGGCCATATTGTTTCCAACAAAGGTTAATGGTTCCAGGGTATATGAGGTATAGGGGCACCGGTACAAGCCATTTTCAAAGTGATCTGACGCATAAAAAATAACTCTGCACTGCTGTGTGTGTATGGGGCCAAAGTGATATCACCAGTAGAATAAGAATAAGCAGGGATTATAAATCTAGACATCGCCAGTGTTGTCTCAACAGGGAACACTGGCGCTGACAGCTCGCTCAGCACACGGTGCTACACATCGCTGTATGTTACATAGTTACATAGTAGGTATAGTTGAAAAAGACTTGCGTCCATCCAGTTCAACCTGGCATTTTAATAGCTTATCCCTTGTAGTATAGTATGTTGTTAAAGACAGTTTATGATTAAGCATTGCTGTGCGCTGAGCCATCTAGCATCTCTCAGATCTCACTTTGTGTGTATGCCCCATAAGACTAATCCTGTAAGCAAAATAATTATAATAAGCACTACAATTAAACATGGAGTAAAATTTACTCCTATTAGCACATTTGACCAAACATACAGGCCCAGTTTCCGGTGCCTAACACCCATAATACCGATTACTAATATATAGATAGATAGATAGATAGTTGCTTTGTAGGTGGCACTCTTAGGTCTTTGTAATAAAGTGAATCAGGGGTGAAACACCATTAAATTTATCAACGTTTCAGTTTTAATTTCAAACTTTCGTCAGGACGCAACTTTGAAATTAAACTGAAACGTTCATAAATTTAATGATGTTTTACAAAGGGCTGGAGCTACTGGGTAGCTATATGGGCGCTGGCAAGGGATGTCTTGTAATGTAGCTACCACTGAGACTGAGTAGGTCCCAAAAAACAAAGAAGAAAAATGGGGAAAAAAGGTAGCGCTGGAATCAATGAGGATTTTATAAATAAAATAACATTTATTGGTACACATACATATGAATTCATATAAAGTAAAAATATTAAAAACACATGCTCACTGCCCACAGGGCCACTTTTGTAGATGTTTTGGAGGGGGGATCTGCTCCTATTTCTGCCACCAGAGGGTAAAGTGGAGGACCAGTCAATTTGGCCAGGGATTGTATATTTCCCAAATCTAATAGATATTAGATGGTGTGGATATAGTTACCGGTGCCGTTCATTAGTGGGTTCCTCTGGTAGATCTTTAAATCCTTTTAGGATAGCATGGAAGCTGTGTCATCCCTTTTTGTTGGAACATGAGGAAGAAGTCACTTAGAGGCTGGAATTGCAGGAACGGTCCACTGGTGAGGTGGCTGGTTGGATCCCAGAATAAAGTGCAAATGTGTGAAGTGGCAGTTGGGGGCAAGTGAGTTGAACAGCACCTGATGCGTTTCGCTGTCACTCAAGGACAGCTTTTTCAAAGGTACAGTATATGGCTGCTAAACAGTTGGGGGTTTATAGACCAGTATTCAATTAGGAGAACTAGTGCACTTGCATCAGAAAGCGTGTTCCTCTCAGGCAGTCCCCTGACTGCCTGGGGAGGCTGCAGAATCTCTGTGAGAGGAACATGCTTTCTGATGCAAGTGCACTAGTTCTCCTAATTGAATACTGGTCTATAAACTACTGTGAACAACCTGGTCACTGTCAGAACTTAACATATGAAATCTCGTATAATGTTGAATGGGTACTTGTTTCCTAGCACGGGGCCCACGATTTTCATCTTATGCCATCATATTGATCGGATCGCATTGCATTGTTAACGCCACCCCCACTATGAATGCCAACCCGAAGCATGGCGTGTGCAGCGAGGCCGCGAGGGGCGGCGGTATGCGTCCTCCGACCTTTTTATACCCCCACTATCCACGTCGGCGTGGAGTTGACTTTATATAGTGTGGCGAGCGCTGCGAGCCACCGAGCCCGAAGTGTGGCGAGCGTAGTGAGCCCTGTGAGGGGACGCGGATTACTTCACATGTATTCTGCCAGGGCCGGATTAACAATGGGCCTGATGGAGCTACAGCTCCAGGCCCACTCTCCAAATAGGCCCAGTTGTAGCTGAGTGTCAGGGCTTTCCAACAAGTCCGGCCCCGCGTTGCTAGCCCCCCGGGAACTGGAGATACCGCCAGGCAAAGCTGGAACATTTTCCCCATAGGATAACATGGGACCCGCTAATTCCGACCCCCACCTGGTTCCAACAGCAACCATATGGGTTCATTGGTTCCAGAGATATTGCTGGTAAACCGATTTTTTTCGTTTCTGAAATGTAATTTCATGGTTGTTCATGTTGTTTGAGGACAGATTTCTCTGGAACCAAATGGCCCAGTTTCACAGGGACAAAATCATTTGAAAATCTTTCGAAGCCCACATGTAAATGGGTCAGTTGGTTCCGAAGATATAGCTGGTTGTTTAAAGGGGGGGGGGGGGGGTAGTTTTCTCTCATCACGCCAGAAAATGCAGGAACTAGCCTGGTGTAATTTCTGATGTGAAATGGGTATTATTTCAAATAGCCGGGACCTGCATTGCTCTGAAAACAGCCGGGCAGCCCCCTGCTCTCTGTCCGGCTGTCAATGGCTGTCATTTCTGCCCGGCGGCGGCTGTCCCCCAGTTACCGCAAGCAATTATTCCCCCTTGGCAATGAGCATGCAATCCCACATGGCAATGAGCATGGAACCCCTGGCAATGAGCATATAGGTAAGCAGCACTTATGTAGCATGATTTTTAATAGGCACGTTTGGCTTAAAACGTAATGGACATTATGCTGTGTGGCTTAACATGTAATGGGCATTATGGTGTAAATTTTGAATGTGCGCCTTTGGCGCGCAATGCCCCTGTTTATGAAGCATATTGTGCATTATTGCTCAATCCGTTTGGTATAGTGTATATTTCGGCTCAATCCATGTGGCAAAATGGGAATTTTGCCTTAATCTGTGTGGCATAACGTGAATTTTGACTCAATCCGTGTGCCATAGTGTGAATTTCGGCTCAGTCGGTGTGAATTTTTGCTCATTCCATGTGGCATAATGTGTAAGAGGCAAGTACAGTATAAAGGGGTTACTATTTTGTTGCATGATTTGTATAAGGAGTATATGAGGTCCGGTATGATATGCCGGTGGTCGGAATCCCGGCGGTTGAAATACCGACGCCGGAATCCCGACCACCGCAATGCCGACAAGGGGGGCTGTGTATCGCTCCCCCTTGCAGGCACACTGCGCTGGCTAGGCAGCGATCCTGGTGCCTCGCTATGCTCGGCACACTATTTTATTCTCCCTCTATGGGTGTCGTGGACACCCAAAGAGGGACAAAGTGCCGGCATTGCGGCGGTCGGGATTCCGGCATCTGTATTTTGACCGTCGGGATTCAGACCACCGACATATTGACCGCAACCCGGTATATGGTGTGGTAAACTTAGGTGACCACATAAAAGGTGCTGAAATGTTGTCTACCAAGTTTTGGTTTTCAGTATATATTTTTATGACAGGAGTGCCGACTCACCCCGCAAGTATCTTAGGATCTTAGGACATCAGCATCCTGTGGGTGCACCTTTGGAGGGCACCCGCCAATATATCTCCCTGCATTTTTCCTATGCCATCCCCCTGCCTTTTCCAGGCATATGTAATTAGTTGAAAGTAGTTACACAAATAGAGACACACCCATGAGCAGACCACCCAACCAGAACACTGGCCACGCCCCCTACATTATTAGGTGCTGGCCACAACCCCTATTATTGCGCATAATAGGCCTCTGATAATTTTCAGCTCCAGGCCCATATAGACCTTAATCTGGCTCTGTATTCTGCGTACGCTCAACACGCTTTGGGCTCGGTGGCTCACTGCACTCGCCACACTATATAAAGTCAACTCCACGCCAACGTGGATAGTGGGGGTATGAAAAAATGTCGGAGGACGTGTACCGCCGCCTCTCGCGGGCTCGCCGCGCTCGACATACATACATTAGATGTATGACATACATTAGATGTATGCGATGGCATACGATGAGCGCCGTGCTAGGAAACAAGTACCGTGGAATGATACAAGTTCCTTAATTCTCTGCACCACTGACAGTGAGAAGAAAACAGAGAAATGATTTAAGGAAACACTTCAGTTATTGTCAAACTGCAAGAAAGACACCATGTATAATTTCAAATGAGGATGGAGTGCTGTGCAGATTTAAGATGGTTGTAAAAAGCACTATGGGTGAAATGTAATACCCTGCGAGTTGCAGGCTGTGTGGGACTTTGTGCGAGTCTGCCCATATTTTTAAAGCGGCAATCATTTACACTGCAAAAATGTAAACCGTTTTGCCATACGGGAAGAATCGCACCGCCTGCAACTTTCAGGCCATTCAAATTTCATCCAAGATATTTGAAGATACACTTGCAGACATGCCATCCTGCAATGTTTGTAAAGTAAATTATCTGTGTTGACTACTTTGCCATATTGTCATATGGCAAAGATAGGCTGTATAATCCAGTCACACAGCAATGTTGGCCAGGGGTCAGGATAAGAATGTGGAAGTGAAAAAAAATATGTGAGCCTATGTATGGACTGTGTAGGGCATGTAATTAGGAAAGCTTAAGCTGTGTACACACGAGGGCGATTTCACCACATATCGCTGGCAATATGGTCGCTGAGCGACCATATTGCCAGTGATTCCATGTGCTGTGGGAGATAAATTGCTAGGAGCCCTTCATGGTCGCTGGTTGCAGAAGCATGCTACTCCGATTATGGCTAAAAATTGCTGGTCGCTGGTGCACAATACACTGTGCAGCAGCGATTTCTAGTCAAAATGAGGTAGAAACAGAATGAGACAGAATAGCTTGCAATTTTCAGCCAAAATCGCTGGTCTCTGATGAAAACAATACACTGCGCAAATATATTGCTGAGCGATTTTAAGCCAAAATCGCTCAGCGACCAAATCGCACCGTGTGTACACAGCTTTAGAAAGGTTATGTGGGCGGTGCTGGAATTGCCTGATGAGGTGAGTTTTGAAGGTTTGGAGACTACAAGAGTCTTATTGTGCATGAAGTACAGTTTTGGCAGTGTCTTGTGTAAGATATGGCTGTATTTTGTATTTTGTGATTTTGAGTCAAGACAGATTGTACATGGGGAACAAAAGGAGAGTTCAGAGTCAAGGATACAAACTAAAGGAGCCCACACACGCACCATTGCCGGCGGTGCGATGCTGTACGATGGGGTGCGCGCTCCCGCGGCACTTCATCGTACAGTACAAAAAGTATGTGCTGCACATACTTTTTGGACTAGCTTTTTCTAGCATAGCATCGCATCGCATGCACATCGTATGCACAAGGCATACAATGCGATGCTATGTGTGCTAGTTAAGCCGGGATCGGTGCGTGTGTGGGCTCCATTAGAAGAGAGCTTTTGGGGTTGATACAGTATGAACAGACTAATTAATAATGAATATGAAGTAATTCTGTAGTCTGTACAATTAATGTAAAACAATTTTTATCCTTCAGATTCTAGAGATTATTGTAGAGAAAACAGGCAGGGAGGAGGAGAAACAACAGACAATTCTTCAGAATGTTCTCACTTTGCCTTCAAAGTACCAAACAGATTTTAAAGAACAAAAAATGGTACTTATATGTTAGTTGGGCGCCCACTAAGCTATTTGCTTAGTTTTTCGCGTCCCCTCGCAGGGCTCGCCACGCTTCGGGCTCGGTGGCTCGTTGCGCTTGCCACACTATATAAAATTAACTCCATGCAGACATGGATAGCGGGGGTATGAGTGTACTACCTATAGTGGGTGCCCAACTAACATATAAGTACCCAAAAAACTAAAGAGAGAGAGCTCTAGTCTTGTGGATAGGTCATACTGCTCTGCCAGTCTGGACAGTGAAGGACAAAGACTTTGTTAAAAGATGGAGTTGGTTGACAGGAGACTGGTCATTGAACACATGGGTTGGGATCGTTTAGTCGACCATAACTAGGTCGGCAAGCATTGGGTCGACACCACTAGGTCGACATGCAGCAAGGTCGACATGGGTTAAGGTCGACATGGGTTAAGGCCGACGTGACATTAGGTCGGCACTAGCATTAGGTCGACATGGGCTAGTTCGACAGTCAAAAGGTTGACAGTTGGTTTTTCACTGTTTTTTTTACCCGAATTTCGACACAGTCGACATAAACACAGTTTGATGTGCAACGCATCCCTTTGTATCGCTTGCTTCACTCGCTATGCTTCGGGCACACAATTTTATTCTCCCACCACGCCCTAGTGGATGGTAGGGCATGAAATACCACCTGTCGGCACATGTCGGCTCAAAAAACAGTGAAAAACCCCATGTCGACCTTTTGACTGTCGACCTAGCCCATGTCGAGCTAACGCTAGTGTCGACATAATGTCACGTTGACCTAGATCCATGTCCACATTGACCTATGTCGACCTTAACACATGTCGACCTAGTGGTGTCGACCCAATGCTTGTCGACCTAATTACTGCAGACCTAATGACCATATCCTTGACACATATTACTCAAAATGATCTCCCCTTGGACATGCTGCTCTTTCCATAAAAAGCCTGTGTTAACTAGTACACTGAAAAGTGGAGAATACCAGACAACAAAATGCTTAAGTCATCAAAGATAATGGGAGAAACAAGTTTCTACATTCGGAGTGGAAGAAGAGGAATAAAGTTCTGCAAATTGAGAAGAGGATGGGGAGAGTGAGCGACAAGATAAGACCATTAGTATTATAAAATAAAATATATATATAGAATTTTATATAAATAACACTGAAGTCACCTGTTTGTCCTCTGCATGCTGTTTCTCAAAAATGGAGGCATTCTAGAGTGTACACCCTGTTTTGTTCACACATTACAGTTGGTCATCAGCATGATCTACAAAGAAGTCTCTGCTGTGCATCTCTTGGAAAAGGTGAAAGCAGTTCTCAAACAGTTCTGATGGTTTTGCACCTTCTCCAGGTAAAGGATTCGGTGGTTCAAGTTGCAGATATTGTAGATAGGTTGAGGTTGTCTTTTGCCAAGTGAGCAGATGGAGTTAATTGCTGTCCGAGATCTCTTGCTGCCCTGCATCACAATCTTTTGCTTACAGGTGTTTAGTGTTACAGAGGACCTGACAAGGGGCCATCTTGGAAAGAAGTGCCCTCCTGAAACTAAACCAAGATAAGTCAACTTTATTATGGAAACTGTAGGTCGGGGAAATGTCACAGATTAATTATGTCCTTTATTTGAATTTTAAACAATTTGGCTAACTTTGGCTGTCTTTTATAGCTTTATCATTATATCTGTACAATACTTTATATTTTAGAAGTAGGGTTATTTTATGTTTTGGAGGACCAGGACCAAGTTTGTTCTAACTTAAGGCATTCATTTGTATATGATATATGGGATTACTACAATAAATTAGACACAGTATGTTAAACATTCTCAGCCTACTAATTCTAGATTATTAAACAAACACATACATACTGTAAGGTAACGTCTTAAATGAATTTTAGAGAAATGTTCTTCAGCAAAATCCAGAAATTCATTTCATTTTTAGCTCCGCTCCCTCTGTGGAAGTTGAAGCATGGCTTGATGATGTCATAGGTCCCCCCCCCCCCCCCCCAAAAAAAAAAAAGTTCTCTACAGGCTGCCTTTACAGACTTCTCCAAAGTGGCATAATCAAGAGTAGGTAAGTACAATTAAATTGATTGCAAAAATGATGACTAAAACATAGATTAAAAATATGGGAATTGATAACTGCGCTAAGAACCCCTTATTGTGCTTGTTAGTAGTGGGGAGTCTGGTAACAATCTTTTAAACCGCTATATATTGTTGGCCTCAGTTTGGGTTGTCCGTTCAAGAATGAGGTGGTGAGTGTCTTCGCTTAATAATATACTTTTTTTCTAATGGGTGCTTGCCCCTGCAGTCTATATTGTAACAAGTGAAAACACGATATCCTATTATGTGATTATTATGTCACTATACACAAAAGGATCAACTAAAGTCAACCAGAATGTAAACTGTAAACTAGGTACCAGAATGTAAACTGCATAGAGAACTAGTCGGAACAGAACCCTCTGGCACCAGTGCTGTGAGTTAATAAGTAAGTTTTAAGCTTAGTATATGAAGGTGATTTATTTACAATATCATCAATGTCAAATGTTGACGAAGTATTGTGATTTGCAGGGAGTAAGACTATGCGACAAGCACTGCTATTTTTTGACAATCCGTGGCCCTTTTCGATGATTTGCGGACTTTCTGACACTTGGCAGTAGGTCCATTGATTACATCTGTCGAGTTCTTGTCAGAAGGAATGATAAACGACCTGTATTCTGACTGTCGAGACATCCCAACAGTCGGAATCTGGGATCGAATATTCCCCCTAAATTTCAATACAATACTTTTGGCATTACATGTTTTTTTAAGTTTATTGATTTTTTTACAAACCAGGTTTATATGAATGTTCAAGTTTCAATCAATGAATCCGTTGCTGAAATAAGTATTCTGAATTCTAGATACATTTCTAACAAATTGTCTTTTAAATGCAGATTATGGGCTACATATTAAATTAACATTCTCAGATCATCTTTTATCTATTAGAAAAAACATTTGTGAATCGTTATGTTCGAATCCAATTGAAAGCAATATACGTTTACATCTATTGCAATTTACATTATATTTTAAAACAAATCATGGAATTATTGATTTGCAGAACTCTGCACCTGATAGAGTTAATCATTTTATAGCTTAAATAAAGTTTACACGACAATTTGTTCTTCATTTTATCTGGAAGACTGGAATCCTTCACGCACATAGTTGCCAACATTTTAAAACAATATCCAAGGGCTGTCTGTTGCTGAGCAGGGGAACTTCAGGCCTCTGTACACAGTGCAGGTTCAGTGGCCCTGTGTGAGTTATGTACATTTCCTATTGTGACATGCTAACTGAATGTTGCTATAATGTAATTTGTACTTTTATCAAAATCTATATTTATATATGAAACTGATGTTTTTGTTTGCACAAAATGAAATGAATAATTGAATACAAATGTAATAATGCTGCTTTCAGACCGCATAACTGGCTTTGACCCTGTATTTGAAAACGTTTCCAAAAACGGGTTTGCCAGGTAAAACCCCTTTCACATCGCATCTCTTAAACGGTATATTACCGTTTAAGTGGCGTTATTTTTTACATTGGCAGACCCGTTTTTGGAAGCTCTCCAAATACAGGGTCAAAGCCAGTGCGGCCTTCAGAGCCCCCCCCCCACACGGGTTAACACACACACACAACCCGCCCCCCACCCCGCGGGTTAACACACACACACACACCCCCCGCGGGTTAACATTCCCCCCCCCCCCTCCCAGGGCTAACACCCCCCCCCCCAATGTGTTTAAGAAAACCCCCCCTGCAGCCGGTACCTCCTGCAACGCGTTGAGGATCCCGGCAGTATGGACGGATGCACTTGTAAAAAAAAGTGTCTTTCGGAAAATGGCTGCCCCATAGGAAGACCTGTTTAAAAAAACTGTCTTTCGTATGGGGGCAGCCATTTTCCGAAAGTCACTTTTCTTATAAGAAAAGTGACTTTCGGAAAATGGCTGCCCCCATATTTTTTAAACAGGTTTTCCTATGGGAGAGCCATTTTTCGAAAGACACTTTTTTTTCCAAGTGCATCCGTCCGTACTGCCCGATCCTCAACGCGTCGCAGGAGGTACCGGCTGCACGGGGGGGGGGGGGGGTTTGTTAGCCCTGAAGGGGGGATGTTAACCGGCGCTCGGCAGGGGGGGATGTTAACCGGCGCACGGGGGGCTCCAGGGGGTGAAGCGCAGTGAATATTTAATGAGCACTCATTAAATATTCACTGCGCTGGGTCCGCTCATTGGCTGGGTCACAAATACCGTTTCAGACCCGATTTTGATGTCAAAATACCGGGTCTGAAACGGGTAGGACCCTCCATTTTAACCGTTTAAAATAAACTGCTTTTTTAAAACGGTAAAGTAGTTCTGCACTTTTCAGACCGCACAGATTACTGTTTTAAAACGGTTAAAAATCGGCAAAATACCGGTTTTTAAGTGCGGTCTGAAAGGGGCATAAGTCACTGTGAGTCCTGGTGCACAGGTATGGGTCATATAGTCAACACTTTGAAAGTTGACATACATCAGGTCACTAAATGTCAAAAGGGCTTACGTTGACACATGAAATAGGTTGACATGGCTAAGGTGGACAGGGTCGGAAGGTCGACACAAATATTATGTCAACAATGGCACCACCGTGGCGACAATCACTTTTTTTGTCCCACATTTTGGCATAAGTCGACATGGGCACTGTATCAGTGTACCACTGCGCTCGCCATGCCATGGGCAGGATGCCTCGCTATGCTGGGCACACTATTATACTATTGTATTAGTAACAGTAATTAATAATAGTATTATATTATTTACGATATATTATATATTATATTATTATACTCAATGCCCTAGTGCAGTGGTTCTGAAACTGTCGGTCCTGACCCCAAAGTGGGTTCCAACCTTCTCAGCATGGGGTCGCGACTCCATGTTGCTGACCATCAGGCTGATGACTTTTCTAATCTCAGTCATTCAAGGAGTCTGAATAATCTGTTGAGTTGTCTGTTATGTTAGACTCCCCACATCATTCTGTGCCTCCACAATGCTGCCATGTATGTGCTGTCTGCTGACTACACATGTGATGGGATGACCTTCTGCGGTAACTTGCTGGGGTCCTGTCATTATTTTTATTGTTTCATGGGGTCCCAGAGCAAAATAGTTTGAGGACCCCTGCCCTAGTGGATGGTGGGGTATTAAATACTGCCTGTTGGCATAAGTAGGCTAAAAAAAAAAAAAAAACCTCATGTCAACCTTTTAACCTTTTAACTCCCAATTGCCAACCTAGTGCTTATGTCGACCTTCTGACACTGTTGACTTTAGTCATGTGGACATATTTCACCTAAGCCCTGTTGAAACTTAGTGGTGGACCTAATGTATGTCAACCTTCATAGCATCATAGCAACTGTATCCCCCGGTGCACAATGTCAGCCCGAGCTTGGTTCGCAGAGGACTGATGGAGAGTGAGCATCCACAACAATGTGTATTCCAGTTCTTGGGTTAGTCTCACAGCTTTGCAGCCCCCATAGAAACCTATGGGGGCTGTAGCTGCTTTTGGATGTGAAGGAACATCTGTAGATATGGAGATACTGTAAATGGTCTGTTTGACCATGATACATATAGAGGATACTAAATATTTCCAACTGAATATGGTTGTTTTAAGGGAATATCCCACCATTTTTTTTATTTTAAATAGTACTCAAAATGGGAAACGGTCATTGGGTCACCAGCATGTTGGTCGACAGTCATTAGGTCAACACCATTAGGTCGACCTGCATTTAGGTCAACATTCATTTAGGTCAACATGATTGTAGGTCAACATGGGTTAGGTCAACTTGGTCATTAGGTCAATACAAGCAGTAAGTCGACATGGGGGTAGGTCGACAGTCAAAAGTGCGACATGGGGTTTTTCACATTTTTTTGAGCCAACATTTGCCGAGATGCAGTATTTCATGCCCTACAATCCACTAGGGCGTGGTGGGAGAATAAAAGGTACTCTTTACTTAGAAGGGCGCCCATCTCGGGCATCTCGGGGATTGAATGCACTAAAAAATCGGGTGCGATCAACCGACGAGATGCCCGAGATTTCCCATAGGGAACAATGTTAAATGTCTCAATTGACCCGATTTTCCTGTTCAATGCCTCAATTGACCCAATTTTTCCATAGGAAACAATGTTAAATGGGCCACAGAGGCCAAATAGGCACCCTGAAGTGAATAATGGCCACCCGAATTGTTAACGCCACCCCACGATCAACGTCAACCCGAAGCGTGGCGAGCGCAGCGAGCCCGCGAGGGGCGGCGGTACGCGTCCTACGACCTTTTCATACCCCCACTATCCACGTCGGCGTGGAGTTGAGAATAGAAAGTGTGGCGAGCGGACGCGGATACCTTCACAGGTATCCGCGTCCCCTCACGGGCTTCACAGCTGTCCGCGTACCCTCGCGGGGCTCGCTGCGCTCGCCACGCTTTGGGCTCGGTGGCTCGCTGCGCTCGCCACACTTTCTATTCTCAACTCCATGCCGACGTGGATAGTGGGGGTATGAAAAGGTCGTAGGACGCGTACCGCCGCCCCTCGCGGGCTCGCTGCGCTCGCCACGCATCGGGTTGACGTTGATTGTGGGGTGGCGTTAACAATTCGGGTGGCCATTATTCACTTCAGGGTGCCTATTTGGCCTCTGTGGCCCATTTAACATTGTTTCCTATGGAAAAATCGGGTCAATTGAGGCATTGAACAGGAAAATTGGGTCAATTGAGACATTTAACATTGTTCCCTATGGGAAATCTCGGGCATCTCGTCGGTTGATCGCACCCGATTTTTTAGTGCATTCAATCCCCGAGATGCCCGAGATTTTTTACTAACGATGCCCACGATCAAAATCGTGGGCGCCCTTCTAAGTAAAGAGTACCGAATAAAATAATGTGCCGAGCGCAGCGAGTGCTACGTTTCAGTGTCCATGTCGACTGTTTGTGGGAAAAAATTGTGAAAAACCTCCCAGTTGACCTAATGCTTGTGTTGACCTAATGACCCTGTTAACCTAACCCATGTCGACCTACAGCCATGTCGACCTTCCTGCATGTCGACCGTAATGCAGGTCTACCTAATGACTGTCGACCAACATGCTGGTGACCTAATGATCCATACCCCACAACAAGGTGAATTATTCAGACCTGATTGCTAGGGGTGTGAGTTTGCAGGCTGCCTGGTTATCAATTGACTGTGCACATGTACAAATCATAGCAGGCATGTGCAAAGCCATATAGGGATACAATTCAGAAACTTTATTAATCGCCCGTTCACAAGGTGTCAGAAAGCCGACATTTGGGGGTGGTAATGTTTTCAGGGAGGGTGTGTGACGACAGCTTTGGCCTCCATAAACCTGTTTCTATGGCACCAGATGAGTAGGTCCTGGGATACGCGCAGACTGCACGGGGTGGAAAAATCATTAGATGGCTAGTGATTTGCAAATGGATTTGCAGCTAATCGCCAGTCTGCAATATTTTCACAAGCCTTTTGCAGCGTTGCACATGGCAGGCTCTCCCTCTGGCAGGGCGTAAGCTATCTGATTGCAGGAAGCTGTTAGCAGAGAAGAGATCAGGTCTGAATAACCCTCAAAATTTCCAGTGTCACATCTTTTAAACCTGAGACTGTCCTTATATATTAGGCTAGTTTCTAGAGATAAATTCGGGCTGCATTCTAGAGACAGATAACTTGATATAGATAACCAATTTTGGCACAAAGGCATATAATTTATGATAGTTTAAACATCACAAAACAAAACATCACAAAACAAGCAGCAGCTTTTAAGTAATAAATTCCAAAGGAGCCAAGACATTCTTTTGCAGGGTAACTGTAAGGTTACATTAAAGTAAATGTTTTGGATCGTTAGAAAAAATGGTACTTGTGGAGTATCACGGCTCCCATCGTATGGCATCGTATGCCATATGTAGTGGCATACGATGGCATACGATGGTATACGATGCGATGCGATTTTTACCGATTTTTCCGCATTTTTGGTAAAAAAATCGTATGCGATCGCATCGGATGCCATACGATGGCATCCGATGCGATGCGATGGCATACGTTTTTGATCTTAAATGCATCCAAATGCATTAAAATTAGTATGAAACATGTTAATTGGCCCCCAACTGTCATTTTTCACTGTGTACCACCCCCAATATCAACGCCAACCCGAAGCGTGGCGAGCGCAGCGAGCCCGCGAGGGGCGACGGTACGCGTCCTACGACCTTTTCATACCCCCACTATCCACGTCGGCGTGGAGTTGAGAATAGAAAGTGTGGCGAGCGCAGCGAGCCACCGAGCCCGAAGCATGGCGAGCGCAGCGCGCCCTGTGAGGGGACGCGGATACCTGTGAAGCCCGCGAGGGGACGCGTATAGCTGTGAAGGTATCCGCGTCCGCTCGCCACGCTTCGGGCCGACGTGGATAGTGGGGGTATGAAAAGGTCGTAGGACGCGTACCGCCGCCCCTCGCCACGCTTCGGGTTGACGTTGAGAGTGGGGGTGGTACACTATGAAAAATGGCATTTGGGGGCATTTCACATGTTTACTACACATTTCAATGCATTTTGATGCATTTCAGTGCAAAATCGGGTGCGATCGAATGCGATTTGATCGTATGCGATGCGATGCGATTTTTTATCATACGATCAGCATACGATCAAGGTCGTGGGAGCCGTGATACTCATAGCTAATGGTATCATACTAGAAGTTATAAATACATGCATCCAGTATGTGAAATATCATGGACCTACCAGATCATAGTAATGTGAATTCAATTGTAAACTTGTAAATTGTAGCTTTCGCTAGTGTGATATCAGTCTACTCCTTGGACTTCTTCCCAGCATTTTTAAGATCAGGCTGTAGAGCATTCCAGTGATTCCAGCAATTCTAATAGCTCTGGACTGATTTAAGCTGGGTTAGCACATACAACTTCTCTCCATGGTTGCGAAAGGGTCTGTGGCAGCTTCCGTCTCAGGGCTTTTTTCACAAAGGAACCTCAGCAACCAAACCCAATGAGGTCACATTCCTGAGGTGCAAGAATATAAAATGAAAGCAAATCGGCATTAATCCACTTTATGAAATATCATAAATAAAACATTTTCAGGTTGGTTTTCAAACCTCCACTTAAATATGATTTTTTTAACCCATTTGTGACATAAAATGTGACATACCAATTTCAAAATTAGACAACCTGCCATGTCATATAAAGACACCTCTGTTTACAGAAGCCATGGAGTGGGAGACCTTGCCATTAACAGTCCCATCTCTGGACTTCTTTCTGATTTCCTTAGATTAGCATGTTATTGTCTGGTGATTACTATAAAATAACTATTAAAGGGGAAGATAATATGAAAATGGAGCCCCCCTCTTTCCAATAAGTGTGCATCGAGTGTGTAGGTGCCACAGTGCAGAAGATTGTGGATTTTTAGTACCTCTCTCCTCTCATGGCTCTACTGTAGTGTTGGGTGCTATTACTATTTTTGTAGATGAGTCAAATAATAACCACTAGATGGTTTCATCTATTAATTGAACCTTACTTTCTAGGTGGTTACCAAGTTGTTCTAGTTGTTCGGCAGACAGGTATCCTAATTTCCTCATTTGTTCTGCATAATGCAGTGGTTCCCAAACCTTTTTGAATCACTGCACCCTAGAGCATCAAAATATTTTCAAGGCACCCCTAGGCCAAATGTTTCTCACCAAGTTAGTCAGAAAAAAAAAATTAAATTAAATGCATTGTGTTTTTATGTCACAGTTATGTGGTGTGGGGCAGGATTTGCTTCTGTTTGTCCACATATATTATGATTGGCAGCCACAAGCACTGGTTTTGCCTGGTACATTGACCATAGATAATATGAATTGATCTTGGTCCACCAACCCAAGGCACCCCTGCAAGTGTCCTGAGACACCCCAGGGTGCCTAGGCACACAGTTTGGGAACCACTGGCATAGTGTATGGTTATCAATGCTGCAGGTCATCATGGATAATACCTTTCAAATTCTGAATTGAGGAGTTCTGTCACTGCTGGTATCTTTGTGATCAGCACTGTGCCTTGTTGGGATATGTGACTAACGCCTTCCATGAGCTAGCGCACGTCGCTTCTGCCCTTCATATAATTGGCGGCTTTCATTATCTCTGGTGGGCCAACTTAAAACCATTTGGTTGGCATGTGTAACTTCCGCCAGCCATACAATTCGCAGCTCCCTCCCAGGAATGAGAATAAATACATATTTTTATAATTTAAAGATTAAGCGCTTTTGGATCTATATTACTATATATCTTTGGGGGCCTTACATTTCTAACATAAATCTTTTTACTATCCATAGAGAATATAGATTTTCTTCAAATGCCATTTTCTAATTAGAATAAAATTATTTCTTTAAATACCACTCAACAAATGACATACCACAAAACATAAAATACCAAAAAATACATCCTGAGGCACCCAAAACATAATGGCCAATAATTGCTGTATGTGTGATTGCTGAATCCATTAGCTGCGGCAAATGGCTTCAGCTAATTGTATACTGGCCTTTTTTTAACTAGTGATGGAAATGTTTGTCTCTTGCTAAGTCAGTGGTTCTTCATCCTACCCTCGACTCCATCTAATATTGCCACTGATCTTTCCTGCAAGGCTGTACAAGGGTTGAACAGTGTGGTATATGAACAGGAACAGGAGGGTAAAATGGTTTGCTATATCATAAATGGAGCTGAAAAGACCGCTATTTTATTATTATGAGTAACCAGCATTCCTTTTGGAATAATCAGACTTTTTTTGATACTTACTAGATACAACATATCAAGTAATTGTTTCCTGGATTTAGTTGTGTTTCATGTGGCATTAAAGGCTATTGGAAATATTATATTTTTTTTGCTCTTAGAAGATCAGCGTTAAGTACAATATCCTAAAGTAAATATTTAAATAACTTACTAAGTCATTTAAACACTTAAACTCTTATTTTCCATCTAGTTTGGCAAAGATCAGTGGCAATGCTATTTGATAAATGAAACTGTCAAAGTTCAACCTAATCCTGGTTACTCTTTAAATTGTTTATGTTATAGAAAGCTGATTCATTGGAAAATACCATAAACATACTAACGAGACCTTAAAATCAGTCACATTTTGGAAATAGCTGTTTCCATGAATAAATTCCAATAATTTTAAAAAATAAAATCTAAAACATCCCTGTAGGTTTTGTGACAACTTGGAAGAACCACATCCAGCAAAATGTCATATAACAGAATAAACATCTTTTAGTCCAAGCAAAGTACATCAGTTTAGTCGACCACCCTTAGCCCAGGAACACTGTGTTCCACACAGATGTTTAAGACAAACCCACAGGTGCTACTAATTATCTGGCTGTTGTTCTCAAAAGGCTGCAACACCTGGACCAAACCTTCTAAACAAATAGAAGCTTTAATAAATGTACACCTTAGAGAATAACATACAAGGATTATGTCACAAACTACTGGGAAAGTGCAATTGTACAAGATGCAGCTACACCTTTCAATATGTGACGCATAGTGTAATCTCCTCTTAATTGCTCAGTTAAGAGGGTTAATGTCACATAATCTTGATCTTTAAGTTTGTAATATGACATGAACTTTGAAAAATATATAAAGTTCTGCTAACTGTATCTTGTACAACAGGGACACTACAACTGAACTAAACATGGTTACATTTTTCTTTGCCAAAATGGAAGTTTAAAATAGTCAAAGACAAGTAATCAGAGTAAATATGTTTGTAACACTATTGAAAGTTTCAGGAACATGTCTCAAAGGATAAAATTTAGTACAACACTTGTGTCATTGCGCAAATTTAGGGGTACTTGTTTCCTAGCATGGCACCCAGATTTTCTAGGTATGCTAACGTAGTAAAATCGCATTGCATTGTTATAGTGACATGCGATGCGTACGATGCGATGCGATTTCGCGTTCCCGCTCACTGACATTCCCGCCCCCCTGTTGGATTCTCTCAGCAATCACTCTGAGGAGATTTTCTGTGACTAGTGGACGATGCGTGATGCACTCAGAGCTCCTGCTGTTGTATTGATATACGCTATTAAATCGGTATTAAATCTATTGATATGGCAGCATCATTGAATATCTTCACATTGCCTCAGTCCGAGGAGAAGGTGATTAAGTTCTTTCAGGACCATGGACTTCTCCCAGTCGCTGCGAATTGTGCAAATGGCCACACAATGTACCTTTCGGTTAAGGAGGCGATGTGGTGGTGCCACGTGAAGGCGTGCTGACTTAAGGTCAGTTTGCGAGCTGCGCAATGGTTCCCTGCCTGCCGGTTATTGTTTCTCACATTGGTATGGTTCCTGTACTCATGGGCAAAGGAGATGACATCTGTGGAGTATTGTGCGCAGCAGCTCCACGTCTCCAAGAAGACCACAGTGCTGTACAACCGCTGGATCAGGGAGGCATGTGCCCTAGATGTCATGGCACAGCCACAGCAGCGCATCGGTGGGCCAGGGATGATCGTGGAATGCGATGAGACATTGTTTGTCAAAAGAAAAAATAATGCCGGTAGAATTTTGCCACAACAGTGGATCTTTGGCGGTATATGCCGAGAAACTGGACAATGTTTTTTTGGAAAAGGTGGCCACCCGGGATGCGTCCACATTGATGATCTGCATCATGCAGAATGTAGAGGCAGGCACAAATGTGTACACTGACTGCTGGAGGGCATATAGTTCTCAACAATTAGAACAGACTGGCTACCACCATTTCACTGTATATCACAGATATAACTTTATTGATCCAGCAACAGGTGTTCACACAAAAACTGTAGAGAATTTATGTGGCGAAAGACACTGGGAGCTGAGGATCCTTTCAAAAGGATTCTGGAAGCACTTAAACTGCTCCCAACGGACGAATAACTTTGTGTTAAAGTGTCCATTTTTTTTTTAATAGTTAATGTTTCCTTAATGTTATCTTTTCTTGTTCTAATCAATTAGCAATCATTCTTGTAATCAATGTTATTAATTATTTATGATTCTTTAATGATTATTTAATTCTTTAAGTAAAATTCAGTTTAACGTTAACACATGTCGTCATTATTTTGTCAGTTATATGATAATGCAGGTGTGAAAGTGTTCCTAAAACACCTCCACTATCCACGCCACCCGAAGCGAGCGTGTCCTTTTCATATCCCCACTATTCACGTCAGCGTGGAGTTGACTCTAGATAGTGTGGCGAGCGGATGTGGAATACATGTAAAGTAATCTCTGTCCCCGCGCGGGGCTCGCTGCGCTCGCCACGCTTCAGGCTCGGAGGCTCGCTGCGCTCGCCACTCTATCTGAAATCAACTCCAGACTGACGTGGATAGTGGGGGTATGAAAAGGTCGGAGGACACGTTCCGCCACCACTCGCCATGCTTCAGGGTGGCGTGGATACTGGAGTCTCATAGTAATCACCCATCACATCTCATGGCATAGGTGCTTTTACAATGAAATATTGCATCACATTTGGTGCATCGCATCACATTTGGTGCCATGTGATCCTATGCGATATTTCATTGCATAATCACTTCTGTGCAGTTAACATGGACATCGCATCGCATGGTACGTTTTTCCATGCTATGTGTGCGATGCAATTTCACTAAGCAGAATAGCCCACTAAGCTATTTGCTTAGTGGGCGCCCTGCTAGGAAACAAGTACCAATTTAGGTTAGTAATTAAGTTTGAGTTAAAAATATAATTTGCCATGCACTTATAACTTGAATGTGACACAGTGTTCTTTGCAAAATTTGAAAGATGATTATTCCGCATTATATATGTGTGTATGTAATCATTGAAACTCTTGAATATTATAGGTTGTATAACAAAAGTTTAATAAAATGTATTGATAAAAAAAAAAGACAAGTAATCACCTGAACCTGATTATCTGTTGTTCCCCAAACTAGATCTATAAAGGGGAACTTTTAAAAGAACTGGCGCCTAGAGTAAATTCTAGTTGATACTTCTTACTGTGCTGTGGGGCATATTATTTGACAAATTTCCTGTTTTTTTTTATTTTGACAGAATTTTTAGGTTCAGAATTCCCGTTTCATAAATTATTTCCAATGTTGACAGATCTATACACTGCACACACTGTACATCAACTTGACCTTTTCTTCTTTTGAGATGTTTGCTATTTAGTTCACGGACAGAAAACCAGCAGACACTTAAAAAAGAATCAGGTGAAAGTATACATTGCAATTCTTATTGTACTGGGTAGCAGGTGCAGAACTTCAGCAATATTTGCAGTGGGAACACCGAGTGCCAGATTTCAGTAGCTCTATATTATTCATTATATGAAGCATAAATCTATTTTAACTAGCAAAGAAACAAAAAATAAAGTGCAAGATGTTGCTATTTATAATCTGCTTCATAATAAGTGTTTCCTAGAAAATAAATGAAGTATGGATATGTACTAAGTATGACGTCCCCAGAGAGAAGAGCAAGCTCTCATGTTATAGCACTATGCTTTATGGGGAAAAATGATGCACCGTCCCATCCTCAGTATTCTTTGTTATTTCAGTGACTAAAGTATAATCGGGAGAAAAAGCGTATTCCACCAATCACAAATTCTTTAGAAATAATTATATATATATATATATATATATATATATATATATATATTGCAGAGGCTTGGCACTCCCAAAAACGAAAAAGCAACTTGCAGCTGGTGCCTTCACAAGGGGTTTAGATACAGACAATAGGTGCGGCACTCAGACGACTTTCATCCAAAGAAATAACCACACTGCGGCGGTAATCCGTTTATCAACGTTTCAAATGTATTGCATTTTTCATCAGGATATAAAAACAGTAAGCATTGACATACCTTTATAGAGAAATACATACAGGGAGTTCAGCGTGCTGGGAACGGAACTGCACATCCGCCCATTCGCCGGGGAGGTGGCGTCATCAGGAAGCGGCCTCACGGCGGCGCCTGGACGCTCAAGGGATCACCATAGTAACCAAGTGAAATATGAACTAGAGGAGAATACAGACGGCAACATACATTAGTGTTCTGTTATGCTAGTAGGCATATGTTACATAAATACAAAAGCACGATCATGGCACAGTAAAACATTACATCATTATTTGAATAATGACAGCGGGAGGTTTTCATTTAACCCTTAAGGGGATACTACATAGAGTATAAAAACCCAGCGCGTTTCCAATTGCATTAGCTTTTTGCCACGATTCCCTCCTCTAATAGATGGGGGGACACAGTCAATCATTCTGTATCTTAAGCTACTCAAGGGGTGATGACATTCAGCAAAGTGTCGCGCTACTGGTTGATCACTACTCCCCTTAAGAAGTGCCTGTTTGATTGCACTGCGATGTGCTCCCATTCTTTCTTTAAACTTTCTTTCCCTTTTGCCTATATAATATAGGCTGCACGGACACACAATGAGATATACAGTAAACATCGAGTCACAAGTAACGTGATGTTTGATAAAGAATTTTCGACCCGTATGGGGGTGGGTAAACATATCACCAGTAAGCAAAAATTGACATGTCACACAGGTACATTTAAAACAGCCATTTTTGAGTGAGCCCAAATATGTACTTTGCTTTTTAGGGATGGTCACTTCTGTTTTTACAAGTAGGTCTCGTAAATTTTTGCCAGTGAAATAACAAGGCATCGGGGTTTTATTTGTAAAGGGCAAAGCACGATCACTTTGAAGAATCGGCCAGCTTTTTTTTATTGTTTTATTAATTATTGGGGAAGCTACATTGTATCTATTTACTCATGGTACTCTAGTCTCATCCTTGGGTTCCATCACCGATAAATCGGGTTTGGCTTCCAATAATTTATTTCGATCAAGCTGTAAACCCTTCATCTTGCAGTCAGTCAGAACTCTGGGGTCATACCCTCTGGTTACAAATTTTGAGATTAATATATCAATTTGCAAATTGCTCATTACTGGGTCACTATTAATGCGAAAGATGCAAAGCATCTGTGAGTATGGGAGCCCATTGATTAAGCTTCTGGGATGGCAACTTGCACTTTGTAGCAACGTGTTGCGATCTGTACTTTTCATATATACAGATGTGATGATTTCATTATTGACAATTTGGATGTCTACGTCCAAGAAATGTACTCGAGTCTTGCTTAATTCAAATGTAAATTTGATAGGACCTGTGTTATTATTGTAAGAATTAATGGCCTCAATTAGTGTGCTTTCATCACCAAGCCAAAAAACCAGCAGGTCATCTATATAGCGTTTAAAAATGTAAATATTAGCAGAAAACTCAGGATTGAAGAAAAATAAATCATGTTCAACGGAAAACATAACAATGTTGGCATAGGCAGGTGTGACTGAAAAACCCATCGCACAACCTTTTACCTGTAAATAAAAATCCTTGTTATAAACAAAAAAGTTATTAGTGAGAATGAGTTCCAGGAGCATAATAATAAACTGAATTTTGCAAAGAACAAAATCACTTTTAATTTCCAAAAATCTGCGCACAGCACTGAGTCCTAAATCATTTGGAATTGTAGTATACAGATTTACTACATCGACAGTAGCCATGGTGCAATTTTCAGGCAGATTTGAAATCAATGAAAAATCTCTCAACAATGTAGACGTGTCCAATAGAAAAGTCGGTTCTTTTTGAATAATGGGTTGAAGAAATGAGTCCTGTAATGTAGATGAAGGTTGTAATAATGATCCATTTACTGATACAATGGGGCGTCCTGGTGGTGATACGAGTTGTTTATGTATTTTCTGTAACGTGTATAATGCGGGAGCTACCGGGTATTTGGGAAGCAGGATCTCAGCTGTTTTGTCCGATATGACTTTGTTTTATTATTATTATAATTTTATTTATAAGGCACCACAAGTGTTTCGCAGCGCCGTACAAAGGAACAATACAGGGAGACAAAACTTGGCATAACATTGAATAAATAACAAAAATACAGTACAAATAAAGAGCGCCACAGATCAATACACATTACAGCTTGGATATAAGTAGTGAGGACTCAATCAACATACAACTAGAGGCTTGAGGCCAATGATGGAGAGGAGTATGCAGACGAAGATGGTCACTGAGTGTTGGAGTAAAGGAGAGCTGTGAGTGAAATGTGAAGAGAAGTGGGCTTTGACAACAGGAGGGAAGAGGGCCCTACTCGGAGGAGCTTACAATCTAGTAGGAAGGGGAGACAGACAGATTACAAGAGGTGCAAGCGAGGGGGTGGTGGTTAGATAGCAGGATGTAAACAGGAAACAGGCAAGGGGTCGGAGAACCAGCTGGTTTATGCAGTGGAAGGGTACGCTTTGATGAATAGGTGAGTTTTCAGTGCCCGTTTGAAGCTTTGCAAGGTCGGGGAGAGTCTAATGGAGCGAGGGAGTGCGTTCCACTGAAGGGGTGCAGCACGGGCAAAGTCCTGTACTCTAGCATGGGAAGCAGTGATCAGGGTGGAGGAGAGACGACAGTCGTCAGCTGACCGTAGAGGGCGGGAGGGTGTATGAATGGAGATGAGGTTAGAGATATATGGAGCAATGGAATTAGAGATGGCCCTGTATGTGAGTGTGAGGTGTTTGAAGAGGATTCTGTAGGGGAATGGAAGCCAGTGCAGATTTTGTTGAAGGGGAGTAGTTTTCAATGCCATACTCTAGGACTTTTTTCAATTTGTTGGTACACTCATTGGTTGGATTACAGGACAATTTTCTATAGGTGGTGTTATCAGAGAGCTGTCTCATTACTTCTAGATAGTAGTCCTGAATATCTTGTAGTACGATAGCACCACCTTTGTCCGCCGGACGTATGATAAGGTTTTTATTCTGGGCGAGTGTGTTAATTGCCTGTCGTTCCAATACTGATAAATTAGGATGTTGTTTTGGCTGTAATTTAACTGCTTCCTCGATATCTTCATCAATTAGTCTAGCGAATGTTTTAATGCTAGCATTATGCGTCTGTGGATCGAAAGATGACGGAGTCCCAAATTTTTTAAGTACTGGTGGAATTACCTCCTGGTTACCAGTATTAATAGGAGGGGGTTTCTGGTGAAAGAATTCTTTGAGCTTAAGTTTTCTGATCAGTTCAAATCGTTCAATTTGCCATTGCAATTGGTCATAGGGCACTGTTGGCACAAAAGACTATCCTCGACCGAGGAGTTGCGATTCGCTATCAGAAAGTTCATATGATGACAAATAAAAGATTAGGTTCTCTTCGGGACTGGTGGTTTCCCTCTTCTTTTGTTGGAATATTTGTCTCTTGCATTGACCTACTCTTCTTGTAAAATGTCGCCTGTGGCAATCCTGGCTTGCCGGGTGCGTACCCCTAAAGGGCCCCCACCTGGGATGTTTTTCTCCAGGTCACTGTTTGAGCTTGCTTGGTCCTGTGAGGAATCCGTATAAAAATGTTTTTTGCCATGGTTGGTTTGGCGTCTGTTTCTTTTAAAGAAGGGGATTCGTTTACCTGGTTCTCCTGAATTCCCAGACAGCCATCTGTAAACGTTATGGCGTTCGTAGTCGCCTTCCACTTTAAGGAATTTTTCTTTTTTGAAAGCTAGAAGATCCTTCTTATATGTGGCAAGTTGCCCACTCATTAGTTTAAGCCAATTTTCATCTTTATCTGCCACCATAATAGGTAAATTAGTATCTTCATATGAGGCAATCTTTTGCTTGCTACTGGTAAGTTCCTTAGTAGAGTGTTCGATCACAATCAGCATAAGATCGAAGGAACATTTATTGAGAATCCCCACCCAGCGCTTGCAAAAGTGGGGATCATATCTCCCAATTGTGGGACAATTGCGGACTCTAAATCCTCTCGGTATTTTTTTGGCTTTATAGTAATCACTTAAAGACAATGAATGCAAGTAAAAGTATATCTCCTTCTTTTTAAGACGCAGGAGGTCTCTGAAGATTGTGTCCGCCGTACAGGCTTCAATCTCATCTTTGAGACCCTTGGTCAGTAGAATATTCTCAATTTAAGCTTCCGAATAGCTGTGTAAATTGTCCGATGGAAAGTGAAATGCCTCCGTATCGATATCTGTGCCACCTTCTGCCATAACAGCACCAACAGAGGTACTCAGTATGTCCAGTGAGTATCCAAATATGTGAGCTCACCCACGTGAATATAAAAACAATCCTCCTGCCACGAGGAACAATGCCTGTAGAGGTATCTTGAAAAGTTGGCTGGGTGCCCAAGCTAGAGAGACCTTGCGGGATCCCAAATATATATTGCAGAGGCTTGGCACTCCCAAAAACGAAAAAGCAACTTGCAGCTGGTGCCTTCACAAGGGGTTTAGATACAGACAATAGGTGCGGCACTCAGACGACTTTCATCCAAAGAAATAACCACACTGCGGCGGTAATCCGTTTATCAACGTTTCAAATGTATTGCATTTTTCATCAGGATATAAAAACAGTAAGCATTGACATACCTTTATAGAGAAATACATACAGGGAGTTCAGCGTGCTGGGAACGGAACTGCACATCCGCCCATTCGCCGGGGAGGTGGCATCATCAGGAAGCGGCCTCACGGCGGCGCCTGGACGCTCAAGGGATCACCATAGTAACCAAGTGAAATATGAACTAGAGGAGAATACAGACGGCAACATACATTAGTGTTCTGTTATGCTAGTAGGCATATGTTACATAAATACAAAAGCACGATCATGGCACAGTAAAACATTACATCATTATTTGAATAATGACAGCGGGAGGTTTTCATTTAACCCTTTAGGGCAGGGGTCTTCAACCTTTAAGACAGCGTGGGCCACCTAAAAAAATCCAGTGAAGCCCGAGGGCCACTAAAATCGCCTACGGAATTTCGGACAGCCCCATAGAATCACAGCTCCCCTATAACGTCAGCACAGTCCTTCATAGATAGTTGGCACAGCCGCCCATACTCAGCACATAACCCCACACACACACACACCCTAATAGTTATCAGCAGCCAATTTGGGTTCCAGTGCAAACAGTAAAATATGTGGCCCCCCATATATAATTTGATATTGAATAAATTGCACGCGCCGTAGGCGCGCTCCCAAAAACGTGTGTGACCTAATTATAAGGGGCGTGGTCTAATTATAATGAGTGTGAACTAGCAGGAAAACAATTACCTGACACCTCTTTTGCAACCTGCATGACCAGACATTGGTTACCGCAGGAATGGTCGTTGTCCTCACACGCTTAAGTTGACTGAAGGCTGCACAATGACATATAAACATGAAGGCCCACACAGTGAAATAGTATGCCTCACAGATCAAACCCAAACAAGGAAAGGCTACTTAAATCAATATACACTGTTACACTGTTTATCCGTAATGCCCATTACACATTGTGCATCACACCATAGTGTCCATTAGACATTATGCCACACACCGTAATACCTGTTGTACATTATGTCATACACCATAATGCCCATTACACATTATGCCGCACCGTGATGCCCATTACACATGCTCCCGCCAGATGTACCTTCTCATCCTGCAGCTTTGACGGGTCACCTGCTTCCACCATCCATGCCTCCTCCTGCAGTTTCGCCGGGTCCCCTCCGCCAGCTGTGCCTCCTCCTCCTGCAGTTCCAGTGCCGGGTCCCCTGCTCCCGCCAGCTGCATCTCCTCCTCCCGCCGCTTCGCCGGGTCCCAACTCCCCAGCTCGTGACCAGACGTGCCTCCTCCTCCCTCAGCCGCGCTGGATCCACTCCTCTGCCCTGCCTGCAGCCAATGGAAATCGGGTAGGCGGCACCCAAGGGGACTCCATTACACTGCCTCCCTCGGCAGCATTTTCTTTTACGTAAAAAAAAAAAATCCTGTGCATGGCGGGCAGGGGGCCACTGAGATCAGCTCCGCGGGCCACTCATGGCACGCGGGCCATGGGTTGAAGACCCCTGCTTTAGGATATACTACATAGAGTCTAAAAACCCAGCGCGTTTCCAATTGCAATAGCTTTTTGCCACGATCCCCTCCTCTAATAGATGGGGGGACACAGTCAATCATTCTGTATCTTAAGCTACTCAAGGGGTGATGACATTCAGCAAAATGTCGCGCTACTGGTTGATCGCTACTCCCCTTAAGCAGTGCCTGTTTGATTGCACTGCGATGTGCTCCCATTCTTTCTTTAAACTTTCTTTCCATTTTGCCTATATAATATAGGCTGCACGGACACACAATGAGATATACAGTAAACATCGAGTCACAAGTAAAGCAATGTTTGATAAAGAATTTTCGACCCGTATGGGGGTGGGTAAACATATCACCAGTAAGCAAAAATTGACATGTCACACAGGTACATTTAAAACAGCCATTTTTGAGTGAGCCCAAATATGTACTTTGCTTTTTAGGGATGGTCACTTCTGTTTCTACAAGTAGGTCTCGTAAATTTTTGCCCCTGGAATAACAAGGCATCGGGGATTTATTTGTAAAGGGCAAAGCACGATCACTTTGGACAATCGGCCAGCGTTTTTTTATTGTTTTATTAATTATTGGGGAAGCTACAGTGTATCTATTTACCCATGGTACTCTAGTCTCATCCTTGGGTTCCATCACCGATAAATCGGGCTACATAACTATAATTGTATTACCACCAATACGGTAAATTGATTATTAATCATATTACGTTGCTATTAGCATAAGGTCCCACAAGGGACTAATAACTTAATTAGCTAATTAGAACATACATGTGAAACAATTATTCAACAGAAAAAACTATATAATAAATCTTTTCACCTAGTGAGTCATCTCCTATAATCACCACACCCATTTTCAGGCACATTTGTAGCTATTTAAAGTGATACAGTTGCAGAAGATTGAGACACATAACTGCAACTTAATAACTAAGTTACAATACTCTGAGAATTTTCTCAGATATTCAGTGCCATATCACATCAGTGTGGTGAAGAATAGTCAACTGAACACATAATAAATTTCTGTAAACAGTATTATCACACAGTTGCACGATAGTCATTGAACTAATATAATAAACATGCACAACGGTCAGCTCTATTTTAATTTATTGTCACCTTATATGCACTTTTTCACAATGATTTTAATATATTTCGCAGCTTTTAATTTGAAAATTAATAAAAGTACAAAAAAAAAAAAAAATCTTGGGACACTACATAACATATAAACAATCACAATATTGCTGAATAAGCCAAATAAGTCAGCTTTGAGTGCCCCTTGTAGGAATTATTTTTCGTCTTTTTGTCTGCTATAGTACTAATGATTCGTACTGGTGCCTATGAATAAGAATCATGACTAAATACGAATGGCAAATAGACAAATGGCAAATAGACCATCTAGTATATAAAGGTGCACTGATGGACCAAGGTGGTGAGGTACACGGTGCAGGTTCAACAATGCACAGTGATGGTATAAAGTAGCAACTAACCCCAGAATTCCGCACTAAGGTAAAACAACCTAAAAGGTTGTACCAACCTCACAGTGAGGAAATACACAAAATTGCAGATGTAATAGCAGGTATACTGGGAGTAGAAAGGACTGCAGGGAGACCCCTGACTTATCTGGAAAGATGTTAACCACAGATGGGATCAGGTAGCAGCAGCGCAGGAATACAAGGACCGACTGGAGACTCTGTCAGAGCGGGATCCAGTAACCAGGAACACACCACTGGGAACTAGCACAAGGCAGGAACCAGGACACTATAACCGGCGCCATGTGCAAGCAGACACCGGCTTTTATTGAAATCCTCCGCCCGCCACGGCGGAAGTGACGTCGGATGCACCCAACAAACTGGTCCCCGTCCTACTGTATCTGCGGCGGACGCTCGGGACATTGCCAAGCAACACCCGATGCTTTCGCCCAGCCAGAGATGCCGCTGTCCCCGTCTGCCGTGCTGGGACAGAGAGACAGGCGGGGACGCGGCGGTGTCTACCCAGACACCTAACACCATCTTTTACATTGGTATTACAGTGAAGCCTGCATGGATTAGTCAGATCCGTGTAGGATTCTCAGTGTAAAAAAAGAAAAAAAATGATTAAAAAAACAGAGTGGGGGCCCCCCTTCCACAGCTGGAACCAGCTCAAAGAACCAGTCATGGTTTTAGTAATTCAGGGATCAAAAAAAGTTGGGGTTCCTTCTAATTTTTAAAACCAGCACCAGGCTCAAGGGCCGTTTCCAAAATACAGGGGACAAAATGAATAGGGGTCATTTTGGCAAATGTATTTTGGCAACCAGAAACGGACCCAAAACAGCCAGCAGAGTAATGCTGCAGCCTAAGGAAACTATTTACACTAGTTCCCCTGGCTAAAGCATTATCCTTCTGGCTGTTCAGCTTGGGCAGGGACACTGGGGATAAAGGCACCCCACACCATTTTTTTTTTTTATTTATTCCGCCAAATACATATACAAATGGGTAGCCATACGAACGGGTCATTTGCTATATCAAACTGGCTCTGGAGTGCATATAAATTACTGTTAATAAATATAAAATCCAACAAGTAAAAATTTACATATTTAAATATTTACATTTTGAAGTAACCGGTGCCCCTGGTAAACAATGTTGTAGAGTAGGGAAGGACCACAGCACTCAGAGGAAATTTTTCCAAAAAGTGTGTATTATAAGAAAATATCAACCAACGTTTCGGAGCAATTAAACTCCTTTGTCAAGGTTCAATTAGTGAAGCAAACAGAATATACAAAAGACATACCTTAAATACAGTAAGTACACTCTCCTCCTCCTCCCCTCCGTCTGATCTGGCCGGGACGCCTTTGCCCAGAACCAGAATTATTGTAGCCCGAAAGAGCCCCACTTGTCATCTGCAGCAAAAGGGCAACTGCAATAGGTGAATAGTATCTTGCACTGGGTGGAATAAGAAAAAGTAGTTCAGAGGGATCAACATGCACTTACAAATTTAATCAACAAATATAAAATAATCTAAGCTAATTTAAATAACGACAAGAGTTTTTTTTAGTGGCTTTAATATTTATAGGAGACGTGCTCTAACAATGCTTACATTATAATACTCCCCATAGTTAGTTAGCTTCAAATTCACCAGAGAGGGAATCCTGTGGTCAGCTGGGAAAAACTGCATTGTGCATTTTATGAACTCTAGTATACTCATCTCAGCAAACACCCCCTAAATTGTGTCAGGGGAATCATCAGGGTGACGACTGTCTCCTTGGAAACCTGGACACAAAACACTTGTCATCCCGACAAAGGCATATCCCCACACATATTTAGTCACTGTTTAGTTTCTAATAAACTTCTCTATTATTCTCTGAATTGAATCTAAACCTCTGCTGAACAAACATCCCTAACTAAAAACATTTGTTTGACAGTTTGCCATATGATTCTATATTTCTCATTTTAGATACATCAGCATTAAATTAATTTCCTGACACACTTTGCTTTTGACAAGGTATATCTAATAATATCACATCGGAATGGAATTTGCAGCGCTATATAAGAAGCTGTTAATAAATAAAAACAAAAGAAAATCCACACGTTTCCTCTGACATTGTGGCACTACAATAACCATAATTGTACTGAATATAGGGCCTGATTCGGATCATATTGCCGGCTGCCAACTCACAGAATTATAAAATGATACGCATGCGCATGGTACGCTGTGCTCATGCACGGGGTCTCCTTGCGAACGAAGCCAGCACGGGCAGGGCCGGATTAACAATGGGCCTGATTGAGCTGTAGCTCCAGGCCCACTCTCCAAATTGGCCCATTTTGTAGCTGAGGGCCAGGGCTTTCCAACAAGCCTGGCCCTGTGTCGCTAGCCCCCCGGGAACCAGAGATACCACCAGGCAAAGCTAGAACGCTTTCCCCTTAGGATAACATGGGACTCACTAATTCCGACCCTCACCCGGTTCCAACGGCTGTCAGTTCCCCCTCTAACCTTGGTTGATCTTGGTCGAACCCAAATTGCTGGGCCTTCAATCTGAAACTAGGCTGGTCCATATGGTTTAATTGGTTCCAGAGATATTGTGGGTAAACCGATTTTTTCATTTCTGAAATGTAATTTCATGGCTGTACATGTTGTTTGAGGGCAGATTTCTCTGGAACCAAACGGCCCAGTTTCTTTTTTTTTTAACTTCAATAAATTTTTATTGTAACAGATATTTTTTAAATGGGGTACAGAAAACAGAAAGGGGGACATTTGGGGGGGGAAGGGGTGTCCAGGGGGGGGGAACAAAAATTCACATTAGATTTACTTCTTCGCTTCGCAGAGCGAACACTGCAATTGATAACAATCAGACATAAGTAACAATCAATAAAGGATCCAAATGAGGAGGATATAGGCAATCAAATAAATAGGTTAAATAGACATTTCCAAACCAGGGGGTTCCCTTGGTGGGAGCAGGGGCGGGTACCTCCTAGCGCATCAGTTCTCAGGAGATTCAGCCAAGCTAAACCGACTGTGGTCTGATGCGGAGGGTAAGCGGAAGAACTTGGCGCCCTCTCCCTCGGTTACATAGGCATGCCATGGGAGCCAGCGGATGCTGGGGGAGGAATTCGAGGACGAGTAAGGGGTGAAGTTTGTTTCCATATTAAAGTGGAAATTGGTCTTCAGGATTACTGGTAGAAGGGAGGGGGGGGAGGGCTGTTTCCATTGTTGGGCCAGGTTGGCTCGGGCTGCGATAAGAATGTGGCCTAAGACCAGTTTCTTTTCTGTGGGGACGTCTTGTGGGTAGATGTGAAATAAAGCAAGAGAGGGGTCGGGGTCAACTTTCATTTTAAGTACCGATGATATTAGGTCAAAAACTTCTGACCAGTACCGGAGGATTTCGGGGCAGGACCAGAAGATGTGAAATATGGTGCCTATGCCTCCGCATCGTCTCCAGCAACTGTTCGAGCATGTCGGCCAAAAAGTGTGTAGACGGTCTGGGGTCATATATAAACGGTTGATAAGCTTAATATGCATCTCTGTATGATTTAGACATTTTGACATCTTATAAGAGGTGACGAAGATCTGGCGCCATTGGGTTGGGGTAAAGGTTTTGCCCAAGTCTGTTTCCCATTTTATGTGTGCTGTAGATTTAGAGAACTCTGTAGGGGATATGAGAGTTCTATACCAGAAGGTTATGTCACCTCTAGTGTGCAACAGAAAGGGTCTAGAGAGGACCGCCTGGGATAGGGCACTGGGAGGAGGAAATGTGGGAGAGTGGGATCTCCACCAGTGTGAGATTTGCAAGTAGTGCAATTTTTCGGACTCGGGGATCAGGAAGAGGGACTGTAGGGAGGTAAATGGGCGTAGAGTCTGGTCTTCTAGTATGTCTCCCAAGGTCGTAACTCCCAGGGCCTTCCATGTGCCCAGGTTGAGGTTGGGGATCAGTTTTGCTACAGAGGAGATGGAAATGTTGTGAATGGGGTATGTCAGGACAGGTAGTGAGGATAGTAAATGGTCCCAGGCTTGTAAAGTTGCCTTGGTAGAGGGAAGCAGGGGTAGATGAGCTGGTCTCATGTGTTTAGGAATTCTAATCAGGTCGGCTAGGGGTATGTGGAGGGTCTTTGCTTGCTCAATTGTGGCCCAGTTTGTGGGGGGATCAGTTTCAGAGTAATGTTTGATGTGGGCCAGAAGGCATGCTGAGTGGTAGTGAAAAAGATCTGGGAGGTCTAGCCCCCCAAAGGCTTTTGGTAATGACATCTTTGAGCGGGCGATTTTTGGAGGTTTGGTTGACCACACATATTTCGACATCAGGGATGTACATGCCTGGAGGGATTTCCGCGGGAAAATATAGGGGATAGTTCGGAATAGGTACATCAGCTTGGGTAAAAGGGACATTTTAAACGCTGCCATACGGCCCATCCAAGAGACCTCATATGCCATCCAAGATTTGGTTAGGGCCGAGAGGGTTGCGATCATTGGGATCAGATTGACATTAAAGACATTGGATGTACATGAGGGAATGAGAATACCAAGGTATTTTATTGCTTCCTTTTGCCAGTTGTATTTGTATAGTGGTTGCAAAAGGGACAGGGAGCTGGATAGGTTAATCGGGAGGGCATCCGTCTTGGTAGTGTTTAACTTGTAAAAAGAGGCGGCGCTGTAGGCTTCCAAAATGCTATGCAGGGGGGGCAAGGTGTTGAGAGGGTCAGTCACAAACAACAGTACATCGTCGGCGAAGAGGCTTAGTTTATGTCTAATAGATCCAATTTGTAGTCCTGGGAAGTTAGTGTCATTGCGTATGGTATTGGCCAGGGGTTCTATTGAGAGGACAAAGATAAGGGGAGATAGGGGGCAGCCCTGTCTGGTTCCGTTAGAGATGAGGAACTTTTCGGACAGGAAACCATTGCTGAACACCCGGGCCGAGGGGGAGCTATATAGTGTCAGGATAGAGGTGAGGATTCGGTCTTTAAAGCCAAAGCGCTGTAAAACCTCCCTCATATATTGCCAATTTAGCCTATCAAACGCCTTTTCAGCGTCGAGAGATAGAAGAAGAAGGCCCTGATCTTCTTCTAAAGAGTCGACCAGATTAAACACCCTTCTAGTGTTGTCGGAAGCCTGTCTTCCCGGGACGAACCCCGTCTGGTCCGGGTGTATCAGCAAGGGGAGGAATTGTTTGATACGGAGGGCCAGAGCCTTGGCATATAATTTAATATCACAGTTCAGTAGGGCTATGGGGCGATAATTTTGACATAGGGCGGGGTCCTTTCCAGGTTTGGGGATTGTTACTATCCGAGCTTCTAGAAGCTCTGGGGGGGCTGATCCCAGAGAGGACAATTCATTAAATAGGTCTGTTATTTGGGGGGTAAGAAGATCTTTAAAGGTAGTATAGAAATCAGCTATAAAGCCGTCTGGGCCTGGGGCTTTATTTCGGGGGAGGGATTCGATGGCTGTTCTTATTTCCCCCTGCGACCATGGGGCATTGAGAGCATTTTGCTGTTCTATAGTTAAAGATGGGAGTAGGGTCCTGTCTAGGAATGAGTCAATGGTTTCTTTAGATGGCTGGGGGGTGGAGGAGTCTGATGAGAGGTTGTAGAGTTTCGAGTAGTACGAAGCAAACTGGTTCGCAATGTCCTTTGGGTTAATTATCTTCTCATTAGTGGGCGAACGAATATATTTGATTTTATTTCTAGCTTGCTGGGCACGGAGTTTTCGGGCGAGCATTCTGCCCGACCTGTTACTAGAGAGGTAAAATTTGTGGCGAATTTTGTTTAGGGCTGCTTGGGTGCGGGCAAGAAGGAATTTTTGGAGCTGGCTGCGAATGCTTGCAATTTCTTTTTTAAGGATAGTAGATGGGGATTTTTTATTTTGTGCATCTAGTTCTGTCAGTCGAGACTCTAAGGATTGTTGAATCTGCATGTTCCTCCTTTTAAGGTTTGCCCCTGCCTGTATCGCTGCTCCTCTGGTGACCGCTTTTAAGGCGCACCAGTGAGTTATGGTTGATGTGTCTTGTGGGGAGTTGGTAGAAAGGTATGAGGTAATTGAGTTCAATATGGTGGTTTTGGCTGTGGGATCTGTTAATAAGTGGGGGAAGAGTCTCCATGGTTTTGAAGGGATATTTGAGTTATTCATGTGCAATTTCCAGGTGACAGGGGCATGGTCCGACCAGGTGATGGGGAGGATGTCGATGTCTTTAGTATTTTGGAGGGACCATTTGTCGCAGAGGATGTAGTCTATTCTAGAGTATGTGTTGTGTACTGGGGAATAAAACGTGTATTCCCGTCCTGATGGGTAGGTAGACCTCCAAACGTCATATAAGTCAAATTCTGTCAGGAGGCTGCGGAAGGCTAATGAGGGGCCCGAGGTTTGTGTGGAGTAGGATACAGGGGTACGGGATTTGTCAAGCCTAGGGTCAAGGGCTAAGTTGAAATCCCCGAGAATTATCAAGGAGCCTTTCGCAGATTTTTTAATTAGAAGGAGCAGCTTGCGAAGAAAGGTGATTTGATTTGTGTTGGGGGCATATAGCGAAACAATAGTTGTCATCCTGTCCTCCAGTAGGCCCACCAATATTATGTATCTGCCATTCTTGTCCCGCAACTGGGAGTGAGGTACAAAGGAGGTGTTTTTGTTAAACATAATAGCTACTCCGTTGCGCTTGGCTGGACCGTTAGCATAAAAGGCTGTGGGATAATGGGGATCTTTGAACTGGGGGGGGTTTAAGGAGCTGAAGTGAGTTTCCTGAATGGCTACTATATCTGCTTTTTGTTTGTGGAAATAGGAGAGGGCGAGTCGTCTCTTGTTTGGAGAGTTCAGCCCCTTCACATTTAAAGACATTAAGGTAGGCATTGGGAACCTGGGGGAAATGCTAATGTATAGCTAGGTCCTGAGAAGGGGTGCAAGAAAAAGGAGGTTTGCGGACTTGCAATGTCCGTTGCGAACCCTGGAGGGGGGGGGGGGAAGATGGAGTGGGGAGGGAGACAGAGGCAAGGGAAAGAGCTAGGGTAAAGGGAAAGACAAAACAAAAGGGTCCTGTGTATTGGACCCGCATGACTACTGCAGGGGAGAGAAAGGGTCTTGCAGTAGTGCGTGGAGAGTTGGGGGGCGGCATGGACTCCTGGGGAGGTGAGAGGGGCCGCCACTCACGTGATATACATTTTAAATGGGTACGGAGAGACAACAGACAAGCTAACGCAGAATATAGGTCAGAGATAGAATAATTAAAAAAATTAGAGAAACTTAACACCTATAGCATGTTAGGTGCAACAAAAACAAGCTGTTTAAGCTAACTCATGGCCCGTTAAATAGGGTCAAATTGTAACATATTGAACTGAATAACACATGTCTTGCATGATAAACTAGACAATGGAACTAATACTTATCGTAAATGACCCGTCCCAGTGGAGGGCTCAACAAGAGCATGGGCATCAGCTGTAAAGTTATTTGATTGGTCGCTCTTCAAGGAACGAGGAAACTTCAGGTGGAGGACCAATCGTGCTGTACGGTGTTTGGGTGCTTCGGCTCCTGGTGATCCGCGACGGATATACCCCAGTCCAGCAGGAGTCTAACCCCCGCGTCCAGGGAAGAAATGGTGTAAGACGTGTCTTCGTGGTAGATAATCAGCTTGACCGGGAATCCCCACCGGTACCGGATATCATTGGCACGTAGTGCTACGGTGATTGGGGCGAATGCTCTCCTGCTGGCAATCGTTGCGGGAGAGAAGTCTTGGTAGATTTGTAGGCCACCAAGTGTGTCGTTGTTCTTCGAGTCCCGGGCAACTCTCAGGATGCGTTCTTTTATTGTGAAAAAGTGCACCCGCAGCAACGTGTCTTTAGGCAGATCAGCGGAGACTGTTCTGGGTCTTGGGAGGCGGTGAATGCGGTCAATTAAGAGGTCTTTAGGATCGGCGGAGGGGAGGAGTCTGCGGAACAGGGTGGTTGCGTAATCTTCCAGCTCTGCGTTTGTCACTGAATCTGGGATACCCCTGATTTTTAAGTTGTTTCGTCTGGATCTGTCCTCCAAATCTGCTAGCTTAGACTTGAATTGATCCATTTCGCGCTGCTGGCGGTCGTAAGAGTTGACCAGATCGTTGTGGGATGTAACTATTTCCTCAAGTTTACGTTCCAATTGGTCGGTCCTGTCGCCAATAGCGACCAGTTCCGTTTTAACCTCTCGAATTGCAGACTTTAGGTCTTTAGACATCTCTGTTTGGAAAGCTGAGAAGACCTGGCACAGGGATTTCACTGTAACTGGGGCATCAGATTCAGTGTCCACTCCTGCCAATCCTCTCAAGGACGACGTGCCGGGCTGTACGCCCTGGGTGGGGGACATTTGGAGTGGTTGGTTGGTTTGGGGTGGTGAGGGTTGGGGTGATTTCCTGGCGGGGAGGGATATCTTGCATGGGGGTGCCTCTTTTGGTCTCTTGGGAGGCATGTTGGAGCGTTGTAGCACAAGGAAACAGAGTGTGATAAAACCGGCACCTGTGGGACTCTTATGCAGGTTTACATTAACCTATTGGTCTCTGAGGTCGCAACATTAGTGAGTGGCAGCCAGCGGGCATGTAATTTACATGGGTGGCCCTAGCAGGGGGGCCCCCGGGTCACCTCCCGTCCGTTCAGTTATCAGGATCAGATGGCTCTGATTGTAGGAAAGAGGTTCAGCTGCTGACTGGGGGGTTGTGGGCTGCTGCTGATATCTGGCAGTTGTAGTGGGCTGCCTCTCCACCCTGTTCTTAAATGGTAATGCTTATGAGGGTAGGGAGGTAGAGGAGGGCAGGAGAGTGAGGATTAGAGTCAGTGAGCTGCCAGGCACAAGCAGCTTATATGGCAGTTATACAGCTTGTAGGGGGGCTTTAGCCCTGGCCCTTGTGGTTAGTGTGAGGGGTAGAGAAGCTCCAGGTGTGTACTCACTGGTGGATGTGTGGCCCTGGCGTCCGCCCAGCGAGTGGTGGTGAGTTCAACTGCCGGCCTGTAAACGCTGCCGGAGGGTCTGTGGGGTGTCCCCTTATCAGCTGTTGGTGTGGAGGGGGTCAGCGGGGCTTCCAAAGCCGCTCCTGAATAGCTCCAGGCGTTCTTCTGTGACGCCGGGAGTCAGCGCTTCCAAAATTGAGTCCCCGGCTCCAACCCCTCGGCTAGGCCGCAACCCGCGGAAGCGCTTAAAAGCACTTCCCGGCTCAGCGACCGAGGACCGAGGTGTCCGGAGCACTTGCGGACAGCTGGGGAGCAGGTGGGGAGAGTCCCCGAGTTGTGCTGGAGCCGCACTTCGTTCCGGCCGGTAACGAGCGCAGGAGCTCCTGTGGGACACGTCTGTTCCCGTCGGCGTCCAAGCCACGCCCCCAAAACGGCCCAGTTTCACGGGACCAAAATCATTTGAAGCCCACTCAAAAGTTCTTGATACTGGTCTTATGTAAATGGGTCAGTTGATTCCGAAGATATAGCCGGTTGGTTAAAGGGGGGTGGGGGTGGTTTTCTCTCCCCCTCACACCATTTTCTGGTGTGAAAGGGGTATTTTTCAAATAGCCGGGACCTGCAGTACTGAATACAGCCAGGCAGTCCCCTGCTCTCTGCCCGGCTGTCACTTCTGCCTGGCGGCGGCTGTCGCCCAGTTACCACGAGCATGTATTCCCCCTTGGCAATGAGCATGTAATCCTACATGGCAACGAGCATGGAACCCCTGGCAATGAGCATGTAGGTAAGCAGTACTTATGTAGCATAATTTTTAATAGGCATTATGGTGTTTGGCATTATACGTAATGGACATTATGGTGTGTGGCTTAACATGTAATGGGCATTATGGTGTAAATTTTAAATGCGCGCCAATAACCCTGTTTATGAAGCATATTGTGTGAATTTTTGCTCAATCCGTTTGGTATATTGTGTATTTTGGCTCAATCCATGTGACAATAAATGAATTTTGCCTTAATCTGTGTGGCATAATGTGAATTTTGACTCAATCCATGTGCCATAGTATGTAAGAGGCAAGTACAGTATAAGGGGGTTCCTACTGTTTTGCATGATTTGTATAAGGGGTATATGGTGTGGTAAATTTAGGTGACCACATAAAAGGTGCTGAAATGTTTTCTACCAAGTTTTGGTTTTCAGTATTTTTTTTTATGACTGGAGTGATGCCTCACCCCGCAAGTATGTTAGGACACCGGCATCCTGTGGGTGCACCTTTGGAGGGCACCTGGCAATATATCTCTCTGCATCCTGTGAGTGTTGGAAAATGTAACAATAATGTGGCCAACAATGAACATACAAGACTTCCAATCTGGAACCGGTTAGTATTTATGCATGCAAAAACTGTGATTTTTCCTTTTTGAGGTAGTCGGTTAATAGGGTTAGTATAACTATTTATAGTCCTCACTCAATGTGCACATTAACAGTGGTTTTTATACTTAAGTGGATTCCAGTGTTATCGCAGTAATTGGGGCTTGGCCTGCAGGTACCTCTGATTTCCTCCGACCGCTGGTATGGTCCTACCATGCGGTCATATCCGAGACTGTATCGTGGGTAGTGTCCAATGGTCGCCAAAAGTATCCCCTTATCCACAATGCATATCTCCGCCTTAAATGTTTCTCAGCGGCTTCCTCAGGAGGTGTGTTAACACACCTCCTGAGGAAGCCGCTGAGAAACATTTAAGGTGGAGAAACGCGTTGAGGATAAGGGGATACTTTTGGCGACCATGGGACACTACCCATCACTGGCTGTTCGCAAGTTGATTGAGGTCTGGGGAGGGAGGGAGCTTGTAGGTGGCAACATGGCATTTTCTTGGAGTGCCGCCTTAAAACGCAGGTGGACTCAGCAGTAGGGAGGTAGGGCCGCTGGCATCAGCAGCGGCATCCATCGCCCCATAGCCATTGCAGTGCCAAGTAAGTCTAGTCACAACTGTGTCAAACACAACTGAATCTACTGTACATAAGGATCTATGTCGACATATTTTGGTGCACACGTGCAGTACAGAAATGCATATTTTGAACAAAAACATATGCAAAATAGGTAAACTCTGCATCGGGAAGCAAAATGTAAATGATAAGGATACCGAAGGGTACATAACAAATCCATGCCAACAAACTTACATTTATATGGTCATTGCCATGACAAAACCCATGTAAAATGTAAATGAAGTATTATAAAAGAACATATCTACAGCATCATTTTAAAATATCTCTAGGACAATTGAGACAAAGGGCCTTATTTTGGTTCACTCTTTCTGACAAAATCCTTCTTAGATGGACAAAACCATGTGCACTGCAGGGGAGCAGATGTAAAATGTGCAGAGAGAATTAGATTTGGGTGAGTTATTTTGTTTCTGTGCAGGGTAAATACTGGCTGCTTTATTTTTACACTGCAATATAGATCTCACTTTGAAGTAAAACCCCACCCAAATCTATCTATCTGCACAAGATACATCTGCCCCACCTGCAGTGCACATGGTTTTGCCCATCTAAGAAGGATTTTGTCAGAAAGAGTGAACTAAAATAAGGCCCAAAATACTGTAAGTCCCATTGCTGAGTGGTACAAAGAATGCCCTAATGCAGGGGTTCCCAATCTTTTTTGATTCACGGCACCCTAGAGAATCAGACTTTTTTTCACGGCACCCCTAGGTCAATTTTTTTTTATTTAGATTGGGTTTATATGCGATTCTTAGTGGCAGTTATGTGGTAAAGGGCAGGATTTGCTTCTGTTGGTACACATTCTATGATTGCCAGCTACCAGCACTGGTTTTGCTCATAAATAATTAACCATTAATGATTTGAGTTGGTCCTAGACCACCAAGCCGCGGCACCCCTGCATGTATCCCGAGGCACCCCAGGGAGCCACGGCACACAGTTTGGGAACCACTTCCCTAATGTATGTAGACCATGACTTGACTCACCAAATGTGCCATTTTCTGGCTAATCTCTGCTCACTCCAATGTAAAAATCTCTGTACTGTACTGTACTGTAGTTCTGAAAAGAAAAAGGTGGCAATCCTACTTTGCTCCCTGTCATAAGCTCTGTTTACATCATATTGGTATATTGAGATATTGTAAAATAGCTTTCTTGTACCGTATAATGTCTCACACTATTTTGACTGTAAATATGGGTCTTGGGATCTCTAACAAGCAGTCAATATACCACTTTATTATATATGGACTTTGAATGTTCGCGCAATTGCAAATGAGCTTATGATCACTTTTTATTTCTGAACAGCAGCTTCACTTGCTAACATTTGCAGTTCTGTAGCCTAGAAAATTGCAATTGCATCCAACTCTGAATTATACCCATAAGCATAAACATACCCTTAAGCTGTGTCAGTCAATTACAGGCTAAAGTCGCCTATGTTGGCATTATTATCAATTATGAATCTGGCATAGTATGCATTTTGCCTTTGCTTGTTCTGAGTTTTCACTGTTGCATATACTATGTCTTATATACTGTGCTGTATTTGCAGACATTACAATGATTTTTTGGTGTAAATGGAAGAATACCAATAAATGATGAGAAATATGTAAGAGGTGATTGCCCAGTGCAGAAAAAACATAAAGGGGATGATATAGAGGTTGTATAGTGAGTTTTTGTTACAGAACATACTACTGTACATCTTTATGCTTATGCCGATGTTGATGGGGGTCCATTTGAGACAGCTACCAGCTGCAGGATAAATTCTCCGATGTGTGTACATAGACACATTGCTGGTGATGTATTATAGCGCGTTTATCGCGCCGCTATATCACTTCCTGCTTAGTCTTATTACCGAGGTAAAGCAGGAAGAGACACTGAGAAGATGTATGAACATCTTGCCTGCCAAAGCAGGGGAAGCGGAAACTCACCAATCCGGCGACGCCCCCTTCTGCAAACAGGGCATTAGGTTGCACTGATGCACTGTCTCTGTCTGCCCGGCCGGCTCTTCTAGGTATGCGTGAGATCAACTGCGCAGCCCGGAGCTAATTTGCCCTGCACATCAGCCTGCTATTGTGCGCTGATACCACTTCTCCCCATAACGCTGCTTCATTCATCACTCCCCCATTATTGGCACACTATTGGACAATACACCTGCCTATAGCAGGCATAAACTGTCTGAGTGACCATGGCCATTGGGGTCAGTAAAACTGTATCTTTGAAAACAAGTACTGACAGACACCGACACTCTTGAGGCACATCCAAGGCTGTTAGCCACCATCCCCAGTTACTGCTCAGAAATGCCCACAGAAATTGCATGGAATGCTAGTAAGGTGAAGGATAGAATATCTGACGTGGAACTTGATGATGAGACAGTATTTTGTCAATATTGTAAAGGAGGTGACCGTGAGGGATTGGATGTGGGGTGGAGAAACAGAGGGCAGAGGTAATAATTGGTAAAGCTGCCAAAAATGGACAGTTAAGAAAAGAATGGTGTTAAAAAACCTGGAATAATGATAAAAGAGCTTATCTTAATTCCAGATGTTCAGTACATTCTTTTCAGTACATTCTTTTCCTCTTTAGTTCACCACTTTTATAAAGTAAATAAATACTACCCATAGATTTTAGACATGTATGACATAAATAGATTAAAACATCTAATAATAAATTGCTCAAATCAATTCTCTCTCATTTCTCCTTGTGCTGGTTTTCTTGTTTCCCCAAGGACATTTTTTAACTGATTAGCTTCAGAGAAACCAGATCAGTTTGTCGTCTTAATACTTTTTTGGACACTATGGGGGGTATTCAATGTGCTCCGAAAAAAACTATTTTACGTTTAACAATATGTTTTCGTTTATTTCGCATCAAGAATCCTTTTTCGCTATTTTTTTTTTCGATGTATTCAAAGGTTTTTTTTCCGGAGACAGCAAGAAGTGAAAAAAGTGAAATGTATCGAAAAATGGGCGTGACTTTTTCGCTAAGCGAAACCTGTCTCTGGCACTTGGGAATCAACTGCAATCAGGGCCGGCCTTAGGCATAGGCACACTAGGCAATTGCCTAGGGCATTTGGAATTCCTAGGGGCATCAGCAGCTTCTGCTGATTAAAATGATATGCAGCATGCCTATATTCTGTGTGAGTGAGGCTGTATCTGCATATGAAATAGTGTATTCATGGAAATCACTGTAACATAGCATTCCGTATGCAGGTACAGCCACAGTCGCACACAAAATATAGGCATGCCGCATATCATTTTAATCATCGGAAGCTCCTTGTGTGTGCTGGTCATAACAATGCAAATAAGACGAATTTTCATCAAAAAAGGCACCCAACGTTAGCAGAAGGGCCAGGAGCTGCATGGCCTATTGAGACAAGATGTATGAGGAAACATCTGAATCCAAGCAGAGGCAGAGGTCACAGTATTAGCGGCTGTGCGAGTGCGGTCTGCGGGTGGGTTGGTTGTGCAATATTGTTCGGCATATGTGTAAGGGGCATTATGTGTGTCATGTATAAATGCATTAATAATGTGCGACATATGTGTAGCAAGCATTATGTGTGTCATGTGTATAAGGGCATTAATAATGTGCGACATGTGTAATGGGCATTTTGTGTGTCATGTGTATAAGGGCATTAATAATGTGAAACATATGTGTAAGGGGCATTATGTGTGTCATGTGTATGAAGGGCATTAATAAAGGTTGGCATAATGTGTAAGGGGCATTACGGTTATAAGGACATAAATAATGTGTGTCGTGTAAGGGGCATTACTGTGTGGTATTATCAGGGGTGCCGAGAGAAAGGGGTAGGGGGTACAAATTACCCAGGCCAAAGCCTGATGGGAGGGCCCAGTGGGGGCCCTGGGCCCCCTCCCCTTAAGTGACAGCAGCAGCTGCAGCTCTTCTCCTCTGCCCAGCACACACTGCTTTGTGCTGGGTTGCAGTGTGGCCATGGAGGTGGTTAAAATACAATATTTTCTCAGGATTTTTTTCTAAGGGTATAATTTGATGAGTAATGTATATAAGGTAAAGTGGTACTACAATGTGATGTAACATGAATAAGGGACACTCTCACATGATATAATGTGAATAAAGTTGCACTACTGTGTGGCATAATTTGAATTTGGGGTAAAATTGTGTGGCCATGCCCCTTCCCAGCAAGAACGCACCCCTATTTGGGCTGCGCACCAAATGTGTGCACTGTTTCTATTTAAAATATTGCAGGTAGGAGCACCAAAATGATGACTGCTATGATGAGGGTTGATGGTGCTGGGAAAGGGGAGCAGTGTCAGAGGCGGAACTAGTGGCGGTGCTAGGGGGCACCAGCCAAAATCTTGCCTAGGGCATCATTTAGGCTAGGGCCGGCTCTGACTGCAATGGCATCAAGGCAGACATTAAACTGCAAAGGGCAGTTTGCGGAGGCAGCAGGAGACGTAAGGACCTGCAAGGGGAAACATTAATGGGAACATAGAGAGCTGGTCAGTGGTGGCCCTGTTAGACAGACATGGCACCGAGTTACACCTGGCACACAACGCATGCGCCCTTGGTTTGTTTTGGGTTTAAACTAGGGAATGGGTCTTCAACCTGTGGCCCTCCATCAGGAGTGTCACAGATTGAAGACCAGTGGTGCAGGGGCACATGAATCAGCTACTTACCATTTTCCCACAGCAGCTGAGAACTGGGGCCTGTCTCTGGCACTTGGGAATCAACTGCAATGGCATCAATGCTGGGAAGTGATTTGTAATAAAACAACTAATATTTCACACAAATAACAAAAAAACAAAATAAGGGCAAACAATCCTGCATATATTTTATTCTGGAGATCAAACGAGCCATTACTTAACAAAATACAGAGTTGAATCTATGAATTCATCACCCGTGACATGGTGAAAGGAAAATTGAGAAAAAGAGCATACACGCGGAAACATTCATATCGGTATCATATCATTGAATATGTCTGAGTGAAAAGTCGAAAAAAAAATAAAAAAAAAAGTGAAAAAGTGGAAATATCGCTAACGAATTAAACGAAAATGCATAGTGAAAAAAAACATTTCACATACTCGAAAAATGACTAGATTGAATAGCTGGGGACTCTTCCATGTGAAAAAGTGAAAAAAAAAACGAGAAACAATCCATTTCGATAAAGATTGAATACCCCCCTATGGGTGAGATTTAATAGGATGAGAGATTCAGAAAGTGAGAGATTTGGTAAGAAATCTCCAGGTTTTTTTAAAGCGGCAATCATTTACACTGCAACATCAAACTGGTTTTGAAATGTAAATGATTGCCGCTTTAAAGAAACCTGGAGATTTCTTACCAATTCTCTCACTTTCTGAATCTCTCATCCTATTAAATTTCACCCTATTTCTCTTTCAGGCAAGGTGTTTTCATCCTGCATGTTTCATCATAAAAGAATTGGTCATGAGTAGAGACAGGATTATATGCAACATAAAAAGCTTGAAATATGCATGCAAATATGCATGAAAAATACTTAAAATATGTATGAAAAAGTGTTAAAATATGCTACATTAAATAATAAAAAAGTAATTTTTTACTTATTTATTTAAAAATCAGCATACAATTAGTTGCAAATAAACCTCAAAAATAGGCCCACAGCATCTGCAGATGTCTAGTGCTATACACAGGATTTTTTTTCTTCCTGGCTGCTACAGCAGACTGCAGCGTCCAAAGCTCTTCTTGCATCAACTACACGGACCCTCATCTCCAGCGCCGATGGATCAAATGTCAGCATAGCGTTTGAGGGCAGCGCAGTGGAAGGCTTCCTCCCTGCGCCGCATACTCACTGTGACGCTGCATTTCCTCCGCGTTTGCGTGATGTCACAACCCTTCTGCCCGCCTCTTTTGCTGCAGAAGTCTGTCTCTTGGTGTAAAGGCCCAGGCCAGGGGCAGGCAAAGGTTCAGGAGCTTCGTAATGGCATCCGCCCTGACTGACTTTTATCAACATGGATTGGCAGCCTAGAGCAGTGTCAGACATAGCGTATATCCAAGGTTCCCCACACTGCGCACATATTGCCCCAACCTGCACACTCTACCACTACCTGGCCAACAGCAGCAGGGCAAAGCAGTGCTGTGACTCGCGGGTGGAAAGGGGGCAGGGCCTAAAATATGCACCATCACTAGATTTTAGGTAAAATATGCAATAACCAGTGAGAATGGGCAAAATATGCAAATGCATATGCAAATATGCAAATGCATATAATCCTGTCTCTAGTCATGAGGATATCTTTGCTATGTCCACCCTTAACACTAATACCCAAAAAGCAGATTACTAAACAGATAATAAAAAAGTATTGCATTTCCTGTAGAATTATATTGTGTTTATAAAATAAAGTAATATTTTACAATGATTTCCCAAAAATTCAAGAAACATGTAAAATTATTCCAAGTGATTAACAAGGAATGTATTTGTTGTATTCACATTACACAATTTAAACACTGTTAACACCCATACTTATTCCCATGTATTTGGCCTATTACACACTGGCAAATGTTTTAAATTAACACCTAGGCAATAATGTCAAGTAAGCTTAGGCTTAATATTGCTATCCATACTCTTCTCTAGTCTTTGGTATTTTAGGAAACAGATAATCAATTAACGTCTGAATTGCTGAGAGATATTATCTCAGTATCTTATAGATCCTAATACCTGTACATATGATCCCATGATTGACAATGCTTAGAACTTGGTTAATCAATTATCCATTAGCATCATAAAGCGTAAAAACTGCTAAACTATTTTTAATTAATGAGGCTTGATGTGAATACATCTCCTGAGTACAATAGAAATTAGATCGCCTTCCTTTTTTATTCAATTATGAGCAGTTGGAGGAGGCACAAGTATATAAATTATAACATTGTAGTCTAAAGTTGCATAACCAAAAGAGAGACAGTCCTGGATTAGTAAAATGTATTTGTATATAGTGCAGGGCCCGTACATACAGTATAAAAGCCTACCAGTCCGGAAACCCCTCCACTCCTTACTAGCTGGCAGCGCAGCTCCATGTGCCAGCTGACTATCCGCTGGCCCCCAGGGAAATAGTGTGGTGACCATTTTCCTTGTGAGGAAGGATCACTAACATTTTACCTTAATAGACTGTTAGGTAATAGTTTCAGTGGGTTGTACTAAGTTGAACTATTAGTAATAGAATACCTTTATTCGTCTCACAACGGAGACATTTTCAATCATTACAGCAATGTTCAAGTACAGATAAGAGTAAAAGCATAATAATAAGAACACACATAATAAGATAAGATCCAAACAATATAACTCAAGAATCTAGGAACATGCAGGTCTTCTTCAGAACATGACAGTTGTACATTCTAATTGCAGCCGGAAGGAACGATCTGCGATATCTCCCCGTTGAGAATCAAGGATGAAGCAACCTATCACTGAAAGTGCTACACAGATCCGTCAAAACGTTTTTAGACTAGAGGTTATATACAGTATGTGTGTGTCATTATAGATGTAAAGAGAGTTCTTATAGAATAATAAGACAAAGCACCGGGTGAGCAATCCACATTGAAACTAAATATCTATGGAAGGATTGTATACTGTAGCTTAAAACATTGTAGACATAAATTGGATAAGGTATGTTCATTGCTTACTTGCTGTATATGTTTCATTAACATCTGTCCCAAAAACTGATGGCCCTTATCCAATGCCCAGGGCAGGCGACAGGGAGGGTCAAAGGGGACACCTGTACCGGGCCTCAAGCTTGTGAGGGGCCCCAAGGTTCTGAGGGGCTGTAAGCATGGCTGTGGAAGTGCAGTGTCTAGCAATGGTTTATAAAGGCACCCGCCTGGATTCCTTTAAGGGAACTTGCCAGGAATCCCCCTCCGGTATTAGTGAATATAAAGTTTCTTTTGTAACAATTAAAAAACACGTTCAATATACAGTGTACTAAAAATGTTCTGCTGTTTCCAAACTCATGACCTTTTTATTTCCAACTACCTCCATCTCACGTTCCAAGGCAGACTTCCTCCATTTCAAACTTATGCTTTCATCCTTTAGGGCTGTTTCACACAGCAAAGAGCAACCTGCTCTCCCCTACAATCCCTCCACCTTACTGATTTTCTCTCCACCCACTCCCTTTTTGACACATTGCAGTCTGGCTTTCATCGTCTTCACTCCACTGAAATTGCCCTCACAAAATTCTGCAATGATCTTCATGCTGCAAAACTTAAGGGCCAATACTCTTTGCTTATACTTCTGGACCTCTCTTCTGCTTTTGACACTGTGGACCACCCTCTCCTTCTGCAAATCCTTCACTCCCTTGGTATGCAAGATACTGCCCTCTTCTAGCTGTTCCTTTTCGGTCTCCTCTCATGGCTCCACCTCCCCTCACTTTTAATAACAGTAGGTGTCCTCCATGGCTCTGTTCTTGGTCCTCTCCTTTTCTCTCTCTTTATGTCATAAACTTAATACATCTAAGAAGGAGCTGAGCATCTTTCTACCATCCCGCACAATTTCACCTTTTCACCACAATCTCATTATCTACAGTATTGATGGCACTACACTTTCTATAGTGCAATATATTAGAGTATTCTGTGACTCATCCCTCTCCTTCAAACCACACATTCAGCACCTGTCACAAACCTGCCATTTTCATCCTCTGGTCATCTCCAGACTAGATTACTGTAATCTCCTCCTATGTGGAATCTCTGTCAAATATCTCTCTCTACTCCAATCTATCCTCAATGTTGCAGCCCGGCTCATCTTCCTCACCAAATGCACTACATCCACCTCCCTTCTTATACAAACCCTTTACTGGCTTCCCTTCTCTTTCAGAATCCAATTCAAGCTTTTCACACAAAGCTCTTACACACTCCTCTTCCACTTACATCTCTGACCTCAACTCCCTTTACACTTCTACTAATCCTCTGCGCTCTGCTAATGCATGCCACCTCTCCTGCCTACAGATTACTTCCCCCCAATCCAAACTCCAAGACTTTTCATGTGCCGCTCCCTACCTCTGGAATTCTATACCTCTCTCCCTCAAACTCTCTACCTATACAAAGCTTCAAATGGACTCCCAAGACCCCTTTCTTCACCCAACCCAGCCAAATCTTTCCTGATCTCTCTGTTTCATGCTCACTGACTACCACATCTGTGTCCAGGGCCACCAAGCTTGCTGGAGGGGCCCTGGTCTGACTCCCCTTCCTATCCTCACGGGCAGCAGCACACACCTACAGCATGTGCTGTGCTGACACCGCAGGCTGAGAGCTCATGCTCAGCCTGCTGTCAGCATAGCACATGCTGTAGGTGTGTGCTGCTCCTGAGGGGGGGAGGATATACCAACAATTCAACCTCGACTTCAGACGGTTTTTCTACCCCCCCTAAATGGGAGGGTGGCCTAATCGCGATAGGTGTCCACACCTCCTGCAAATAGGCCACGTCCCCAAAATTTTACCTCTTGGCAGCCCAGTCTGTGTCACCCCTGTTTGTCTGCGTCTCCCCTTTAGAATGGAAGCTCTCACAAGCAGAGCCCTCTTCCCTCGTGCTTTTCCTTCTCTGGCTTAAAACAACTTTTATGGCATCAAATCCTGTGGTTTTCTGTCACGCTGATACTTATTCCAGTGTCCTCTGCTTATACACAATGTATATGTACCATGTACTTCTCCTCTATTGTATTCAACTGTAAGTCATTAATTTGCTTATTTGTTTATGTACTCTGTAATTGGGCACAGCGAGATCTGTGCATGCTTCTGTCCAACAAAATGTGTAAAAGGTCAAATAAAATAAAAACGGCGTGGGTCCATGGTGATCATGTGATGGCCAAGGGACCAGCTGTAGCATGACAGTGCTGGCTGTTGGAGCCCAGTGCTGGTTCAAACATACGGGAGTTTTTTATAGGACCAGTCCAAGAGTCTGATGCTGGTTTGTTAAATATAGGGGATCCCTATGATTTTTTCCACCTGTATTTGAGGAACCAGGACTGGCTCAATGAGTCAGGGATTGTAATGGTCAAGGGGTGGACCCCACACCATTTATTTTTAAATTATTACAAAAAAATGCACATTGGCATGTTTAAAAAAACAAAATGGTACATTTCTGTTACCAAAGTTTGCACATTTCCGTGATCAAAAATCACAAGAAATCGCATGTGAATTCCATTTCTACCCCTGAAACTGCATCTGATCACATATGAGATTTTGGACAAAAAAATTTGATTTTCAAAAATGCGATTTAGTGCGATTTTGGAACCTTAACAAAAATCGCATCCTACTGCATGTGAACCTTTGTGTTTTTAATAGCCTTAATTATCTAAAATTGTATTATTTAAAGCAAATTAACGGTTACATACTATAAATTTAATTTCAAACGTTTAAAGTAGCCATGCTGTGTCTTTCAAAGACCTGATATTTGGTAGCCAATTGTAAGGCATAGGGGGTATTCAATGTACAGTCACGACTGTCAGGCTGGCCTGGCAGCTGTGACCCTGTCCCATTCTTGGACGGCTCAACAGGGATTTTGCAGGCGGGATGCAATGTCCCGCCTGCCGAGGTCTGAGAAGGGGGCGTGGCCGCGTGAAACTGCCAGAAATTGGTGAGGTGCGACCGAGAGCTCATCAATTCCGGGCCATTCTCGGCAGAATGTGCCCTACTGCTTGTGAAGTTGGGCACGTTCTGCCGAGATCCGTGATCAATGCTGTCAGGGAAGACAGCATTGAATAGGGCCCTGCCACCATTTCCCCATTGGGAATGGTGGCGGGAGATTTAATATCCCCCATAGTATAGGAGAACTATTCTGGAACCATGAATAATGAGTATATACAACTTACTACCACAGAATACCCATCTGAAATTGGTGTAATGTTCTATAAACCCCACTCCGTGAGGTACGGACTCACTGGACTGTAAATTACAATATACATAAGACATTGTGCATCAGGAGAGGTATACAAAGCATAATTTTGTCAACATATCTTAATGTCTTCTCAATGACTAGAGATGAAGCAGAATCTAGCCATAGGCAAGAAACTACTGAACTTACCTGCATAGTTTGTAACAAGTAGGCTTTGCTTAATTATGAGGTAATTTAGACTTCTCTAAACATTTGCCAGAGCTATAACTGGCGATCACTTACTTGTTGCACATGTATGAGCGTAATAATAATTGTCCTTTAATATAAAGTCATCATGAACTACAGTGCACTAGCTAAAGCAACACCATAAATGAGCTGGAAATTAACAATGACTAAGAATTGCTCTGGTTTGCTTCAATTCTAAACACTATAAAGTGCACTGGACACATGCATTACTGGATATAATAAAACGGAGTACATTATATTGAGAATAATGTTCTCTGGGCTTAAAACCAATTATTTGTGCATTTATTACCTCCAATGACTATTATTTAGCAAAGTCAATCAGATTGTTGAAAGCAAACACATCACATTGAAGGTTTACTTATTACATTTTCAGTGCATTAGTAATAGAAAAAGCTGTACATTATTTTTTTTTAACAATGTTATTTAATATTTAATATTAGAAAGCTAGAGTACAAGCACACATTGGATTGCATTTATGTAAAAAGTTTTATATTCATAAAATCTTAATAGTATGAAAAATTATTTCTACTTCTGAATGTAGTTTCGTAAACATATGGTCACTCTTTTTAAGCAGCACGGACGGTGTAATGATTAGTATTACTGCCTCACAATGCTGAGGTCACGGGTTCAATTCCCACCATGGCCCTAACTGCGCAGAGTATGTATATCCTCCCTATGTTGTGTCGATTTCCTCCCACAATCCAAAAATATGTAAAGCGCTGTGGAATATGTGTGCGCTGTATGAATAGCTGGTAATAAATAAATAAAGCTGAATTTAACCTAAAAAATGAAAACTAAATTGTTTGCGTTGGGATACTATGCAACGAAAGCAAATATAAAGGCACAGCAGTAAAAAATATAGCATAAGTAAACATGAGATTCAGGAGTCTATTTACTAAGCATTGGATGACAGTTAAAGTACCAGTCAATGAGCTCCTCTCTCCATCCCCTTTATCTACATCCAAGGCATAGGAAATAGACCCGACAATACCTTTACTTATCACGGACACTGCATTACTTTATCATTAGTGGCAATAAAATAAAATAAAAACAGGACCAACTCTTAAGGTGCCCATACACTAGTAAGATTTATCTTCAGATCTGGCTGGTTGGAACAAAAACATGGTTATGGATGAGTGACAGTTTGTCAGTTTTCCAGCATTTCCAAGCAAATGGTCAACTGTCATTTGATCTCATCCATAACCAGGTTTTTGTTCCAACCAGCCAGATCTGAAGATAAATCTGTGTGTGTATGGCCACCTTTACAAAGCTTCCCAATTCATGAACAAATACCCCTAAACACATAATAGTGTAATTACTTACTGTATTAGGCTTTTACTACGTGCAAAAAAAAAAAAACCCTATATAAAGCAAGATCACTAAAGCAACATAAAAAATGCAGAATGTGGAGGAGTAAATAGGAGAAGATACATTTTTATCTCACATTCTTTAAGCCTTTTTAATATTATCACAGCCTTCGTTTTATTAGTTTGTGGAAATAGTATGAAAAGGTATTCTGCCATAAAGGTTAAACAAGAATTCCAACATAAATTAAATGATGGTTTCGTCTATAAGTTAAATAAAAGGAATATAGTATTCCTAAATGTTTTGTTATTTTTTTTCCTGTATTCTCAGGGGAAATCAAGCTTGCACGACTTTACCAAAACAGTAGAAAGCTTATGTAAATGTACTCCAGAAAACAAAAGCATATTACTATACAGTAGAACAGCTGTATGTAAAAGTTAGCTCTTGAAACAAGCAAAATAGTTTCCTGTCAATGAAAATGTTTATTTGCTATGGAATGTCAACATACACGACTCCCTGAGGGGTGTATTCAATTGACGTCATAAGTCGGAAGGGGTTCCGACCTATTCAGTGCTAGCTCTTTCTTTTTTTTTTTTTTTCGGCAGCTCGGAATGTTCTGACCTGATGAAAACCAAGTGGGTTGGCGGAATAGCTACAAAATTCATCTGCTTTTGATGGAAACACAGCCTAATCTGGAAGGTTTTGGCCATGTTTCCGGCAATCTCAATCTGACATGAAAAGATTTTGGAGTGAGGCAGGGATGACAGTGCCGGGTAAGCGTCAGTAGCTTACACGGCATGGTCCTCCAGTTCGCTACCTCCCACACCCTCTTGCCGCCGCCCATACCCACCCGCCGTCCAGGTGCGCATCAATCAGTGGCAAAATCTGGATGTCGAATTTGGCCGCTGCATTGAATAATGGATGCTGGATCCATTCTATCAAAAGAATTTCAAAATGGATCCGATATCCATTGAATATACCCCTGAATCCACATTGTGCAATCATGTAAAATTGTTATTAGGACTATTAAATCATAACCACTAAGTCCGCTCAAAGCAAAAGCTTTGAAATCTAGCCTGCTACCTTGGATAATTGTCCTGATGACGCGTGTATTTCCAAAACGCTGTTGACATGTGCCATTAAAGTTTTTGTGGTGATTTGCAGTCCCGGAGTGATGCTCTTCTCGTATATATATATATATATATATATAAATAACTTGTAGAGGCAGTTTGCACACTATAGGGAGCTAGGAGCGGGTGCTTGGACCATAAAAAAGGTATATGTTGGTAATTAGAGGCAGGCACACCATTTGCAAAAAGAAAAAATAGTCTTTATAATCCAAAAAGGCAGTGAGGCATCAGACAAGGCAATAATCCATACTTAGCATTTCAGCGGTAAAGTGGATACATCACTGTGAGGGCAGTCATACTCGACAGCTGTTTCGGCACATTGGTTGCCGTCGTCAGGAGTATATATATATATATATATATATATATATATATATATATATATATATATATATATATATATACACATACACATACACATACATACACACACACATATACAACCCAGTAGTGATCTTGCACCTTAAGGGGTGTACACATGGAGCGATCCTTCTAAGCGATTTTGACTACATAGGTTAGTAAAGATCTCTGTCAAGGCCATCGCCCTATAAAATCGCTTAGTAAAAAAGAGTTGCCAGGCAAGAATATTTTGACTACATCGCTGGCTGTCTAGTCAAAATCTCTGCTATTCACTGCTGAGGGAGATATTCACTAGGCGATCTGCAATGAATACCAAGCAAGTATGTTAACACTAGTATAGTCAAAATCGCCCATAGACAAAATCGCTGGTGCATTTAGTCAAATCGCTTACTCAAAATTGCTTCGTTAAAGTCACTCACTAGCAAAAAATCGCTCCGTGTGTACACCCCTTTAGACATATAATGAAACCATAAGATTTGGGCGAGAATGTCCACAAGTTCCAGTGAAGTAGGAAAAGGTGTTGTTCATTCAACAGATGTGTTTATTAAATTCTTCCAATACTCGTACAAAACGTATTGTTTGATCCTCAATCAACAGAACAGAAATATCCCCTAATATATCAAGTATATTTTACTAAACTGTTCATTCATTTTAAATCAATCTAAATTGATGTTGTAAATTGTGCAAATTAAAGAACCAGCCAATAAGCTTCTAATTTACATGTGACAGGCTGTGCTTGAAAAAAAAAAAAAGAGAGACAGGAGCTGATTAGTTGGTACTTTATCTCTCACTGATGTGAATGTTCAGATATTCTCTGTAAAGCGCTGTGGAATATGTGTGCGATATATAAGAAAAACTGTTCATAAATAATAAGCCCTCCCATTAAACATATTTATTATCAGAGGACTGATATTTATTTTTAAAGGAGGGTTTTTAATCAAAGCTTAGGAAGAGATACAATTGTTAGAGAAAGTACAAACCAATAAGCTCCTGTCTTTGAAATGTAAGATAAAGTACTAGCTAATCAGCCTCTACTGTATCTCTCCCAACTTTATCTCTCAGAGCTTTGATAAACCCCCCCATAAAATATTAGTAAATGTGTGTTTTAGCCCTGGAAAACCAACATTGATTTAGATAAGTGGTTCTCAAACTCAGTCTTCAGAACCACACACAGTTCACGTTTTCCCGGTAGGTGCACAGGTGTATTCATTACTCGCTGACACATTTGAAAAGATCCAAAAGTGGAGCTAATTATTTCACCTTTTGATTCTGTGAGGAAACCTGGAAAACATGCACTGTTGGGGTCCTGAGGACTGTCTTTGAGAACCTGTGATTTAGATAGATTTTCATGGATTTGAAATAAATGTAAATCAACAAAAATCGACTTTTAGTAAACATACCCCTAGGTCTGATATTGTGATCGATAATTTTGTATCATTGATATGATGCGATAAGCACATTACATGCAAATTTTAATAATGACTTCACACAGTAGGATCATGTATTCAAGCAATTTATTTTTGATATAACAATAAATAAATATTTTATCCATAATGTTTTCTTTCAAAATTCAATAACACACTTTCATCGACCCCTTGTTGTAGGATCCCATCTATTTGGTGACCCCCACCATTGTTTGTTATATACTTGTGCGGAATTATTGCAGAACACAAGAACAATTGACACAAATTTTAGCATATCATTGTTATCCAGAAAGTTATAAAAACTGTTGGTAAATAGCTACTTATGCTAATCGTATACATTCATCACAAAGTATTGCTTTCTGCAGTCACTGTTAGGGGTGCTGCTAAACAATATAAATGAGAAGTAGAATGCCAGGAACAGCGTTGGAAGAATAACAGGCACATTTTAAATGTACATAGACACTGTATTCCAAAATACAGGTGACACAACCTTATCCCAAGTCCCAAATATCGCAGGTAATAGATCGATATCTTGATCATGTTCTAAAGACACAATCCATAATACTTTTAATAAATAATTCATCAATTCTTAAGTTACTGGGGATGATAGGTCTTCGATTAGATAGAAATGCTTGATCATCAGCCATTATATAAAATTAAGGGATATATTTACATAGAAGATAAAGATTTTATTGTATCTTGGATTACAGATAGAAATGTGAAAATAAAATGGGAACATTTTTTAATTCACATCACAAAATCCAACAGAACAAGAGAATGATTTCAAAGATACAATTGCATTGTGCTTTAGCAAGTTCACTGAAATAAGACTTCCAGAAGCAAACTGCAGACCTTGGCTGTTTGCACCACCAGTATTTCCATGCTACAAGTTATCAGGCACACTTTTACCCTATTGAGAGTACAGTTAATAGCTATTGTAATATTAATTGATTAGTAAAACATTATGAGCAGGGTCCCTATTAAGTTATACAAGGCTTCCATGATTTTATTATATATCACACACTCCATTGTAACAATTCTTAATTTCATACAATTTTGTAATACTATTAAAAGTTTTCAAGCATTATTCCTCAGTCAGTATTTATCACATCAGAATACCCTTATATGTTGTCTTTACATCCTCATGTTGTACAAATAAGTAGGTAATAGTTTTTCTGGACCTATGGGTCTTCAACATGTAAACGGTAGGAGCAAATAGAAAACAAATATACATGTATAGGGTTAGGAGTGCAGCTCCATGCATTTTCATTTCAAAAGAAGCTCAAAAGTATTACTTTATATAAAAAAGCTGCACGCCGCTGCATAGTCAAACATTAGTTGTAGGACACAATTAGAAGTTCATTTAAGACTATATGTACTTTAAGTTGTGTTCTAATACAATCAAAGCGTATCCATTAATTAGCACAGTTAACCATATACAACCGTCCTTGCCAAATTCCTAGAAGAAAATAAAATAAATAATGAAAAAAAATAATAATATATCACACCCACACCATAATGCCAGCTAAAGAGAAATAAAACAGTTACATTACAAAAAATAATTATGAAATAAGGCATCTGTGCAGTTTGACCGTTATGACAGAATTATCTGACAATGAGAACACACTGTTCAGATTGTAATCAGAGCAGATAATTATGGTGAGACAAAACCCATGCATTGGCCCCTGCAAAGTTTACCAGTATGAAACATTACACATTCATGCAATTGCCCCCACCCAATAAATTAAGACACAATGATTAGGGGTTAACCAACCTCCTAACCACTCATTACACTTTTCACATTGCTGCCTATATATTGCTATTTAAATATACCATATATTCATTTTACACTTAATGATTTGTTCACAAATATGAATGGTTACATAAAAAAGGTACCTGCATTATAATTCATTCTTCAAAACATCTTGGCGAGATTTTTGTATTACAAAAAAGCAATGACAAATTAATACAGGTTATTAATACCATATATTTGTTTTTCAGCCAATTGTTTATTGAGTGTACACTATACAGCATGTATATTGTTCTAGCTCTACTGAAGCAGGCACTCTACAAAATAAGAGTTTAAAGCACAAATTCCCCCGATATGACACTTGGAAGCTCTCCATAACATATAAAAAAACAAAACCGAAACCTGCATTTTCCCTCTCTTGATTTACAAAAGTTACAAAGTACAAAACAATTTTTGGCAGAAAAATGTCCACACGACAATTATTTTTATATATCCTTTATTGAGTTTGAGTTATTAAAAGTAAGCTGCAGTTTATAGAAATTCTGTTTTAATATAAACTGCATATCTTTTTTTTTTTTTTACAAAAAACAGTGCAAAAGTATTATTGTGGATGTTTCCCAGTCTAGAATTTCAAATAAAAAAACCAAACATGCTATCTATGCAATAGTCTCCATGTTGAACATGCAAAGATCTGCAATTAGCTTTGCTGCGTTCTCACAATTTAGCAGTTTCACAAAGAACAAATAAAGTTTGAAAACAGACAACATACACAAAAAAAAGTAAACAAAAAAAAACTTGAGGCAGTTGATCGGATCTGAATTGGCAATGGGTAGTACTTATTCAGAAACGGAAAGAACCAAAACAAGAGCACTGTTGCTGCACATTTCTTTTAGATCTATATTGTAAGATTAGATTCCTAATAACAGCAAAATGAGTCAAATCTGTTATGTATGGATGTTTAGCATGCAATGCTCAGTGTCTACAGGGCAGAGTAAATCATAATGCAGCAATAAACTTCACAGTCAGATGGAGGCATTCAAAATTCCTGCATGGAGTCTTTTATTTTTTTTCTGTTCAGCTTTTCCAGCAGGGAGTGAGGAGAACAAGCTCAGGGGTTAGATGCATTATCTGTACAGTAAGTTCATGCATAGATAAAGTGTTGCTCCTGTGTGAAAAAATAATCTCTATACATCAGAGTTTGTGCTCAAGTTTGTTAGCCTGGGATCTGCATTAATTTCGTATCTGTAATGGTAGCCTTCCATATGATCTCTACATGCATCTCTGATGTTATAGATCCATTTTTTAATACCTTTTCTGTTCAAATATAAAACAAGGAGAAAGATCACTCCTATAAGGGCTAGCACTATCCCCAGGAACACATAGGAGGTTTGTAAGCTGGTATCAATATCATAAGGTGGACATTCAAGCTCTGAGGTTTTGACAGAGAGTAGTGGAACATCCAACATCTTCTGTGGGGAGAAGCAAAGCAAGTTGGATGGGTCTTTCACGATGGAGGTCTCCTTGAGCCATGTGACAAAAAACTCAATTTCGCAATCACACATCCAGCTGTTGTTACTTAGTTGAATTGTCAGACCTGGCTGGTTGGAGAAATCTAGAAGTGTTGTGTTTCTCAGGTTCTTTAGAGAGTTGTGTCTTAGATCCAAGGTCTCGAGGTGGTTGAGGTTTGTGAAAGTCCCAGCTTTGATGCGCAACAGGGAATTGTTGCTTAGGTCAAGGTGTTTGAGGTTGGGCAATGAACTGAATATATCTGTGGGTAAATACAATAAATTGTTCCTACTCAGATCCAGGGTTTGGAGGTTATGCAGTGATCCACTCTGAAAGCTTCTTGCGAATAAGAATATTGATGATTCATTGTATAAAGAGTTGCTGAGGTTCAGTTCTAAAATTGGGCTGCTGTGGTTCCCGCCAACTTGGAAAATTAAGTGACTTACGTTCTCGAGCATATTGTTGCTAAGATCCAGATGCCTAAGGCTGGGAATGTTTTGGAAGACACTACTGCCCAGTATCTGGAGGTGATTGCCACTGAGACTAAGATTAGACAGGTCTGCCAGGGTTTGATTGAATGCTCCTTCCTGTAGGCTGGTAATATGGTTTTGTGTAATAAAGAGGTTCTTTACATATGAAGGTAGGTTTTTGGGTACATCAGTAAGATTCTTATTCACACATTTCACAGTCCGGGCAATCTCAGAGCACTCGCAGAACCCAGGACAGAGGAACTGCTGTTCAGACTGGGACCACACATCTCCCAAAACATGCACAAGAATTATCACTAACAATAGCGAACCTTTCATACTTTTTCCATGCCCACCTAATCCGGGATCCCTCCTCCAAAATCCCAGGAGAGAGTGTATGTCAGAGGAAATCATTGTCCCTGTTTTTGTTTCTGTTAGAAGTGAAACCCAGGGTGCCCCTTAAGGGGGCTTCGTGCACAATCTGTTTTTGCTTTAATTCCCAAATGTTTCTGCAACAGGCAGGACAGCGGGAAGTGCAGTGTGTAGTTCGGGTCTGTCCTGATGCTAGTTCTTACAGCACAGAACTGAAGGGACCCACTTCTGTATATCTCCCAGGTGCTGGTGCAGCTCTTCGTCTCACTCTCAGAGTTTATTCCACAGTCAGACCTGGAGTAAAAATACAAAAGAGAACTCAGACATATGAATGATAAAAGGAGGATAGAGCACAGATTGCCCACAAAGCAGTGTTCTTAATCCAGTCTTTCATCAAAGACTCCCTCCCCTAGGAAAGCATTTCTCATTTCTCCCTTTGCTTGCTCTTACATGTCGTCGGGTTAATTCAGGCTTCAGGTTACATTATCCACGCCCTTGATCATCTTCCAATGGGTTTCCCCTTCCCCCTCCAGCCTCTATCATTAAGTAGGTCTCACAGAACGCAGGCAACTGGTACTACTAGCACACAATCACTGCTATCCCGACAGACCGTAGTGCAGGGAGAAACAGTGTCCGGGACGGCCACAGGGATGGAAGCACACATCCAACAAACTCTACAAACATTCACAACTCAGAGACTAACTTGTCCCAGAGCAGCCAGAGGCTTACGCCACAGTAGTGTCATACTCAGTCCCACTTTATATGTACTGTACCTGCAGCAGGGTTCCCCTCCTCTGCTTGTTTACCAGGGATTCCCAGCACAGGTCTCTCGGCATCAGCAGCAGCGGCAGCTCCTCCGCTCCAGCCCTGTTCACAGCAGCTGCCTCTTACTCCGTTCTCCTGCTGCTCCTGGTCCAGCCTCCCGGGGAAATACCATCAGCAGAGCAGGCAGGAGGGGTCCGGGCACAGCATCACCTTGCAGGAGGGTCTCTCCTGTGCCACATACACAGCCTGCGGGATCGGCCAGCAATATACTGGACATAGCTGGTCCCGGGAGCACAGGAGCGGCTACGTGCAGCCTTCCAGCTCTGTGAGTGTGAGTGGGCTGGGTGTGAGCGTCCCTTCCCTGGTGCACACTGCCGCTGCCTTTCTCCTCCCCCTATCAGCAAGGAGGCATGAGGCTGGTTGCTGTGTGATGTGTGTGAGCAGCCAGCCAGCAGATGCATGTGTGAGAAGCACGGTGGCACATATTGCTGTCCGAACTGGCTACAGGCTCCAAACTTTGTCATGTTTTTATAGACTGGGAATAGGCCCTGCTGCAGGGTGCCAACCCCCCTCCACTACCAGTGCAGCCTGGTGTCACTCACACTGCTTGCACTGTTGTTACGGGTAGCACTGTGGCGTCCTTAGCATTTCTTTTCTGTATTGTTTTGACGTTGACATAACATAAGTATGTTCCTTACCTTAGTATGGATACATACAGTGATGATGTGCTGATGGATACACACAGGGGTTAAAGTGAGGGGGAACGGGGTACCTCTAATGGTGAGGTGAAACATTTTAACCTCCACAGTGGCCCTGCACAGTAATTCTCCCAGAAAATAATTCTAGTTGCAGGGGGATGCCAAAAACCCTACCCCTGGCCCTGTCTCTACCTAATGGATGGAGGGGAGGGGGTATAATTAGGTGACATAGAGAAATTAGTTTGCCCTTCTCCGCATGACCACTTTATACCCTGGATACACACTTCCCACCAGTAGTCAGTACCTGCGTGATATTTAATATATGCGATCAAATGTGTGGTAATACGCGATTCCCATTAAATAGTAGTGTACATCTATAGCTTGATACACACTATACAATATGCTCCATGAGCGATATCATTAATGTTATCATCAAAGCTCCAGGGCAAAATATACAGTGCATACAAACTGAACAATATTAATAACGATATACTGTGATATCATGAGGCCCAGCTCGGAATATGCAGTCATTGACTATATAGGCAACATTTCACTGAATGTTCAAACGACAGTGGTTTGTTAACGACCTGTGGGAGCACACATCGTTAGCCATACAGTGCTTCATTATAAATGCAGGTTGAGTGTCCCTTATCAAAATTGTTCCGAAAACCATACAGAAACTGAATTTTTTTTTTTTTGCTAAAAGCACAGCACTACTTAGGGACGGCCATCGTTGCCATTGCCATCGATGGTTGCCATCGATGGCAATTCGGCAACTGGCCATCGATAGTGCTTAACTATGCAATGGATGACTATCGATATTTTTACATATCGATGGTCATCCATTGTGTTTGATTGATTGGCCTGTGGGCCAATCAAAACACGGGGGCGGGGCTTTGTGGGTGTTGGGGCGGAGCTATGTTCTGTGTCCCAGCACTTTGAAAAAAAAAAAGCAAAACATCGTTTTGCTATTCCATCGATGGAGGGAAACCATCTGGTACTCCCCCATCGATGGCAAAAGTATTCGACATCGGCCATGAACCATTTCGAATTATCGATGGCCATCCCTAGCACTACTGAGGAAATGATATGTAACTGGCCCTAAATACATGCAAGAAAGTGATTGTTTGGCATTTAAATTCAGTATCTGAGATAGTACACAAACTTTGATTCATGTTTTGAAACCTTGTTTTATGCACAAATTGTTTAGAAATATAGTGTTTACACACCAAGGTCAAACTGGTACATTTGTTCCTCCGCTTTTCACCCTAGTATTACCATTCATACCTTTCATTATGTGCAGAAATCTTGGGACATCTCCCTAGATTGAGAAACTGATCATCAGACTTCCTTTCAACCTGTTTTATAAATATATATAAATATATATATATATATATATATATATAATACAGTGGTCCGTTCATCCCTCTCACCCGCTGTACTATCGTACAGGGCCACCAGTTACAAAGGATAATGCAATTGATCATCTGGCAATTGCTGTGCCAGCAGATAAGATCCTATGTTTAATTTTTCATACTAACCAGATGCTATTTTTATCATTGTCCTGTAACCGCAAACTACAGTATATATGTCAGGTTCTGTTTCAAAATGACAGATCACAGATGAAAAAGGTTTTGCAAGGTTATGCCACTACAATACTTAGGTTAAGTAGTATTTTTGTTAAGATATAAACTTTTGTTTTTTACAAGTTTCTGTCTGAAATGTTTATGTCTGTCAGTGAGGCGGTGATGTGCTGCTTTTCTGTGAGATACGTTTTTGTTTACACTTGTGGAGTAATACTGCTGTGGCTGTGTGATGAGGTTTAAGTGACAGTTGGAAGCAGTCCAGGAGTGCAGGTTACACTAGGAGGTGTATTGCAGTCATTGAAAAATAATGCAAAGTCACATGATCTAGGGCCTTATTCTGGTTCATTTGCAAAAACAAATTTACTCTCTAATGGGCAAAATCATGTGCACTGCAGGTGGGGCTGATGTAACATGTACAGAGAGATTTAGATTTGGGTGAGTTATTTGTTTCTGTGCAGGGAAATACTGACTGCTTTATTTTTACACTGCAATATAGATCTGACTTCGAAGTAAAACCCCACCCAAATCTAAAACTCTCGGCACAAGTTACATCTGCCCCACCTGCAGTGCACATGGTTTTGTCCATTTGAGAAGGAATTTGCCGGTACTTGTGTAGTTTCACGACGGCAGCCTAATCAACGGCAGCCCTGCATAGTTAGCATAGTCACCGTACCAACGGCTGCCTAGCGTAGTAAGCGTAGTGTCTCCGCGGCAGCCCTGCGTAGTTAGGGTAGTCACCGTACTGTCCCCGTGTAGTTAGCATAGTCACCGTACTGCCTCCGAGAGCTGCAGCTCTGTCCCTGGCAAGCGTAGTGAGCGCTTTTCACACAGCGCCGGTAACCGCAAGATGGCGGATCCCGGCAGAGAGGGGATCATACGGGCGCCGGCGTAGAGGCACTCCATCTGCCTGAGATGCATTTGCATCTCAGACGCTTGTGCGTCTCAGTAATCCCTGCGACAGGGTACAGCAACCCTGCCCATGTCCGCTTCAGAGAGAAGGGGTTAGGGGTATGGTAGCACGTGTGTCTCATGCACAAAGGGGGGTGCAGGCACAAGTGCGTCTCATGCACACTATCCATGTCAGCGTGGAGTTGATTTTATAAAGTGCGGTGAGTGTAGCGAGCCACAGAGCCAGAAGCGTGGCGAGCGGACGTGGATTACTTTACATGCATTCTGCTTTCCCTCCCAGGGCTCGCTGTGCTTGCCACGCTTCAGGCTTGCTGCGATCACCACACTTCAGGCTCGCCACACTTTATAAATTCAACTCCACGCAGACGTGGATATTGGGGGTATGAACAGGTCAGGAGGACGCGTCCCCTCGCAGGGCTCGCTGCACTCGTCACACTTCGGGCTGGCTTGAAAAGAAGAAAACATTCACATACGTTTACGCAACTGTGTCTGCCGGGACACAATGAATGAACTTAGGTCTACAGTCATTAGGTCGACCCCACTAGGTCGACTGGCAGGAAGGTCGACCTGACTTAAGGTCGACATGGGCCAAGGTCGACATGACTTAAGGTCGAATTTGCATAAAGGTCGACATGAGGAAGGTCGACTGGTCATAATGTCGACATGGGTTTTTCACTGTTTTTTTATCCGAATGTCGACACAGTCGACATGGACACAGTTGGCAATGAGAATCGGACCCTCGCATCGCTCGCTTCGCTTGCAATGCTTCGGGCACGGTGCCTCGCTGCGCTCGGCACACTATTTTATTCTCCCACCACGCCCTAGTGGATGGTAGGGCATGAAATACCGCCTGTCGGCACATGTCGGCTCAAAAAACAGTGAAAAACCCATGTCGACCTTATGACCAGTCGACCTTCCTCATGTCGACCTTTATGCAAATTCAACCTTAAGTCATGTCGACCTTGGCCCATGTCGACCTTAAGTCAGGTCGACCTTCCTGCCAGTCGACCTAGTGGGGTCGACCTAATGACTGTAGACCTAAGTTCATTCTAATAGATGACCGCTTCCCGTCTGCCGTTGTGCCGGCTGGTTTGTCGGCCATTGGGAGCAGAGTTAGAGCATGTAAAACTCGCTGGAAAGCATTTTCTGTGCCAAGAGTTTTGCTGTTTAGTTGTGCTGGCATCACGACTGGCCACAGGCGTTACAAAACATTCACCTGTGTCTCGGGATATGCCTCCAAACAGCCACTGCTGAGGCAGGACACGTCTGACATGATTTTTTTCGCTGGACAAAGAGACTTTCGTCCACCTCCACAATTTTGCCTGGACCGCCAATCCGGCGTTGGGGCTGTGACATTAAATCCAGGGTGCAGGCCTCCCGCATAAGGTTTTTGTAACTGCGTTTTTTTTAGAAATCAAGAGGTGTCGCTGACAAAATTTAATATTTGTTAGCTCCTCCCAAGAAAATATGAAGCGTAGAAGCGTCATAAATGTCAGGTGGCATCCCTGAAACCACTGTGTGGCCCGGAGTCTAACCTTCTTGCCACAGCTTCTTATGTGGCTGCACCACATCCGCTCCTTGACATTAAGGTGGAAATTTACTAAGATGTGTATTCTACTTCACATGTGATGTTGCTATGGGCAACCAATCAGATCCTGTCTACTATCTTCTAGAGCAGCGGTGGCCAACTCGCAGCTTGCGAGCCGCATGCGGCTCTACACTGCCTCATGTGCGGCTCGGTGTCTACCTCCATGTCATGTGCGGCTCAGCGACTCCCTCCCTGTTATGTGCGTGTGGCTCTGCGGCGTCTGTGCTGCAGACATTGTGACGAGCCAAGGCTGCCGTGAGCCTGCGCATGCGCAGTCTCGCTAGGAGGCAGTGTCCCCGGCGCCATGTTAGTCACTGCACAGTGCATAGTATGCCGCTCACTTTGATCCCTCCTGCTCCTGCTCTGGCTCCTTCACCGCCTCAGCCTGTTGCCATCCTGAGCCCTTCTGGGCTATTCCAATGTAATTTGCAAGAGGTGTGTGATTGTGTGCGTGTATTGGTGGGGGGTGTTCGTGGGAGGAGTGAGTCCCAATTATTTCTACAGTCTGAGTGCGCACCCTGGTTTTATATATCACGTTTACTGTGAGGGCACCATATTAAGTCATTTGCAGTCGTCGGGGTTCCAGAGCCTTGTAATCAGGTGCACCAATATATATTGCTGTACAAAGCATCACTCTATGACTTATTTCAAACACAATGTTTATTTGGTCAACGCCATTTCGGTCCTCAGCCCGTGTGCCCTGATGACATTCTAAGCCACTACCCATTTAAAAATGGGGCTTGGCCTTCTGGGAGCTAGGCCACACCCATTTTGAATGGTTGGTTTGAACGTAACTGCCACCGTGAAACTACACAAGTACCAATTTGCCTTTGCGGGTGAACCAGAATAAGGGCCTACAGTAAGTTAGCTATGCACCAGTCCCCTGGTACCATCCCAGAGTTTATTGATTCCTGGAATATCAGATATAATAACATATAACATACAGTTTGGGAGCAATCAAGAGCCGAGAATTTAATATGTGGGAGATCCTCTGAAGATTCTTCCTTTGTAAATACCGAAATAAAAAAAATTAATTGATTAATTCCGCTTTCTCTTTTCCTTCTATTATCAGTGTACCCTGCTTATTTTGTAGTGGGCCAAAATATTCCTTCCTTAGCCGTTTCCTGTTTATGTAACTGTAGAATTTTTGTGGATTAGATTTGCTATCTGCAGCTATTTTACGTTCAGTCTCTAATTTCGCCATCTTGATTGTATTAGATTCTTTATATGCGGCAAATAATTTGAGTGTCCCATCATGTTTAAACGCTTTGAATGCCCTAATTTTTTTAGCTATTTCAAATTTGACTTTGCTGTTAAGCCACATAGGTTTCCTTTTGACATTTTTTATTTTATTTACCCTAGGAATACATTTATCAGTGCCCACCATCAGTAGTGTCCATACCTCTAAATAATTCCTTCCAGTTTATATCCTTTAAGGACCAAAGTTTGCATTTCTGAAATGTAAGGACCTAGTTGCTCCAATATGAAATATGAATATGAAAATGAAATACCGCCTGTCGGCACATGTCGGCTCAAAAAACAGTGAAAAACCCATGTCGACCTTATGACCAGTCGACCTTCCTCATGTCGACCTTTATGCAAATTCAACCTTAAGTCATGTCGACCTTGGCCCATGTCGACCTTAAGTCAGGTCGACCTTCCTGCCAGTCGACCTAGTGGGGTCGACCTAATGACTGTAGACCTAAGTTCATTCTAATAGATGACCGCTTCCCGTCTGCCGTTGTGCCGGCTGGTTTGTCGGCCATTGGGAGCAGAGTTAGAGCATGTAAAACTCGCTGGAAAGCATTTTCTGTGCCAAGAGTTTTGCTGTTTAGTTGTGCTGGCATCACGACTGGCCACAGGCGTTACAAAACATTCACCTGTGTCTCGGGATATGCCTCCAAACAGCCACTGCTGAGGCAGGACACGTCTGACATGATTTTTTTCGCTGGACAAAGAGACTTTCGTCCACCTCCACAATTTTGCCTGGACCGCCAATCCGGCGTTGGGGCTGTGACATTAAATCCAGGGTGCAGGCCTCCCGCATAAGGTTTTTGTAACTGCGTTTTTTTTAGAAATCAAGAGGTGTCGCTGACAAAATTTAATATTTGTTAGCTCCTCCCAAGAAAATATGAAGCGTAGAAGCGTCATAAATGTCAGGTGGCATCCCTGAAACCACTGTGTGGCCCGGAGTCTAACCTTCTTGCCACAGCTTCTTATGTGGCTGCACCACATCCGCTCCTTGACATTAAGGTGGAAATTTACTAAGATGTGTATTCTACTTCACATGTGATGTTGCTATGGGCAACCAATCAGATCCTGTCTACTATCTTCTAGAGCAGCGGTGGCCAACTCGCAGCTTGCGAGCCGCATGCGGCTCTACACTGCCTCATGTGCGGCTCGGTGTCTACCTCCATGTCATGTGCGGCTCAGCGACTCCCTCCCTGTTATGTGCGTGTGGCTCTGCGGCGTCTGTGCTGCAGACATTGTGACGAGCCAAGGCTGCCGTGAGCCTGCGCATGCGCAGTCTCGCTAGGAGGCAGTGTCCCCGGCGCCATGTTAGTCACTGCACAGTGCATAGTATGCCGCTCGCTTTGATCCCTCCTGCTCCTGCTCTGGCTCCTTCACCGCCTCAGCCTGTTGCCATCCTGAGCCCTTCTGGGCTATTCCAATGTAATTTGCAAGAGGTGTGTGATTGTGTGCGTGTATTGGTGGGGGGTGTTCGTGGGAGGAGTGAGTCCCAATTATTTCTACAGTCTGAGTGCGCACCCTGGTTTTATATATCACGTTTACTGTGAGGGCACCATATTAAGTCATTTGCAGTCGTCGGGGTTCCAGAGCCTTGTAATCAGGTGCACCAATATATATTGCTGTACAAAGCATCACTCTATGACTTATTTCAAACACAATGTTTATTTGGTCAACGCCATTTCGGTCCTCAGCCCGTGTGCCCTGATGACATTCTAAGCCACTACCCATTTAAAAATGGGGCTTGGCCTTCTGGGAGCTAGGCCACACCCATTTTGAATGGTTGGTTTGAACGTAACTGCCACCGTGAAACTAAACAAGTACCAATTTGCCTTTGCGGGTGAACCAGAATAAGGGCCTACAGTAAGTTAGCTATGCACCAGTCCCCTGGTACCATCCCAGAGTTTATTGATTCCTGGAATATCAGATATAATAACATATAACATACAGTTTGGGAGCAATCAAGAGCCGAGAATTTAATCTGTGGGAGATCCTCTGAAGATTCTTCCTTTGTAAATACCGAAATAAAAAAAATTAATTGATTAATTCCGCTTTCTCTTTTCCTTCTATTATCAGTGTACCCTGCTTATTTTGTAGTGGGCCAAAATATTCCTTCCTTAGCCGTTTCCTGTTTATGTAACTGTAGAATTTTTGTGGATTAGATTTGCTATCTGCAGCTATTTTACGTTCAGTCTCTAATTTCGCCATCTTGATTGTATTAGATTCTTTATATGCGGCAAATAATTTGAGTGTCCCATCATGTTTAAACGCTTTGAATGCCCTAATTTTTTTAGCTATTTCAAATTTGACTTTGCTGTTAAGCCACATAGGTTTCCTTTTGACATTTTTTATTTTATTTACCCTAGGAATACATTTATCAGTGCCCACCATCAGTAGTGTCCATACCTCTAAATAATTCCTTCCAGTTTATATCCTTTAAGGACCAAAGTTTGCATTTCTGAAATGTAAGGACCTAGTTGCTCCAATAAAATTATATTTGTTTAAATTTAAATCAAATGTGATCCATATTGTGATCACTGTTCCCCAATGTCTCCCTTATGGTTATGTTTGTAAGAATGTCCATATTGTTGCTTATTAAGAGATCCAGGATATTGGGCCTTATTCTGATCGGTGCGGCCGGATCCGAATATGCGGCCAGGACCGTGCGTGCGAAACCCCGCCTTCCATACGGATCGCCAACTCCGTCCGTACGCGGTAAGAAGCTGGCCGAACGGACCGCACGTGTATTTTTCATGGAATACGCCTCCTCCATCTCAGGGAACCTCCCCCATCATTCGATGGTCGCAGACCATCGAATGCAGGACCGAGTGGTCCACCAGCTCCCGCAACCTCAGACCACACAGACATTTTTCCGTGCAAAAGCAGGGATCTGGGCGGGCAGCTGACATCCGGCGATGTCATATGTCCGCCCCCTACAAGTGCGTCACGGCCGCATTACCATACGTACGCCCAGCGTTTGCATGGGAACGCCCATGAAACGCGGGGCGTATGCATATGGTAATGAGCCCAAATAGCCCTTCACGCCCCTCTCCACCCCCTGTTCGGAGTGTTCACATTTCATGCGGGATTTGGCCGTACGCCCCGCTCGCACATGCGCAGAGACGCCTCTGCACATGCGCAGACACAAAACATCGGCGGCACGAACGCACGCGGATATTACCGCACCAACCAGAATAAGGGCCATTGTTATTTTTGGTTGGACTTTTAATAAATTCATACAAATAGTGATTATTTAGGGCATCCAATTAAACATTTCCCTTAGTGGAACTACTTGACCCATCTTTCCCATTTATTTCTGGGTAGTTAAAATCACCTATAATAATAATGTCCCTTAAGCTTGCCACTTTTCCCACCTGTAGCAAGAGGTCTTTTTCCTCTTTTGTTGGGTGGCTTATAACATGTCCCTACTACTGTATAAGTTTTTTAGCCCCTTTAATATTACCTGTGATTTTTACCCATACCTATTCTACTGACTCCATTGTGCTCTCTATGGGCCTTATTCTAGTTCACTCTTTCTGACAAAATCCTTCTTAGATGGACAAATCCATGTGTACTGCAGGTGGGGCAGATGTTACTGGTGCAGAGAGAATTAGATTTGGGTGAGTTATTTTGTTTCTGTGCAGGGTAAATACTGGATGCTTTATTTTTACACTGCTATATAGGTCTCACTTTGAAGTAAAACCCCACCCAAATCTAATTATCTTTGCACAAGTAACATCTGCCCCACCTGCAGTGCAAATGGTTTTGTCCATCTAAGAAGGAATTTGTCAGAAAGAGTGAACTAGAATAAGGACCAATACGTCTTCCATTAAAGTATGTATGGTTTTAAGGATGGTTTAACAAATAAATATACCCCCTTCCCCTTCTACCTAATCTATTTTTTCTAAACAGACTATAACTTTCTATGTTTGTCTAGCTTTCAGATAGAGGCATTTCAGATCGTGTCTTTCCTTTGCCCTTGTTGTGTTACCTGTTACAGTTGCAGAAGGTTCCGAAACGATAACTCAGTGTCATGGACAATATTTGTATTTGGCTGTGTGTCTCTCATACACCTTTTGTATACCTTGTTCCCTTCTTCCTCCCTTCCCCTTGATTCCTCCACAATGTAGCTGTCTTTGCCCTCCATTCTACACTCATTTATTGGTTTAAGGTTTCTTATTCTACCCTCCCCCCACCCACCTAGTTTAAATTCTCCTCAAGCCTTCCCACCATTCTACCCCTGAGCACCCCTGCCCCACCCCCCCCCATCCTTCAGGTGCAATCCATCACAGCAAAAGACATGGCACCTGCCCTGTCCACAATATGACGTACCCAAGAACCCAGGACACAACAGATTGTTTGCCTCTCTGAATTACCCTCCCTGTCAGAGGGAGTATTCCTCTGGTTGCTAGAGGAACCCTTCCCTGCCAGCTCCTCACTCCCAGCCATAGTTTCTTCATCCACTTCCTCCATCATCTATTCCACTAGACCCCCTAACTGTTACCCAGCTACCGATCCTCTCTTCCTCCCTTGACTCAACCTCTGACCCCCCTGTTCCTCTAATTCTACAATATACTTCATCTTCTAAGCACACAACACCTTCTTGGATGTAACTCCACACTTAAACAATGGCACTTTAACCAATGGCAGTTAAATTCGCAAGCTCAATACATTCGCTTACCTCCTGCAGTAATATACTGCTCAGCCTTCCTTCAGCTGCACAAATGAGTGGAAGGGAGAAGGAGGGAGGTACAATTTTACCATGTAAACCTGTTAAAACCTTGGAAGGAAAGTGCCAGTCAGACCTCTTTGGTAGCTAAAAAGATTCCAGAATGCCATGTATCCATTGAAGTCATGCTTACTCCGGGACAGAAACAGGAAGTGGTGAATTTGGTGAAGCATCACCAAGATGTGTTTTCTGCCATTCTGAAAAGGCACAGAGCATAAAACATGATGTTGTGACTCCACCCGGGGTGGTCATTAAACAAAGGCCATGTTGCATACCCAAAGCAAAGTTGGCAGCGGTAAAGCCAGAGATGTTACACCTAGGGGTTATAAAGAAATCCAGAAGTGAGTGGAATAATGACTTACATAAACTAAATTAATTTCTCTTTTACCTTTCCTGGTGACACAGCTCAACCTTGGGATGTAGGAGGGTCCAAGAAGCCAGGCACCTATGCTAAAGCTTTGAGAGGCAGGCTCCTCCCTTCTGAATCCCAGCATTCCCCAGTTCGTTTTAGGTGGCCACCGTAGTGGGTGCTATGCTAAAGGGATGCTGCTGCAGCCAAGAGAAAGAGTAGCAAGGGTGTTTTTTATTTTATTTATATTTCATCTTAGTTAGTGCAGGCACAGTGTGAGGCTTCCACGGGAAGTTTCCTCACACTGACAGCGCAGCAGGGGTTGACAGAAGCGCATCCTGTCAGTTCCCTGTGTGCTGAGAGACACTGTCTGGTCTCTCAGCACAGCGCTCAAACCTCCTTAAAAGAGGTTTCCTGGACCCTGGGGGACCCCGAAGCTGGCTCCCTGCATAGGGGGGATCATGGTTGATGGGCACCCCGCGATGGCGGCCCACATTTTGGAAGGGTTTACAGTCTAAACTCTGCGGAGATCGCAGCCTGTTACAGGAGCTCAGTTCGCTGGGCGATTCCAAGTGATCCCCATTCAAGGGGAGACACAGGAAACAGAGGAAACATTCTATAGAAGCGGCTCACAGGGGGGGGGAAAGGTGCCAAAAAGCCTCAAACCCCGCTGTAGCAGGGACTTTGGTCTCTTCCTTCACTCTGCCCTGGCGCCATTTCATCCCACACTGTGCGGAGCTTAAGGAGATTCTTTACTGCTAAAAATTTTCTTCTGAGGTGACGCCACCCCCGGGGACCACAGAGGGTCATACAGCAGACAGATAAGTGCACTAATATATATTGACTTTGTACAAACGCCTGGCTTACTGCAATATGATTTCTCATGACAGAAAGGTGTAATGCTGCTGTGTTGGGGGAGGGAGCATCGGCCATGTTAATTAACTGCAAATTTTGTGGGCTTAAATTAATGTCTGAACAGATGGACCATGGGGATATATGACCTGTATGTGAGTCTGTGCCCAGTGGAGGGCAAGCCCAGAGGGATGAGCAACCAGAGCCTGCGTGGGCAGCTGCTCTGGGAAAGTCTGTGTCTGCTTTAGTGCAAGCTTTAAACAGGCAGAGAGATGATTTGGTGAGATCTCCCAGACCATTTTCATTCTTTCAACATTCTGTTGGCTCCATTCCCCCCCTCACAGGGGGACCCTGCATTTTTACAAGTAATGCAGTACACTGCTCATGGTGAACACAAGTTTAATGCCTTCATGGAGCAGTTTACTAAGGAGTCTGAGGTTTCTCCCAGACATCCTTTATCCACCCCTCCTATCCCAAATATAGATTCTGAGGAGGATGATGCGTGTGTGGCAGACATGTCATGGGATCCGAGGGAAGAGATGGAAGCATCTGTCCTTGGTATTGAAGATTTAATTTTGGCTGTAAAACAGGCATCACATTTGTCTGAAGTGGATAAGGCTCCACCGCAGGGAGTGTTTAAAAGACAGCGCAGAGATGTAGTCACTTTCCCTTCAGATGAAGGCATGCAGGAATTACTGGGAGGGGCGTGGAAAACACCCGATAAGAGACTCCTTATGCCTAAGAGGTTTTTGAGCCTGTACCCCATGCCTGAAGAGTATGTAAAGTTGTGGGAGAAGGTCCCACTGGCAGATGCCCCGGTCAATAGGCTATCTAAAGCAACGGCTATGCCTGTGCAAGGGGGTGCTGCTTTTAAGGACCCTGCTGATAAAAAGTTAGAGGGTTGTTTGAAAGCCGTATTTGAAGGTGTTGGTTTTACACTTAGAATACACATGTGAGGCTGGTGAAGAGGGAATCAAAATGGCTTCAAAGGTGTTGGCCATTTCAGTGACTGCAAGGAGAGCCTTGTGGCTTAAAGCATGGGATGCCGACAATGAATCCAAGAAGTCTCTGGAAGCATTGGCTTTTAATGGGGAGTTGCTTTTCGGTTTTATTGGAATCCCTCAATAAACAAGCAACAGGGGGAAAGAGTATGTTTCTTCCTATTCCAGCAGCCAAACAGGGTTCCTCCAGGTTTGCTGTTTTTCGTTCATCCTTTCGGCCCTCCTTTAGAGGGGGTGCACCCTCCAGAGGACAGTCCAGCAAAGGAAGATTTGTTGCTGGAAAAGGAAAAGCTTCCAAATCCCATTTTGGTGCCTTTGCAAAAAAGCAGGCGTCCAAGAGTGAGAAGAAGCCCACCGCATGACGGGCCGGAGGCTCCCCAATCTGGAAACAGAGTGCGGGGTCGCCTCTTGCAGTACCGTGATGCTTGGTCCTTATCCGACCAGGATCCTTGGGTTCTCAATATGGATTCCCAGGGTTACAGAATAAACCTGAACGGCTTTCCTCCAAAGAGGTTTCTACCTACATCTTTACCCAGGGTGGCACACCTAAGAAAGGCCCTTTTGGGGGCAGCGAGGTCTCTCCTGGAAAAGGGCGTGGTGGTTCCGGTACCGAGGGAGGAAAGGAAGAAGGAGTTTTACTCCATTCTTTTCTTAGTGCCCAAACCGGACAACTCATTCAGACCAATTCTGAACTTGAAGTCTCTGAACCTCCACTTGTGGGTGGATCATTTCAGAATGGAATCCTTGAGAACAGTTCTACTGAGCCTGGAGCCGGGGGAATTCCTAGCGTCCATGGATATTCAAGACGCATATTTGCACGTACCTATATGTGTAGAATATCAGTCTTTACTGCGTTTCACAATAGGCGACTTGCATCTGCAAATGCGGGCTCTTCCCTAAAGCTACAAGGGTATTTACGAAAAAGATGACAGTCATGGCTGTAGCTCTCAGACTCCGGGGAATTGTAATCATCCCATATTTGGATGACCTTTTGTTCAAAGCAGAATCAGCAGAGAAACTGCAGCAAAAACTGTCAGAGGTTATTAATTTTCTGCAGAGCCACGGGTGGATTTTAAGTCTACAAAAGTCCCAGCTTTGTCCCACTCAGAGACTTCAGTTTTTGGGAGTCATACTGGATACACATCTTCATCGTGTATTCCTCCCGGAATTAAAGGCCAGGGAAATTTGTCAACTAGTCTGGATCATTCTGCAGTCACCCGGCCCATCAGTATGGCATTGCCTGAAACTACTGGGCAAGATGGTGGCAACTTTCGAGACTTTATGGCCGTTTCAATGGAATATTTTGGCGTGTTGGTCAGGGAATCCCAAGACCATGAAAACGGAGATTATCTTGACACCAGAAACGCAGACTGCCTTACTCTGGTGGACGGATGTGGAGTCTCTCCAATTGGGTCGTGGAATTGGCTGGTGGTCACCACCAACACCAGTCTCAGAGGCTGGGGAGCAGTGGCCCTGGAATTGAGATTGCAGGGCCTATGGTCCAGAGAAGAATCGTCCTTGCCAATCAATGTATTGGAACTGCAGGCAGTCTGGAAAATGCTGTTGCAGGCAGAAGAGATTCTGAGGGGATCTTCCTGTCACAACATTCAGTTATTGTATTGTTTCTTACCTGGTTTGTGGCTTCTCCTGTCTGTTCAGCCTGCTCCATGCTGCAAGGAAAGTCTGTGTGGCCTGAGCTTTGCTAATTACAGCACCTGGAGGAGTCCTTGCTGCTGACAGCTCTGTATAGTTGAACTGTGCTGTGAGATCTGAGCTCAGCTAATTAGTTACACCTGGGTAACTCTCCTGCAGGAGAGTTCAGTGTAAACTGAGCATGCTTAGCCCACTGATTAGTTCACCTGTGGGTTCCCTGTGCTTCCTATAAAGGGCAGCCTCTGGGAGACAGAAGCTGCCAGAGTATAGGTTCACACCAGCTCCAGCGTTCCAGTGCCTTGTACTATTCCAGACTTCTGATTATTGTATTTGACCCCGGCTTGTTTCCTGACTATTCTCCTGCCTGATCCTTTGGTACCGTGTCCAGTGATTCCTGTGTATGACCTTGGCTTGTTCTGTGACCATCCTCCTGCCTGCTCCCTGTGTACCGCATCCTGTGCCTTCCAGTGTATGACCCGGCCTGTCCTTGGATACTCCTTTGCCTTTCCCTTGTGTTCCTACTTGCCCGCACTGATACCAACTCGGCTAGACAACCACGCTTCCATATTTCACAAGCTACCGCCACTCATACGGGGAACCTGACCAGGGGGCCGCGACCGACGTGTCGGGTGCCGCAGAAGCCCATATCCCGCTTGGAGGGGTCACTGGCAGAAAACCCTCGGCACGGTTAGACTCCGCGCCCCTGTGTCAGGTCTAGCCAATCCCCGAGTGGTAGTGCACCCCAAGTTTGTGACAGAATACTCTGGCCCAACTGGAATATGGATGCTGTTAGTGGTTTGTCTCAGAAAGAACTCCTGGAACACCTGCTGGTCCGGGTTGACAAGCAAGGACAGCACCAAGCTCTGATTATGCAAAGCTTGCAAACTCTGCAGCAGCAATTGGACCTCGTTCCACCCTCTCCAACACCCGTGATTTCTGATCCGGAGTTCATTAGGGTGCCTCGCCTGCTAATACAGCAGTTACAGGAGCTGCTGTCTAACGTCCTCACCCTTGTCACCAAACTGCTCGGCGAGTCTACTGTGGGCTTGGTGCCTGCAAGACCCTCAGATTCCACTCCGGGTACCCCATTGGCAAATACATCTGTGCCCTTAAAGGACAAGTACGTGAGTCGGCCTCGTCCCCAGTTGTCAGGTGAGGAACGCCAGCGACGCAGGTCCTTAAATTTATGTTTTTATTGTGGAGACCAGGACCATTTGATTGGGGATTGCTCCCTCCGAGAGGCCAGGAATAAGGTTGTTGCTTCTGTGCCCGCTCAGGAAGAGTTTCAAGGCTATCACTGGGGTCCAAGAACTAAAATCTTTTTACATAAAAGCAGTACATTTTTGGTCAAGCCACAAGAAGCGAACCCGAGTGTCAAGTTCCGAGAGGGGAGTCCGAGTATCAAACCCAAAGATGGGGTTCTGTTAGTCCAGCCCAAGGAGGGGCTTCCGAGTATTGTGCTCCAGGAGGAGCTTCCTAGTGTCTTGCCCAAGGAAGGGCTTCCTAGTGTCTTGCCCGAAGAGGGGCATAAAAGTGTTTCACCCCAAGTGGACTCTCACAGTGTCGAGTTCCGAGAGGGGTCTCAGAATGGCGAGCCCCAAGAAGGGGTACAGAGTCTTTTTCCTCAGAAGGGGTCTCGGAGGGTAATTTCCCAAGAGGGTTCTCAAATTCTCAAGCTGCAGAACGGGGTTCAGAGTGTCGTGCACCAGGAGGGGTCTCAGACTGTCAGACTCCAAGCAGGGTCTCAGAGTACCACACCCCAAACAGGGTCTCTGAGCATTGCGCCCCAGGAGGGTTTCCCGAGCACTGCACCCCAAGAGGGGTCTCTGAAAGTGGTACCCCAAAAAGGGCCTCTGAGTACACTACCCCAAGAGGAATCTCCGAGAGTTGCACCCCAAAAGGATCCTCTGGTAGCCACACCCCAGGAAGGGTCTCTGAGTGTGGCTTCCCAGGTTGGGCCACTGAGCACTTTGCCTGAAGAAGGGGCTTCCGTCACCCCAGGTGGGGGTTCCGAGTCAATCGCCCCAGAAGGGGGTTCCGAGTCAATCGCCCCAGAAGGGGGTTCCGAGTCAATCGCCCCAGAAGGGGGTTCCGAGTCAATCGCCCCAGAAGGGGGCTCCGAGTCAATCGCCCCAGAAGGGGGTTCCGAGTCCGTCACCCCAGGTGGGGGTTCCGAGTCCGTCACCCCAGGTAGGGGTTCCGAGTCATTTACCCCAGGTGGGGGTTCCGAGTCATTTACCCCAGGTGGGGGTTCCGAGTCACTCACCCCAGGTGGGGGTTCCAGGTCTGTCACTCCTGGTGGAGATCCATCTGCCCTTGCCTCCGGGCATGAGGACCCATCTGCCCTTGCCTCCGGGCATGAGGACCCATCTGCCCTTGCCTCCGGGCATGAGGACCCATCTGCCCTTGCCTCCGGGCATGAGGACCCATCTGCCCTTGCCTCCGGGCATGAGGACCCATCTGCCCTTGCCTCCGGGCATGAGGACTTGTGTGTCGTGGCCTCCGGGCCAGTCCCCGTGGCCTCCGGGCCTGCCTCTGTGGTCTCCAGGTCCACTTCCACGGCCTCCGGGCCTGTCTCCACAGCCTCCGGGCCAGTCTCCGCGGCCTCCGGGCCAGTCTCCGCGGCCTCCGGGCCAGTCTCCGCGGCCTCCGGGCCAGTCTCCGTGGCCTCCGGGCCTACCTCCGTGGTCTCCGGGCCGGCCTCCGTGGTCTCCGGGTCCGCTTCCTTGTCCTGCGGGCCTTCCTCCGTGGCCTTCGGGCCTGTCTCCATTGCCTCCATGGTCTCCAGGTGTGCATCCGTTGCCTCCGGGCCTGTCTCCATTACCTCTGCGGTCTCCAGGTCTGCTTCCATGACCCCTGGGCCTAAACATGTCAGCCAAGAAAAAATTTCTAGAGTACCGATGCCTACTGTACTGGACATCCATAAGGCTTCAGCAGTGCCTCAAGTTCAAGAGACATCCATTGTGTCTAAGGTCCCACCAGGGTTGGCTAGTACACAAAAGCCAGCTGAAGAGTCTTCTGAAGATATTTGTTTTGATGGGAACCTTGCCCATTACCAGGCTTTAGCGGATCACTACTTAGATGCCATGAATCATGATCCATCTTCCAGTGTCAATATGGCAAATATTGTAAGATTTATGATCTTATCCTTCCGGGGAGAAGCACTAAAATGGGTCAATCCACTTGTTGAAGCCAATGATCCTCGACTGCAAGATCTAATATCATTCTCCAGGGCTGTGATCGAGGAATTTGAATCTAAGACTCCTTCATCCTCCCTGGCTAAAAGTCTGCCTATGCCTCTTCAAAACCATGGGTCATCTAGACGGCATACCGACAGTACTAGAGCTTCTGCAAAAATTTTTTTGCCAAGATCTGAATCGAAGAACTCAATAGTTAGGGGCATCCGTGTCGGCTCTTTAGCACTTCATGGTCTCAAAGAATCATCCGTTAAAAAATCTTTGATTTGCACCCCAGAACTAGATTCCAACTCAGATTATGATTCTGAACACGATGCTGCTCCTTTTTTGGGTGGTCTAGTGTTGGCCAGAGCCCACTTTGAAGAGCCAGAGGCGTCACCAGCCTTGAAGGGATCTAAGTGTTCTTCTAAGAAAAAGAAGAAGCACCACAGGCGACCTTGAAAGTATCCATGTGGGGTGTTCGGAGCCCACCCCTAGAGGGGAGGGTAATGTCACAACATTCAGTTATTGTATTGTTTCTTACCTGGTTTGTGGCTTCTCCTGTCTGTTCAGCCTGCTCCATGCTGCAAGGAAAGTCTGTGTGGCCTGAGCTTTGCTAATTACAGCACCTGGAGGAGTCCTTGCTGCTGACAGCTCTGTATAGTTGAACTGTGCTGTGAGATCTGAGCTCAGCTAATTAGTTACACCTGGGTAACTCTCCTGCAGGAGAGTTCAGTGTAAACTGAGCATGCTTAGCCCACTGATTAGTTCACCTGTGGGTTCCCTGTGCTTCCTATAAAGGGCAGCCTCTGGGAGACAGAAGCTGCCAGAGTATAGGTTCACACCAGCTCCAGCGTTCCAGTGCCTTGTACTATTCCAGACTTCTGATTATTGTATTTGACCCCGGCTTGTTTCCTGACTATTCTCCTGCCTGATCCTTTGGTACCGTGTCCAGTGATTCCTGTGTATGACCTTGGCTTGTTCTGTGACCATCCTCCTGCCTGCTCCCTGTGTACCGCATCCTGTGCCTTCCAGTGTATGACCCGGCCTGTCCTTGGATACTCCTTTGCCTTTCCCTTGTGTTCCTACTTGCCCGCACTGATACCAACTCGGCTAGACAACCACGCTTCCATATTTCACAAGCTACCGCCACTCATACGGGGAACCTGACCAGGGGGCCGCGACCGACGTGTCGGGTGCCGCAGAAGCCCATATCCCGCTTGGAGGGGTCACTGGCAGAAAACCCTCGGCACGGTTAGACTCCGCGCCCCTGTGTCAGGTCTAGCCAATCCCCGAGTGGTAGTGCACCCCAAGTTTGTGACACTTCCATTCGGATCCAATCAGACAATGCCACAGCTGTGGCGTATCTGAATCACCAACGGGGCACTCGCACCAAGATGGCGATGAAGGAAGTGTCTCGGATCTTCGAGTGGGCAGACGCCAATGTTCCGGCCTTATCTGCTGTTTTCATTCCGGGAATTCGGAATGTGGAAGCGGATTTCCTAAGCAGAGAGGAGCTTCTGGAAGGAGAATGGGCATTACATCCACAAGTGTTTCAGGAAATTGTAGCTCTTTGGGGACTTCCAGAAGTGGACTTGATGGCGTTCAGGCACAATTGTAAAGTAAAGTTCTGTGCGAGGACCAGGGATCTGTTGGCTTGGGCGAGGGGACGCGTAATACTTGTGAAGTTATGCGTGTCCGCTCGCCACGCTTCGGGCTCGGTGGCTTGCTGCGCTCGCCACACTATATAAAATCAACTCCGCGCCGACGTGGATAGTGGGGGTATGAAAAGGTCGGAGGACGCGTACCGCCGCCCCTCGCGTGCTCGCTGCGCTCGCCACGCTTTGGGTTGGCGTTGATAGTGGGGTGGGGTTAACAATGGGGGGGGGGGGGGCATAAAAATCGGGTCTGGCTGGGCATTTAACATTAAAATCGCGTAGCATCGCATGCCTTTATAAGGGCATGCGACGCGATATTAAAATTGTACACTCTGCCCGGGAAAAGCCTCAAATCTGTCTCATCGTATGACATTGCATACCTTAATTAGTGGTATGCGAAGCGATGCGATGGGCGCCGAGATAATACACAAGTACCAGAGAGAGAGAGGACGCAAGGAGTATGCGTCATCCTGATAGCCCCGGATTGGCCAAGGAGGTCTTGGTATTCCAACATTCTGAGGTTATCGATAGCGTCGTGGCATCTTCCTCTTCTCAGGCAGGGGCTGCTAAGGCAAAAACATCCTTCTGTACCCCAGAGGGCTTATTCCAGTACAAAGTGCTGCCATTTGGTTTACATGCACCCCAGCAACCTACCAGAGAGCTATGAATAAGTTGCTACAGCCCCACAGGGAATATGCAACTGCATATATAAACAACATTGTTTTTTTAAGCTCTGACTGGAAGTCACACCTACCAAAGGTAGAGGTCACTTTAAAGTCTCTACAGGCACTTGTGTTTACCGCCAACCCTGAGAAATGTTTCATTGGTATGGTGGAAGCCAAGTATTTGGGGGAACATTGTGGGCAGGTTAAACATCAGCCTAGTAAGGTAGTAGTCCTCGACCTGGTCTAAACTTAAATGTAAGTAACAACTTAGGACATTTTTCGGTCTGGTGACAAGATTTGAGATGAGCTTTGAGTACCGAGCCTGTCTTGCAAGCTCCTTAATTTGAAAAGTAGACAGATGTCTCTGGGACAGGATTAGGAGCAGTCCTTTCCCAAGAGGTGGAAATGAGAAGTCCAACTTCTACGTAAGTCATAAATTATTGCCCAGAAAGTTCAAGTACTAAACTGTAGAGCAGGAGTGCTTAGCAATTAAGTGGGCACATAAGTCCTTAAGTTATTATTTATTGGGACAAGAGTTTTTGTTGGTCACAGACCATGTACCCTTACAATGGATGCATATAAATAAGGTCATGTGACCTGTTGGTTTTTGGCCTTAAAGCCATTTAAGTTTGAGGTGCAGCATCATCTGGGAAAGCAGCACCTCAATGCTGATGACCTTTCCAGGAGGTTTGTAGGTCCCAATCCTCCAAGCAACCCTATGGTGAAGCTAGGGGAGGAGGAAGAAGGTGAGTTTGGCGACCTCTGGAAAGTGGTGAAGAGCTGTGTACCTGGCCTATGACACAAATAAAGGCGAGCGAGGCAGAGAGCTTGTCTGAAAATGTTGTAATTTGTAGCTTTACCAGGGTGGTTGATGCTAAGGGGGGTGGAGTGTGACAGAGACATCATATCTCCACATGAGTGTAATATGGAGGATCCATAGCAGTAGCAAGGTTGTGATCTGCTGATATAAGTATTTCCAGGAAAAAGGATAAATGCTCTTGATGGTGGATTAGCTGTCCAAGGGATAGGCCGGGGTGTGGGCTATGGTAGGGACCATTGGGGCATTTGCAAGAGTCTGTTCTATGCTGTGATTGGTATACAGTTGTTAGGTCGACAGCACTAAGGTCGGCATGCTTTGGGTCAACCACTGAAGGTCGACATGAGCCAAGGTCGACACACAAGGAAGGGCAACCTATTCTTAGTTCGACATGTCATTAGGTCAACACAAGCATTAGGCTGACATGGGCTAGGCTGACAGTTAAAAAATGGTCGACATGGGGTTTTCCCCTTTTTTGAGCCGACATGTGCCTACAGGCAGTATTTAATGCCTTACAATCCACTAAGGCATGGTGGGAGAACAAAATAGTGTGCAGAGCATAGCAAAGCACCGTGCCTGAAGCATGGCGAGCACAGCGATCCATGGGATACGGTGTCCATGTTGACTGTGTCAACTTTCGGGACAAAAACATGAAAAACCCCATGTGCCCTTTTGACCTTTTCGACCTAGCCCATGTCGACCTAATTACAGGTCGACCTAAGCCCATGTCAACCTTGCAATTTTGACCTTGGCTCATGTCGACCTTCAGTGATCGACCCAGTGAATGTCTACTTTAGTGCAGACCCATACCCCTGTAATTACCTGTATGCTGCTGCCTGTAACTCACTTGCCTGTGGAATTTATCTGGTATGCTATGACCTCCTTTGCAAAATAAAGACCAAAAACTTCATCTGAATCCCCGTGTATGTGATCCTTGTCACTATATATAAAAACAATACTATCAACTTGCTAAATGACAATAGAATTCAAATTAGGAAGGCAGTCTGACAGAAACAAGCAAAAACAAAGCTGGAATGACGCCAATATCTCCTATGGAGAGAAACCCATAAGTAAAACAGAAATAGTCCAATAATTTGGAAATTATGTTTGCATATCCAAATGCTTTATTGAAACTTGCTTAGATGTAATTTCCTCAGGTGAATTCGAAACACAGTAACCCAACGCGTTTCATCTGTTAAAGACTTCATCAGGGGTTTACAAATCTTCTGCAAGTAAAAAGGAGAAGCTGGTTTTGTATAAGTATAGTATTATAGGCAGTGGCGTAACTATATAATTTGCGCCCCCCCGCCAAACTTTTTCGGCGCCCCCCCCCTCCCCTCCCCTCCCCATACCCATACCTGACAGAGCGCTGCTCCAGTCTCCGCTGCACTGCTGCCCGGCCGCATCTGTGGTCACTGTCCCGTCACTCGCTCCCGGCGCCGGCTCCTGCTGATAATGAAAAGAGACTCTTAGAAAATGGCTGCCAAAACTGTCTGCAATACGGGGGCAGCCATTTTCTAAGTGTCACTTTTCATTATCAGCAGGAGCCGGCGCCGGGAGCGAGTGACGGGACAGTGACCGAAGATGCGGCCGGGCAGCAGCGCAGCGGGTAACTATAGCACCGCAGCCCCCCCGGCGCCCATAGTTACTCTGCGCCTCCCCGCCATGGCGGGGGGCTGCGGTGGCCTAGTTACGCCAGTGATTATAGGGTCAGGTTTGGAAAACAATCTAATTAGATCAATAAAGGTTTATACAATAGTTAGATCGGTGAGAACATATAGCGCTACCCTTATATGTTTAACAAAATAACATAACTTATAATGAAGTAATGGTCCAGAAATATTTCTGAAAAACCTGAAATGACAATAAATGATATCCCCTTGTCCCAATTCAATGTTTTTTTTTTTTTTTGGAAAACGGGGTATATCAACAAAGACAGATCATTGTGCTGTATCCAAGTTTAACACACATTTTTATTATGTACAGGACACTCACAATGTTAATAGACAAAGCATATATTCACATATCCCTGTGGCAAAACTGCAAACGCCCATCCACCAAAGTACAGGACTCTGTTGTTCTTAAAGGAGGTTCCAGGCACGGGTATCCCCAATCCTCATGCGTCCGGAATCAATGGAGGGTCGTCACTCAGCCACAAGAAATTCACAGCATGTATCACACTTGATGCATTTCGGACTCCTTTGTCCTTCGTCAGAAGTGTGAAACATGCTAGTAGAGGAAGTCCTTATATCCCCAGTCCAATCATAAATAGTCAGATCCCATTGGTGGTTCCTAAATACCACACCTGTGGCCATGATGGTTGTTCAGAATCAGACATACGCCGCGATTACCGGAAGTTGCGGTACGCGTCACTTCCGCCAGAACCTCCGTGATCGTGGTCTTTGGTGGATGGGCGTTTGCAGTTTTGCCACAGGGATATGTAAATATATACGCTTTTTTTCTATTAACATTGTGAGTGTCCTGTACATAATAAAAATTTGTGTCAAACTTGGATACTGCACAATGATCTGTCTTTGTTGATATACCCCGTTTTCCAAAAAAAAAAACATTGAATTGGGACAAGGGGATATCATTTATTGTCATTTCAGGTTTTTCAGAAAACTTTGAAATATTTCTGGACAATTACTTCATTATAAGTTATGTTATTTTGTTAAACATATAAGGGTAGCGCTATATGTTCTCACCGATCTCACTATTGTATAAATTGTCACCCTATTGAGTGTTTGTTTGGCAGAACACATTGGGCGAAATGTAATAGGGTGCGATTTTTGGACGAGTTCCAAACTCGCCAGAAATCGCACCTTTAAAAATCGCGTTTTTTGACGCTAAATCGCATATGTAATGAGATGCGAATTAGCGGCAAAAAATGCGATTTGCCGCGATTTCGGGCGATTTAAAGTCCTGAAAATGTGCGCATTTTCAGTCATGAAAATGTGCGCATTTTCATATATGCGATTTTTGTTAAAAAAATTTTTTTTTAAAAAAGGCGTGCGGTCCCCCCCCTAAGCATAACCAGCCCCGGGCTCAAAAAGCCAGTGCTGGTATAATAAAATCAAAGGAACAATCAAGTTGGGGTTCCCTGGATTTTATAAAACCAGCACCAGGCTCAAGGTCCGGCGCTGGTTCCCAAAATACGGGGGACAAAATGACTAGGGGTCCCCCGTATTTTAAGAACCAGCACCAGACCCAACCAGCCAGCAGGGTAATGCCACAGCCGGGGGACACTTATTATATAAGGTCCCGCGGCCAAAGCATTAACCCCCTGGCTGGTCAGCATGGGCAGGGGTCTTAGGGAAGTGAGGACCCCCCCAAAGAAGGGGTCCCCCCCCTCCAGGACTTACCAGCCCATGCTGAAAGTCCGGGGCTGTCCCCGATGCCCCTGGGTGGTGGGCATCGGGCTGATGTAAAGTGTAAAAAAAAGATTAAAAACTATTGTCTTATGCTGTAGAACTATGAGTCCCAGCAAGCCTACCCCGCATGCTGGGACTTGGAGAACCACAAGTCCCAGCATGCGGGGCATTAAAGGGCCCGCTGGTACTTGTAGTTCCATAGTACAAGAAATAGTTAAATAAAACACACTGACACCCTGAAAAATAAAAGTTTAATACATACACAGCCCACACACACTGATACTTACCTACCTTGAGCCCGTAGGTCGGTCCTTGGATCCTGGGTCTGGGCTCCGGGGCTCCAGGGCAGAAGAGTCCGGTTCCGGGACCTTGGTCCTGGTTCCGGGGCCTTGGTCCTGGTTCCGGGGCTCCTGGGCTGAAGAGTCCGGTTCCGGGGCCTTGGTCCTGGTTCCGGGGCTGGTCCGGGGTTCCGGGGCTCCTGGGCTGAAGAGTCCGGTTCCGGGGCCTTGGTCCTGGTTCCGGGGCTGGTCCGGGGTTCCGGGGCTCCTGGGCTGAAGAATCCGGGGTCCAGGATCCGAAGTAGTCCACAGGGGTACCTGAGGAAGGAAATCCTACTCACCTGGTCCCCGGCGACGACCCCGGCATCTTCAGCTCCAGGCGCGCTGCTCCCGGCTGCTGTGGTACCCGCTCACGGACTGGAGAGGCGCAGAGATTTTCATCTTCCGCGCATTTCCTCCAGATGATTCTATTGGCCGCCTAGCGGCCAATCAGGAGCCGACTTTCTCGGTTTAAGATCCGGGTTGACCCTTTCACAGAGGCGAAAAATCGGTGTAATAGAGCAAATTACTAGGTCCAAATTTTAGACGCGGAGACTTGCTTCCCCGTGTGAAGAGGCTCTGATAGTACGCAGCCGAATAACCCGGCACTTGAAATGCTGGGTAATTGCCAGGTTATTCGGCCCCCACTGTGTGAAATCAGTATTATTGGCTTCTGGTTCACGAACAGCAATTGGCTCACAAATTTCAAAAGCCACAGCAACTTATCCATTGGTACTGAGATCCAGGGCCGTCTTTTCATATGGACTTAATGGGCACTTGCCCAGGGGCCCCAGGGGTATAAGGGCTCTTAGCTGAGGATCCCCTTTTTCCAGGGCTACAAGAATTTTGGAAATCGGCCCTGAGGAACTGGAGATATCCAACTTCAAAGCAGCAGTTCACAACCAACCTGTTAATTGCAATTCTCAGTCATATTTCTCAGGTTTTCTCTGACTAAGAGTTTTTCTTGCGAGTATATTCCAAAAGCTGGGACTCTCCCCTTTCTGTCTATACTAGCGGCTTGTCTCTATCATGCCCAAAACCAGAGATATCAGCCTTCCAGCAGCCGGTCCCTGCTCCAGCTCCAAACGTCTGGTGTACAGTTTTATATTTTTGTCAATGGATTTTTCTGGCTCCTGATCTCTGATCCCCAAGTTCCCAGCACCTCCTGAAAGTTGGGACTCTAGGTTTTTATACTATTGAAGGCTAAGAAATCTATTTCCAGATAATGGCAATATCTGCAGTCAAACAAGCTGCCCTTCCACTGGAAAATGACGAATATTAAGCCCACTCCATTATCCGACCCTCCACTGCATATAAAACACCCCCTTCTTTCCTGGAAGTCATTTACAAGGGACCCTTCATTCAGCTCAGTGCCCCCTTCCACACGTTAGTGTTCTCCCTCCCACCACCTGTGCAGTAAAGGAGTAATTAGCAGAAGTTACTGCTCCAGGTCCTACATGTTGAGTGGAAGATAGAGCACCCCCTGCCACCCGTGGGACATCAAAGCTGCTGCTGATACCACCCCCCACCCCTAGGAGGGGAGAATGGGTAAGGGCCCCAGTGCATTGCTTTGCCCAGGGGCCCACACTGCTGTTAAGACAGCCCTGCTGGGATCCAATGCCCATTCCCAGTGCACAGCCACAGATGTGTAACCAGTAGGACAAATCTGTATCAGAATGCGCTGCGGACACTTTGTGGCGCCTTATAAATAAACGTACTACTACTACATTACAGCACAGTTATTTCAGTCATAAGCTAAAAGCTAATGGGTTGGAATGAACATATGTTACTGCAGTGTAAAGATAGATTGAAGTCATTGCTGCTCATGGGTGTCACACTAGTTACTGAATTCCAGATGTTCTCTTACTTTGCCTGAAAAAGAAATTTAATGTATGAAGAAGATCTGAACACATTTATGGTCACATTTATGTAGAAATTCAGACAATTCTAAAGACTTCAGACCCTTTTAAGCAGCACTGTAAATGTTACACTTGTCTTCAATTGCATAACATATGATCCTGCATATGCATGCATACCCATGTGGTTTCTATTACTGACAATATACTTCAGAACTTTCAACTACATTCTGTATATAACATTCATTATATTTTATGTTGACTAAAGACATATCTAATACACATGCTTTTATGTTCAGACCATCAGCATGTTCTTATATTCACTATATTCCAGGGTATGACTAAAGGTGCCCATACACGGTCCGTTTAACGGATCCGTTCGGCACTTAATTAGCACGCATCGCATCGGATCGCATCCTTAGTGCATGCCTTGTGCATGCACTGTGATCCGATGCGATGTGTACCTAGTACAAAAAGTATGTGCAGCACATACTTTTTGTACCGTACTATGTGTTGCCCGGGAGCGCGCATCTCATAGTACTAAACGGAGCCGGGGAAACGGACCATGTATGGGCTGCATTAACTTTCACTCATGCAGTGATATTGATAGCAGGGCAATGTCAATATCATGATGGGTGGGAGAGGAATGGAAGCATATAGGAACTATAGTTGATGACTGAGCATTAGATCATAAAACATACAGGGTCCTCCAAAGGCACAGATTAGTTGTTAGGATCCGTAGAGTCCCCGCCAACCCTAACTCCGTTGTCTCCGGATAGAATTGACGGACACGTGCAAGGGCTAAGGCTTCACCTATAATAGCCGCGTTCGGCAGAGCCCGTTAGTCAGGCTCCGCCCCCGATGCCACCAGGTCTTACATGTGACAACGTGCCCGTCAAGGCCAACGGAGGACAAGGGGAACAACTGACTACAACCACAGGCGAGGACTCACACGACTGGAAGATGATAGAACTACCACTAAAATGGTACCGGGGGTAACAATACTCCAGAGATGGTATTTAAACAATAAACGATATGTAGGAGTAACAATACTCAAACGATGGTATATGAACAATAAAAGGTGTACAGGAGTAACAATACTCAACGGATGGTACTTAACACTAAATGGCATACAGGAGTAACAATACTCAAGGATGGTACTAAACAATACTGAATATGCAGCAGCAAATAAAGATAAGGATAACCCCCACTTATCTGAAAGATGAAGATACAGAACAAGAAGGGTTAATCCTCAGCAGCAACTCGGGAACAGATACTGGAATGCTGGAAGCAGGGCAGAAACCAAGACAACCAGGAAACCGGGAGCACTCTGACCAACCAAGGAAGAACTATCACCGGCGTCAGACAGTAGTGCCCGGGAGCTTAATTAGGCGCCAAAAGGGCGTCCCCCGCAGCTACCGCTAATCAGCTGTGAAGGGTCTGCAGACTGTCCCCTCCTCCCCGCGGCCGCCTGGCGTCCCCCGTTGCCTAGGCAACCGCTGCGGCAGGGGAGGAAGGAACTGTGAGAACACTGCCGAGTGCGCGTCAACGTCCGGCGGAAGTGCGGGACTGATGACGCGGCGGCGTCCCGGCTGCCTAGCAACAGCCGGGGCGCTGGGAGTCAGGATCGCCGGCGCAGCGCTACTCGCGTCTGCATCCGGCGGAAGCACAGAGGGAATGACGCGGCGGCGTCCCGGCTGCCCAGCAACCGCCGGGGTGTGTCGCCCGAGGATTACCGGGGCAGCGCTGCCTGAGCCGCTCCTAACAGTACCCCCCCCTTGAGGAGGGGTCACCGAACCCTCAGAACCGGGTTTGGATGGAAACCTCTTCAAGAATTCAGCCTTTAACCTGGGCGCGTGAAGAGGCACCCACGACCTTTCTTCATCCCCAAAGCCCTTCCAATGGACCAGAAACTTAAGTTTCCCCCGGACCACTTTGGAATCCAAGATGCGTTCAACAATAAATTCCTTGTGTCCCTGAACAATGACGGGCTTGTGACTTTGAAGGGGCAAGGACCAGGAATTAATTGAAACAGGTTTGAGAAGGGAACAATGAAAGACACTATTAATTCTCAAAGATCTGGGTAGCCGCAGCCTGAACGCCACCGGATTGATTTGTTCGGTAATCAGGAAGGGCCCGATAAACTTGGGTCCCAATTTGGGACATCTTTGGCGAAGTTTGACAGCCAGACTCTTTGACCGACTTTGAAAGAACACGGTCTTCTGTGTCTGTCAAAAAATATCTTGGAACGTGCTGCGGATTGTCTAAGGGCGAGGTGCACCTTCTTCCAAGCCCTTTGAAGAAGAGTAACGGCAGAGGAAGAATACCAAGAAGTATCCATGGGGACGTCAAAAGAATTACACTTGGGATGGAATCCGAAGTTGCACAAAAAAGGAGACTTCTTGGACACCACATGATAGGCGTTGTTATAGGCGAACTCAGCCAAAGGTAACAGCTCCGCCCAACTACTCTGGCATTTGGACACGAAACAACGTAAATACTGTTCCAACGCCTGGTTTACTCTCTCGGTCTGCCCATTGGACTGCGGGTGATACCCTGAGGAGAGATTGAGCTGCATCCCCAGCATAGAGCAAAACCGTCTCCAAAACGTGGCCACAAACTGCGTACCCCTATCAGATACAATATTGTCGAGGAGGCCATGCAGCCGGAAAATGTGTGTCACAAACAACTAAGCTAATTCCCTGGCTGTGGGAAGCTTGCGCAAGGGAACAAAGTGTGCCATTTTACTGAAACGATTCACTGTGACCCAGATGGTGGTATAATGAGCAGAAGGCGGAAGATCCACAATGAAGTCCATAGCCATATGAGACCATGGCCTTTTTGGAATGGACAATGGCAGAAGTTGACCCACAGGCGAGCGTCGTGAAGACTTCTGTCTGGCACAGGTCTGACAAGAAGAAATAAAACGAGAGACATCCTGTTTCATGGCAGGCCACCAAACTGCTCGGGACAAATGTTCAAGGGTCTTGGTTATGCCAGGATGTCCGGCGAGTCTGCGAGAATGGAAGTCCTTGATGACCAATTCTCGCAGTTCCTTGGGAACAAAGAGACGACCCTGCGGGGAATTCTGGGGAGCTAAAGACTGAGAGGCGATGACACGGGACGCCAAATCCTGGGCTAAACCGGCATGGATGATGGAAGACGGGAGAATGGGGGACTCACAAGAATTGGTAGCAAGACTGGTTAAAAAACTCCGGGAAAGAGCGTCAGCTTTAATGTTTTTCGGCCCGGGTCTGAAGGTGATGAGAAAACGAAACCTGGTAAAAAATAATGCCCATCGTGCCTGACGTGGGTTAAGTCTTTTGGCTGACTCGATATAGGCCAGGTTTTTATGATCCGTGATCACCGTGATGACATGTTTAGCACCTTCCAGCCAGTGGCGCCACTCTTCAAATGCCCATTTTATCGCCAGCAACTCCCGGTTCCCCACATCATAATTCCTCTCGGCCAAGGAAAACTTGCGGGAGAAGTAGGCACAAGGGTAAATCTTCTGATCGAGACTATTTTTTTGAGAAAGAACGGCCCCAGCCCCAATATCCGAGGCATCCACTTCAATAATAAATGGGAATCTGGGATCCGGATGATGCAAAATGGGAGCAGAACAAAAGGCCCTCTTTAACAATTCAAAGGATTTGATAGCCCGTGGGGACCAATGACCGGGATCGGCATCCTTACGGGTAAGCTCAACGATGGGAGCAACAATCTGAGAAAAAGACCGAATAAATTTACGATAATAATTAGCAAAGCCCAAGAATCTTTGGACTGCTTTGAGGTTGGTTGGACGAGCCCAAGATAAGATAGCCTGAACTTTACATGGATCCATAGAAAAACCCTTGGGTGAGATGATGTACCCTAAAAAGGAGATCTGACAGACTTCAAATTCACACTTATCTAATTTAGCGTACAACTGGTTCTCTCGTAGTTTTTGGAGGACCATACAAACATGTTGACGGTGTTCGGAAAGACTCTTAGAAAAAATTAAAATGTCGTCCAGGTAAACCACTGCGAAAGTTCCTAAGAACGGCCGGAGCACCTCATTGATGAAGTCCTGGAAGACTGCAGGTGCGTTGGCTAGTCCAAACGGCATTACCAGGTATTCATAGTGGCCAGAATGGGTATTAAACGCGGTCTTCCACTCATCTCCCTGGCGAATTCTGATGAGGTTATATGCACCTCTTAAATCAATCTTAGAAAAGATGACTGCTTCACGAATCTGATCAAATAAGACCGAAATAAGAGGTAATGGGTAAGAATTTTTGATAGTTATTTTGTTAAGGGCTCGAAAATCAATACAAGGACGCAGTGACCCATCTTTCTTTTCTACAAAGAAAAAACCTGCGCCTACAGGTGACTTAGAGGGACGAATAAACCCTTTCTCGAGACTTTCCTTGATATATACATCCATAGCCTGGGATTCAGGAACCGATAAGGCATAAAGCCTTCCCTTGGGTAGCCGGGAGTCAGGGATTAGGTCAATGGCACAGTCAAAAGCGCGGTGAGGGGGTAAGGTATCAGCTTCTTTTTTCGAGAATACGTCGGCAAAATCCCTATAGGGAGGAGGCAGGGAGGAGACGACCGAGTGTATGGCTCGGAGAGGAAGCATGAGACAGTTGTCGGAACAAGATTAAACCCCACCGCATAATCTCCCCTGTTTCCCAATCAATATTAGGATTATGTTTTTTTAGCCATGGTAAACCCAGTACCAGAGGAGCCCATGGACAGTAAAAAATGTAAAACGAGATCTCTTCCGAATGAAGAGCACCCACAGACAAACGAATACCAGGAGTACATGAAGAGATGCTGCCGTTGGAGAGCGGAAGGCCGTCCAAACCGCAGACTGACAAGGTATTAGCTAAGGGTACGGGCTAGCGCCCTAATGCGTGGACTAGTCCTTTGTCTATGAAGTTGCCGGCCGCCCCGCAATCTACAAAGGCAGAGACCTCAGACGAAGTTTTACCACTAGAGACAATGACCTGTAATAAGATCGAGTTTAGGGGAGAAAAACTGGATAGGCCTAAATGAACTCCCCCGAATTCACCTAGGCCCGGTCTTTTTACTGGCTTCAAAGGGCAAGCTACTGCACGGTGCCCCTGACCTCCACAGTAGAGACATAAACCCCGGGTCCTCCTACGGTTCTTCTCTGCGGTGGATAAGCGAGTAGCTCCTATTTGCATGGGTTCTTCATCTAAATTCCCCAGGGCATCCCCAAGCGACTGTGAGGGCAGCACCCCTGAGTCTCTCTCCCTCTGGCGTTCGCGAAAACGCCGGTCTACCTTGATGGCCAATTGTATGATTCCATCAAGGGATGTGGGAATGGGGTAATGTACTAGGGCGTCCTGAAGACCCTCCGACAATCCTATTCTGAACTGGCTACGGAGAGCTGGGTCATTCCACCCGGAATCAATAGCCCATCTCCGAAACTGGGTGCAATATGCCTCCGCAGTACCTTTACCCTGCCGAAGGGCCCGAAGATTAGCTTCGGCAGAGGCAGCCCGGTCTGGGTCATCCTATAGCACCCCCATGGCAGAAAAAAAAGAATCCACAGACGTGAGGGCCAAGTCTCCAGCGGAGAGCCCAAAAGCCCAGGACTGAGGATCACCCTGGAGAAGTGAGACGATAATCCCCACCTTTTGAACCTCCGTACCTGAGGATACCGGCCGGAGTTTGAAATACAATTTGCAAGCCTCCCTAAAGTTAAAAAACTGGGAGCGATCCCCAGAAAAACGGTCAGGAAGGTTTACTTTAGGTTCAGGGTTTCTAGCTGGGGATAGGGCTCCATGCACCCGTTCCTCCTGTGTATTACCCCTGAGAGTCAGCTCCTGGAGCTTCTGGGTGAGTGTATGCATCTGCCCTGCAAGCGCGTGGCCTGCGGCCTGTTGAGCAGGATCCATGATAAAAGAGCGGATCCCCAAAAAATAGCAATAAGCTTCTCTTTCTTTTGCCGGTGATAATGTTAGGATCCGTAGAGTCCCCGCCAACCCTAACTCCGTTGTCTCCGGATAGAATTGACGGACACGTGCAAGGGCTAAGGCTTCACCTATAATAGCCGCGTTCTGCAGAGCCCGTTAGTCAGGCTCCGCCCCCGATGCCACCAGGTCTTACATGTGACAACGTGCCCGTCAAGGCCAATGGAGGACAAGGGGAACAACTGACTACAACCACAGGCGAGGACTCACACGACTGGAAGATGATAGAACTACCACTAAAATGGTACTGGGGGTAACAATACTCCAGAGATGGTATTTAAACAATAAACGATATGTAGGAGTAACAATACTCAAACGATGGTATATGAACAATAAAAGGTGTACAGGAGTAACAATACTCAACGGATGGTACTTAACACTAAATGGCATACAGGAGTAACAATACTCAAGGATGGTACTAAACAATACTGAATATGCAGCAGCAAATAAAGATAAGGATAACCCCCACTTATCTGAAAGATGAAGATACAGAACAAGAAGGGTTAATCCTCAGCAGCAACTCGGGAACAGATACTGGAATGCTGGAAGCAGGGCAGAAACCAAGACCACCAGGAACCAGGAAACCGGGAGCACTCTGACCAACCAAGGAAGAACTATCACCGGCGTCAGACAGTAGTGCCCGGGAGCTTAAATAGGCGCCAAAAGGGCGTCCCCCGCAGCTGCCGCTAATCAGCTGTGAAGGGTCTGCAGACTGTCCCCTCCTCCCCGCGGCCGCCTGGCGTCCCCCGTCGCCTAGGCAACCGCTGCGGCAGGGGAGGAAGGAACTGTGAGAACACTGCCGAGTGCGCGTCAACGTCTGGCGGAAGTGCGGGACTGATGACGCGGCGGCGTCCCGGCTGCCTAGCAACAGCCGGGGCGCTGGGAGTCAGGATCGCCGGCGCAGCGCTACTCGCGTCTGCATCCGGCGGAAGCACAGAGGGAATGACGCGGCGGCTTCCCGGCTGCCCAGCAACCGCCGGGGCGCGTCGCCCACGGAGTACCGGGGCAGCGCTGCTTGAGCCGCTCCTAACATTAGTATTATAATTGCTCCACAGTTATGCAGAGCTGTCAAAAGAATATAGGAAGATTAGAATTTAGAACATACCACTACATGAAATAAGATTAATATATTGTGTCAAATGTTTACATTATATTAAATTAATTACTTATTCATACACTATTACAAATATTTAACAAATCACTAAAGGCCGGTTCACCAATGCATGTGAAAAAATAAAAACAAATCTGAAATTGTTAGAATTATTTATGCTAATATCAATATTTATGCTGAAGCACACAAATCAACTATTGTGTTTACTTCTTTGGACAGAAGTCAAGCTGTCTATTAACTATAGTTTTATTAGTACTTGTTTCCTAGCAGGGCGCCCAGTACACTATTTGCGTACATGGCTATTCTCCGTACCAAAATTGCATCGCATGGGCCATTATAGTGCAGTGCGATGCGATTTTTAAATGTCATTTATTCACTGCTCTGTTGGCCCTAGGGAATCGCATTGCATCACAACTCCCGCAAAATCGCATGCGATGTTATAGGGTGCGATGCCATTAGCTATACACTTGTATGACATACAATGAGGTTTTAGTCACCCCCCCCACTATCCACGCCACCCCGAAGTGTGGCGAGCACAGCAAGCCCCACGAGGGGCAGCGGAACGTGTCCTCCCGACCTTTTCATACCCCACTATCCATGTCGGTGTGGAGTTGATATTATACAGTGTGGCGAGCGCAGCAAGCCACCAAGCCCGAAGCGTGGCGAGCGCCACGAGGGGACGTGGATTACTTTACATGTATTCCGCATCCCCTCGCAGGGCTCGCTGCGCTCGCCACACTGTATAAAATCAGCTCCACGCCAACGTGGATAGTGGGGGTATGAAAAGGTCGGGAGGACGTGTTCCGCTGCCCCTCGCCACACTTCGGGGTGGTGTGGATAGTGGGGGGGTGACTAAAGCCTTATTGTATGTCATACAAGTGTATAGCTAATGGCATGTCATCGCACCCTATAAAATCGCATGCGATTTTGCGGGAGGTGCGATGCGATCCCCTGGGGCCAACAGAGCAGTGAATAAATTACATTAAAAAATCGCATTGCACAGTACTAAAACGGCCGATGCGATTTCAGTACTGTAGCGTACGTAAGAAAACTGGGCACCCTGCTAGGAAACAAGTACCGTTTTATTTAACTTAATGTTGATCCCTACATATTAAAAAATTGACAAATTAACACAGAATCTTTTAGACAATCATTTTCTTTTGTAATAGAACTGTGAATAACATTTAACATTCAGAAACTAACTTGTCTGGACTTCTAAACTACAGTGTAGGTGTGTACACTATTTGTACATATTTATACATTCAATTTACCAAAACAAGCATTATATAGTTTATTAAAGTGATTAAGCAGACCAACAACAAGAATGCACCAAAGAAATATGAGCTGCACCTAGGAAATATAAAATCATATAAGGTGGTTTTGCAATGTCTTAATTAAATAGATACATTAGTTATTTTATGTGTAAAGCAAAGTATTATGAGATTACTTGGGCCCACACTGGATATGGCGTTTTCCCCCTTTAATCCCTTGGATGTCTACTATTCAGACTCAGAAATGTTTAACAAAGCAGAAATATCTTGTTTTTTTTTGCAGTGGTATCAAAGAAGAGCTTTGAAGATTAAATGAAAGTGTTGATAAAATACAAAAAAGTCAGCAAAATAACAAATAGTGCATAGTAAATAGTTTTCAGAATTCTGCATTTACTGTACCTTAGCAGGTTTACACATATATTTCATAAAAGTGTAGTATACTTTTGTTGTTGTTTATATGTTTGTGAGTGCAAATAATAAAAAATGATATGAAAAACATTATATTAGGTAATATAGGCATTAATACTCTATACTTATTATTTGCAATAGTAAAAAAAACAGCATCATTTTTATTTAATGGTATAACCATAGGCGCAACAATAGCCTACCTCTATCACCACCTCTTTTTAAAGGTGGAACATGGTCAATTAATTTAGTGCATAGACTTAGCACAGTGTGCCCACTTTCCACACAATGGCGGGCTACTGGTTGGTCACTGCCACCCGTTTTATTTCATTTAAAAAAAAAAAAATAATGTATTGATTGTATTGAAGATACTATTCCAGTTGAAATTTTGAGCCATAAGGAAGAATTTATGATTCATACCAACTGTGTCCTCATTCACTGTGGCATAACTAAAAATGTTGCTCCTCCATTTCAAAAAAGATTCTGGGGCACCCCCTCCCCCCTAATGCTTCATTAGCTTTTAAACCTCCCACACACTGCAGCACTCCCGGTCCTTAGCCTCATTCTTTTGCACTGGCCTACAGCACTGTCTGTTTTCTCTGTTGATCCCGGCGTCTTCTGGCCTCTTCTGCAGCCACCAAAGCAGACACACAGGGCCTTATTCTGGTTGAGGCGGTCCGTTCCGAATTCTTTCTGACGGCGACTTTTCGCTAACTGCGCATGTGCAACGCTTTGTCTCCGCACTTGTTCTCAACAATTCAGTCTACAAATGTCTACCGAACACTCTCGGGAAAGATGGCGTAATATGGGCGTCATGTGGGCGTGTATAAGGGTGCGGTTTCAAAGTGGGTGAAACTGGGCGTTAATGTGGTCGTAGACATGGGAGTGCACGAACTGTGGTAGGCGTGCATTTGGACCAGACATCAAGCGCAAGCGAACCAACACGGCAGAAATCTTTGGTGAAAAACAATCAGCTTTCACTTCTCGGAAGGCAATGGTTCATGCGCTAGGCATTCGTTAGCCCAATTAGTACGCCCGCACCTTAAGCACTCGCAGCTGAGCACAATACAATCCAGTCCTCTGGTCATTAGTGATTAATTAAACACATTCCACAGGTTCAATTGGAGCCATATACACCATGCAAAAACATTTTTTTCATTACTTTTGTCAAACATTTATCAAGACGATGTGTATTATTAATGAACTAATAGGGTTACTCAGAAGTTTAATAATTTACTGATCTGCAACCAAAATTGCAGCTTTGTATGCAGCTCTGGGAGTTGCACAACTACTGGTGGATATTTCAGTACAAATCCAGATGTTTGAGGTATTTGTATATTTCAGACAGTCTTTTGCAGATCTCTAGTACAGATCACTAGTACATATACTGTATGAATTCCCCTTATTATCTCAGGAGCCCCCTTCTCCTAATAATATATATATTAAAATCAGAAGGATAGCATTTCTGAGTGACATATCTACTGTATACATAGGTCAGGTTTGCCTACCCGAGTCCTGGAATGGCCGGGAGTCTCCCGAAAATCGGGTCCCTCTCCTGCCCCCCCGGAAAGGTGGGCAACCCTCCCGGATTCAGGGGGAGCCCCACTGCGCCCCCCTGATCACGGCATTTAAATGCCGCAATCCGCAGGTCTCAGAGGAGGAGGCGGAGCTAAAATGGCACAATTGCATCATTTTAGCCCCACCCCCTCCGCGGAGGTCCGTGAATTAGGCTTTTTTACATCCTGGGGGTGGGGCATATCACACTCAAGCCCCGCCCACCAAACGGCTGCTGAAAGTCTCCTCTCCGGGCTTCTCCCGGAGAGGGGAATCTAAAAGTCAGCAACCCTGTATATTATCAGCAGAAGCACTACTTTTGGATGACATATTGTGCTTCTATGATGCCATTGTCTGAGCAGAGCACATTATATACCATATTAAAATTATTGGGGGCTAATCCAGTAAACCCTGCAGATCTCTAAAAATCGCTAAACCGTGGCTGGTCCCACTTGTTTCTAAAATCAGCACTCGTTGCATAGTAACATTCCAAATGCAAAAATGGGAATTTACGTAGACGGCAACCCAATTATAGCCTATTTTTACAATGCAGTATATTATCCTGTATCGCACGGAAACACATCGAGTTTACAAATAGCCTCGGATTATGTATTTCCCCAGCAGTGATTGCAGTTTGTGATTAGACTTATTGGGGATTTTGTGTCGCCTGTCTGAGGCAGATAAACCAAACCCCCAATAAGTGTCGGCATCTGGGACCCTATTGGTTCCGGGCACACTAATTAGTTGTGGTAATTAACCATATAACCATATATATAACCATATAACCATATATATAACCATATTCTAATAGTTCTCCAGCCAAGTGTTAATATAAAGTATGACTGTGGCAATGGGGGTTATTGTAGTTTAATCGGTCCCCCACACTTCGCGAGGACCGATTTTTAGCGTCTATGCATGCGCAGTTATGCGAAAGTGCAGATGCTTGGTGCAGGGGGGAGTAGGGCAGGGGCCAGAGGCACAGCCCATGGGAATGCCCAGCATTTCATGGGTGTTCCCATGATAATGGCCCGGTGATGCGAGGGCGGGCAGCTGACGTCAGCGGATGTCAGCTGCCCGCCCGCTTCCACCACAGGGCGCTCGGAGATCTGAGACACCACAGAGGTGTCTCAGATCTGCGAGCACTGGAGAAATCATTTTATGGTCGCTGTGGGAACACTATGCTACTTCTGACAGGGACGCTGAGTACACTTACTATGCTAACGGGAACACTACGCTACTTCTGACAGGGACGCTGAGTACGCTTACTATGCTAGCGGGAACACTACGCTACTTCTGACAGGGACGCTGAGTACGCTTACTATGCTAACGGGAACACTACGCTACTTCTGACAGGGACGCTGAGTACGCTTACTATGCTAGCGGGAACACTATGCTACTTCTGACAGGGAGGCTGAGTACGCTTACTACGCTAGCGGGAAAACTATGCTACTTCTGACTGACTAAGCTAACTACGCTGGCCGCGCGAACACTGCGCTGATTCTGACAGGGACACTATGCTAACTACGTAAGAAGAGCGCTGTGCTATTACACAAGTACCAAATAAATAATTAGCTAGCACAAAGATGCTTACTGTACATCACTTTTTAGACAATATTCAGTGAATAATAATAAAAAAAGTGAACAGTTAAAACGCCCATACATTGTCGATATGGGCTGATTTATCCGATCCCGATGGATCAGGCCGAGAAATCGGCCCAAATCGGATGTGTTTGATGTCCCCCTCGAGTCCGATGCACGGCCCCGTGCGCTTCGGTCCTTAGCCAAAGGTCGGACCTGCTGCCCATCCGACCTCTGACTTGGCCCCCCCTCACAGTATCAGGGAATGGGGTTGCATGGGATTGCGATACATAGCATGTGAAAGGACCATAAGGTCCATATGCAATATATTGCATGTGATCCTGCCACGCCGGGAAGGTCCCGGGCCGCTCAGGGGGGTTGGATGGCCATACACTGCTGCGATACATCACAGTACATCACAGTAGTTTATGACCACCTTTAAGTTAACAACAACAAAACAAAAATAACACTGTATAGTTAATAACAACAACAAAACAGTAGGACACTGCTTAAGAATAGGAAAAAGGCCAAGCAAACTGTCCTTAAACAACTTAAGAAATGTGTTTTTAGCTGTAAAGCATCATCTAGTTTTTCATCTCTTTACCAAGTGTTTGTACAGGAACATTTTTTGAAAGTTTCTGCTCAGTGCCCTTTTTATAGTCCTGAATCAGACTTCAGATTATTTTACCTAAGCTTTTGATCCCCTTCCAAGGAGTACATGAATCCTGTCATAAGTCTCAGGCAAGGGTGGGAGCAGAATACTATTCGTAGTTTATGATAAAAAAAAAAAATCTATAATTTATTCTGCAGACACAAATGTCCTTTATTCTCCTTGTGTGCTATTGAGACATTTTCCTGTGTTTCATCCCCCTCTAGTGGAACAACTATGTAAAAATAACAAACTAGAAGTGTAGTTTTAAATAGATGTTGTTAATCCAAAAATAATGTTTGATATTAGAATGTCAACATCATTTTAAGTAGGCAACACGGCAACATTTTATTTGACATTAGGGGATTGGCTTCCATTACCAATCAACTTTTACATACAGCAATAAATACTATTAGGAAGTATCATATGGTTCCAAGACATAGTATTAACCTGCAACAGTATCTAAAATACTTAGCATCTTTGGTTTCATGTAATGTATTATATGACTCTGCTTTCCATAACAGAGTCTCTTCAAGAAACCTTGATCAGGGCTCACCACTAGTTCAGGAGCTGAATTTGATCAGGGTTATTTTGAGTGTTTATCTAAGGTTACCATAAATGAATAAAGTGCAAAATGTGTTTTATGTGTCAGAATGTTTTGAGTAAAGTTGAATTTAGCTGCAGTGCCAAGTTCAAACCCTAATCCTAACTGGCAACCTTGGATGGTAGTCTGGGCATCTTTCCATATACATACTGTATGTAGCTTTTTAAGCAAAAGGTACTACTAAAGTATATGAAGAGTGAAATATACTGTATGGGTATATTTTGGAATAATAAGTAAATTAGCACTAAAAATTAATTTTAAATATCCCATCAAGAATAATGATAATTTCTATAAATCGAAAAATATAAAAACAATACAAAACAATATAAAAAATAATAATATAAAGGTCTGATCATAAATTCATAGAAAATTCACAGCCAAGCCATTACCACTGCAATTTTTTGGCTTAGGTTCAATAACACTGCCATGTTGTAGGTTTGGTGAGACTCATGTTTATTTGTTTTAGTTTCTGTTTTTGGCTTTTATTGGCTAGACCAGTGGTTCCCAAACCGTGTGCCTACGCACCCTGGAGCACCACAAGACTCTTGCAGGGGTGTCTCGGGTTGATGGTTCAGGACCAAATCAAATTATTAACTGTCAAAGAGATCAGCAAAACCAGTGCTAGTGGCTGCCAGTCCTAACATCTGTGGACAATCAGTGACACAACTGTACACCACCACATAACTGAGTCTAAGGATGTCAGGTACAATTTACTTTATTTATTTTTCGCTGTGGCAAAAATGCAGATACTAGTGCCATGAGTCAAGAAAGTTTGGGAAAAACTGGACTAGACACTTTGTGATGATATCTATTATATAATCCTACTTACTGTAGTGCAGTAAGAATCCGCTCTTCACAGGGCCAGGACACATGGGGGTTTATATACTAAGCATTGGAAATAGATATAATGGATGGAGATAAAGTACCAACCAACCAACTACCGTCGTTTTTTATACACAACCTGTAACATGGCAGTTAGGAGCTGATTGGCTGATACTTCATCTTTGTCCATCTTATCTCTCTCTCTCTCTCTCTCTCTCTCTCTCTCTCTCTCTCTCTCTCTCTAAAGCTTAGTAATGCTGTTTGGATGTACCGGACTGTTCTCTCCTATCAACACCTAGAGCCAACACCCTCCCCCACAAATCACTCCCCATCCTTAAAAAATCTACAGAAACCACAATTGATTTCTGGCTAGTTCTAAAAAATTGCACCTTATTACATGTGAAATTTTACATTCGAAAATCGCACATATGACAAGTGCGATCTCGCTCCAGGACTGCTAATGTTCAGGTTGGCCACAATAATAACTGTAGACATATGTTCAATCTTTTTAAGGAATGTGTTGAGGGGTTAGAAAACATCATTAAAATGATTTTACATTACTTATAAATTATTTTCTTGTATTCTTTTTTTGTTATTGCCCCTAATTTATGTCACATATTTTCCTAGTATTAGGGGTAAATGGACAAACCGGCGGGGGTGATAGGGACTAATATAGAATGATTCATTTAGTATACCTGAAATAGTGTAATTTATTCATATAGCCATATAAACTATTTTAAATGGGTATATTCTCCTTCTAATAATACTACAGGAAAACAGATGCAGTTGTATCATATGACTAGTAGTTCTGGTGAACAATAAATATGTTAAGGTCTAGTTACATTTCATGGTCAGGTTTAGCAGGCGTGAGCAGATCTCCTTTAGCAATTGGCAATGGATATTGTCCTGCATTATTTAAGCGCATATTTCTAAACACTATTTTGTCTGAAAACAGACGTTTTAGGAAGCTACAGTTTTAGCAAAAATTAAGTAGCCACTAAATGTAAAAATGGGTGATGTCTGTGGTTATTTTCATTTGCAAAAGCAGCAACCAAAAGTTCCATTGGGGCTACTATAATATGAAATTTAGAAATCTTGACGGCATACACACAGGGAGAGTTTCACCAAATTTCTAAGCGATCTGACTAGATTGTCTGCAGGGAAACTGTGCACTGTGCAGATCGCTCTGAACACATCGATGTGTGCATCACGGGTGTACTGATGGTGTAATGGTTAGCATTACTGCCTCACAGCACTAAGGTCATGGGTTCAATACCCACCATGGCTCTAACTGTGCGGAGTTTGTATATTCTCCCCGTACTTGCGTGGGTTTAGTCCGGGTACCCCAGTTTCATCCCACAATTCAAAAATATACAGGTAGGTTAATTGGCTCCCAACAAATTAATCCTAGAATGTCTGTGTGTGCGCATATACATGTGGTAGGGAATATAGATTGTAAGCTCCACTGGCGCAGGGCCTGATGTGAATGTTCAAATATTCTCTGTAAAGCGCTGCAGAATATGTGTTCTCTACATAAGAAACTGTTAATAAATAATAAATAAATACCACTATGTGTGCTGAGCAATGGCACTTAAGCCCATCACTCAGCACGGAGGCCAGTTCACCCAATGTGTATGGGGCTTTAGATTGCATTAGCAATTGAGCCTATAGGCCACATTAGTGCATTTTTTTGGGAAATGGATGCATAACTACCTATAGCACCTGCGCAGCCCAATGATCGCACTGTGCAGGAAGAATGGTGAGTCCAAACCAGGAAGTTAAGTGATAGCATTTGTTATTAATCTACTATTGTCTTTGAAGGACTGGCTGTTATCAGAGCCCTTGTTCCTGCAAGATATTTCTGATACATTCCCACTGAAAAAAAAAAAAAAATTCCCATCAGCTATAAAAAAAAATATCGTTTTTCGGAGTAACATGTAGGGCACATTAAAATTTTCCTTAGAGCAGTGATTCCCAAACTGGGTGCCCCGGAACACTTGTAAGGGTGCCTTGGATTGGTGGTCCAGGACCAATTCAAATTATTTATGGTCAATTAATTTAAAAGGCAAGTTCATATATGGTGGCTGCCAATCTTGGCCCTTACCACATAACTAAATGTATGGATGATATATAACAACAATTTAGTAAATTTAGATTTTTTTTCTAAATTTCTCAATAAGAAGCTTTTGGCCTAGTGGTGCCATGAAACAAATTCTAATACTCTAGGGAACAGTGAATAAAAAAGTTTGGGAACCACTGCATTAGAGTTCATACACTGTTAATTTGCATAACTTGACTGTTAAAATTGTCTATAATATTTTTGGTTTGGGAACCTGGCTGAGCTTCTGAATATTTGTGTTGGGTATGTTAAAGATGAGTATCCATATCTAGCCAATTTCTTTTTGACAAAAAATAATGTATTATTTTGATTTGAAGTAAACCATACTCTGAATATATAAATCTTTAAGGTGTCCATACACTTGTGCAATTTGGGCATTTTTCATCTGTTTCCGGCGCATCGGTCCTATAAATTGGATGAAAAATGTGAAATCCTATGTGTATCACCTCCAATTCCGATCAGATGCGCCGTCCCGTGATACATCCTATTCAAAATTACTGCAACTGATGTATCATATGCAATCCTGGCCCCCCCTCCCCTACCAAGAAGCTGCCTAGCAGTTCAAGGGGGATCGAATGCGAATTCTCCTCTTGGAGAAGTTGCTTTACTGCTGATGTTGATTTGAGATTATTTCATTCTTTCATTATGGAGGACTGTAAAATACAATTGTACTCCTCTAACCAAAAATTAAAAGTAACATTTCAAATATCTTCACTTTGTACTTCACAGATATCAATAAATATAAAGTAAACAATGACAATAAGGGTCAAAGTTAGAAGCAAGTCCATTTTCGGCCAAGTTGGGTTCAAAATCAGCACAGTATATTATTAGGAATCCCCCCCCCCCTTTCTGTTTATTCTTCATAATCTTATTATATGATACAGTGTTTCTAATTAGTTTTGGGGGTGGTATGATATATTGACAGTCCTATTGTCAACATGGTCATGATGTTGACATTCATATAGACTCTGGTGGAGTGTCAACATATTTGAATGTCAATAGTTTGTTCCTGGTGGCCCAGAGGTTACATTCTTTGGCTTCCAGGCTCCCTTCGGTCATGTGACTATCATTCCCGGGTCAAATATCTGATGTTCTAGCGTTATGGTGTTGTTGATGGTAAATATCGATCTAATGACTAAACAGAATTGTATGAATTTGGGATGATAATGAAACCCGGGGTTGGGGGGGTACAAATTGTTATGCCGTTGCTAACATTTCAACACTGCTACAGCAGCAACTTGCACTTGCACCCACAATTTGATTCCATTAAAACTCTCTGAAATATATTTTGCCACTGACCATCGTATAACTTATACAGTATACATTACGGTGATTCTCTGTGTGATGTATGGGACATTTACATACATTAAAGTGCTTCTGCATCTATATCATATATAAGCTATGTTATGGCCCTAATCAGAGCAATATGCAGCATATTGGAGCAATGATGATGAAAAACCAAGAACCACATTCCTTGTACATGCCACTTGGTTCTTGCAAGCCAACTCAAGAAATATGTCAGATTAGTATTCTTGACACAATATTGTCAAGTGTAGTGTTTCACAGGCTATAAAAACAGTTTTACTTGTGATATGACTTCAATGTTGGCAACCATCATTCAAAAAAGTGAAAATGCCACAATAAAAAAAAAACAGCCAACCAATGGTCATTCCTTTTCTTTAAATGAATGGTCCATTGGCCAATAAAAACCTGGGGCCAGGACTTCGCAAATATCAGGGGGTGGAGGTATTCTCCATGTTCCGGCACTTTGGGGGAAATCTTTATTTTTGGGTTATGCTGGCCATCGATTGACGGAAACTATCAGTTTCTCCTCTATTGATAACAAATGTATTCTTCATCGACCATCGATGATTATGAATCATTAATGGTCGATGGTCATCCCTAAAAGTCACTTGTCCCTCACTGAAAAATTGTGACCCCATTTTAATGGACAGGGTGTTGTCTCTGGTAATACCAGCCGATGAGTGGCGGCCACCGGCGATTATGCTCATCGCTTGGCCATATACTCTGGCCAGCTTTTGAGCTGAAAACAGCACAAATGACTAAACTGAGTGTCTTTCGGCTAAAAAAATGCCCAGTGTGTATGGGCCTTAAGATTCCAAGTAAATATCATTTCTTTTTACTAAAATTGAACCACAAAAATTACCAATGAGTCATCATTGTGAGCTTAACATCGTATTCAAACAAATCATTTCTATAAATGTTCAGTCATTAGCCTGTAGGAAATATCATGTAACACCCTTCAAAACTAACAATGTTAAAAGGTCCTGTGTAAGCACAAACCTTGAATAACAAAACAATCGAGTGGATCATATAACACAACTCAGGTACTGTGACAGGAATCTTATAGTGCACATTCATTTTTAGGTTTCTGTATCTCACATTTAATTAATAATTGCTGTGTAGAGGTCAATTATTAAGCTTAAAACGGCTGAGGTGTTTTAAAAAGTACTCTATTGTTGTCATATGCTTCAATGTGCATTAGATTTCTTTAGCTTTCAGCCACTGCAGAGCATAATAGATTTGCAGAGAAAGGTGTCAGGGCATAAAGAGAAGCAGAAGTTTGCAAATTGGGGTAAATTTGTTGAGCAAGGGTATAAGCGCAAAAGGGCATAGAGTTTGCAGAACAGTGGCAAAAATTTTGCATTGTGGTTCAAGAATATTAGAAAAAGATAAAAAGATAAATAATTCCACAAAGCAAGAAATGTGGGGACTATATAAAAACCGGACCTGGATAAGGGGGTGTCCTATCTGGGGGATGTCTTGTCCGAGGGGTCACTGTGATAGCTTTCACCCTAGCCAATTTGACACCCTAGGCAAGATTTTGACTGGTGCCCCCTAGCACTGCTGCTATTTTTACCTATGACCCAGCACCCCTCCCCAAGCACAGCAAATATAATCACCAAACAAATCAGCTGCCTTGCTTCCTTTGGCCACCAGTGGTCTCCACAGTAAAGGCCCCCATTCACTATAGCGATTTAGGCCGATTTCACCCGATCCCAATTGATCGGGAGGAGAAATTGGCCCAATTCGGAAGCCTTTGCTTTGCCCTCGGGTCCGATGCATGGTCTTATGTGCATCTGACCTGAATTGGAGGTCGGACAAGCATGCAGGTCCGACCTCAGAAACTCCTCCTGGCGGCAGGGAACAGGGGAGCCGTGAAGTCCAAAGTCAGCTTCCCTGTAGATGTATGCTGAGGATACCTTCTGCTCTGCTCAGCTAGGAATCGCGACAGCTAGAGCCAGTGTCCAGGTGCCTTATTACTCTGCCTGCCCTAGGCTTGGGATTCCCCTAGGCTTCCCAAGCGCCCTAGGCAATTGCCTATATTGCCTATGCCTAGGACCAGCTCTAGCTGGACGCTATGGTTAGCAGTCCACCCCGTCGCTCCTCGCTGGCCAGTACACACACATTGAGCGTCTTTTGAGCTGAATGCAGCTCAAACAGCAAAAATTGCCCAGTGTGTAGTATGCGCAGCCATCAATCACTGCAAAGTTGGCAGGGATGAGGAGCTGATGCCAGGCACGCCCATTACCTCTAATGCTATCTCATCTTTCAGGAAGCAAATGGCTTCACAAAGAAGAAAAAGATAACATATAAGATAACATAACATATATATATATATATATATATATATATATATATAAATAACAGAACTGGGAGGCCATAAGGTTCCCAAAAGGGCCTGCCAGGTCCAGGGGGCACTGTGTTCACAACTGTGACTGACAAGGGCTGTGTACTGAGACGGGTAGTTGAGGCTTAATGTAATGGTGCATATATTGGTGAGCAGGGGTTAAAGTGAGGGGAAACGGGGTGGAACTGAGTTCCACCACCTCTAATGAAATCCACATTGGCCCTGCACAGTAATTCTTACAGAAAAGCATTCTAGTTTGCAGGGGGATGCCAAAAACCCTACCACTGGCCCTGTCTCTGCCTAATGGGGGTAGGGGAGGGGGGGTAAGGAGGTGGCATAGAGAAATTAGTTCCCCCACCTCTGCATGACCACTTTAAGCCCTGTTGGTGAGGAAACTGAAGAACGGACAGTGCAATTACTGCAAACGCTGCGATTCCTGACAGAGCCCTTGTCCCAAATAGAGAAGTTGCAGTGGGGGATATTTAGTGTAATGACTAATCACTGATACAGCATAGGAAGCACAAACTTCCATTGAGTGCATCAAACTCCAGGTTCTTAAGCAGATATTGGTCCAGATTTAAAACCAACCGCATACAAAGGAAGACTGATTAAGCACTGTTGCTCACCTTGATTGACTTCTCCTGCACAAAACCATGGACAGGTGGGCACATGGAATCCCATTGGCTTTACCGTGTACATGCAATTCTATTAGCATTTTCCGTCCAGAGGCTTTTCATCTACAGTAGGTTTTTACCAGCATGCTTGGCTCACATGGGGCCAGATACACCAAGCTTCAAAAAGTGATAAAGAAGAGAGTTATACAGTAGACAATCAGCTCTTAACTGCCATGTTACAGTCTGGGTTTAAAAATGACAGTTGGGGGCATATTGTACGGTTGTATTACTCACCACTTCATCACTTATTCAAGCTTGGTGCATCCGGCCCATGGAGTTATGTGCACCAATAGCAGCATTATATTTACCCTTGAGGCATATGCATCAAAAAAATGTATGTTTGTTATTGTTTGTTACGTATTATACAAAAAAAAAACCTGAAATAATTATTGGGTTACACTGGTGGGAATCTCCATGCTGCTGCTAGCCGCACACGCAGTGTGCATTCACGGATGGACCAGCTGAGGAGAACCAGGGGCAGGCATGGGCCATGGACCCCAGTCAAGCGAATGTAGAGAAGACCCGACAGCATCCAAACTGGTAAGTTATGGGGTCTGTGACTGGTCTTTGGTGCCCATTGTGACACCTACTTTACTTCACTCTGTGAACATTAACATAGGGTCTGATTCACAGTATGTAACACCTGTACTGTATAAAAATATGCATATATCTCCATATATTTTTATTAACACTACCACTCCTGCTGGTGTATGAAGGCACAGATATCAGACACACATCAGTTGATAATCAACTTGCAGAGCAACCCTGTGGTTGCAATGCATCGCCACAGTAAGTTAGGAGCTAGAGATATTTTTAGGGTACTTATGTATTATCTGGGCTCCCATGTTAAATGCACCCTATTTTTTCATATCCCTACTATCCAACTACGCATGGAGTTGATTTTATATAGTGTGGCGAGCGCAGCGAGCCACCGTGCCTGAAGCGTGGCGAGGGGACGCGGTCTCATAAGAAAAACGGGAGCCCAGATATTACATAAGTACCATTTTTAGTGTATATGTAGGCTTACCATATCATCCCTTTAAACTGCGATGCACAGGAATTATACAGGTTTTTAACATAGGTCACACTGGCTGCAGCCCGGTTGAGACCCCTTTCAGAGTGGCAGCTTGACCCGGTTTTGGTGACATCACTTCCCGTGTGACCAGTGCCTGTGCTTGGAGATGATATAATCTCCTAGCAGCATCTCTACATGTGCTGTAAACAGGTACCGGGTCACATTGACCAGGGTTACCCATTTACACTACACCACTAGCGGAGTCCTTTCTGGGATAAACCCTGCAAGATGGCCAGGTTGAGTTCCCGGGTCACAGTTAAACCGTTTCGACTGAGCCGCACCTGGGTTATCATGGTGAGGATGGTTTTTAGCAGCAGCGGGAAAGGGGTATAACTGATATCCTTTCACATGGTTAACAATGCAACTTTATGTAGATAGTGATTCATTTCATTAAATTGGGTTTCCTAAAGAACAAATTGTTCCTGTGCTTTTTGATTCAATAGAAATGTTCTGCCTCAGACCATTAACTTAGATCTCCTAAATGAGCAATTAATTACATATTCAATGAAAAACTATGGAGGAGATTGATTGCCTTATCATCATGTGAAACAATTCAATTGCAGCATTACACAATGGAAGGATACTTTTGCTATGTAAAGTGATTCAAAATCTTGTGCACACCACAGAGGAAGCTGTAAGTTACAGGAAATATGATTTTTGTATTGAGAAAAATATCTTGAGTAACCAAACCAAATTTTATGTAAGTACATGAAAATCCCTAAAGAGGAAACATAAATTTGGAAACCAGTGTACCACTCACAAACTGATAATTCCTTCTTTACAGAGCTTCCTTTTAGTTCCCAAAGTTAAACAAACTGTACATGATCAGTTATGCCCATTTCATACCCCTTTTCCACTGCCATGAAAATTCCGGGTTACTGCACGTGAACGCACAACAACCTTTTTGTTAGTGGAAATGGCTCCACCCACTGTAGATCTAGTCACCCAGGAATTCAACACTACTAGTGAGCAGGGTATTTCCATGGAAGGATCCAGATAAGGCTTGGTATAAATGGGTAATCTGGGTTGATCCAACCTGGGACTCATTTACAGCATAAGAAGAACCAGTACTTGGAAATGTTTTCCAAGCACCGGTGCTACACCTCTGCAGTGATGTCACCACCGGGAATAATGATTACGTTCCTATGATTAAGCAATACCAAAATATACGTTTGTAGAGAACGGCTCACGATGATAGCATGACTGGGTTTGTTTTTAAACAATGGGGCTGATTCAGACCTGTTAGCTAGGGTCCAAATTCATCTTCGTCCCTGATGTTCGTGGTTTGCGGCTGGGGGCAGGCAGGAGGTGGACCCAGGGGTACACCCATCATTTCATGGGTGCCCACAAAAACACAGGCATGTCTAAGCCTGGTTGGGGGGGGGGGGGGGTGTCTGATGTCCCCTGACATCAGTGCCCGCCCCAAATTCGGTATATAGCGGCCAGAATAAAAGTCAGTCTAGAGTAGACTGACCTTTATTACCGAAGGGGAGAAAAATCATTCGATGGTGAGTGACAATTGAATTAATTATCTCCCATTCATGCAAGCGGACGGGTTTGCGAGGGAATGGGTATGAAAATGCATCCACTTGCATGCTAGGGAACAGATGTGGTCAGCATGGGGGGGGGGGGTGTTTGGTGGGGCGGCGTTTACCTGTTTGCTAGGCTTCGAGTATACGCAACCTAGCGAACAGGTCTGAATCAGGTCCAATATCTGTTATGTTTTCCCGATCTAGTGGGTAAGGATGTGTAGTCTGAGTGCAGCAGTGGCTGTTTATGAGATTAACCATGAATGCCGGATATATCTCACGGAAAGTAAGTTGGCATAATTATCCAATTATCCAATAATTCACTAGCAGCTCTGAGGGATGCTTCCAGTCCTGTCAGAAAATCACTTCAGAATGATTTATGAGAGGATCTGACAGGGGGCGGGAATGACAGGGAGCGGGAACCAGCGGTACTGAAATCGCATCGAACGCATCGCATGCCACTATAACGCTGCATGCAATGCGATTTCAGTACGGTACCCTACGTACTGAAATCGGGCGCCGTGCTAGGAAACAAGGGTACTTGTGTATTATAGCGGCGCCCCCGATGTTGGTCGTGCAATGTTTTTATCGCATCGCATGCCATACACCCGATGGCATGCGATGCGACGCGATTTTAGACCACTATTCGATTAAAAATTGTACAAGCACCCTAATGGGTGGTTTTAAGCACCCTAATGGGTGCTTACAATGTAAAATGCACCCCCACGCCACCCCCCACTATAAACGTGAACCCGAAGCGTGGCGAGCCCGCGAGGGGCGGCGGTACGCGTCCTACGACCTTTTAATACCCCCACTATCCACGTCGGCGTGGAGTTGATTTTATATAGTGTGGCGAGTACAGCGAGCCACCGAGCCCGAAGCGTGGCGAGCGCAGCATGCCCCACAAGGGGACGCGTATACCTGTGAAGTTATACGCGTCCCCTCGCGGGGCTCGCTGCGCTCGCCACGCTTCGGGCTCGGTGGCTCGCTGCGCTCGCCACACTTTATAAAATCAACTTCGGGTTCACGTTTATAGTGGGGGGTGACGTGGGGGTGCATTCAACATTGTAAGCACCCATTAGGGTGCATTTAACATTGTAAGCACCCATTAGGGTGCTTATACAATTTTTAATCGCATCCCATCGCATTGTATGGCATTGTATGCCATATACAATGTCATACAATTTTAAAATTGTATGCCATTGTACAACATCGCGCGATATCGCATCGCATACCATCGTATGCCTTATGGTATGCAATGCGATGGGCGCCGCTATAATACACAAGTACCGAAACAAGTACCGAAATGTATATCTGCACATTTTACCCAAAATGTTTTAAAAGGATATACATAAACAGTGGTGTAGCTAGGTGCCATGGTGCCCGAAGCAAGGGCATGTATGGCGCCACCCCCCCCCCCCCCCCCGATTTGTAGTAGGCGGGGCAAAGGGGCGTGGTCTAACATTATACCACACACCGTAATGCCCATTGCACATTTTGTAATTTTGTAATACCCATTACACATAAGGCCACATGTCGTAATGTCAATTACACATAAGGCCACACATGATGCCCATTACATACTATATAACAAACCGTAATGCCCATTACATACTATATAACAAACCGTAATGCCCGTTACGCATTTGATACATAAGTGCCACTTACGTTCATGCTCGATGCCAGAAGCTTCATGCTCGATGCCAGAAGCTTCATGCTCGATGCCAAGGGACTTCATGCTTGTTGCCAAGGGGGACTTAAATTGCTCGTTGCCAGTGCAAGGCACCGGAGCGCCCCAGGGGGGGGGCGCTCCGGTGTTCCCCCTCTCCCCGGCCGCTGTACAGGGGGGTGGGGGGGTGCCGGTGATTCCGGGAGGGGGGGTGTGACGCTCCTGTGCACACCCGCCCCCTGGCTGCTGTACAGGGGGGGGGTTGCCAGTAATTGCGGCAGGTGGTCGCCGCGGCGTTCCAGGGGGGGAGTGGGACACTGTATACAGGGAGGGGTTGCCGGAGATTCCGGCGGCTGGCTGCCTCAGCGTTCTGGGGGGGGAAAGCTCCGGTCTTGCCGCTGCACGCGGGTGTGTGTGTGTGCCAGTCATTGCGGCCACTCACCTCTCTGCTCCCTGCTCTACGGTGCCACTCACCTCTCCCATTCATGCAAGCGGACGGGTTTGCGAGGGAATGGGTATGAAAATGCATCCACTTGCATGCTAGGGAACAGATGTGGTCAGCATGGGGGGGGGGGGGTGTTTGGTGGGGCGGCGTTTACCTGTTTGCTAGGCTTCGAGTATACGCAACCTAGCGAACAGGTCTGAATCAGGTCCAATATCTGTTATGTTTTCCCGATCTAGTGGGTAAGGATGTGTAGTCTGAGTGCAGCAGTGGCTGTTTATGAGATTAACCATGAATGCCGGATATATCTCACGGAAAGTAAGTTGGCATAATTATCCAATTATCCAATAATTCACTAGCAGCTCTGAGGGATGCTTCCAGTCCTGTCAGAAAATCACTTCAGAATGATTTATGAGAGGATCTGACAGGGGGCGGGAATGACAGGGAGCGGGAACCAGCGGTACTGAAATCGCATCGAACGCATCGCATGCCACTATAACGCTGCATGCAATGCGATTTCAGTACGGTACCCTACGTACTGAAATCGGGCGCCGTGCTAGGAAACAAGGGTACTTGTGTATTATAGCGGCGCCCCCGATGTTGGTCGTGCAATGTTTTTATCGCATCGCATGCCATACACCCGATGGCATGCGATGCGACGCGATTTTAGACCACTATTCGATTAAAAATTGTACAAGCACCCTAATGGGTGGTTTTAAGCACCCTAATGGGTGCTTACAATGTAAAATGCACCCCCACGCCACCCCCCACTATAAACGTGAACCCGAAGCGTGGCGAGCCCGCGAGGGGCGGCGGTACGCGTCCTACGACCTTTTAATACCCCCACTATCCACGTCGGCGTGGAGTTGATTTTATATAGTGTGGCGAGTACAGCGAGCCACCGAGCCCGAAGCGTGGCGAGCGCAGCATGCCCCACAAGGGGACGCGTATACCTGTGAAGTTATACGCGTCCCCTCGCGGGGCTCGCTGCGCTCGCCACGCTTCGGGCTCGGTGGCTCGCTGCGCTCGCCACACTTTATAAAATCAACTTCGGGTTCACGTTTATAGTGGGGGGTGACGTGGGGGTGCATTCAACATTGTAAGCACCCATTAGGGTGCATTTAACATTGTAAGCACCCATTAGGGTGCTTATACAATTTTTAATCGCATCCCATCGCATTGTATGGCATTGTATGCCATATACAATGTCATACAATTTTAAAATTGTATGCCATTGTACAACATCGCGCGATATCGCATCGCATACCATCGTATGCCTTATGGTATGCAATGCGATGGGCGCCGCTATAATACACAAGTACCGAAACAAGTACCGAAATGTATATCTGCACATTTTACCCAAAATGTTTTAAAAGGATATACATAAACAGTGGTGTAGCTAGGTGCCATGGTGCCCGAAGCAAGGGCATGTATGGCGCCACCCCCCCCCCCCCCCGATTTGTAGTAGGCGGGGCAAAGGGGCGTGGTCTAACATTATACCACACACCGTAATGCCCATTGCACATTTTGTAATTTTGTAATACCCATTACACATAAGGCCACATGTCGTAATGTCAATTACACATAAGGCCACACATGATGCCCATTACATACTATATAACAAACCGTAATGCCCATTACATACTATATAACAAACCGTAATGCCCGTTACGCATTTGATACATAAGTGCCACTTACGTTCATGCTCGATGCCAGAAGCTTCATGCTCGATGCCAGAAGCTTCATGCTCGATGCCAAGGGACTTCATGCTTGTTGCCAAGGGGGACTTAAATTGCTCGTTGCCAGTGCAAGGCACCGGAGCGCCCCAGGGGGGGGGCGCTCCGGTGTTCCCCCTCTCCCCGGCCGCTGTACAGGGGGGTGGGGGGGTGCCGGTGATTCCGGGAGGGGGGGTGTGACGCTCCTGTGCACACCCGCCCCCTGGCTGCTGTACAGGGGGGGGGTTGCCAGTAATTGCGGCAGGTGGTCGCCGCGGCGTTCCAGGGGGGGAGTGGGACACTGTATACAGGGAGGGGTTGCCGGAGATTCCGGCGGCTGGCTGCCTCAGCGTTCTGGGGGGGGAAAGCTCCGGTCTTGCCGCTGCACGCGGGTGTGTGTGTGTGCCAGTCATTGCGGCCACTCACCTCTCTGCTCCCTGCTCTACGGTGCCACTCACCTCTCTGCTCCCTACTGGCGCCCTCCAGTGGCCCGCACCCAAGGCAATTGCCTAGAGCTGCCTAGTGGTGGCGCCGGCCCTGCTCATTGCCAAGGGGGACTTAGATTGCTTGTTGCCAAGGGGGCTTAAATTGCTTCTTACCAAGGGGAACTTTAATTGCTCGTTGCCCAGGGGGACTTCAATTGCTCATTGCCAAGGGGGCTTAAATTGCTCGTTGCTAAGGGGGACTTAAATTGCTCATTGCCAAGGGGGACTTAAATTGCTCTTTGCCAAGGAGGAATGCAACCCGCTTCCCCGCCCAGCTGTCCCTCTCCCCGCTGTATACAACGTTTGTAGTGGGAAAGCGCTAAACTGCTTGTGTTTGGTGATATCAGTGTTATACGGAAACAAATATGAGATTTGCAGAGTAATTAGGTAAAAATATATAAATTTATTAAATCAAAATAAAATGAAATGGAATGTTGTGGGATGAACACCAGACTCTAGTGTTGTGGAGGGGATGGGGATTGAGTCCTGATTACCCTAGGGGTAAATGGGTACCTTGAGCGGTGGTAATTGGTGTTGTAATTACACCTATATGGGGTCCCCAAGTGGGGAAACTTGGGGACCCCATATAGGTGTAATTACAACACCAATTACCACCGCTCAAGGTACCCATTTACCCCTAGGGTAATCAGGACTCAATCCCCATCCCCTCCACAACACTAGAGTCTGGTGTTCATCCAACAACATTCCATTTAATTTTATTTTGATTTAATAAATTTATATATTTTTACCTAATTACTCTGCAAATCTCATTTTTTTTTTTCGTATAACACTGATATCACCAAACACAAGCAGGTTAGCGCTTTCCCACTACAGACGTTGTATACTATTTCTGAAAAAGGGACTGGGATACCCTTAAGGGAAAAGCAGCACCTGTGTATAGTTTAGGAACATACACAGGCAGAGCGCAGTGTTAAAACCCTCACCTACGAATTCGCTGTGCCCGGCTGAGCCAGAGCTCAAGCAGCCAATGCTGCTTCTGATTGGCTGCTGGACCGCAAACGCCTGGGGGGGCGTTGAGCCGGCAGCAGAGTGCGCGGCTCTGGCGCCCTGTGATATTTCGGCACCCTAGCTACACTGCTGTACATAAACTGTATTACTTCAGTTGCATTGTGCCTCATTGTGTCTGGATAAAGAGTGCTCCCAGTAAGAGTCTTGTATCCTTTTTTTTTGTTTCACTAATAAGCAGGGGCGGATTTAGGGATGAGGGCGCCCCTAGGCACAACAATAATGTTTACTAAGTAGGACAGTTTATAGGGGCAGTGTCTGCATGTCCTATCCATTTACACTCTATTTAAGATGGAATATAGGGTACTTGTGAGTTATCCGGGCGCCCGATGTGGAAATTGAATGTCAGTACAATAAGCATACGATGCGACGCGATGCAACGTGATTTCCCTTGAAATTTCATCGTATCCAAAATCGCGTCGCATCGTATGCTATTGTATGGCATACAATGGCACGCGATGCGACGCGACGCGATTTTAACACATCCTGCCCAATTTCAAACCCGCCCTCTGCCACATCTGACACAAATTCACTCTGAGTTTTGACAGGAGAAAAGAAGTGATTTGCAGTGTTGGTGTGTCTCAGAGTTTTTGTGAGGTGAAATTTCTGAAATTTGCCCCATATTGCCCCATTTTGCCCCTTACACCCTATTTCCCAGTATGGCTTTGCCAGACAGTATCTTCAGCCTCCCCAAAACAGCCTCCCCAAAACTGAAGAGGATACAGTTAAAGGTACTTGTTTCCTAGCACGGCCACAATCTTATGGATCGTGTACCTTTAAGTTAAGGTACACGATCCATAAGATGGACCCGATTTCCTTTGAAATCAGGTCCATTTTGCCGGCTAGGAGACAATATCAGGGGCATCGCGTCGGTCGGGACCATTAACATTGGTCCCGACGCGACCGACGCGATGCCCCCGATATTTCCATAGGCTTCAATGTTAAAAAATATTTTAACATTGAAATCGTGTCGGGAAAGGTAAAATATCGGGGGCATCGTGTCGGTCGGGACCATTAACATTGGTCCCGACGCGATGCCCCCGATTTTTCCATAGGCTTCAATGTTAAAATATTTTTTAACATTGAAACCGTGAAAAAATGTTAAAAAATGTGAAATGGGCCAATATGACCCATTTCACATTATAGATGTCCCCGTCGTCACCCCACGATAGATGCCAACCCGAAGCGTGGCGAGCGCAGCGAGCCCGCGAGGGGCGGCGGTGCGCGTCCTCCGACCTTTTCATTCCCCTACTATCCACGTCGGCGTGGAGTTGAGAATAGAATAGTGTGGCGAGCGCAGCGAGCCACCGAGCCCGAAGCGCGGCGAGCGCAGCGAGCCCCGCGAGGGGACGCGTATAACTTCACAGGTATACGCGTCCCCTCGCGGGGCTCGCTGCGCTCGCCACGCTTCGGGCTCGGTGGCTCGCTGCGCTCGCCACACTATTCTATTCTCCACGCCGACGTGGATAGTAGGGGAATGAAAAGGTCGGAGGACGCGCACCGCCGCCCCTCGCGGGCTCGCTGCGCTCGCCACGCTTCGGGTTGGCGTCTATCGTGGGGTGGGGTTTACGCCGTTACATTTGGGGGGGTTGGGAATATTTTACATTGAATCCAATGTAAAATCGGGTCCCGGGACCCGATTTACATTTCATTAAAAAAAAAAATCGGGTCCAAAATCGGTCGGTCGCGTCGATCGCATCGCATGCGACCAAATCGCATGCGATGCGATCGACCCGACTGGATACAGTCACTTGAGAGTGAATCACAGATACAATTTTGTGGACCCGGAGACTGGAGCACACACCCAAAATATCGAAAGACTATGGGGATGTGCAAAGTGGCGGAACAAACGCCATCGGGGCACAGCCCGCCATCACCTGGACTCTTATATGCAAGAGTTTGTGTGGCGAAAGTGCCTGGCCGGTGACAGCCCATTTAACCGCATTCTACATGCACTCAGTTTGTTGGCTAAATAATTACGGCAATTAATTATTGTATGCTATGTGTTGTTGTTGTTATAATTTACTTGGCTAAATAATTACGGTGATTAATTATTGTATGCTATGTGTTGTTGTTATTATAATTTATTTCTGATATATGCTAATTACAGTTATTCCTTCAATTCTGTTGTCCTTAATGTGTCAGATATGAATGATATTGATGAATGATATTGGATGTTCACAACCAAGCCACTATCAACGTGAACCCGAAGCGTGGCGAGCGCAGCGAGCCCGCGAGGGGCGGCGGTATGTGTCCTCCGACCTTTTCATGCCATACTATCCACTAGGGCGTGGAGTTGAGAATAGAATAGTGTGGCGAGCGCAGCGAGCCACCGAGGCCCGAAGCGTGGCGAGCGCAGCGAGCCCCGCGAGGGGACACGGATACCTGTGAAGCCCACGAAGGGATGCGCTTACCTGTGAAGGTATCCGCGTCCCCTCGCGGGGCTCGCTGCGCTCGCCACGCTTCGGGCCTCGGTGGCTCGCTGCGCTCGCCACACTATTCTATTCTCAACTCCACGCCCTAGTGGATAGTAGGGCATGAAAAGGTCGGAGGACGCGTACCGCCGTCCCTCGCGGGCTCGCTGCGCTCGCCACGCTTCGGGTTGGCGTCAATAGTGGAGTGGCGTTAACAATGGGGATGGGATTTAAGTTTTGACACTTTTTGGGGGTTTTGCCCATTTTTTCATTGAAATGAATGTAAAATCGGGTCTCAGAGACCATTTTAAATTGATTCCAATCTTAAAATCGGGTACACTGCTAAAATCGGGTGCTGATCTCGTCGCGTCGCATCGCATGCCATGTGGTTAACACGCGATGCGACGCGATCCGATCCGATGGTACCCGATCTAAAATCGGGCGCCCAGATAACTCACAAGTACCGAATATAGTACAGTACAGTGGATATTTTGCAGTTATTGGTTCATTTTGGGCTGACAGTACTATCACAGGCATCCAAGTGCCGCCCCCAAACATGTGCCGCCCCTAGGCCGGTGCCTCACGTGCCTAATGGGAAATTCGGCTCTGCTAATAAGTGCTCCCAGAGAACAGCAACCCCCAAACTCCGGCTTCATGTCAATCAATTTGCGTACAGACAGCGATAAAAAGATACTTTTGTAGAGAAAAAAAATGCCCTTCAAAAATACATTACTTCCCTGGTTTGGGTTAAGGTTGAAACGCGTTGGTGGACCCAGCACAAGGGGAGCAGCAGTCCTCATCAAGTGGGACTTTAGGACTGACCAGGAGAACAAAAAACGGGGCCCCGTTTTTTTTCCTATAACCATCTGGACCGCTGGAGATCCTGAACCCATGAGATGAGTACCCTAGCTCCTTTTTTATTGTATACTATCACCCATTTGTAATAAAGGATCAACTTTATATATATATATATATATATATATATATATATATATATATATATACATATATATATATATATATATATATATATATATATATATCTGTAGTGGAGATCTACATTTATTCCGATCAACAGGAGAATTTAAGAACTCTTGATATGCACCTTTCCACACCACTAGTGTGAGTACCCTGAAAGAGGAAACCCCCCGAATTTATATCTGTGTTCACTAGCTATATTATTGAAGTGGTGAAACATTATCTATAAAGTCATCAGAATTACACAAGGCTGTAGCCAATCACTTTAAAATACATACACAGTAATGGGGCATACACAGGGGGCGATTGTAGCCCTATCTAAGCGATCTGACTAGATTGCTCCGTGTGTAGCCCCCCAGTGATGGTGATGCGCGGTCCTGCACGTCACCATCGCCAAGCTAGATTTATACTGCATGCAGTATACATCTAGTCTTTGCCAGTGTTCTTCTCACCAGAGAACACTGGCCATGCCAGATCGCTCAATGCACATCGCTTGTCAGGGGCGGATTGGGAATTAAAACCAGCCCGGGAAATATCTTGAAGCAGCCCCAATGAGGGGACGGATGATCTGTTGCGCGCCGAAGGCGCGCCCAATTTTTTGGGGGTGTGGCCTAGCAAACTGGGGGTGTGGCCTATTTCAACGAGGCCACGCCCCATTTTCGCCGCTGTGGGGGGCATGGCTAGTGGCTCTCTGAGCTGCTGGTTATGTCCCCAGCACCTCAGGCTGCAGAATAGGCGCATGGGAGGGGGGACGCAGGGTGGCGTAGAATTCTGGGAGGGGAGATGCAGGGTGGCTGAGGACGAAGGGAGGGAGGACGCAGATTGTGAGGGGGGCATGGTGGCACAGGATGCAGGGTAGGATGGGGAACGCAGAGTGACAGAGGATGCAGGGAGGGGAGTCGCAAAGTGGTGGAGGATGCAAGGAGGGGAGTCACAAAGTGGTGGAGGATGCAGGGAGGGGCGACGCAGAGTGGCTGTATATGAACACCACACACACACTGTATACGCGCACATCCCTCCCACACATGTACTGTAAATGCACACATCCCCCACACACACACACACACACACACTATATACACACATATATACTGTATATGCACACATCCTCCCACACACATATTGTAAATGCACACATCCCCCACACACACATATATATATATACTGTATATGAACACCACACTCTATACACACACATCGCCCCCCACACACACATACTATATACACACACATATACTGTATATGAACACCCATACACACACACACACACACACACACACACACACACACACACTGTATACGCACACATCCCCCACACACACACATACTATATACACACATATATACTGTATATGAACACCACACTGTATACGCACACATCCCCCCACACATACTGTAAATGCACACACACACCCCCCCAACACACACACATACACGTTGCATATAAACATATTTCCCCTCCCTCCCCCTGAAAAATACTACTCGCACATGTGCATTCAGCTCGCCTCCAAGATCCGGGTCGGCGGCTCCCTGCTCTCTTGGGGGCGGCAGGGCCAGGCTGTTGACCTGGTGCGTGGCATGGGTAATGAAGCCACGCCCACCACCAATCTTTGTCCTATCCTGCGGAGGCTCTCTCTAACACTGGGCCTGGTCCGCAGACTCCGCACGGCACAGCAGAATCCAGCGGTGACTGAGCGGTGCTGCAGCTATTGCAGACTTGCAGTGCTGCCAGCTAGCAGGAGCACTGTTAAGGCCCATACACACTAGAAGATTTTAATTTCAAAAGACTTTGCCAAAATCTCTGACAGATATACCTTTCACCAAAGTAGTGCGTACACACTGAGCTATTTTCACCAAAGAGCATGAGATTTTCAGGAGGCGAAAGACTTTGCTGAAAATCTTTCATATTAAAGGCTATTTACATAATGGGCGGGGTTTGAATTCCAATGGTGGGAGCAAGGGCCATCTAATAATTCAGTGCCAGGGCCGCCACTAGGAATTTTGCGGTTCGGGACTGATTTTCAGTCTGGGCCCCCCCAGTACCTTTGCCGGCATCTGTGATGAGGGAGAGGGGAGTGCGGTGGGATGCTGGGGGGAGGAGTACGGTGGAACACGGATGGGTTAGTGGTTCCGCTGCTGAGCTTTACGCCAGCGTCTGACATCAGGCGAAGGCGTCTCTGCTGCTGCATATGCCACACACTGTGGTGCCCATTACACATTATTACACATTATTTGACACACATGATGCACATTACACATTATTTGACACACTGTAATGCCCATTACATATTATACGGCACAGGACAGACAGGGGGGGCGGCAAAGATGGACAGATAGAACAACATAGATAGAAAGATGGACGAGGGGAGGGGGAGCACAGATGGATGGAGGGGCAGCATAGACAGAGGGAAGAGTTGGGGGGGGTCAAAGACAAACAGATGCTGGGATGCTCACCATTACTTTCTCTCCTTCATCACACAATGGCAGCGGCTCCTCCTCTCTGTGCGGAGCATTTCTGTCCAGCAAAGGCGTCAGCAGTGGGTCCTCTCCCTTTTCTCCCCCCTTCATGGTGAGGCTCTGCTCTGGGCAGCAGTGTCCTCATGATTCGGCTCTGGGCTGCGGCTAGTCAGTCCCCGTCCTCTCCCCCCCCCCCCCCCAGCTCCGGGCTCGATGACAGGAGCAGAGATAAGGTTAATAACCAGTGCCCTGGCTGCAATCGTGTGGGGGGGTGCAACCCCGGCAACCCCCGTGCGCACGCCTATGCGCTGGGATGGAGACATGCACTGCTATTTAAAATTCACATCTCCCGCTGGACCGCGCTGGCCAATGGGCGCTCGCGGTCCAGCAGCCCCCAGTTGCTTGGCTGCTGGACCGCAAGCGCCTATTGGCTAGCGCGGTCCAGCGGGAGATGTGAATTTTAAATAGCACCGTGTCTCCCGGACACCGCGGGGAGCCGGGAGCTAGCGGGGCAGATGGCGCGGTATAGAGAGCGCAGGGGAGTGGGCGAGCTGGCGGTGCCGGCACAGCTCCGGCGCCATGATAGTCTCCTGCGCCAGGAGCTGGTGCTCCACCGGCACCGCCCTCGCTACGCCTCTGGTGGGCAGGGATGCCAGTGATATATACATTGCTAACATGTGCCAGCAATGTATATATTACCAGCTAATCAATATACATTGGTGGGCAGGGATACCAGTGATATATACATTGCTGGCATGTGCCAGCAATGTATATATTACCAGATAATCAATATACATTGGTGGGCAGTGGTACCAGAAATATATACATTGCTGTGTCAGCAATGTATATATTACCAGCAAATCAATCATCATTGTGCTGCTGCGGGCAGGGGAGCCGGAGAACGGGCAGGCGGTGGACACTGGCAAGCTTTTTCTCCCTGCTCTGTGAAAACACAGAGCACGGGGAGGGAGAAGGGGGGCGGGAGCTGCGGTTTTGACAGGGGACCCGGAGATGCTGCAGACATCGGGCGGCTGTAAGCATATGGAGGAGCCGGGGGAGCCGGGAAGGGACGCTATGTGCTGCCACTGCTGCGGAAGGGGGCGGGCTGACGGTGGCGGCTTTTACCTCCCTGCTCCGTGCGGCGGTATATGGACGGAGCAGGGGGAGAGAGTGAGCTGCTGCACTTCAGGGGGAGGGAGAAGGGGACGGAGTGGGGGCGGTCCGCCGGGCTAAGTGGTAGTCTTTCAGCCCGGCGGCCGTGCGTTAGGACTCGGAAGCACTGCTGGCGGCCGGACTCCTAAGTAACCAGGCCGGCCGGCAGACATGACCAGCCGGCCCGACAGAGGGTGGATTGGGCCGGCCCAGCGGGATTTCTCCCGGTATCCCGGTGGCCCAATCCGCCCCTGTCGCTTGTGCATTGCATGTGTGCCAGTGATGTGTGCTACACTACATCGCTCAGCATGGAGGCTCCGTCGCCTTATGTATATGCAGCATCAGGCTATGTGCTGTCATCATTAGGGAATCTTTTTGGATTCTGAATTTAAATACCCTTACCCCAGAGGGAATGAACGAGGGATATGAAATTACACCTTTCCTGAGATGATTATGACTGTATTGTTTTTTATGGATATATTTGATCTGTATGAATTTTGTTTTTTTTAATATTTGGAATTTAGTATTGTATTTTTCATGTTTTTTTAACATATATATTTTTATGTATATTTTATGAATTTGGTTCATATGTTTCACGTTATGATATTGTGAAATGTAAAGAATCTGTACCATTGTATTATTGTGCTATATAGAAATAGCTGATATTTTAATGTAAAGCCATCAGGAAACTATATAATGGTTTATACTATGTTCAGATAGAGGACAAAGATAAAAAGTAAAAGACCCGTTCATTTAGGATGAGATCTAACCTGATAGGTACTAAGAGTTGTCCGTCAAAATGACGAGCAGCTTAACCAACGAAACAGAAGTTGGTAAAATCACTGTGGGAAATGCCGCTGTGATTGGATTGTTCTCCTGCCTGTCAGAGAGTGGTGCATTATGATTGGATGCACCAGGCCTCTTAGATCGTCCGTAGGCCACGCCCTCTGATGAAGTGTTCCACGAAACGCGTTAGTGCGTGGCTACGGTGACGCTCGCTGTCTGTGGTCCAGGCGTCCTTCAGCTGTCTGTTCCCGCAAAGGGTCTCGGCGCGCTGTCACTCCGTGAGGGGAAAGCAGCGTGGGCTGTAAGTGTCCTGTCGGTGCCCCGGACTAGCGTTGGACCTGCCTGGCCTGGTAACAATATATGTTTGAACCCTGTGGTATCCAGCCCACACTGATGTAGTTTTCGGTACGAGCAACCTTTGGCTTGATATGTTTTGCTGTGTGCTTTTAAGAAATAAATTGTTTTATGCACTATGGAGCGCCCCCCTTTCTATCCTATGTTCACAGACATCTTCTATTCCTGAGGATCCTGGGAATCTCTATCAGAGGGAGCTGCAGTCCGAATACATTGGGACATTTAAAGAAAGTGCTGTATATCCAATTGTTATATATATATATATAATATTATTATTATTTATATACATTTGGTCTACCTATAATACTTTAACTGACCCGGCATATACTGGGTCACCTAAGAGTCCATCTCCGTGCTTTGCTCCGCCCCTCTGGAAACCCCCTTCTGAAAATCCTGCGTTTGCCCCTGCACCAAGGCCCTACTGAGGCGTAAAGCAGAACTCCTAATGCTGGAAATGCAGGTACCCCTTGACCGAGCAAAGGAGGAGGAGCAGATTGTATGTGCACATTTGGTCCCTGGTCAAAGTATGTATATGTGTGTCAGTGTGCCCCAGGTCACTGCACAATGTATGTATGTGTCAGTGTTTTTCCCCAGAACCCTGTGCAATGTTTGTGTGTTGGTGTGCCCCTGGTCCCTGTGTAATATATGTGTGTGTGTCATTCTGTGTGCCCCAGTTCCCTGTGCAATGTACAGATGGAGCTGAGCTTATTAAATCTCCAGGTGCGCCCGAGCATTCTGTCTTGGTGCGCCATTCTCTGCGAATGGGATGCACATGCATGTTGTGCCACATTCACAGCAATTGGATGCACATACATGTGCATGAAAGCGGAGAGCTCTGGCATGGCGGAGGGTTGATTAAGCGTGTCTCCATCTGTATGTGTGTGTCTGTGTGCCCCTGCTCACTGTGCAATGTGTGTGTGTGTGTGTGTGTGTCATTGTGCCTTTGGTCCCTGTGGAGAGGGCCCCATAGCAAGATTTTGCTATGAGATCCACATGGTTCTAGTTATGCCCCTAGTGGGGGTTATTCAGACCTCATTGCGGCAGGGTGCTTTAGCAGAACCCTTTAGCTGCCTCTGAGACAGAGTGAAAAACTGCCCTGCGCAAGTCTGCAAAGGGCTTGCAATAATCACACTGATTGGCGGCCATCCATACGCAACTCACTCACAATCAAATAATTTTCCCAGTCTGTGCGTAACCAAGAACCTATTCTAACTGGGATATGGTCATTAGGTCTACACCAACTAGGTCGACACCACTAGGTCGACAGGCAGCAAGGTTGACATGGGTTTAGGTCGACATGGGTCAAGGTCGACATGGGTCTAGGTCGACATGTAATTAGGTTGACACAAGCATTAGGCCAACATGGGCTAGGTCAACAGTCAAAAGGTCAACATGGGGTTTTTCACTGTTTTTTGGTTTGACATGTGCCGACAGGCGGTATTTCATGCCCTACCATCCACTAGGGCGTGGTGGGAGAATAAAATAGCGTAGCGAGGTCTGTGCCCTAAGCATCGCTTCAAACTGTGTCCATGTCAGCATTCTGGTAAAAAACAGTAAAAAAAACCATGTCGACCTTCTGACTGTCGACCTTGCCCATGTCGACCTAATGCATGTGTTGACCTAATGTCCTGTCGACCTAGACCCATGTCCACCTAGACGGGTGTGGATTGTATTGTTGACCAGACTTAGGTCGACAGTCATTCGGTCAACACCGTTGGGTTCGACAGGCAACAAGGTCAACAGGGTTCTAGGTCGACATCAGTGAAGGTCGACAGGTGTCTAGGTCGACATGGGGCAAGGTCATCATGGTTTTAGGTCAACAAATGTGTTAGATCGACATGGGTTAGGTTGACAGGTCGCAAGGTCGATTTCGACCTTGTGACCTGTCGACCTAACCCATGTCGACCTAGACCCATGTCCACCTAGACGGGTGTGGATCTTATTGTTGACCAGACTTAGGTCGACAGTCATTAGGTTGACACCGTTAGGTCGACAGGCAACAAGTTCAACAGGGTTCTGGGTCGACATGGGGCAAGGTCAACATGGTTTTAGGTTAACAAATGTGTTAGATCGACATGGGTTAGGTCGACAGGTCGCAAGGTCGATGTCGACCTTGTGACCTGTCGACCTAACCCATGTCGAACTAACGCATTTGTCGATCTAAAACCATGTTGACCTTGTCCCATGTCGACCTAGACACCTGTCGACCTTTATCCATGTCGACCAAGAGCCCTGTCGACCTTGTTGCCTGTCGACCCAACGGTGTCGACCTAATGACTGTTGACCTAAGTCGGGTCGACAATACGACTGTATCCCCCTCAGTGTTCTGACTCTGACTATATAGCTGCTACGTTTAACTTTCTTGTCCTAGAAAAGGTATAAATCCACTAAAAGCTGCGACAGGCTTCAATCTCCACTAGGTGTCGCGCTTGTACATCATTATAGTCAGGAACATCGGGTGTATAAGCGCCTCCTAGCGGACAAGAAGAGAAGGGGCTTAGGGAATGACGTGGGCAGTACATGTAACGCCCCTTTTTAACCAGTATGGCCCAGAAGGCATTGCGTAAACATTACGTCATTACACCGTAGAATTGCAATTACGTCACTACGTACAGCACACGTTGAGGTTTATGACTAAAAATTAGACTAGGGACTGATTTATGACTGACGCTACCACCAGCCAATCAGATGATAGATTGTAGTATACCTTAGCCAATAGGCAGAGTAGTGTGATAGCCTTGGCCGCGGCATTGGCTTGTGTGTGGAAGTCTCACCGACTGAGCGCACGGATCATACACACTCTCCGCCAATCAGGTTGATCCTTACACAGTTGCTCCCAGCGAGCTCCGAGTCTCTTGCTGCTGCCGGCTGTTATGCTGTGTCTCCGCACTGTGTCCCTGTGATGATGAGGATGGTAGTGTCTGTCATGTCCTTGTGTTTCCTCACCTCTTCCGCCTTCATCTAGCGACTGGTGAGAGCTGCCCCCCTCCGAGTCGGCACCCACAGCTCCGTGCCCTCAGCCTGCCACATAGGCTACCACTGCCCGTGCCATACTGTGGCTTGTGTGTGAGGCTGACGTGCCACATAGCAGCGGCTGCCCAGGGGCGCCGGGGATAACAATACACTGCTGCTGCTATGTGCTGTGCATGTATGTGGCCCCTCACTCGCACAGGTCCTGCAGGTTTCATCCAGTGTCCTATACAGTCATAAACTCCTCTGCAGAACACTTTATTCGTCCCTAAAGGGTATATTGTGCAAAGTGCCAACTGCGGCTACAGGGCTCACGGCTACAGGGCTCACAGCCATAGGGCGTGTGCAGTTTTATTTTTAAACACAAATGTCCTCAACCTATTATGTAAGAAGAATGTAACAACGCCAGTGATAGCTGTGAATGACTCTCCGGTACAATGTACAGCTCTATAAAAATGTATAACTATATGGTGCTATTTAAAGAAGGGCTGACCTATGTGGAAGGAGATCTGGTCCCATACCACCAGCACTGTGCCCAGTGTAATACAAAAGGTCATATGTCATCACATTCTCCAGACTGAGAACACCCAGTCTGATTCTCCAACTCGGCCCTGCCTGACACGACACCACGCAGTTCATGTTTTCCAGCAGGTCACCTGTGGATTTTTGAAATGTGACAGTTGGTGATGCACAGTGCCACTGCCGGGTGTCCTGTGTTGGGTCCTAAGAACTGAGCTCGAGAACCCCTTGCTCTAATGTTATCTATTTCTTTGTAGTATGTATAGACCACAGGTTCTCAAACTCGGTCCTCAGGACCCCACACACTGTGCATGTTTTGCAAATCACAAGTGACATAATTAGCTCCACCTGTGGATTTCTTAAAATGTGTCAATGAGTAATGAATGTACCTGTGTACCTGCTGGGTGACCTGGAAAATGCAAACTGAGGACCGTGTTTGAGAGCCCCTGGTGTAGAGACTATGGGGCAGATGTATTAAGCCTGGAGAAGAGATAAACTGGAGATAAAGTGGAGAAAAAGTGGAAGGAGATAACGCACCAGCCAATCAACTTCCAACTGTCATATTTCAAACACTGCTGATTGGCTGGTGCATTATCTCCTTAGACTTTTTCTCCACTTTATCTCCAGTTTATCTCTTCGCCAGGCTTAATACATCTGCCCCTTTGGCCCTTATTCAGATCTGATCGCAGTAAAAATTTGTTCTCAAAATGGGCAAAATCATGTGCACTGCAGGTGGGGCAGATGTAACATATGCAGAGAGAGTTAAATTTGGGTGGGGTGTGTTGAAACTGAAATTTTAATTTAAAGTGTAAATATAATGCAGCTGGTATTTACAATGCACAGAAACAAAATAACTCACACAATAACTATCTATACATGTTACATCTGCCCCACCTGCAGTGCACATGGTTTTGAATCTGAATAAGGGCCTATGTCTGTACATAGTATGTGTATACTAATGTGAGCTGTAACGCTAGACTCCACCAAGTCAGAGTTTGAAATGATTTATAATGAAGGTGGTAACAACTGATCAGGCCTGTCATAAGTAGTACAGATCATATTGGTTGCTGTGGATGACACCTTTTCTACATGGGTCCCTAACAAACACTTTTGACAAATGTTGACAATGAGCCACCCTTTTTGAAACCAACATGGCTGATGATAGTATTTGTTTTTTTTTTCCCAGTAACAGCCACACATTTGTACAACTACTCAAATAGAATAAACCCCAGTAACTGGACAAAAGAGAGAGAAATATGAGCAACTCAATATTAAATGAACTATACAGATCTCATATACAGTACTTACCGAAAGCACTTATGTAACCTAAAAATATTTTATTATACGTTTTTTTTGGTAAACTCTACAATACATTGATTTCATATTATTTTTATGTAAGTAATGGAGCGAGAATAAATAGCACTGCTCGTTACATCTTTCTGTGTTATTTGTAAGTAATGTAATTATTAAAAGTTGATTGCTATTTGTTTTGCAGCTGTGCATTATACTGATCTCTTTTTGTATCCTTTGTAGGGTCACTTTGCAATCATGGAAATTTAAAGAAAAGAAACGTCCGCAGAGTGGGGGGTGAGGCCCTCCCTCTGGCCTTGCTGCCTCCTCTCAGTGCTGGACCCATGGCATGGACTTAGAGGAATATATTGCACATATCTATTTTTGTATACACTTTGGGTTGGGGAGGGAATAAACTTGTTATATTTGTATAAATATATATATTATTACAGTGCCAAAGAATCATTATTTTTTTTTTTTTATCCACCAAGAAGAAAATATTGCCATATATGTCTAGCCTGTCTGAGCTCTGTTCTTGGAATTTGGATTCTCTACTTTTAGTAATTTTTCAAGTAGGTTTACACCACCTTTGGAAACGGCAAGAATGGATCTGGTTTGGCCAGAATGCACTATGCGGTGCCGCTCTCTCCAGCATGCTTTAGATGTCATATCGGTGGTGACCAGGGGAAGCGAGCAGCAGATCCAGGCATTTCTCTCTACTTATTGCTGCAACGCTACCACATTGAAGGATGACCTTGGGCGCAATGTTGTGCATATTGCTGCATCCTGTGGCAAAAAGAGGGTCGTGGACTGGTTAGCTGCAAAAGGTGTTGACTTGTCAATCAAAGACAAAGAATCTGGGTGGACAGCTTTGCACAGGAGCATCTTCTATGGGCGCATAGATTGTGCTTTGTCCCTCTTAAAGGTAAGACTGAAAAGTATTTTAATAATAAATGTACAAATGTTCTACATTATCATCACACTTGTCCATATGTATTTTCTAAAAATTATGATTTCAGACTTCAAACCTATGGAAATGTATATTACAGTATTTATATGGTAAAAATAGTATATACTGGAGTTTCTGAATAACTGCTCCTTAGATATTTAAGGTCTGTGACCTCATCAATTTTTATATTTTCATTACAATAGTGTTTAAACCCATTGCCATAATTGTCCAGAGATTAAGATCCATTAAAATGGTGTTTAAAGAGATCTGCAATGTTAAAAGATACTGGCATAGCTTTTTCTGCCCCTTGCCAGTTTGATCCCAGCAGTGATACGGTTGATGTGCCGCTTTCATGAAATCCTAGTAATGGAAATGGGAATTTCATGGAGGAGGAACATTAACCACCCACTGTTTGTTCATAAAGGGCCATCTAAATTTGAGAAGTGCATTGCTGGAAAATGACAGGCAATGGAGCTAAGGTAAATTGCATGTACTGTATTTAGTACAAATTTCGTCTAATATGTATTTATTAGAATATTCCGACAGGCTTGTGCAGCCCACACGAGGCCTGGCATGCATGTGCCACTGTGGTGGCATGATTTCTTATGTCACCTCATCTGTGGGACACTGACAATTGTGGGTTTAGAAGAGAGGCTGGAGGCAGGCACCAAGGGGGGGGGACTGGGGACTGTTGGTCCATACCGACAGCCGGGACCCTGACCCATTTTCGTTTTGCTCAACTGCAAATTGCCAGGTGGGATTCAATTTCCCGCATGCCAGTCGGTCCAGGTAAATGCCCGTGGATTGTCGAGATCGAGCCGTGTTTGCAACAATTCATGGGCGTTCTCGCAAAACTGTCGCAACAGCTTTTTTTTTATACACTTTTTATTGAGTTTTCAATGTATTTTTCCATCAAGAACATTTGTATAAGATTACAATTAGCAATCACTGAGTTACTATTCCAAAAGCAAAATTAGGAGTTGTTCCTGAAGGAGGCATTTACACCGATACCATTACACTCTATACCTGTAAAGCCTTAAATCTATAAACTAAAACAATCAAGCTTACATGAAGACACGCAGACTGGGAAAAGGTGGGAGGGGAAGGTAAGGGTAAGGACTTGCTATGATTAGTCTTTCTGGGCAGCAATGCATACAGTATGGTGCTCAAATTATTCTTACTGTGTAAAGTTCTAATATGAATAGAAATATAAAATGGATAAGATAGGTGGAGGTACAGTATGCCGATTTAGAGGGACTCTTGGTTAACCTCGCACTTGGGGATAAAGTCCCATTCTCTTACTGATTGGAGTCCTGAAAATTAAAAATTGGTAGGGGGAGTGTATGGGATCTGCGTCAGGGCTAAATGGCATAATTACTGTATACATTGTTGGCCCTAGAGGTGTCTAGAGTTAGAGTATATCACGTGTTAATCGAGAATCAGTAAAGGGTTAGATCTATGCCAGAGACGCTTCTCAAAAAAGTCCATAATACACTGTCTTGAAGATTCGTCCAGTGAGCGGATAAACATGTCCCATCTATTATGGAAGGAGTCTGAGTTTGGCCAACAGCTTTAAAAGTCGGGGTCATTCTGACGGTGGGCATCTTCAAAGCTGTCGGACAAGACCGCATCGAATAGGTGCTCGCCGCTATTTCCCCCTGTCGGAAATAGCGGCTGGGATTGAATACCCCCTTTACTATGTAGTGTTGGAGCAGTGGTGATTTATGTTATATATTCAATAATAATTCTCTATTACAGACAGCTGCAACTCCTAATCATTTCTGATATAAAAGGTTGAGTTACTGCACTGTCACCAACCCTGCTGTCAAAACACCGACAGCCGGGTTCCCGACGGCTGTCGGCTATTTTCCCTCAAGGGGCTTTGTTGCGCTCGCCATGCTGTCTGGGTCCGGCCATTTGGGATCCCGACGTCGGGCTAATGACTGTCGGGATTCCGCTGCTCCCTCCCTCCTGCCTTCGGGTCTTGGGTCGCCTTTTCATCGCTGAAGAAAAGGAGACACTGAGCAATATGATTGCTGGCAATCTATTGCTAGCAATAGATCGTCAGCAATCATATTGCCCCGTGTGTGCACACCTTTAGTGTTCATTCTAGCACCTGCTATCTTAAAAAATCCATGCAGTTCCTCTTCCCTGCCTGGGGTGTCGCTGTCTGCTGCGGTGTTTCTAGCACAGGTCTGGTTTGCATATCAGTGCAGATATACAGACCACACTGTGCTAGAAGCACTACAGCAGACAGCGACACCCCAAGCAGAGAAGAGGAACTGCATGGATTTTCAAAGATAGTGGGTGCTAGAATGAACACTACTGACTGATCCACAAGACAATTGGATAAGCTACAAGTTACACGCTTACTAATTGGATGCTCGATATATCTGCCATTTAAATTTCCCTTCTCCGTTTTGATATCATTGTCAGTAGTTCCTTTGGCAGTAAAATGTGTGGGTTGGTGAGTCGCATGTTCATACATGCAGATGCACCAATATATTTGCATCCTACATTGGCAGTGCCAATGCAATAATGTGTATGAACGACTACCCAGCCTAACTTTATAAATACCCCACAAAATGTTTCCACTTGTTACATTACATTGTGCTAGTCCGATAAGTATGGGTGCCAAGCTGGGAAATGTCATTATTTACCTTGTTTTTTTTTCCTTTAAGCATGGCAGTAATCCTCATTTCCAGGATAAAGATGGTTTCACTGCACTGGACCTCATAATGAAAGACCGTCCTTCCCACATTGTGTTCCAAACTAGCGGTAAGAGCATTATTGTTTTCTGTTTAATCTGAAAAGGACCATAGCACTGATGAGTGTTTATCATTTGTATAATTAGAAGTCCTGTATGTGATTTCAGAGGGTTTTTATGCATTTTTGGTGTCTAAGGGGGGTATTCAATGTCAGGGTCACGGCAGTCGAGCTTGCTCGACCGCCGTGACCCAGTCCCGTTCTCGGTCAGCTCGACCGAGAACACGCAGGCGGGATTCAATGTCCCGCCTGCCGGGGAGCGAAAAGGGGGCGTGGCCGCGAGTTGCGGCCGGGAAGAGGCAAGCTGCAGCCGGCAGCTCGTCACTTCCCGGCTGTTCTCGGCAGAACGAGCCTAACAGCTAGTGATGTCCGGCTCGTTCTGCCGAGATACCCTGCTCAATGCTGTCGGGGAAGACAGCATTGAATAGGGCCCGGCAGGCATCTCCCCAATGGGAGGTGCTCGCCAGAGATTGAATATCCCCCTTTGGCCTTGTACCCCTGGTGGCTGTCTTGTGTGTCATACTAGTATTTTTAACCAATGACCCATAACCACTTGCAGTACTACTTGCCTGAGCTTTCCACCAGTGTTGCAGTTTTATAAATGCTGTATACTTCAGTGTTGTGGTTTTTTGTTTGTATTCCTCATTAGGGGAAACACTATTTGTGTGTTGTTGTTTTTTTTACTGTAATTCATTCTGGGGTTTTTTGACTACAATGTCACTGATATATTTGAGCATGTAAATAGATACTGCAACACTACAGAGACTATGGGACACACTGTCTGTGTTTTATTGTGGCCCAGATGTACACCTTTCTTTTGGTCATTGTGATTGAGTCGCCTAGTACTGCATATGATTTGGAAGAGGTGTGTTCACTGGTGTCTTCACATTCATGGCTAAATGTAATAGCCTCTGAGTTCAGCGACCTTACGAGACTCTGACCGTAAAGGGGCAATCAATTACAAGACATTGTTTTGCTTTGTAAATGACTGCCCCTTTAAAAAAACAAAAAACGTCAGAGTTCAGCCAGCATCCCGCAAGGCCACCGAACTTGGAGGCTATTACATTTGGGCATCAGTGTTAGAACATGGTGTATTATAAATTAAATGTTGGAAACCAAATGGTTCCCTGAAATATGCAATGAACACAGTTGTTTAGTGTTCATTGTAGCACCGTGCACCTGTGCCTCTTTTCTGCCTGGGGTGTCGCTCTCTGCTCTGGTGCTTTGAACACTCTGGGGTCTTTATCTCAGTGCTGAAATACAGGATAGAATGAACACTGTAGTTACTAATAGCTTGAAACAGTGCATGCACCAGATGGGGCGAACAGTGGTCATGGTAACTGTTCTGTTGGGGTATGTATTCGGCTTTGTTTACATGCACTACTATGTTGACCTCAGACTGCAGACATAGGGAGACTGACAAGCATGTCATGTTTTCACATACAGGAAAAAAAAGGAGGGGAGGGGGTGACTAGCACAGACTCTTATTTACATATTCCACATTTGAATAACCAACATACTTGCTATAAGAGGACCTGCCACGTCCTACCGGTATCTCTAGTTGGTGGTGCTCCCACGAGTCATAAACAGTTACAATCACACACAAGGAGAAAAAAAGATGACTCTCTTTGTTGGGGCACAACTTGTAAATTCTATTCTACTATATTATTATGTATTGAATTGGGAACCTATACTCCTGTCACAACTCAAGTCACTGCATCATGAGTAATATTATTGCGGGGATTATTTTTTTGAGATTTTTTTAATCTCACTTATATGTATATATAATTTTTGCATTAAAAAAATCTCAAAAAAATAATCCCCACAATAATATTACTCATGATGCAGTGACTTGAGTTGTGACAGGAGTATAGGTTCCCAATTCAATACATAATAATATAGTAGAATAGAATTTACAAGTTGTGCCCCAACAAAGAGAGTCATCTTTTTTTCTCCTTGTGTGTGATTGTAACTGTTTATGACTCGTGGGAGCACCACCAACTAGAGATACCGGTAGGACGTGGCAGGTCCTCTTATAGCAAGTATGTTGGTTATTCAAATGTGGAATATGTAAATAAGAGTCTGTGCTAGTCACCCCCTCCCCTCCTTTTTTTCCTGTATGTGAAAACATGACATGCTTGTCAGTCTCCCTATGTCTGCAGTCTGAAGTCAACATAGTAGTGCATGTAAACAAAGCCGAATACATACCCCAACAGAACAGTTACCATGACCACTGTTCGCCCCATCTGGTGCATGCACTGTTTCAAGCTATTAGTAACTACAGTGTTCATTCTATCCTGTATTTCAGCACTGAGATAAAGACCCCAGAGTGTTCAAAGCACACTGCCAGACACAAGCAGAAAGCAGACACAAGATAAGTGACAATAGCTGATCTCTTGGTTCTCAAACCATTCCTACTTTCCGGCCGTGTGTCGCTAGGACAGTGAACGGACCGAATGAGGGGGTGGTTATAATTGAGACCAAATATGGAGATCAGTGGAAGAAAGATAAACAGGGATCTGCTGTTGAAACCCAGATCCAGTATCACCCCAGTTAGTATAACCAGCGCAGGAGATCAATCTGTCACTGGGCACAATGAGAGTCCCTTAAATATAAAGATGATGATTCCTTCAATAGGGAATTTTCCCATAGACCAAAAAAAGATTCTCTTTCTACCACTATAGCAGGGGTTCCCAATCTTTTTTGAATCACGGCACCCTAGAGTATAATAATTTTTTCACGGCACCCCTAAGCCAAAAATGTTTTAATTAGATTGGGTTTATATGCGATTCTTAGGGTCAGTTATGTGGTAAAGGGCAGGATTTGCTTCTGTTTGTACACATTTTATGATTATAAGCAAAACCAGTGCTGGTGGCTGGCAAATAATAAACCATTAATAATTTTACTTGGTCCTAGACCACCAACCCAGGGCACCCCTGCATGTGTCCCGAGGCCCAGGGAGCCACGGTGCACAGTTTGGGAACCACTGCACTATTGTGAAAATTTATACTTTGTAAGTCTGACTCCTATTCCCCATAGTTAGCCAGTGTATAGATGGTTAATCCCTTAGTCATAGTCTCAAATTTTAAAGAATGCAACCCTATACAAATACAGGGTTCACAGTTACTGATTAATATGTGGATGTTTGGAAACAAATTGCTTCAACAAATAGGTGCTTATTTACTTAATCACAGCTTCTAATGAAAGGATTATACAGCCCTATGCAGATACAAAGATCACATATTATTTAGCCAAGAAATTTCGAGTGTTAGGAATACCCACCAGTGGTGAACAAGCTCGGGCGAAACGCGCGTCCAGATACAGGTCTGACGATCATGGATGGGTAACATAGGTGCTGGAATGAGGAATCATGGAGCACGTACATGCTAAGTAGCTGTATAAGTTGGCTATCCCTAAGCACCTATTTGTTGAAGCAATTTGTTTTGCAGAGAATCTTTTTTTGGTCTATAGGAAAATTCCCTATTGAAGGGATCTTCATCATCTTTATATTTAAGGGATTCTCATTGTGCCCAGTGACAGATTGATCTCCTGCGCTGGTTATACTAACAGGGGTGATACTGGATCTGGGTTTCAACAGCAGATCCTTGTTTATCTTCCTTCCACTGATCTCCATATTTGGTCTCAATTATAACCACCCCCTCATTCGGTCCGTTCACTGTCCTAGGGACACACGGCCAGAAAGTAGGAATGGTTTGAGAACCAAGAGATCAGCTATTGTCACTTATCTTGTGTCTGCTTTCCTATCTCCAAGGAATCTCTCTTAGCTCCGTAATTATCTATAGAGCACCTGATTATTATGTGTAAATGCGTCAAAAAATTACCACAGGACCATGTGCTGTGGTAACCCATCCATGACTGTCACCTGATACTAATAACTATATTTCGCTGAAATTTAAAAAATTTCATTATATGTTTATATTTTTTTCTATATAGAAAAAAAGATTTGTGCACTTTGTCACTGTAAATAAATTACAGCCTGGTTACCTCAATGCCTCATGGGAGATTATCCAGATTTTGAGACCATTTTAGATCAAGGCTGATACATTCACTAATTTTAGTACTAACTTTTCACTTATATGTATATATAATTTTTGCATTAATAAAATCTCAAAAAAATAATCCCCGCAATAATATTACTCTCATGATGTAGTGACTTGAGTTGTGACCTGAGTATAGGTTCCCAATTCAATACATAATAATATAGTAGAATATAATTGACAAGTTGTGCCCCAACAAAGAGAGTCATCTTTTTTTCTCCTTGGGTGTGAAAGCATTTCATGTGTGTCAGCAGTATAACTGTAAACATGATAATTCATTATGTATGTTATTTTACTGCTGACTTATGTGACTTGTCAATATCCTAGCCAAAATAGTCCCCTGCATTTTGTGGTCTATTTTGTGCTGGTCTTACTGTATGTATGCTAAAGTTATGGCTGTTAGGACTTAAGTCTGCATAACATGTAATATCTTAACATTTATTATGGTACTTGTGTAATATCTAGGCGCCCGATTTTTTGATCGGGTCGGAAAAATCACGTCGATCGCATCGCATGCAACCAAATCGCATGCGATGCGATCGACGCGATTATTCCATAGGATTCAATTTTAAATGGTCCTGTTGATACCCCCACTATCCAAGTTGGCATAGAGTTGATTATATATAGCGTGGCGAGCACAGCGAGCCATCGAGCCCGAAGCGTGGCGAGCGGACGCAGAATACATTTTCAGTAATCCGCGTCCCCTCACGGGGCTCGCCACGCTTCAGGCTCGGTGGTTTGCTGCGCTCGCCACGCTATATAAAATCAACTCTATGCCCACTTGGATACTGGGGGCATCAACAGGACCATTTAACATTGAATCCTATGGAATAATCACGTCGATCGCATCGCATGCAATTTGGTTGCATGCGATGCGATGGACGCGATTTTCCCGAAAAATCGCGTCCATCGCATCTGATTGTATGCCTTAAGTTAAGGCATACAATCAATCGCATAGGGCGCCCAGATATTACACAAGTACATTTTTATTATTTTAGTATTCAAATATTTTTGACTAAAAAACATCCGAAGAGTTAGTTTTGAGTTTTCTTCCATTGGCCTCCTTTTACTCTGTATACTAGTATATGTTATAATGTAGTAATATGGATCACTATAGGATGGTATGTAACAAAGGCTGTTGGTGTAACAAACTGTCTTAAACATGTTTAACTCCTGTAAATAACACGTATTCAGAAAAATGTTTAAACAATTTATAACAAAAACACATTAAAAGGATACCCCTTTTCCACTGCCTTCAGAAATCATGGGGGTGATTCATGTTGGTTTGCAAAGCACGTTTGGTTTACTAATGGATAAAACCATGTGAACTGCAGATGTGGCAAATGTATCGTACAGAGCGAGTTAGATTTGGGGGAGTTATTTTGTTTCTGTGCAGGGTAAATACTGGCTGCTTTATTTTTACACTGCTATATAGATATCAGGTTACACACACCTCACCCAAATCTAACTCTCTGCATGTGTTACATCTGCCCCACCTGCAGTGCATATGGTTTTGTCCATTAGCAAACCAAACTTGCTTTGCAGCTTACTGAGCCAACCTGAAGCGGGGCCTTAATCGGGTATCAAATAAGTGGCACTGAAAACACAGTTTTCCTCACCACTTTGGTAAATTGTAGCATCCGATTATAAGTAAAATGTGCAGGGTTGAAAGAAATAATTAAAGATGCTTCAATTAACTCTGCAGACTTTGGTGTAAATATAAAGTAGCTTTGGATGTAGATTTACATTAGGCAACTATAATGTTTGTTATTTACCAATTTATTAGTTGTTTTTAGAGACATACTCTAATTTGTATTTTTTATGTGCTATTTTGTTTCAAGTGTGGAATTGAAATGCAGAATTCCTATTAATAGAAGCAGTGATTTCAATGTACTGTATATACATGTCAATGCATGGCTCCATTGGACTGTAATACTTTTTATTTTCTAGTGAACTTCATTATAATTCTTGTATAAAGGTGGTGCACATACAGTATGTAATGCAAATGATTCAATTACCCTCTTTTTTTTTTTTTTTTGTACACATGTATTCTATGTTATCTTACCAGCTAGAAGTCCCTATACCAGAGCAGAACTACTTTGTTACACGCATTAGGAAGTGCTCTATGTTTGTGCTAGGACTAATTTGGATATTGTTTACATTTATTTTATTTGCTTTAGACCCCACCGAACTTTACACTTGGGGAAATAATATTAATTTCACCTTGGGACATGGCAGCCAACAAAGCAAGCATCATCCTGAATTGGTGGATATGTTTCCTCGTTCCGGCATATATATAAAACAGGTAATGCTGCTTCTACGGGAACCCCAACATTATCATGTGCACCTATTTGTGAGTAAGCAGGCTTGCATTTTGTAGGTTCCGAAAGAAAATTCGGTACTTGTGTAATATCACGGCGCCCAGCTATGCTACGTTTTCAACGTAGCCCAACGGCTGCCGCGGCAGCCCTGCGTAGTCAGCGTACACAGCGCCCCTGTGCTGACCTGGATAGTGGGGGTATGAAAAGGTCGGGAGGACGCATAACACGTCCCCTCGCCACGCTTCGGGCTGGCGTGGATAGTGGGGGTGTTTCAGGAACACATTCACACCTGTCATGTCAGCCAGGTTTAAATGGTCAATGGTGCCCACACAATGTAATAAGTGCTGACTGACTACGCTAACTACGTAAGCTGCGGCTGGACGCGAATGGGTGGGAACACGATGCTGATACTAGCAGGGACGCCTGACTGTCTACGCTGACTACGTAAGCTCTGGCTAGGTGCAAAAGGGAGGGAACACTACACTACGCTGACTGCGCTGGGCGCGTGAACACTACGCTGATTCTGACAGCGCCGCTACGCTAACTGCATAACGGACGCCGTGCTAATACACAAGTACTGAAAATTCACTTTTTAAAAAATTGTGTCATTTGCTGCTGTGTTATCATTTAAATGCAAAATGATGATTTATTTTTTTGGTAACATTTCAAGAACCTTGGACCAGATGTATTGCAGTAGAATTTCAGCCAAACTTGTAGGATTTTTAAAGGGGCAATTATTTACAAGGCATGGTTTTGCCTCGTAAATGATTGCCCCATTTAAAAAACCTCAGAGTTTGGACAGCAGCCCGCAGGGACTCGCATTGCAATACATCCGGCCCTTAAGCTGGCCCCATACATTAGAACGATTTCAGGGCTCGTACGATGCATTGTGTGTATTGTTGTGCACATCGTGAGGTGCTTTGGTAAGATTACAATCCGATGCACGTGCCCGCGGATTATGAAGTGGATCTTGTGATCTTATGTGCTGCACACTAGATCTGAAGAGGCTACAAACGACCAGTATGCTGGGAGTTGCAGATCTTCATTGTTTTCTATTAGATTTTGTTTATAAACAAAATTGAATCAAAATTGAATGGTTTTCTGCTGCATTCAATCCTGATGTGCAGATCCGCAGCATCGAAATCAAACAGAACAAATAGACTGTGCAGGAAACACTATATAGTACAGATCTGTACTATATTGTCTAAATTGAATGTGTACACTGTGTGGTGCAATTCAATCCCGATTGAATAGGCAATGAATCGCACCATGAGTACACTACTTAAGATCTATCGTGTGTCTGGGAAGCTGCCAGAGTTCAAGGGAAATTGTGTCTGCAATCTGAAAGATTTCAAATCATCCTGATGTATGGCCACCTTTAGTGTTGATGGACTTGTCATTTTTCACCCATTGGGATATCTCTTCCAAAGCCTGAGTGCATGTGCTGGGACACTTACCATACTATCCCTTTAAACTGGTACACTCATCAATTACACAAGTACTATGGTTGATTTTAAACCAGGTGAAATGCAGGCTTGAATTACTCAAGCCACAGCACCTATGTAATTTGTGTCCTGGTCTAAAGGTATAGTATGGTAAGCTTATCTAGATAGCATTTGATATCAGAGGATATATAGCCAATATTGCCATTGTTTCGTTTATTGCCTACTGTCTTTCCCTGCCCTCAAGAGCTCTGGATAGATAGACAATGGTTTCTCCAGTGCTAGTTATTTTTTTCAAACTTAGATAATTGTGGCAAGCTATAACATAAAGATTGATAACTTCAAACGGTACTTATGTAATATCTGGGCTCCCGTTTTTCTTATGAGACCGTGTCCCCTCGCGGGGCTCGCTGCGCTCGCCACGCTTCGGGCACGGTGGCTCGCTGCGCTCGCCACACTATATAAAATCAACTCCATGCGTAGTTGGATAGTAGGGGTATGAAAAAATGGGGTGCATTTAACATGGGAGCCCAGATAATACATAAGTACCCTTCAAACTTTCTTGCTTGTTTTTCTCTAACTGATTGCTGTTTATTTTTCTGCACTGTGTCATTTGAGTACACTGGTAATTAGTTATAGAACACACTATGCAGTTAGCAGAGCTGATTTTGATTCCACTATGAGCTCTGCTTTCTTTGTAAAATGTGATGATGTGTATCATCACATGTCATGTTGAGAGCTGTTAATATTTGTGTGCGACTAGGAGCCATACTTTTTTGCCCAAAACAATGCCAAAAATGATGCTTTAAAGGTACAATATTTATGTGAAAATGATTCTAGTCAGGGGATATTTAGTTTGGAGAATCTCTTTAGAGTAATGGGGCCCATACATCAGCAATCACAATTTATGGATTTCCAGATACAGGGATTTTTTAGCCAGATAAATGGATTTTACAATCTATCTGACTTTGCCCAAACATTACAGATTTATTTCAGTGATCGGCAGATTTTTCCATCTAAAGATTGCATCTTCATATCTGGAAATTGCCCAATCGATTGTCATTTCAGCTGTTCATAATGTAAATAGATGAAGAAGACGAATTGGGAATGCCCACACATATAAAAAAGATCGGTACTCTTTACTTAGCACGGCGCCCATCGCGGGCATTGAATGCACTACAAAATCGGGTGCGACGCGACCGACGCAATGGCCGCGATTTCCCATAGGGAACAATGTTAAAAGTCTCAATGGACGCGATTTTACTGTTCAATGCCTCAATGGACCCGATTTTTCCATAGGAAACAATGTTGAATGGGCCACAGAGCCCAAATAGGCCCCCTGAAGTGTGAAATGGCCCCCACAATTGTTAACGCCACCCCACGATCAACGTGAACCCGAAGCGTACGCTTCCTCCGACCTTTTCATACCCCCACTATCCACGTCGGCGTGGAGTTGAGAATAGAATAGTGTGGCGAGCGGACGCGGATACCTTCACAGGTAAACGCGTCCCTTCGCGGGCTTCACAGGTATCCGCGTCCCCTCGCCGGGCTCGCCACGCTTCGGGCTCGGTGGCTCGCTGCGCTCGCCACACTATTTTATTCTCAACTCCACGCCGACGTGGATAGTGGGGGTATGAAAAGGTCGGAGGACGCGTACCGCCGCCCCTCACGGGCTCGCTGCGCTCGCCACTCTTCGGGTTCACGTTGATCGTGGGGTGGCGTTAACAATTGTGGGTCCCATTTCACACTTCAGGTGGCCTATTTGGGCTCTGTGGCCCATTTAACATTGTTTCCTATGGAAAAATCGGCTCCATTGAGGCATTGAACAGTAAAATCGCGTCCATTGAGACTTTTAACATTGTTCCCTATGGGAAATCGCGGGCATCGCATCGCACCCGATTTTTTAGTGCATCCGATGACCGCGATCAGAATCGTGGGCGCCGTGCTAAGTAAAGAGTACCAAAAGATCTGCAGATAATACCAGATTATTAAACATGTTTAAAAACCTGATTAAGCAATCGATTGGCGATTTTGATTGGGATTGCCAAAAGGGGGAGCCCACACATCTAAAATTAATTGTGGCAATAATCTCCATATCTGAAAATTGTCACAATTAATTGCTGATGTATGGGGCCCTTTAAAGCTGGCCATATACTGTACATCTACAGATCGATTGTCAGATTGAGCTGGTTGAAACAAAATCCAGGTAATGGATGAGAGCAGATGACCGTTGACCATTTGCTTTGAAATGCTGGAAAACTGCCATTCAGATATTACCAGGTGTTTGTTCCAACCAGCCCAATCTGACAATCGATCTGTAGATGTATGGCCACCTTAAGTCATTGTACCATTTTTTTGTATCGGCTACTGTATCTAGGTTATTCATTTTCAGCTTTTAATATACTGATTAATTTTATTTACACCATGCTATTTTATAATTCATCCCTTTCCTCTGGGAATGGTTTTCGTCAGTAAAGGCATGGTGACATTAAATAATTTTGTTATGTAAAAATTAAGTGACACTGTTTTTCATTCTCCCTAGGTGGTTCTCTGTAAATTTCATTCTGTGTTCCTGTCTCAGAAAGGCCAGGTGTACACTTGTGGTCATGGACAGGGGGGAAGGCTTGGTCATGGCGATGAACTCACATGTCTGGTATGTCTGCACTGTGACTCACTGTACTGCGTTAGGTTGTATTCTGCATGTGGGACTGAGCAGCCATTATAGGCAGATATTGAGCCATGATTGCATTCCTTGTGATTTTATGTCCTTATTAAACTAGAATTGATTTGTCTCTTCTAAGTGTACATTGTTCATTGTGCTTCAAAGCTGTACTATAAGGAAACACTTTCTGTTACACACAGATGTCCAGTGGTATTTTGGTTGGGAAATCTTTATATAATGTCATTTTACCCAGAAGGGCCTTTTCAATACCCTTATTTTGTCCCTTCTAGTTCAAAACATGCAGCAAGAGGCTGTTGAAAGTTGGGGTACAATTACGACACTGCATATGTTTTTAATAAAACGAGTTAATGAACTAAGCACTAAATGTAACAGCTGTGATAGAGTTGTCAGTGTAACAGACAGGACTGGACAGGAGGATCTGCGATATGTGGTGACAGCGGCAACTGATGATGATGAGACAGGCCACTCTCATACAGAAGAGCGCAATTTAGTTATTTATCACTCCGGATCTCCCATCTAAAGTTATAGGAGATCACAGGGCAATATTCAATTTTTCTTCATAATCCTGCTGCTCTCATTAGTGTACAGCTAAATCTGACTAAACTAATGGGCACAATGCAAGAAGTCGGGTTAGAGCTCTCAAACAGGTCACTTTTCACTTATTTTAGCTTGCCACCCTCAGAGTTTGGGGTAGTGAGCTGAAGTGCCTGAACCAACTACTAATCTCCCCCCGACGGGCAACTGTTCAATTGTTCCATCTGGTATGCGCCACTGCTAATAATTGAATTGCGCCCATTATGTACCGTCCTCCTCAGTGATGAATTCAGTTTACTTGTGTTTATTCTCGCATCCTCACCAGCCAATTTGCTGCCGCAGTCTAGGAAACTTGCATATTTGAATGTTAAAGATATAAGGCTATTTTAGTGAAATTTTACTAAATACAGTTTTAATTCTTCAAAGGTTCCAAGACTGGTGGAAGGTTTGGCTGCTCATTTATGTAGTCAAGTGGCTGCTGCAAAGGACCATACCGTAGTACTGACTGAGGATGGCTATGTTTACACCTTTGGTTTAAATACATTTCACCAATTGGGCATCCTACCATCCCCCTCAAACTGCAGTAGCCCAAAGCAGGTATGTGTATGTTAGATTGGTGAAGGGAAACTGCTTGTGTTTCGGGTTTTTCCCCCCTTTCCCCTGGCACCCTGCCCTCCTGTGATCCTTTAGGGATCACTAGGTTTTGTTTATCCACATGTTTTATAATGATGAATGTTTGATTGTATTACGCATTTCCTAAAGGTACTGTTTTTAAAAGCTTTTTTAAAATTCCTGACTCAATACACATTGAAGTCCATAATGCTAATGACGGAAATATCACTTACAAATGTATAATACTGTGCACAGCTGCTAATCCTCCTAGGAGTGCGGTTCCCAGCATGTTTGTTAAAAGGTCAGCTGAGACCAAAGTGGAGTTAATTGTCCTTGGTCACAATATCATTGGCATTTGAGGTAACTTGTCCACTGCCCTGGACGCAGACTAGAATTGCACAAAATGAAACCGATTCAAGGCACGTTGATAGTACTGTTGCATCTTTAAGTAGCTGGATATTCAGGATAGCAGGGCGACATCACCATGGCAAGCAAAAGTGGGAACATAGGCCCTGATTCTAATTGACTTGGTAAGCTGCAAAGCTAGCAGCTTACAGAGTCCCAGAGGGCCTGTCCTGCCACCTGTCAAATCGCCACCACCATATGCCATCCCCTCACAACCATGCATGTCCCGGTGGCTGAGAAATTATTAGATTGTTGCCAAACCATCAAATGATTTCTTCAGTCCACTCAAATATAGGTCAGTGGAGACTGGTTTATATTTGTGGCCATTCCACCGAAGACAGGGCGGGCGGCTGACGTCATGCAACTATATAAGTTGCCGAGTCCGTTCGCCCAAACATTATGTGCATCTGTGCAAAAATAACGTTGCTCCCCCGTGCGGGAGTCTATTAACTAGAATGACCCCCATAGTTCATTGCATTTACAAAATATTCAATCTTGTGGTGTTCTTTGCAGCTGTTTTCTTCATTTTACTTTTCCTTTGCTGGACTTTTTTATAGATTATTTTTTTTTTTTATTGTGGTAGGACTGACTTTATAAGCCCTTTTGTTGTGTCTTCTTGTTTGAACAAATTATGCTGTATTACTGCCAGCTGAGATTACTTTATCCAATTTGGAGTCTGTGTTAACTAGGTAATTGTTAATTATGTTCTGATACATTTTTAAGAGAGAGTGCTTTCTTTTGTAAAAACTGACTAAGTGCTGTTTAAATGACTGTAGCTGCTGGTGTACAGTAGGCTGCAGATCCTGTCACACTTATCTCCTGTGACCTTTTGGTCAGGAAAAGCTGAGAGACTTTGGTTTGCTGCCAAAAAAAAGTTCTTTAGCTGCACAGCAAGCAAGCTCCTGCTAATACATGATAGGCATACTCTCTTCATAATTCTATGTTTAAAATGCCCCAAAATCCTGCAGAGCGGTATAGTCCATTTTAAATCCAACGGGGTACACGTAGCGCAACATCTAAGAAGAGGTGGTAAGTGCTAAATGCACTATAATCAGGGCTATTTCACACTAAAAAAAAAAAAAAGGAAATAATAAAAAAGTAGCACTAATGACCGATTTTGAGAAGACAAAAAAAATCTAAAGAAAGTGCTCTGGTTTAGGTATAGACAAATGCCAGTCTTGTTGTGTTTGGTATCGGCCAGTACCTATTAGATGGATTATTAAGATGTATATGACTCCTTGTTACTACATGTTGTTTATTGTGTCTATAAATATAATATTTAAAATTTATCTAAAGACTGGCATTTGTCTATACACTTTTTTTTTTCATCTTTTTTTTTTTCGTCTTTGACACTTACAACCAACTTCTACATGTACAGTCTGAAAGCAGATAATGTACAGTATTTGCAAACATCTGAGGATTTTGCTATTGCCATCTTGTTGTATTGGATGAAAAATGATTTGGATGTATTACTAAACAATCACACTTTTGTGGCTTATCATTTTGCGGGAAAAAAAAGTATATGAGGTTCACAGTGGTGGAACAGGATAGAGAGGGCCTTGGTTGTGGGGTCTTTCTTTTTTAGATGCACTTTTATGCAGACATATAAAAAACTACACATAGATGAAATTATACTGCTCTAGGACCTTACAGGCAGCACATGTGTACTCTTTATTCAAATATCACTTAATAGGGAGTCAATCCAACTTTGAGCAAGTTTGGTTGATAAAACTTGCATACAGATGTGTCCACATACATCAATCCTACATGCGATACCTTGTACATAACGCATGAGCTCCCTGTGACTTGGATGTGTCCTCTTGTGCGGCTGTATCTGCATAAGAAATGGAACATTGCTGATATCAGGTGGCGTACACTGTGAGATATCTGCAGTGCCAGATAAAAAAATGTCTGTCTGACAGGCAATTTTATCGGTACTTGTGTAGTTTCACTGCGGCAGTTACGTAGTCAGTGTAGCGTCCCTGTCAGAATCAGCGTAGTGTTCCCGCGGGCAGCATAGTCAGTGTCCCTGTCCATATAAGCGTAGTGTTCCCGCCCATTCGCGGCTAGCCGGAGCTTACGTAGTTGGCGTAGTCAGTCAGCGTTACGCAGTTAGCCTAGTCAGTCAGCGCTTATTACATTGTGTGGGAACCATTGACCATTTTAACTTGCCTGATATGACAGGTGTGAATGTGTTCCTGAAACACCCCCACTATCCACGTCTGCCCGAAGCATGGTGTGCATACGCGGTACGCATCCTCCCAACCTGTTCATACACCCACTATCCACGTCGGAGTGGAGTTGATTTTATAAAGTGTGGCGAGCGCAGCGAGGTGTGCGGACGCGGAATACACGTCAAGTAATCAGTGTTCCCTCACGGGGCTCGTTGCGCTTGCCACGCTTCAGGCTCAGTGGCTCACTGCACTCGCCACACTTTATAAAATCATCTCCACACCGACGTGGATAGTGGGGCTATGAACAGGTCGGGAGGACGCATACCGCATCCCCTCGTGGGGCTCGCCACACTTCGGCCAGACGTGGATAGTGGGGGTTTCAAATGGAGGCATTTGCTGGTTTGTAAAATGGAGCACTGGCAAATATGTCCTTTATTGTGCATGAGTTGCACTTGCGCACCGCAACCCCCCTTTGTGCAGGAGACGCATGCGCTACCGAACCCCTAACCCTGTCCGTCTCCCTGAAGAGGACACAGGCAGGGTTGACGTACCCTGACGCAAGAATTACTAAGACGCACAAGCGTCTGAGATGCTTGTGCATCTCAGACAGATGGAACGCCTCTCCGCCGGCTCCCGCTTGATCCCCTCTCCACCAGTGTCTGCCAGTGCAGGGGATCTGGCGGTTACCGGCGCTGTGTGAGGCTTGCCAGGGATGCCGGGGACAGAGCTGCAGCTCCCGGGGACAGTACGGTGACTAGCTGCCTGACAGGGACACTACGCAGCCTGATGGGGACACTACGCTGACTACACTAGGCAGCCTTTGGGCTACGCTGAAATCGTAGTGTCGCCGTAGCCTGTCGCCGTAAAACTACACAAGTACAATTTAATCTTACTGTACCATACTCTGTGTGCCCTGACGACAAGTAAAACGGTTTCGCGATTCAAAAATTCCAATGTGTACGCACAATGTTGCTTCCGATGAATGCTCCCTAGAGTCGTCAGCGACATCCTCCTTTGTCTGCGCTTGCAGGATGATGAAGGATATAGTTTAGAATGCAGCACGGCTCCCATGTCACCCCACACCTTGTTTAATGTGTACCCATCTTTGGGTTAAATGGCTTGTCACTAACATCTGCACCTGTACCATCACAGTAAAATGCTAAGCAGATCTTGGTACTTGTGTACTAGCACGGCACCCCGATAATTAGTCGCCCGATTTTTTAATCACATCGCATGCCATACATCAGATCGCATGCGATGCGATTTTAACGAATATATTTGATATTAAATTGTATAAGCACCCTAATGGGTGCTTACAATGCTTGATTGCACCCCCACGCCACCCCCCAAGTATAAACGTGACCCCGAAGCGTGGCGAGCGTAGCGAGCCAGCGAGGGGTGGCGGTACGCGTCCTAAGACCTTTTCGTACCCCCACTATCCACGTCGGCGTGGAGTTGATTTTATAAAGTGTGGCGAGCGGACGCGGATACCTGTGAAGCCCGCGAGGGGAAGCGGATACCTGTAAAGGTATCCGCGTCCCCTCGCGGGGCTAACTGCGCTTCGGGCTCGGTGGCTTGCTGCGCTCGCCACACTTTATAAAATCAACTCCACGCCGACGTGGATAGTGGGGGTATGAAACGATCGTAGGACGCGTACCGCTGCCCCTCGCGGGCTCGCTGCACTCGCCACGCTTCGGGTTCACGTTTATACTTGGGGGGTGGCGTGGGGGTGCATTTAAGCATTGTAAGCACCCATTAGGGTGCTTATACAATTTATAATCGCATCCCATCGAATTGTATGGCATTGTACATCGGCCGATATCGCGTTGCATCGCATGCGATATGGTCAGCGATGCGATGGGCGCCGTGATAGTACACAAGTACCCATATCTAATTTATTATTTATTTATTTATTACCAGTTTCTTATATATCGCATACATATTCCGCAGCACTTTACAGAGAATATTTCAACATTCACATCAGTCCCTGCCCCAGTGGAGCTTACAATCTATACTCCCTACCACGTATACACGCGCGCACACACAGACATTCTGGGGTTAATTTGTTGGGAGCCAATTCGCCTACCAGTATATTTTTGGATTGTGGGAGGAAACCAGAGCACCCGGAGGAAACCCACCACTGTGCTGGGAGGCAGTAATAGTAACCATTATACCATCTGTACTGCCCTATACTCCGCTACAATCACCAGAACAGGCTTTAAAAGAAATGAAAACATGAAATTGACAATAATGTATTGGTATAAATTGAAGCCAAAAATTGCATTTTCTGTAGTTACTTAGACAAAGCAATAAAGAAACAATGAATACAGATCACAAATTAGGGTACTGCTTATTATTATAACAGATAGCCACATACGTTGTTTTCAGTTCTTGAAAAAGAGTTGGAGGGTTAAGCTGGCCATACAGATGATTGTCATATCTGGCTGGTTGGAACAAAAACCTGGTAGTATCTGAATGATGGTTTTTGGCAGCTTTCCAGCATTTCAAAGCAAATGGTCACCTGTCATTTCCTCTCATCCGTTACCAGGTTTTTGCTCCAACCAACCAGAACTGACAATAAATCAGTAGATGTATGGCCAGCTTAAGGGATCTAAATTGATTATTAATTAAGTAGTTCCATTTAACTATAAACAAAATCTTTCTCTTAACAGGTGCAGGCTAAAACTTTGAAAGGCAAGACTGTAATAGGGGTGGCTGCTGGAAGGTTTCACACTGTGTTGTGGACTAAAGCAGCTGTGTATACAATGGGACTCAATGCTGGTCAATTAGGTACATAATCACATTACCAATCATATTTATTTTCAGAATTCTGAACTAGTTTGGAAGCTTCACTTCTTTATTTCCTGTAGGATATTTGCTAGACCCTAATGGAGAAAAGCATGTCAGCTGTCCTCGGCAGATCTCTGCCCTGCATCATAAAGACATCAGTATATCTCTTGTGTCTGCCAGTGATGGAGCGACAGTCTGTGTCACCGAGAGGGGAGACATTTACCTCCTTACCGAATACCAGTGCAAGAAGCTAGCATCCAAGTAAGACCTTATTCTTTTCCTTCAAGTTTCATATTGTTACTATGTATCCCTGTAACAAACTAGTATATGTTGTTCTTTGAACAGGCAACTAAATTTAAAAAAGGTTCATGTTTCTGGAGGAATTCTAGATCATAAGGCTGATACACAACATCTCAAAGAAAGCGGTGGCCAGCCTGTTTGCTTTCTTGCCTTGGATCAAGCCGGCAGAGTAAGTCTGACTTTTATTTAATGATGAGATAATTTACATGTGATACACATATGCTTAACCCTTTAAATTTATAATAATGGGGGTTGTACCTGCGCACTGAATTCTTGGGCTAGCTGCCGCACTTAACGGATGACTAATCCGTTGGATTTAGTTTCAGAATATATGTTGGTTTTAGTGCTGCGCTCCGCCCTTTCTTACGGTTGTAAGGAATATAATGGAATACAGAATCAAATGACAAATAAACTTTGAATGTTGATTTAAATAAAATGAAGCTTTACTGATTAATAAATGCCGCTAATTGCTAATACAATGATTCAATTAGTCAATTAAGTGAAAAATAAATAAATTAAGTGAAAAATAAAACAAAACAAAAACAAGAGCAAGAAACAAAACCAAAACCACAATCAAAACAATCAGTAAGGATCAGTGACTCGATATTGGAACGGAGTTTGATTCCCACTGCAATGTCCTGCTCGAGATTTCTGTGTGTTATATGCACAATCACAGAAAGATGATTGGATGAAAAAATAGTAGGTATACCAAAACAAAAATCAAAAAACAAACAAAATCAGAGTCGTGAACGTTGGTGTATATCCACGTTACCGGTGGCTTGTGCGCGCCGGGTCGATCCTGATTAAATGATCTGGCTAGTGTTAATGTGTCAGACAACGGCGTCCCGTTAGCTGACAGAGTCTGGTGGTGTACACCGACTGGTGCAGGGAACCCGTAGAGAGGTGAAGCAGGCACAGCCGCGGACCACATCGGTATCCGTGGCAGTGTCCTGCAAACCTCCGAGACAGGGAGACTTCACAGTGAGTGCACCGCAGCACAGGGTGCAGTGTTAACGCGCAGCCCCGTGTGCAAGCGATCCCACTGTAAAGAGTCTCCAGAAGTCCGGGCAACCTGTGACAGAAAGCAGACACTTTCCCCCGAAAACCGGGCGCCGCTGACCACCAATGTGAAAGAGGTACCTGAAGACTCAGCATTTAAAGGACTGTGTACACCACCAGACTCTGTCAGCTAACGGGACGCCGTTGTCTGACACATTAACACTAGCCAGATCATTTAATCAGGATCGACCCGGCGCGCACAAGCCACCGGTAACGTGGATATACACCAACGTTCACGACTCTGATTTTGTTTGTTTTTTGTTTTTTGTTGTTTTTTGATTTTTGTTTTGGTATACCTACTATTTTTTCATCCAATCATCTTTCTGTGATTGTGCATATAACACACAGAAATCTCGAGCAGGACATTGCAGTGGGAATCAAACTCCGTTCCAATATCGAGTCACTGATCCTTACTGATTGTTTTGATTGTGGTTTTGGTTTTGTTTCTTGCTCTTGTTTTTGTTTTGTTTTATTTTTCACTTAATTTATTTATTTTTCACTTAATTGACTAATTGAATCATTGTATTAGCAATTAGCGGCATTTATTAATCAGTAAAGCTTCATTTTATTTAAATCAACATTCAAAGTTTATTTGTCATTTGATTCTGTATTCCATTATATTCCTTACAACCGTAAGAAAGGGCGGAGCGCAGCACTAAAACCAACATATATTCTTAACCCTTTAAATGCCAACACCTCTGTGAGAGAGGTGTAAATTATCGACTAAAAAATGCCAGCGTTGCTCACATTTGTTATATAAATTAAAATAAAAAATGTTTTGTAAGAAAAGATTATATTTCCTGTATAAGGTAAACAAATTCACTTGGCATAGGGGATGTCTTGAGTATCCCAGTGGTTGAAATTCGGATTGTTAGAATGCCAACAGTGCAGGATTGGCTGGTTCAAACAACTTATTTTTTTATTCCTATATTATGCTGTAACTACAGCATGACTTATTTAAATAAATGCTATTATAAAGGAATCCCACCTGGTATTATTTCACATTCTAGTTGCTTGTGGTCTTCCATTGAGTGAGCTGAACCAATGCAGTAAATTCACACACAAATACACAGAGAAACACCTCATGGTGTAATCTCCTTTTATGTATATTTCAATTAAATATCTTAGGTTCTAATGAGAGGGCTCTGAGTATACTTTTTATGTTTTAATATGTATAGTCTACCTACATAGATTTAGATGTAATAATAAGCAGTAAAAAAACAGTTTTGAAAGAAAGTAAATCCTATAAAATCCTTATAACGTTGGATTGTTAATTTTAGAAAGCATTTAAACATGGTTGATCAAGTTTTCTGATACATAGCAATGTTTCAAACTATAAATATTAAGGGGTTATTCAGTCCGTGGCAAATTTTTCACAATAGAAAAAATACAGTTTTCGGAATTTTTAGGGAGAATTAGATTTGCCCTATACAAATTCCATGCCGATGTTTCGCGGCTGGTGAAAAATATGGCATGGGCAAAAACCACGTTGACTGGCTAATTGAATGCGGACCGGTGAATTATTGACGTTTTTTCACCTTGCAAAAAATAAGGCAATTAATGAATACCCCCTAAAGCGGGATTACATTTTTTATATATAATGGAAGTGTTAATAGTTGATTTTTATTAATTAACAAAATGCAAAGTAAATGACCAGTAGGTAAATGTAAATCAAATCATTATTTGATGTAACCACCCTTTTCCTTCAAAACTGCATCAATTCTTCTAAGTACATGTGCACAAAGTCAGCGATACAAACTGGTGATAATCATCATTTTCATATGTAAGTTGAAAGCATTTTTACTTTTCAGCACTTTTTCCACACCTGCTTAAAGGTCCATTCACAATGGGAATTTTTGCCCAGCATGTATAGATAACGATGATGGGGAAAATCGTTGGGCTGAAAAACGCTCAGTGCATACAAACTAAGCATTTTTTGCCCGTCTTAGCGATTTTCCCCAGGGTGGACGGCTTTCCATAGAAGTACGCTGTGGAAAGCCATCCACTCCCCTGCTCATCTGCTAGTAATAACAGCAGATAAGCGGCCAAGCCAACAATGATGCGGGAGCATGCATCAGTCTTCACCGCTCATTGCTGCTCCGTACACACTGGGCAGCTTTTGAGCTGAAAGCCGCTCAAATGAGAAAACTGTGCTGCTTTCAGCTCAAAGTCACCCTGTGGGTATGGGCCTTAAGACTTGCAGTATGGAGTGTAATATTTATGAACTTTTTTTTGAAGTCAGCAAAAGGAAATAACTAGATAATAGCTTTTAAAGTCAAAGGTTCCAAATATTGATAGTTTGTCCTGCAGGCAAGTCCTTATGATTTTCTCAAAGTTTCTGTCCTTCCAAAGACAGAACTCCTGTCCTAGCCCAGCTTTCATCCTGGCACTTTGCCATTCCTATAGCTGGATTCACAACAGGCTCTTGATAACATCAGTCAATTGGGGACCTCCCAAGTATGGGATTCTGTGTTCGGTAGATTACAGCTCAGCACAAATATTAGGATCATCATAAGACCAAACCGGTTTGCATTTTCAGCAACATTACTACAAGACTGTGTATCAACACTTATATTGCATTGCATTCTGTGTTTAACTTTAAGCTATTACAAACCGGATACCTTATTATGACTTCTAAGAACAATGTAATATTGCATTAAGAGGGAACAAGAAGGGCTATCACATTGAATTGGTATCTGGAGATATAAAACATAAATATAAATTAAGGTACAGACTGATTTTGGTATTCTCTAAGCTGGACTGTCTTGACAGTGGTCTCTTAGTATACCAGAACATCAGATGTGCATGTGTGTTAATAGCGTGTTTCTTTTTTTATGACGCAAAAAACTGCTGAGTGCATTATTGAGGAATCCGTAGGAGGTATTCCATTGAATAGGGATCTAAATTGTATATACAGGGATTTAAAACATTCCTTTTTTGGCAAACTGAAACAGGATGTTTATATTCCTGTGTATTCAATTGTGGGTTTTTTGGACCGTTTTTCAAGTCCTTTTTTTGCTGATGCGGTTTCATTTTTTTGGTTGAATCTGCATTGGTGAAAATTAACTAAAAACAAGTCAAAACACATGATTCAGTCAAAACACATGAATCGGCAAGTAATTTGCCTAGGAAAAATGCCTAGGAAATTCAACAGCAATTGAATATACCCCATAATCCAAAGACAGACACAAACCACCAAGTGTGTTAATTTACTAGAGTGTGTGTGTGTGTGTATATGTGTACAGTATATATACATTGTGTGTGATTTAAAAAATATATTTTATAAATGTATTTTTACTTATTCTGCTTTCAAGGTATTTTGTTGGAAATCTACCAGTAGTTCCATTAAGCAGTGCCGATGGGTTTATGGGAGACAAGTATTTATGTCTGACTTTGCCCTAAATAAAGATGAAATGCTGTTTGTCACACAAGAAGGAGAAGGATTTAGTGGAAAGTGGATGTCTGAGAAAAAAAATCATGTTGACAAAAAAGGTATTTTCTCTCTTTCTATGCATAATGTAATTATTGTATGTTCTGACCTTTTTTTTATTCTTAAGGCAATCTCAGTCATTTTTTAACCTTCATTCTTTGTAAGGATATTCAATTGCCTATCCCAAGCATGTTTAAATGCTCTCCTATGTATTTTCTCTTGCAGAGAATTCAGGATCAGACTCTGCTCACACCGATTTGCACAGCATGTATGAAAGAATTGGTCTTCAGAAGCTTCCCTTTGTCCATAGGGCTGTTAGTGTAACAACAGATCCTAATGGGTGTAACTTTGCTGTGTTGCAATCCGATCCAAAAACAAGGTAGCACTCATTTTGTTGAAGGTCTCTACGAAGTACAGCAGTGCTATACAAAGCAATGATACAAACAGGGTAGACATAATAATAATAATAAAAGATCTGTCCTGTTTCAAACATAAACATGTAGCGGGTGCCAGGGCCTGCGCCATAACATTACCATTGTTTGGGAGAGGTGATATACCTAGCCTTAGTGCAGGAGCCGACTGATGGTAATGGCTTAATTGGGAGAGATGTGGGACTGGGTGGGGGGGGGGGGGGATTGCAGAAGACAGAGTGTGGGCTTGGCTGGACAGATCATTGGGGGACTACGCAGATCCCGCATATGCTGGATCTCTTTACTAGGATGGGGAGCGGTCCCCTATCGAAAGCAGCTGAGGTAACCCAGCTGATGGCAGGGAGTAATGATGTAAGAGAAGGGAGATCCCTGCTTTTGAGAGCTTACATTCTCAAGAGGAATGGTATAAGTGGTGATAGTGAGGAGACACATAGTGGATAATGGTCGCACAGTGAGAAAAATGGCTAGGTGGGTTCTAATGGAGTGTTTCAATGAATGGAATCAGTCAGGCCACATCATTTAATTTATGTTTTAGTGTGTGAATGGAGAAAGCAGTTTGTGAAATGTACTCCTGTTTTTTGTAGAAACAAATATAATTGTATTCCTGCATGATTTCTATCTTTCAGCCTTTTTGAAGTTCCAGTTGTGTCTTCTTCCATTTTTACTGAAGATTTTAAGAAGCTTCTTGGTGAAGTAGATGAATTGGATAGCATCCATGATGTGACTTTCTTGCTGGGTTCCCAAAGTTTCCCAGCGCATAAGTACATCCTGGCCATGAAATGTGACTTCTTCCGAAGGCTGTTTTTTTCTGGGGACAGTAATCAGATTGACTTTCCAGATATTTACCATAATGGGGAGGATGCCGCGGGATGTGATGTGTTTGTTATTGAGAAAATTCCTCCTGGGCTTTTTACCTACATCTTGCAGTTTGTCTACACGGATACATGTGATATGTTGGTAAAAGGTCACAAACCCAGAGCCATTCAAAACGAGAAAATAGAAGACAATAAAGACAATATCATCTCCGATTTCCAGAAGATTAGTTTCAATGAAGATATGAAAGGAAAGTCTGCCTATGAGGTCTACAGGAACAGCGAGATCTGTGCAGATAATGAAAAGAAGAAAAGCAAGGCAAAGCCTCCCAAGAAACCCAAATATGTTAGTGAAGAACCTAGCCCTGTAAAAATGCTGCAGAATCTAGCCAAGAAGTTTGGCCTGAGCAATCTGAGTTCAAGGTGTGTTCAGAGATTTCTTTTTCATTATGCATATTAAGAGAATATCACACCATCTTGCAGTGTTCTGCCATTTAAGTAGAGAAATTCCAAATTCTGAACTTTACATCTAAAGAAAGATGAATGGGTTTTTGTCTTAGGCTAGTAGGAAATTGAGACTGGTCAGTAAACTGTAAGTTGCCTCACTGTTATGGGACCTGTAGCTGATTCAGATACACAGGAGATGTATCAGGCTTTCTAACAAGCTGCCAAGTGGAGACGTTATCCATAGCAAGCACCCAGCTTGCATTTATCAAGTACATTCTGTAGAATGATCGGTAAAAGCTGGGTGAAATTAACAACTTACTTGTCCTCTTCCCCTTTTAAATGTTTGATACATGTCTTCCATGGGTTGCGTCCTGGAGGTTTCAAAACTCTGTGTCGTGAGGCATTGCATAGACGTATTTTTCTAATCAAACATTTACATTGATGGTTTGTATCGGTGAGGTGAGCTACTATTTTCATTTGATGCTGCAACAAAATAACTACAGTATTCTAGGCCAAATAACCAACTTAATGGGCATACACACGGAACGAATGCGGAAGCCTTCCAACATCGTTCACGAGTGTGTGTACACATGGAACAAATTGATAGATAACAAGATTGGTCTATGATCTTTCTACACGCAGGGAAGATCATAGACCATCATTAATGATCGGCGGGTACGTGCTTTGTTAACGTTGCACAGAACAATTTGAACGATTGGTCGTTCCCATTGATCGGGAATGCCCACATTGTCCTTTAAATTGTTCCGTATGTATGCACCTTAACATGATTCACAACATCATTTATATACAAGTTAGGTGAAGGGGCCGCTAAGCTTGAAGTTGATGTAAATAAAATAGGGAAGTTAACATTTCCTGGGTACGAGCAATTTTACAGCCTTTCTGGAAACAGGCAGACTGGGTGTGAACAGTCAGGATTCTGATGGTGAGTATACTGACACCAGAATCCGGACTGTTTAAATTCCCTGGATCCCGACTGATGGCCACCGAGCCCGCAAGAGGCTTCTTTGCGCTCGCCCCACTATTGGAGTACCAGCGGCCAGGATTCCGATGTCTGTATACTGACCATTGGAATTCCGACTGTCTGGCCATCGTGCCACACACAGGCAGTCTGCAGTATACTTTTAAACGATTTGTCCATTTATCTTTATCGTTTGTAATCATTCAGTGTGTATGCACTATAAAGTTCAGATGAAAACAACAATTCCCTTAAACATTAATGTGCAGGATATTCAATTGTTTTTGGGCGACTGCAGCTCTCCTCTAAAGTTACAAAGCTTTTTGTTTGTAACAGTGGTTCTGAGTTTCACGAGTGCCCATTATTTCTTCTCACACTCTCCTGAGGTGGCAAGCAGATGCCTGACCATGGGTGCAGCAAGCATGATTAATAATGGGTGCCTGCAGCACTTGCGCCCATCTGCAGAACAATGGAATATAGCCCATAGGGCGCCCATTAATTACATGTGCCCGAAGACAATTAGTTGATAATGCCAAAAGATGTTTTATATGTAGCATGCTATAATGCTTCCCTTTTGTATTTTATAATGCGTGTCCTGCAGTAAAAACTGTTAATTATACCATATTACAAAGATTCTTAATTATACTCTGCAAAATTACAGTAATATTTTTACAAAGCAAAATAATGGGCAAACCGTATGGTCATCATTTGTTTCAGATAGAAACACAACAAAAATTATTCCAGTTTTAAAAAAATATCTCTTGTTTTATTTGTGATTGGTGGCTGCTTATATCTTATTTGAATGAATTATGTTAATAAATGTGTACTGGTTCCATTACAGATTGGATGGAGTCAGATATGAAAATGGAGCCATTGTTGTTGTCCAGAAGAAGTGTGGGAACAAGCCAAGATTCAGCCAACATAAATAGTATGTACAGGCCATGAGGTCATCAATGTGCCTCATTCTTGTTTCTGGATTCTACTTCAAATGTATTGCTTACCAGTAATGCATAAATCAAGTGTATGATTTTCATATGTGTTCAAGTCATAAAGAAGTTCTCCAGTCAAATTAATATTTCTCGTTATGGGGGGTATCCAATTAGCCCCGATGCTTTGTCTCTTGGAAAAAAGGGCTGATAGCCTGATCTATATCAGCTATACAATTTGGGACCATTTCGGCAATAACACATGGGGTCCTTGTGTTATCACAGATCCACAGCATTATGATTAGGGTGCCTGAGGCATCTGGAGTATAAGCTGCAATAAATTCCGGGCTGTCGGAGCTGTGAATCTATTTGCTGCGGGAGTTTATCGTCCTATATTGGTCATTTTTTCCTATTTGTCTTTATTTATGTGTTTATTCCTGCTCTGATAACATTGCTCCTGTGCCTGCACGGAAACTATCTAATATATTTCCTTGACCACCTCCTGCCACCTTGGGGCTGTGCTCTGTGTACTATCACACTTCATTCACTGTCCATAGAAACTAAAACCAAGGGGTATATTCAATGCCGTTTAGGCGAGCTTTGACGGCAAGCAGTGCCGATAGCTCGCTGTCATAGCCTGCGGTCAGTATTCAACTGACTCACTTGCCATTTCCACCTCGCTGGTTCTTTTCAGTGAGGTGAAAAAACGGCTAGTGCGGCCGTCAAAACATGTTTTTCCTATCCTGGTTAAGATGTATGTGGCAACAATAGTATTCCTGTAAATGTTTTTTTTTTGTACAAAGCACAAATGCAAAAATATTTATATTGATATATTATTAAACCATTAGTTCAGCTTTCCGTGTACAGGGGTAAGCCTGAGTCCAGCCTGATTTAATTTCACAGAAGTTTAACGTAATGTAACATTCTGTGAGTCCTATTGCATTTCAAGTACTTTGCTATTTTTTTACCAACCTTTTTTTTTTAACATATATATTTTACTAGAATTAACTAGCTTTAGATGATTTATGATAGACAAAAGTTCAATATTTATTATTCAACCTTAATCAGGAAACAGAAAAATAAAAAATGTCCTCAAAAAACAGAAATGCCTAATACCCCCTCGTTCTGGTTGTTAAACCTATACCTGGGCTCGTTGAGGTCTTACAGAAAGTCCTTATTGAAGTTTTTGAATGGTGCAGCAAAAGCTGTTATACCGGTACATTGGAGATCTACCCCCCCACGACTAAAGAATGGTTCGCACGGGTGGATCTGTATATGACCATGGAAGACCTGAGAGTACCCCCTGAACGTACCCAGGAGTTTGCGGCGATTTGGCTCCCATGGATGGAGTTTAAGTCCACACAAACTTACCTGGTTAACAACTAAATATAGATGGCTGTACATGTTTGTAAATACCAACCACACAATCCTCTTTATCTCTCTCATTCTTTCCTTTTTCTGGCTGTTCTTTTTTCTACTCTTTTCTTCTGTTTTTATCCCCATAATATTCTTATGGGTTATTTACATTTATCGTAGTTTGTTTAGAGCATGGGTCTTCAATCTATGGCCCTCCAGATGTTGTGAAACTACATGTTCCAACATGCATTGCCACATTTGTTTCCTATAAGAGCATGCCAAAACTGTCAGGGCATGCTGGGACATGTAGTTTCACAACATCTGGAGGGCCACAGGTTGAAGACCTGTGGTTTAGAGTTTGCACTGTGTGAATCAAAGATTGGATATGCTTCAGATATCGACCACTTGAAATCGATATAGTTGGCATCGTATGTTCTTTTATTGTTACACAAGTGATACATCTGAAATGTACTTTTCATTGTGTATTCCATATTGCTTACGATGGATGTGTGTTTGTACTATTTTCAAAGTCAATAAAAAGATATTGAAAAAAAAAAAAAAAAATGTCCTCAAATATCCTGTTCCATCACATGGAATGGCTCTACAATTATGAGCCATCAAAATCAAGTTGCGGAAGGGGAACTGACTAAAGGTTAATGTTAAAATGTGAATATTGTTGTAAATGTATGCTTTAAGCTGCATATACACGGGGCGGCACTGGCCTCCGTACAGATCGCTCAGCAGATCTCGCAGCACTAGCAATGCACCACACAATGCTGTGTGCTGAGGGGGTTTTGTCTGATGTTTATAGGCAAAACCCCAAACTCTTTCCCTGCAAATTATATAGTTTGTGTAAATATTTAGTTAATACATATATTCATCATTTAGGTTTGTTCTGAAATTATATTTCTTGTTACAGCTCCTCACTGTGTGATGTGACTATGAGATCAGAAGATGGAAAAGAATTTCATTGCCATAAATGTGTTCTGTGTGCAAGACTTGGTATGTTTATTTATTAGGAAGCATTCATTTGTTATAGCTATGTTTCCATAAATCCACTCATTTTAACACTGTCCATTTTGTGTTTTTTTTTTTTTTTTTTTTTTGCAGAATACTTTCACAGCATGCTTAGCAGCACTTGGATCGAGGTAAAATAAGTTATATGGTTAACAGCATTTTGTGTACGTTGGTCTACAATTAAAAACAAATTCAGTTAGCCTCCGGTTCTGTTCATTGTGAGTTACCTTGGGGGAAAGACATGTTGTCATTTTTTGCTATTCAATCATAAATACTGAATAGACTAATTAGAAGACCGCAGTTCCCATTCTCAATTGGGATTGTGGTCTGGCCCCTATTTACCAAGCTCAGTAAAGTGCAGGTCCCTCTCCAACCGCCTTTGTCCTCTGCTATAGGTTCTTCAAAAATGACACTTCTACACTTGCCCTATGTCATAAAAGGTAGCGAATGATATCAGGGACAGCGTGTTCTCACAGACACTATCTCTGCACTATCACTGATTTGTCATAATAATAATTACGGGAATACTGCAATATTGATACATAGACCCCTATGGTTTTCTATTGCTAGTGATTAAGGACCTTATTCTGATGGACTCGCAAGGCTGCAAATTTCACAGTTTTTCTAGTCCATCAGATGCCGCCCGCAGTGCGGAACACCCCCCCCCCCCCCCCCCGCACGCCTGCGAATGGATGAGTTACATAATCATCCATTCGCAGGCAGAGATGATCATCGGATGATTTATGCAGCGCTCGCCGTTCAGAGACACCTATATAGTGTAAGAATAAGATCCTAAGTGTTTGATTACATTAAGGTACTGTAAGTGTTTTATCAATAACTATTTTAAAATATTGTCTTAATTTTTCTTTATGGCACTGAATATTTCTCTTCATCCTTCTGTCTTCTAAATGTTCCATGAATGGAATATGTAGTTCACCATTTCAGAAGAATTAATGCTACACATCCATGTTGCTTGCTTGAAGTGATATTTTATCTTAAAATGCATAGACTGGTTATCAGCTTGCTCATAGTCTCCTATTATTCTTTTCATATATCTGGTTTGCAACTTTGAATGCATATAACAAAAATACTTCCCAAACTGTTCATGCTATTTTACTTTTTATTATAGTAACTCCATTGTGTATCTGTTGATTTATTACAGGCAACATGCTGTACAGCTCTAGAAATGCCTGTCCACTCAAATGTGTTACATGTCATTATTGATTATATGTACACAGATGAAGCTCCAGCTGTCAAAGGTGAGTGTGCTGGATTATGTGTAGATGATTATTGAATGCAAATATATCTGATGACAGTTACGTTTCTCAGAGCAAGTAAATCTGCCGCGCCTCTCTGAAGAATATGTCATCCAGTTTGTAGAACCTGTTCTGTGACTGTAGTAAGTTACCTAACTGGCCAGTATCCAGAAAGGATCTCTCTGACTGGTATGTGCAATAAGAAATGATAATTGGGGCAGTAAGAGGTATCCTAGAAGTTGCATGAAATATTCACTAATTATTCATATTTCTAAATGTTTGTGGTTTTCTGCCCTCCACAATATTTTCCTTCATTCCTTTGTGAACTACAAGAAAGAAAAAATGACGTGGTCTGTCATTTTCCAAATATGCTTTCTTTTTCAGTGATGCATTTGTAGACTTTATTTTTTTTTATTTGAGAATCCTATTGTAGTTGATAGGGCTAGTGAAAACCTAGGATACTGCATTGGCAATATGCTATCAGAGTCCTGCTTTACTGCATGGGTCCACAAGACCCTAGGACACCGCATTGCCACTTTGCTATCGGGGTCCTACTGTAGTGCATGGGGCTAGAGAAACCCTAGGACACTGCATTGCCTCTGTGCTATCAGGATCCTACTGTAATGCATGGGGATAGAGAAACCCTAGGACACCGCATTGCCACTTTCCTATTGGGGTCCTAGTGTAGTGCATGAGGCTAGAGAAACTCTAGGACACTGCATTGCCTCTGTGTGATCAGGGTCCTAGTGTAGTGCATGGGGCTAGATAAACCCTAGGAAACTGCATTGCCTCTGTGCTAACAGGGTCCTACTGTAATGCATAGGGCTAGAGAAACCCTAGGACCAGGGCTATTTTTCAGTAGGCTCCAGCAGGATCAGCATCATGTATGGTGAAGCTTGAATAATAAGAATCACATTCATTCAAAAAGTTGTTGTTTGCACAACAAAGCACATTGGTGTATTGCATCTAGTCTTGACAAATCCTTATTAAGCATAATGGACTCTAGTGCGTATATTTTACTATTTTGTTTAAAGTCTTGCTTTTTAAGGATTACAAACAGTCTGGTGAGTGCGCTCTTTGCTTGTCTGACTCAAAGATGTAGTTTACACAGTCCATCACAAGGTGGCAGCAAGTATCTTAGAGAATCCTGTTCCTGATCTGAATACAATATTAAATAAGAGAAAAAGAGATGGATGCCTGTAGTGCAGTAAATGAAATGATCAGCCAGTGGCTGATAGGTACTGTAGTCAGTTAGCCATACCTAATGTACAAATATCCAGACTAAAGCCTCGTACATACTTCACAATTTTTTAAAAGATGTTGCTCAGTAGGGCACTTCTAACCGATATCTTTAAAATAATGTGAAGTGCATAACACATTGTTAATGACTGCCCCTATTAGCTGAACATGCAGGTCAATTTTTGCTTTGTAGCTAACGACTTGCATGTTCAGTGGGGTCACAGTGATGTCACTGAATGATATCTGTAACAATATGGTTCAGTGTGTGTATTTTCAATATTGCTCATCCGCGGATGATACGGTAAACCCATCGGCAGCAGCACAAGTTGTCTAGTGTGTACGCGGCTTTCCTGTCTGTCCAGATATGCAGTATGCAGGATTCTTCCTTATCTTCTTTCAAGGAATTAGAATATTACTGTAGAAACTAATATTTTTTTAAATAGATGCATATAGTTGCCTGGGAATTACATTGGAAGGAGGGGGGGGGGGGGTCCATTCTGGAACAGTAATAAATGCAGGAAGTTCTTTTGGTACTTGTTTCCTAGCACGGCGCCCGTCATAGGTGATCGCATACCTTAACTTAAGGTATGCGATGGACGCGACCGACGCGATTTTTGGGCTATTTTTTTTTAGCCTTTTCCCCGACAAATAAAAAATCGCGTCCACCGCATGCTTTAAGTTAAGGCATGCGATGCGACCGATGCGATGGATGCAATTTTCCATAGGGAACAATGTTAAATGGGCTAATGGACCCGATTTTTTCATTGTATACCCACCCTTATGGGTATTTTACATGACAAATGACCCCCCCCCCCCCCCCCCCCCCCCGAACCCGAACTCTAACTGCATGGTAGATACAGTATAAATAAACTAGTGCGTTATGAAACAGTTTCTGGCTCTCGCCACGCTTCGGGTTGGCGTTAATCGTGGGGTGGCGTTAACAATGGGGGGGCATTAGACCCATCGGGGTGGGTGTACAATGAAAATTGGGGTCTGGGGGGCATTTAACATTGGGCCCAATGTAAAATCGGGTCTCAGGGACCATTTTACATTGGTTCCAATTTAAAAATCGCATCGATCGCATGCAATTTGGTTGCATGCGATTTGATCAACGCGATTTTTTTAGGACCCGATGGATACAATTAAAATCGCAGGCGCCGTGCTAGGAAACAAGTACCATTCTTTTAAAGAAAAATGGGGAACCCCCCCCCAAGCCACTTTAATATTTACTAACATTATTACCTGTTACTGTCCTGAAGAAAATGTAATTGGTGCTCTTATTTGCTTTTAAAAGCCCACCTATTTTTAACAAATGTGTAATAATTATTGCAGGTTTTTATTATAGCAATTTTATTCAGTAGATGAAGATATCAAAAATTCACATGCAAAAAACCCTGAAATTTCAGAAATGAACAGAAGACACATAAATGTGCATGTCGTATATAAAATATACACCGTATAAAGTATTTATCATCAACATTTGTAGTTTTTTATTTTAAGTTAAGTAAACGGAGAAGAGGTAAAAAAGGACAGAAAAAAGGCTGCCTAGCAAACAGGTCTGAATCAGGCCCTTTATCTCTCGCTAAGATTTGGTAAATCTCCCCTGTCATGGGGTACTGTGGTGATGCTCAGGATTTCTCAGTTTAGCCAGCTGTAGTTCGGTCCAGCTTTTGGGCTTTTAACCTCAATAAATAGGCAGCCATAGATCACCTTGATGTAGTATGCTTTTCTTCATAACTATCTTATTGCTTTGGTCTGCCCTCAATCCCAGATCCATAGGATGGGACTGGCAGCATCTTCATAATTGGATTAGAAGTACCTTCCATAGTACCTCGCTCACTACCACTATGGCCCGTATTCAATGCTCTCATGTGAGCTGTGACTGCGAGCAGTGTAGATCGCTCCCATCACAGCTCGCGGGTCAGTGTTCAACTGACCCCCCTGCACACGCTGTTTCCACCTCACTGGGTTTTTACAGCGAGGTGGAAATGGCGTGTGCGGCCCCCAATACAGCGGGGCTCGCGGCTAATGCAGGAAGTTTGGGGGGATCCTCAACGTTTTCTGACAGCGAGGATTCCCCCAGAACGTTGAATAGGGTGAGCGGCCGGCAAGGGTGGCTTGTTTTTTGTGATCCTCGCCGTTAAACCCCCATTGCCGGCCATATTGAATCTGGCCCTATGTTTCTTTTCTGTTGCTTTTGCTTTGGTAGTAGGTCTCTTCTGGGAAGTCCACATGGGTTTTAAGCAGAGCAACTCTGCAAGATGGGACCTGTATATTCTCCTACTTTTATGAGTCAAGTTCTGCTGACGCTGGTCTGAATCCTCTCATATTTTTATGTCACCTCGGGGTAAAGGACTCAAAATCAACAGAGGCTCAAAGTGTATATTTTAATTTTCCACCAAGGAATACATCCCTTGCCCTGGCAAAGCAAGGCCAGCTTATGTTTTCAAGGTTCTTTTTTTTTTTTTTTTTTTTCTTGGCAGTGGTAAACTAAAGGAAATGAGGCTGCAGAAATATTTGGTAAAGGTGGAGTTGGTAGTATATTACAAATATACTGCTTGCTATAAGGTAGATCCAAATGAGATGTATTTGTTTTGGGGATGTGGTATACAGTATTTATATCTGCTATTGCATATTCGCTGGTAGAAAACATTTACCGGTACTCTTGTTTGATGTCATTTTATTTCAATGATTTGTTTTAGGATTTTGGTTTTATTCCTCACTTTCTAAATTTGACTACTGCGTTATTTGCTAACCAAGGTATTTCCACGATAATGTGTCCACAGTTAATCATAAAATAAGACATTGCGTTGTATTTTAGTAATTATGCATACTGTAAGTTTTGCTTTGCCGAATACGTAAACCTGGGTTTGGGTCATTAGGTCCACCCATATTAGCTCGGCACACTATTCTATTCTCCCTCCATGCCCTAGTGGATGATAGGGCATGAAATACGGCCCGTCGGCACATGACAGATAACAAAAACTCATGTCAACCTTTTGACTGTCGGCCTTGCTATTGTCAACCTAATGCTTGTGTTGACCTTCAACCCCTGTTGACCTTTGCCATGTTGACCTACAGATGTAATGCCTCTCAGCCAGCCCAGGGAATCGTATCGGCGAACTCTGTCAGAACAGGGCACGTGAGCGTCTCATGCACAAGCGCCCCCTTCTGCGTGCTGGTGAATGGCGGCGGATGGTGATAGAATTGCTAGGAGCAGCTTTAAGGAGAGCTTATCATCTGTATTTCATGTGTCGACCTAAGCTGTGTCGTCCTTCTGTGGTCGACCCAATACATGTTGGCCTAATGACCGTATACTATAAACTTAGGCCTCAGTGCTTGGTGAGAATGATGTAAAGCAGTGTTAGAATAGTCACTTTTAGTAAATGAAAGCTTAGGTGGCTCCTAAAGGGCAAAGTTGTCTTATTTTTTCTCTCTTAATTGTATATAGTAGAAATAAAGATTACAAAAGTTTCATTGCAGATTGTTATTTTGAATATTAAATTCTACAACTTCTGATTTGTAATTATTTCTTGCTTTTATTTTTTTCAGGATCTTCAAATGTTGAATTTGTCTGCAATGTCCTAGTTATGGCAGACCAGCTGCTTGTTATTCGTTTGAAGGAGATATGTGAAGTCACTCTAACTGAAAGACGTGAGTAGGAGAACAAGTGTTGCTAAGGAGAAGTTATTCCGTTTCTGTTTTTAATCAAGCCCTTTATTGAAAGGAAAACAAGATAGTATGAGGTCTCACATAAAATAACACACATGCAGTAAATTAGCAAGCAAAAGGCTCTTACAATTCTATGTAATTTATGCACCACATAATGCACGGAGCACAGCTAACCGTTCTTATAAATTCTGCAAATAAACACTTAAATAGACAAGGCGGGAAAGAAGTCGCTGTTTATATTGGGCCTAAACCACATTGGAAATAATTGTAACAATCCAGGAGCATATTCTGCATTATAGTAATATGTAACCATGTTATATTCAATATGCCAGTCTCTAGACGCCGAAGCTTGGCTCAACATACTGTACTTTAGTACTAGTTTCTAAAAAAAAATCTCAAAAGTTTAAGGAAGATTATCTAAGGTTAGAGGATGGGATGTGACTTTGGGCTCCTTTATGCATCTGTGCTTTCAAAGGAATCTAATCGGATCCCTCCCAGCATTCCCGCAATGTCCGCGTCCTTCTGCGCATGCACAGATGGAACGCCGGGTAATAAACCTCAAATCCAGGGACCTGCGGTCATCACAAATGACATCTCTTATGGGGAGAGCTTCCCTTTACTATTACTAATATTTGTGTGCATATCCGATCAGTATCAGCGCAGTAAATTATGGGATGTACTGTGCAAGTTGGTACAGCGCAAGTGCAAGCTGGCCCAGAGAGAGAGAGATAAAGACTAATCCTTGGAGAGAGAAAAACTACAAAGCTATCATAGTCTGTCCTTTTACAACAGGGGTGGGGAACCTTTTTCGGGCCAAGGGCCGTTTGTAATAGAGGAAATTCCTTCGGGGGCCATATATAAAAAATCCACTTACAAATTGCCCTGCGGCAGCCGTCCCGCGCTCCGGCGGCTGCCACTGAATAGCACTCCCAGTGTCCGGATTGCACTGCAGATTGAGTCATCTCGCGAGAGATACCAACCTGTCATGAGAACCCCCCTGTACTTGACTCCCGTCCAAGCCACTGGATGGGTGAGTGGGCCATTTAGCCTGTCTACGTGTCCATTTAAGACCTGCGGGCCGGAGGTTCCCCACCACTGTTTTAAAGGCTAGGCTTAAAAAAGTTCAGAAGTGGAGTGGTTGGTACTTTATCTCTTTCCATCTTATCTCTCACTAGCTTTTTGGTAGCTCTCCCCCATAAAAGTCTGTATAGAAGAAAGTGGAGTTAACTGCTCCATGTGTACAATAATAGTGTATCTAGGATCCTCTGTGTGCATCACCAGCCCATTCTATAACTGTGTGTTTCCTTGTACATAAACTTAAGTACATCAGCAGTAATTAATAAAGAATATGGGCAGGGTCACGTAGATTTTGTATGATTCAGTTAAGTACAAGGTCCTGAAGGAGTCATTAGTTAGGACCAGAACCATTATCTAACCCTTTGAGTGCCAAGTGAATTTGTCAAAATTGGTGTGAAAATTGCCAAGCAAACATTTTTATTCATCCATAATGACCTTTAATGTTTACCTTATATAGTAAATATCTTTTCTTATACAACATTTTTTATTCAAATTTATATAACAAATGTGAGAGATGCTGGCATTTTTAGTGGATAATTTGCACAGCGCTCACAGATGTTGGCATTTTTAGAAAATATTTTGCGCATCTCTCTGAGATATTGGCAGACTATTGTGTCAACAGTAGAATATTAAATATTAGTTTAAGTGGAATGTATAATGTAGGAGCAGTATCACATCATCGTAATAATTATTTTATGCAAAAGGATCATTGCAAATCAAGTATCCCACCTTGGTATATAACAGCAGAGACAAATTACACACTTTGGGTTCCCATCCCAACAAAACGCTAAATTGAATATTCCTTGATCTTCATGATGAAGTGCTTTATTGTAAATATAATTTACATTAGTACAGCTTCATAGCAAGGTTGTTATGATGCAAGTGTACAGGAGGAGTGCTCCCTTAGTTGCATCTGTCAACAGATCTGAAGTGAACTTTGTTCCAGGGTATGTAACATTTGCATCTATCATCTGGATATTTAGCGCTGGTTCTTTGTAATAAGGTCTGTTGGGTGTTTTGGAAAAAATGTTAACATAAAGTGCACCTGCACTAGGACCTGGACATAACAAGCTCAGCAAGGTTGGTACTTTAAAAATAGGTAACCAGAGATGGGGTAATCACACTATTAAGGTAAAGTTTTAAAATTAATTAAGTATTTTTTGAGCTCATGAGTATTTGAGTGAAAGTAATATAAACTTTAGTAAAATATTTAAAAGTAGTGCTGGAAGTAAATTACAGATGTGTCCACATACATCTATCCTGTACGCTACACATGAGCACTGAATGACTCGGTAGCAGGGCTGTGGAGTCGGAGGAAATTGCGAGTACCTGGAGTCAGATTCGGCAAACAATGCTCCGACTCCGAAAATTATAATTAATGACTTCTCTACTGTAAGAATAAAGACCAATGCATGCAGTGCATCACGTAACTGCAAAACGAACACGTTAAGTGACCGTGAAAAAGCATGCTTTTCCTGTGCTTCACTATGTGGCACGCAACGCACAATTCGGAGCACCAATACTTATAAATGTATTCTCCCTTGTAGTTTACAACTTATTTCCAACGTTCAATAAGGTTTTCAATACCTTGTTGGTAGAAATCACCTGGTGTAGACTCGAAAAATTCATTCAACCAAGCGCTCCCACCATACGCACAACATCATTTTACGCGGATGAAGATCTTGTTTCATGTGCGGGGTCGTTTGTTTACCTTGGCTAAGCCATTCCTTACGCTGGTTCATATTGATGTACAGGCACCATTTTTCGTCGCCAGTAACGATTCGGTAAAGAAATCGTTTCTTGTGTCCATGAATTGAACAGTGACGAGCAAGCAAACCAGCGGAGATTGTGGCTCGTTGATTTTTGTTGTCGCCACAAAGCATGCGGAGCTCATGCTCCACACTTCTGAACCTTTCCTATTGTTTTTGTTCCCAAAACAACCAAATAATGTGTTTTTTATCTTTGAACTGGTAAAGTTCCTGTTCCTGATGTTTATGCCTACTGCTACTATCCAGCCATTTAATTAATTAATAATTTTTTTTTATAAAACTTTGTTTTCATTGTGTTTGTCATTTGCTTAAACTGTTCAATACAGTAGACTGTTGGCTTCCCAGCCTCTAGTTTTTGTAGTAATAATATGTATGTTGCCTTTCTTTCCTTCAAGGAATGTATCAAATACATTTGCATATTAATACAGAGGAGTCTGAGTCGAGGAGTCGGCGTCAGAAGTACGAGGATTCGGGGTCGGAGTCGGAACATTTATCTCCCGTCTCCACAGCCCTGCTTGGTAGTGCTGAGTGCCTTATTCAGTTACAATCTGTCTTATTCGCAAACCAGTGCGAATAAGATGCACAAGTAGGGGGGTTTCTCCATACAAAATGCTTCATTACTGGAAAACACTGTAATGGAACATTTCATATGCAGATACAGTTGTGGTCACACAGGATAAGGCACTAAGAAGGGAGACTTTGGGTTAGGCACGAAGAGGGCAGGGTTATGGTTAACAGTGGGGAGGGTTAGCATCCTTACCTAGCAGATGTTGAGATTCTACACCAGTGGTGTCAAACTCATGGCCCTCCAGCTGTTGTGGAACTACACGTTGCAGCATGCCCTGCTACAGTTTTAGCAATCCGTTGTATAAAATCTATGACCGTGCATGCTAGGACCTGTAGTTCCACAACAGCTGGAGGGCCATGGGTTTGACACCACCGTCCTACACCTCAGGATGCTGCTGTCAGTCCTCGGATCGCCAACATCCCATATGCGGGATGTGGATCCCGGTGTCAACAATCTGCTTTTATGTCAGGGAGCCCTTCAGTAGTAATATCTGTTTTGACTACCAGGGAGTTGTGTTAAAGAAGAAACACGTGGCAAGTTATTGGAGCAAAAACCACAACGTATGATTGAGGAAGTTACTAAATAATATATTTGCATCCATAATAAACTCACAGGGAGTAAAGGCAAGCTCACCATAACCCAACTGCTAATGCATGAGTCAGTGCAGAGATTTTAGGCCCTTTTAGACATGGGTGATTCACCCTGCATTGAAGCACAAAGCATTAATAAATACCATAATGCAAGTGATTGTAGCTCGTCTGGTGCTTGGTACCCTGCTATGCTGCAGGTCAGGATGAGACTCGGTGATATATAGTGTGTGTATTTTTAGCAATAGGAATTTCTTCTAAATAGGTTTGCGGTAGGAATGAAGTTGTGTGTTGCAGTTGAAAAACTTGCCAAGGAACAAAAATTGTAACAGATATTCTGTATACTACTGAGGCTCCTGCAATGCCACTGTCATCCCAGCAAGGAGAGTGCTGGGAATTGATCATAGCAATGTCCTAAGAATATGACCAAATTTATTGAAGGCAGTCTGACTAGGAATGGGGGTATCCGGTAACTGAAAAAATACAATTGTATTTATTTTCAAACCTCAGTGGATGTGAAATGTAATACAGGTGGTGTCTTTTATATCCACACTTCTTGGGGCCAGTAGTATTTTGGATTTTGACATTAAGTTACATCTTGGGTCCATAGTCTGAAAGGAATGGTGTACAATATTATATAATGTTGCTGATAAAACAAAGTTTGAGTAAATTGAACCATTACAAAGCAAAGGTCTTTTTTTCAGCACTCAAACTAATATAAAAAAATCTGTGACACCTAACAAAGGGAAGAAACTGTATATGATGCATTGATGTGTCCTGCCACTGCAAAGAAGAGGGACCACTGTTAACCAATTTTCCTGGACTCCCCAAGAGCTACCATTTAGTTTTTTAAATTATTCATCAGCTTGGACAAATTCTGGAAGACACAGGAAGAAAGGAGCTTACACCCTTATATACCCTCCTGTCCTTATCCCCTTACTGCCATAGAGCAGTCAAACACAATAAGCAGAGGTGTGCAAGGTCATTTTGCTTAAAACCAAGATTTGAAGATTTGTGTGTTTTTGAAGTCTCTGCAGCCATGATTTGGTGCCACTGGAGAACTGTGTGCTGATGGACTGTGGTAGTGAATCGATGACTGCTGTGCTGTGTCCAATCCAGTCCCCTTAGGCTCATTAGTGTTAACATTGGCCAAGATAGCTACCAGTAAACAAGCGGTTAACTAATTACTATTATTTTATATATATATATATATATATATGTATATATATATATATATATATATCTGCATATATATATATATATATATATATATATATATATATATATATATATATATATATATATCTGCAGCCACGAAGATACTATTTTTCATGTTTTTTAGGATTGCCCTATTATATCTTTTTGGCTTAGTGTTTATCATCATCTCTGAAGTCTTTGGTCTCACACTATTTCCGGACCCCTCTGTGGCTCTATTACACTGGTATCCTAGCTCAGTACCCCAGTCTGCCCATTATGTTTTAGGCCATATTCTACTATCCGCCAGAGCCATTATTGCCCAACAATGGAAATCCCCTTTCATACCCACATTTGACAAAGTGGTCTCTAAAACTAAATTTAATTTTGAAATGGAGACCAAAGGTGTCTCTTACTTCACAGTACTCTCTTCTCCTGCTGTTATGAAATGACTCCCATGGCATGTCTGTATCACAGGGGGAAAGGGAGCTCCATCAACACATACCATGTCGCAGTCTCAGCCTTCTCCTTTTGATTTAAATGAGTCGCCTTCAACAGCCTCTGATGTCTAACATATTCAATGTACTTTGCTTATCTTACCTCCTTTGTCTTTTTCACTACTTTAAATCATCAATACCTCTGTACCACCTGCTCCCTCAATCCCCACTCCCCTTTCTCTTTGTTATCCCCCTTGTTTTATTTTTACCCCCTTGTTATTACTATGAAAATTTGAAATAAAGATTTAATGTTGGGAAGAAAAAAAATGTGTGAGGTGTCTTTTGTGACAAAATGAAAAGACAAAAGTTGGGGATTTTTTTGGGACAACTTGTGTGTCCGATAAAGCTCCAAAGGTTTTTTAACTATAAAACACAGAAATTAGTGGATACATAACCAAAGCTTTAGCTCCACACCTGTGGACTTCCAAACATGAAAATATGTGTGCTTTTAAAATTCCCCAAGCACTTCTCAGCTATGTAGAGTTTTGTGAGCTTCGAGTTTATCTAAGAAAATCTAGAAGAATAAGAATTCCATAAGAATATATGTAGGAGTAATGCAACCATATGTATAATGTGTCTATACATATGGGTTGATAAGACAATAGTAGCCTCCTTATTCTTCAATACACAGAACATGTAGATACTCAGAGGACATTGATGACAATGAAGGGGCATGGAACTGCTGATACAGTCTTTATAACGTACTGTATTTTTACTCTTGTTTTCCTGTGCAAGCAATGCTTATATTGATGGCAGAGAATGATGTGTTTGCCATGAGTGTATTGCCATTACGTAAGCAATCAACTGAGATAGCCAAAGTTACTGCATATTTGAATTATACCTGTTTTGTATATGGAGAACAGCTGGTCAGCTCCATTACTCATGTTACTTACGCATTGTGTGGGTTGTTGGAGAGTAACGCCTCTAAGCAACAGTGACCACACCAAATTAGCCCAGAGCAACGTGTTATCTGGCTGGGAGGAAACATGATAAAAGATGACTTCTAATGTCTCCTGTTTGCTGTGCAGTGCTTGGCAAATATGAACGCAGTGCTCCCAGAGCTAGAGCAATAACCCATATGTACACACTGTTCTATTTGTGATCTTTATGACATTTACAATTGGGGAGCAAAGACCTTTTATTTGTAATGTCAACTGATTAAAGAGCTGCTGTGTGCATACAGTATATATTGCAATAAAGCACACATTTTCTTGGGATTGTGTGGGAATGCAGGTTCCTCTGCTTGGAATCTGTTAATGGGCGATGTGTCTGGACTTTTAACCTTAATTAACAATGACTATGTTTAATAATCTCAGTATATCTTTAGAAATGTTCATTTTATAGAGCTACATATATATTCTCATATCCTTATGCAATTCTTTTGTCTATTATTATAATAATAAATCATTTTATTTATTTATTACCAGTTTCTTATAAAGCGCATACACATTCCGCAGCGCTTTACAGAGAATATTTGAACATTCACATCAGTCCCTGCCTAAGTGGAGCTTACAATCTATATTCCCTACCACATGTACACACACACAGACATTCTAGCGTTAATTTTGTTGGAAGCCAATTAACCTACCTGTATATTTTTGGATTGTGGGAGGTAACCGGAGTAAACCCACGTAAGCACGGGGAGAATATACAAACTCCGCACAGTTATATTGCAATTTTCTCCTAAAAGGAAGGAGTGCTTTTCCATTAGCTTTTACAGCTTTTACATTTTTAAAAAATAAGCTTAGTAGTGTATATTGGTGAAATGGTTAAGTAAATAGCTATTCTATTTTTGAAGGATTCTAGAGTGACCTCTTGCACTGTGCAGGGAAGAGGGTTCCATAGAGTTGTGGCCACAAAGCTTAAAGCTAGACCCCCAGATGAGTTCAGGGAGATTCTATGTACAGTTAGTAGTCCATCATCTACAGATCGTAGTTATCAAGTGGGACAGTAAGGAATCAGAACCTGCTCCAAGTACTTTGGGCCCTGGTCATGAAGGGATTTGTAAGGCAGCCAATCCTGAAAGTTTTTTACCATCCTACAGGTAGCCAGTGGAAGGAGTAGAGAAGGGGGCTGGTTGGTTAATAGCAGGGCAGCTGCATTCTTCTGCTGAGAGATAAAGATAGAGCCCCCCCCCCCCCCCCCCCCCCTAGAGTCAAATCCCACCGTGCAAATTAATATGCTCACTTTGCCAATTAATGTGTACAGCTCCATATCTATTCGCAGCAATGCAAATATGTCCAAAACCCCTTGTAACAGGCTCACCATCTAATGATTTTTACAATGGACACAAGTCAACACAGGCACAGAGTTGGAGGTGCGATAGAGAAAGGCATATCCAGCTTGGAGTTGACGCCACACACCCTCCATTAAAACGCTCAAGCACGACTAGCATTTTTTCAGGAACTCCTAGCATTATCAAAAGGCATGCCTGCAATTTTTTAGCACTGTCCCTAAACGGCCGGTTTCCACCTCCCAGACGCCTAATTCCTGTCAATCACTTTGCGAAGGCTGTGCAAATAGAAATAAAAGCAAGGATGTTAGCAATATCAGATTTTATGTGCAGCACATGAAACCTAGCATCTGTTGCAATAGACCACTGGCGCATGCAATCACCCGTAGACACTGAACGATGTGGAGATTTGTCATTACAAAAATGCAAATCGGCTTGACATTACTCCAGTATGTATCCAGCTTAAGGGGGAAAGTCCTAAGATGTGTGCGTGTATGTATGTGTATATATTTATACTGATATTCTTAAAACCCCATCCACAAGAATATTAAAATTGGGGTAAAATAAGGAATGAAGTGCAAAAAAAGTAATTGGACACATGCTTAGTATCGCATTGGACACCCTCTAGTTTGCAATGTGAAACAGCTCAATTTGGCATTGACTCCTCAACTGATCGGAAGATCAGGATAGATGTCAATCCATACCATCTGGTTAAACTCCTATAGCTCTCTGTTATCTATAGGTACAGGGTCTACACTATGTCCCATAAATGCTCAATTGGTTTCATGTCGGGTGAATGTGGTAGCCACACCATTTGTTGGCACTCTCCAGAATGCTTCTCTAACCAGTTCTTGACAGCTTGGGACCAATGACATGGTGCATTATCCTGCTGGATACATGAAGCCAAGTGATCACCAAGTTTTGCAACATAGGGCGGTATTCAATGAGCCTGATTCGCCAGGTTTTTATGGCGAATTTGTGCTGTTTGGCGAATTTCTGACAAAAACGGTGAATCACCCTATTCAATGACCATATGGCGAATACATTTGAAGGTTTTTTTCGCCATGATTCACCGAGTAGCAATCGCTATCTTTTTATGGTGAAGTGGAATGTGAACTTTTAAAATAAAGTGTTTTGTTTTTTACATTTGGTGTCAAAAAATCAGGAATTTTATTCTGAGGAGGGGCATGCTATTTTTATTCATGTGCTGTAAGCACATGAATATATATTTAATTTTAAAAATAATATTTTTTTTTTAATATTTTTTTTACACAGCATCCAGCAGGTGGCGCCAGAGCGGAGCCGCTCATTACATATTCATATATTCACTGCACGATCATTACGATCCTGTGTAGTGAATATACGCTCGCCTGCTGGCACCCACGGGGGGGCAGCCTGTGCTGCCTGGCACCCGGGGAGCACACCTAACCCCCCACAAAGGTCTGGGCTAGGCAGAGAGACTACCATCTCTCTGCCTGGCACCGTCCTGAGGCTCCCTGCGGCAATCGCCGCAGGAGCTCATATTCGCCAGTCAGGGGCTTGCTGCCCCTGACTCGTTGAATACCGGAGCCCGCCGGCTCCGGAACGTGGCGAATGTGCAGCGAATCCAAAAAAGGATTTGCTGCACCTCGCAGGTATTCACATTGAATACCGCCAAATGTGGTTAATGATCAGTGACGTGTTCAGATGGACCAACAGACCCAACCAGTGCCACTTGAACACACCACACACCATTATGGGAACACATCTGCACTTTTATATAGTATATCTTTTATGTTCTGCCTGCCATACACTTTGCATATCTTACAGAGCTTGCACCCTAGTGACACATTAGTTTGTAGCTAGGCACAGTAAATGTATATGTGTCTAAATTCAACTAAATACAAATATTTAGTTGTATTACAGGTTTTTATTATACATAATACATAATGTAAACACCTCTCTGTGTTTTTTGTTTATTCCTTTCCCCAGTTACTCTGAAGAATGCGGCTGAATTACTGGAATTTGCTGCTTTGTACAATGCCGACCAGTTAAAACTTTCCTGTTTGCAGTTCATAGGGTTGAACATGGCAGCTTTATTGGAAGCAAGGTATGTTTATGTCATTTTTCTTTTTGGTTTTGTATTAATTAAGACACCAGCACACTGTTTGTTATGGTCTATGACAGTGGTTCCCAGTGTGCTGTGGCGCCCTGTTTTGCCTTGGGACACTTGCAATTGCAATTCAAATTGGGCAGTGTAATATGCAAAATCAGTGCTTGTGGTTTCCAATCTTAAAATATGTAGACAAACAGAAGCAAGTTCTGTCTCTCACCAACTTATCTAATGGCGTGTACACACAGGGTGGCCATCGATACCGATTTGATATCTGCAGGTGCCAGCATCGGCCGGGAGGGAGGGACAACACAAGGACCGTGTGCAGGGGAACAGAGGGGGAATGCTGCATTGAGCAGCATGGAACTGCTTTTGATCTGGCACATCAAAGCAGAAATAGACTTGCCTGACAGTCTATTTCTGCTTTCTATCCCAATGCAGGGTTGGTGCAATGATTGTGATGGGTGTCTAGAGGCAGTATGGCTAGCAAGGGATGGGTGTTTGGGTGGCATGGTGTGTTCTGGGTTGTAAATGATGGCAGTTTTGCCCATCAGAGGTGGGTTCTGGTGTAGCTAGTAGGTGGTGCATACTTGGCTTAACCCTGGAGATGGTCTGTCATCTTCTCTTCCACTTTAGTTAATTTCATTAGAGTAATGCAAACAGCCAACATAGTAGGCTCAGCGACCATTTAGCCAGCAATTCTGGCTAATATCGCTGTGTGTACGGTTAAGCTATCCTGGCAGTATTACTGACCTGTCCAATCATCTTCAGTAACACTCAAAATCTACTACTTGAAGTAGTGGTTAGAATAAAGGATTTTGTCCAAAAATGACAACCTATTTAACTTATACAGTATGTGTGTTTCTACATGTGCACAATCAATACACACACACACACACACACACACACACACACACACATTATGTATATACAAGAGATGCAGTGCATGTTAACTTGTCCAGTACCCTCCAAATAGACATCTATATGTCTGTCCCTGATATGTGTATATACAGAACATCATTATAATGTGTTACTTGTTGACATTCTGCAATTAACTTTTTTTTTTCAGGACAAACGTAACTCTTTCTACATTATTATGTTATTTAGTAATCTTTTATCATTTTGTAGGTCTTTGGATGTACTGAGTGATGATGTACTTAAGGACCTGGCAGAATTTTATAGAAGAATGGTACGCATACTTTAGGTGTGAATTTGAGATACTCTTTGGTAAATTTATTAAGATGAGGTTCTATTCAAGATTGGATGTTGATTCTAACTATTATCTACTAAAAGTTGCTAAATTGATAAGTAGATTCCATTGTGCTGTGAAGGACTCTCCAACTCACTTACTGTGGCTTTCTGTTATGTAGTTTCCCAACATATTTCTTACTATCTAACAAGACTGTGTTATAGAATTACTGGTTACTGATATCTGATGGTTCTTCTGCAGGGGAATATAAAGAGAACTAATCTGTCCCAAGGAGATTTAGCTTTAAATACAGTATTTCCTATTGAGTAGTGATCAACTATATGCAGTCCATACTGATGACCTTAAGGTGCCCACACACTAGAATGATATTTGGGCCGATTTACGCTAAATCGCCCGATATTTACCGATAATCAGTCGAAAATCGGCCGATGCTCTCTCCCGTGAAACTTTTGCTAAATCTTCTGATCTTACGTGCTGCACAAAAGATCAGAAGATTTAACAAAAGATCCATAGGAACGCACACGGGATCTTAAGAAAAATCTTTGGTAAAGATGTGCACTTGCCTGAAATCTTTTGTCCCGATCGGACAAAAGATTTGAAGGCTAATTTATGCGCACATCTTATGATCGCAGATCTTTCTAGTGTGTGGGCACCTTTAGAAATGTTAAACTATGACATTATGAAAATGTCACCGTTAGGCATGCCTGAAAACCTTCTGAAAGTCGGCATGGTAAATGTCAGAACGATAACCCTAGCAAGCATGTTCTTTGTCAACATTTGGATCATGATGCCATGGTCACTGTCAACCTAACATACCAACCACTGATGAACAAGTTGGAAATGCTAAACATTTGTATTTTTATGTCTTTAGAGTGCAATTGTTTTAATATGTGCTAGTCTAAACTTTTTTTTTTTAATATATATAAACTGAGATCCCTGCTATGGACAAGAGAATGATCACGCCATACTTGGATGGACCAGATGTTAGCGCCTTAGAATTGGAAGATGGCGACAGTTTCATGTCTCTTGGGGATGACAGTTTCTCTGAACAAACTACTCCGTAAGCCTTTCTTTAAAATTACATCCTGTGCGTTCCGAGTGTTACTAATTGGCATCTGAATATCCACCAATACCACAGGATACTACTATACAGTATATGTAAAAAACTCTTAGAACAGTGTTGACCTTTAACATCGTGTCACCCTACTATATTGCATAGTCTGACATTGTAATACACAATTGCAATTATTTAGCACTCCAGCCTTTTATAATGTGTCAGTGGTGAATGTTTGAGAATGCTGGATGTCATTTTCGGTCATTTTTATAAATCTCGCTATATTGATTCACTCAAATTCTTAAACGTTCTTCCATTTTTAATATGTTGTGCTGCTGTGGTATTGAACCTGGAGACCCTTGCTGTTTAATTGCTAAGAAATATATGGTTTCTACGGTGATGGGTATGCTAGTTGAATTGATTACATTCACAGTGTGATCGTGCTGTAATCAATTTCTGCATTACCTTCAGTCTAACTCCATGACTCAGAGGTACGGTTGCCTGAGACATGGGAATGTTCAGTGTTGACTAAAAGTGACTGTTACAAGCATCTTGGATATACTAGAACACATACAAGAGGCTGCTGCCATTTAAAAAAAAAAGTAATAATAATTTTAATTATTGTATTTAGAGAAACACTTTCCAAGAAAGCTAAAACCAGACCCAAAAAGAAACCAAGGAAGCGATCTGACAGCTCTGGAGGCTATAACCTTTCAGATGTCATTCAGAGCCCTCCATCCACAGGTCTGTGTCTGCAGTTACTTCTGTTTCAGTATGATTTTGTCATTTTTTTAATAGTATTTTTAGATCATATTTTAGTATTATGAATACTATCTACAGCTTTGTCCTCATACATCTATCCTCAATATGCGACGCAGCAGGGAATTCCTGGTGCGAGTTGTGTGCAACTCTAGTAGCAACATGATGTAACTAGGAAGTACCAGTAGACTGATGATTTGATAATTGTGTGCATACAGATTACAACTTAATTTATGTTCGACGAAAGCTGCAGCTGCTGCATTGTAGCACTTCATATACAGTTTGAGGGCCTGATTCAGAGATACACCCTAGCTCAATGGTTAGTACACATCTTCAATAGTGGCCGGTCACTGCATGAGCAGGATGTGTAGCCCTCCATCTGTGAGACCACTTGCAGTGTCTCCCAGCCACCGCTTGATTGATAAGCTACAGTGCTTGAGAGGCAGGCAGAGTGTGTCTGGCCAGCGTTTCTGGAAATGGGTGAGCGTCACCAATATTTTTTTTGAGGGACTAGGGGATAATGCCAGGGTACACGCAATATGGCTGCACACATATTTCATGGCCTTGCAAGCCGCCAGGAACTGGCCAGGATAAGTAAACCTCAGCTTATTCAGCCTTGCCACACCTGCAGCCATCGCAACCGATGGTTACAATGGTGTTCCGAGGCAGTGTCTATGCTTGCTGCAATCTTAGCACAGATGCAAAGCAGGAGATTTTATATACATACTCCATCTGTGTTTGCATTTTGCTGCTCTGATTGCAAAGCACTTGTGTGTGGCTCTGCTTTTCCATCCATCTCTGAATCAGGCCCTGAGTCTGTCACATATCAAATTAATCTCCTGGTACATCCGAGATGTATTTTTTTTTTTAAACGCCCTGTGCTAGTCTCACATGACCTGGCACACCATGATTGGCTGCAGCAATTATGTAGATGGACAGATTTGTTAGTGACTGTAATGATTTGGCACTAAATCATAATAACTTATTATTTCCATTTATTTATTGTGGCCTGTTACCAATGTCTATAGTGTTCAAGCTATGCTTTTATAGCAGCACCCTACTTAACTAGCCTGATTTGTGTTTTTCTAACCCACAGGCCTCAGTGTGCCACAGGTGGGATAGGTTACGGTTGTTAATAGATGCCAAGCGCACAGTGAGGGGATGGCTTGGGGGCATGTCCGGAAATGCTGGGCATGCCCACAAGAATGTTGGTAATAGGGCTGCGCCACGCCTTTGGTGTGAGCACAGATGCCCTCCGGCACCACAGTGCCCTGCCTTAATGCTACATTACTATATATGTGTGGGTACTAATATTCAGAGTTTTTCTCATGCATGTTGTTTGTAGGATTTTTCAAGTCTGAAAAAAACAATTCTGTAGAGTCGCTGCAAGACTTACTGACGTCTGATTCTGAAGGAAGCTTTGTAGGCGCAAGTAGCCCAAGAGACTTACAATCACCTGACTTCATGGCCAACTTCAGCCCAGAAAAAAATGAGGTTTGTCAATGTTCAGTACCAAATTCTAAGTACCTACTATATATGAAAATCAATGATTTACCTTTTTTTTTTTTTTTTTGTGCTCTTTTTTTTCATTCTCAAAAGTTGTCTTTCTTCCTATCCACATGGTGGATGTGTTTTTCTATATATTTAAAAATGCTTTTCATCATATTTACAATACTAATGAATACAGGAATATAACAAAGTAGATAAAAACATTAAATTAACTAGAACCCCTACTTTGCCTAGCTCTGTGTTACTCTTTATACCATCACATAGTTTTAGTGGCTTTATTTCAGCAAGCTATGAGCAACTTCAGGAGGTTTGAAGGAGATATATTTGTGGTTTCACCTGGCCACAGGTGAGAGCTTTTTTATAAATCCATCCCTTAAATATGTACACTAGACCAGCACAAAGTAAACCTGTACATTAAAAGCCATTAAAAATGTTATTTCAATATAAGAACACCCTGAGAGCCATTTTTATGAAAGTGAATCTTAACTGCAGTAAAATGTTGCCTGCTCTCATAATGCTGCTCTTCCTTTACCACTAAGAAGTTGTATATGAAACACGGAAGGCTTGAATTTACAGTCCCACAGTTCCTCGCTTTTGTGCTGAGTGTTTCAAATTTCTGTCACTGATGGAGAATTAACACAGGGTTAAAAGGTACTATTTTTTTCCGAAACAGGTTCTGGTGGGTCTGGGTATGTATGTATGTATGAGTACATACATACATACATACATACATACTGTATATCGTTTAGAAAAGAAGGCACTCAAAAATAACTTTCAAATAAAACTTATTTTATGGAAAGTACATTTTGACCCAGGACAGGTTCGGGAACCTGTCTTGATAAGAGGTTCAAGAACTGAGTTTCTGCAAGGTCCTGCTAAAATAATGGGGATGGCCAAAACTATTTAACACAAAATTAAAAACCTTTCCATATTCCATTGGACGGTACATTGAGTTTGAAGGTGGGAAAACTTTTGCTTACATGGACATAGTCAGCTCTGTACACACCATATTTGGAGTCTGAGCATCAGTGACAGCGTCAAGGGAATTTGATTCCTGGCAACTGTATTATTATTCACAGAGGGGGCATTATGAATTGCACAGTAGGAAAGCTTGGACTTCCTCATCTACCCTCGGATATACTGACTTTTTCTTGAAATTGCAAAATCTGTATCAGATCTCAACTGCCCAGGGTTTGATATGGATGAAAAACCAGCCCTCTAAATTTCTGGAGTCAGCCATAAATAGGGGGCAGGTTTAGGAGAGTGGACCAGGCCTGTGTATTGGTAAGATATGGCTATAGCTGCGGAGATGTTACCATGTTCCCCTTCCAGGAACAAAAAGGGAGCCATTGATATATAGGGTATATGGTCACTATAACTGGGAAATGAGCCCTGGTGGAGTCTGCACCCCAGCTTATGGGTGCAGAAGACAGGTGCAAAGCCACTGTAAAAAGCATACCAAGGAGATGAAGGTGGAGACCTAACATCCCCTATAGAAGCAAAGAGCATCCTATCTGAGCTTAGTATTTCATCTAACTCAGAGATATTCAAACTGTGCGTCCCGACCATCTCAGCATGTTGCTGACCACCAGTTTGCTGACTTCTCTGATCCCAGTCAGTGATCCAAGGACAGTTTAAAATCGGTTGAATTGTCTGTTACTTCAGACTCCATGCATCACTGGCTTAGAGATCAAAGGAGTCATCAGGCAACGCTGCCCCCAACCCAGTGCATTGCCTCTCCTGTAGCACCCAGCAGCAGCTGCTGCTTCCATTATTGCAACCAGCATGCTGCACTCCTAGCAACCCTCATCTACATGCAGATACTGATTGGGGACACACGGTTGGCTGTGAAGGTACTCCCGGAACCTGGGGCATCTTGTGAGAACAGCAGCATGTGCGGACTGCTGACCACAAATGCATGGCAGCCATTCTACGGTAACTTGCTGAGATCATGTAATAATTTTTATTGTCTGACAGGGTCCATGAGCAAACTAGTTTGAGAACCCTTGATCTAACTGATGCAAGTCTCATTTTTTTCCTTATGCCTTATCAATCTGGTTTTGTTTAGTATTATGTATATAAACATCTGTAGCACAATTCATTATTATTTATTTGTGTTGAGAAAAATAATTGTTAAAAAATTCCTTTTTTATTTATTTATTTTTAACAATAGGTAAAAAATAAAGTGTGTGATGCAAGTGTCATCACCTCACCACCTCCAGTGAATGGATCGACTGGTAAAAAGATGTCAAAAGCCACAGTTTCCTCTCCAAAAGCGATCCCCAGCCCTGGAACTGCTCCAGCCACTTCTCCTAACTGGGTTGCAGTGTCTTTCAGGTACATATGTACATTGTAGTATAATAATGGTGTTGGCAGTACTTTTTCTGGTCGTATGCAATGATAGGCCTTACTGACATTATTCATTCTTATAACTAGTCCCAGAAGCAGGAAGAAATATGTTAAATAAATCCAGGAATGAATAAAATAAGCAGATGTAGACTTTTCTCATAATATGAAAGCTAACGTAATTATTTTATCAACTTAGAAAGTACCTGTACAATTTATCGGAGTACCGGAGATAAAACACTTGGAAATAATGCACTTGGTAGCATTTGTCACGATATTGATGTTGAATGATAAAATAATTGTAATAATCATGAGAATTTCAATATAACAGTCGGGCTGCTGTTCTACTTAACCCTTTATCGATATTGTTGCCAAATGGCTACAACTCCATCAGGAATTTTTATAATGTTATCTCGCTGTAAATCTGTCGAATTTGTGGCCATTTGGCAACATCAGACCAACACATTACTATCTGGTGGTGAAACTGGAGTACTGCAGACACACTGAAACATTTTGCACATCACTTGGTATAATTTAGAAAACATCTGGTAATCAAACAAAGCTGTGTATTAACATATAGATAAGGACATATATATTTTTGTTTAACTCTTTGTAAGCAAACAGTGATCCACAGATGATGTCTTGGAGAAACAGGGCAGCAATTTGCTGGTGCCTCTCCTCACAAAGTTGCTCCATCTTTGAATGGTTGTCCAATAGTGGATTTACTTTTTCTTTGACGCAGACAATGCAGTAAAATAAAATGTATTGATCTTCAGCCACACTCCCGAAGCCAGAATTATGCCAAAAAGCATTTGCTTTATGTTGACGTAATATTTTCTTATATGAAAGCGCTTTTGCAGATTATTTCTTTTTAAGAATAAACTTGTTTCTCTGAAATAACACTTTGTATAATGAGATGACATCAGCATTATCTTAAAAAGTGCTACCAGATAGCTTTTGCATCAGTTCACATGACCGCATGGTATTCTTCTGAATTATTCTCTTTTGCAAGAACAATAGGGTTAATGTATTTAATGTTACACTTGGGAACTACACAATATAATGTACTGTTTGGGATGATGTTGTTTTTTTACTGGTTGTACAGTATATGTTGTTAGAGTTTAAAATTGCAGTGGCAAGTCTTCCATTAGTGGACAGAAGAAGCAGGGCATGTTCTTTGCTTGATAAACATTACCGTTTTTCCTTTTGTCATCCAGTCCCATCAGTCCTCCGACTGTGGATCTCAGAACGATCATGGAATTAGAAGAAAGCGTACAAAAATTTGGAGCTACGCCAAAACTGAGCGCTGGGTTAGTGTCTGAAGTGTGGTATAAGGAATGAATAAAACCTTAATGCGTCCTCTCCCATGTCACACATTACACTCTGACACCTCTCGTATAAAGAGTCCATCACTGTGGTGAGAGTTAGTGCTGCCCAAAAGGATTTCAACAAACAAAAGTCCAGAAGCTTCAAAAGGTGATAAAGTGGCCAATCAGCTCCTGCCTGTCATGTTACAGGCTGGATTTGAAAAATGACAGGTAGGAGCTGGTTGTTTAGCACTCTCCACTTTAACACTTTTTAAAGCTTGATATATCTGGATCAAATTCACAAGACGTTACATATGTCTTTATATTTTTTTTCTTAAATGTAACCTATATCACCAACTGCATATAGCTTTCCTTCTATTGATCTATTTAACACTGCATTCAATTTTGGAGGTAAAATGAGTTGCTCTCAGGTCTAAGGTAATGTTAATTTTTTTTTACCTGTAGAGAACTTAGGAGTAACTTACAATTGCAAACTCTTTTAAACGGATCCTTGCAAAATATGTGGCTGTTATGTATGCTGCTAAAAGGGGCGTTTATAAAAGCTTGTAGAGATATACATTTGTGAGATAAAGTTCCAATCAATCAGCTGCTTAATGTTATTTTTTAAACACATCCTGTAATGTACAAAAGGCAGAGAGGATTGTCTAGTACTTTATCTCGGAATATTCTCTCTTTTTGAGCTTTAATAAATACCACCCTCCGCGATCCTTCTGGTAAAGTGCTGAAGCATTAGAGGGAGTCATCTTCCCCAAACTCCTTTTTTAGTGTTCTTTGGTAGTTTTCCTACGACACAAGTAAATTACATGTGCTTCACAAACAGCAAAAATAATCATCTGCTGACAAACCTCTAAAGCACAGGTTCTCAAAGTCGGTCCTCAGGATCCCACACAGTGCAAGCTTTGCAGGTCTCCTCACAGAAAAACATGTGAACTAATTCGCTCCACCTGTGGATCTCTTAAAATGTGTCAGTGAGCAATGAATGCACCTGTCTGGTGTGAGCTGAAACTGTGAACTGTGTGGGGTCGTGTGGACTGGGTTTGAGAATCCCTGTAAGCTGTTACTGTAACTTAGTGGATATATAGCAAAATTTATCTGGTTGTACATATTTAATGCCCCAAAAATTATTTTACAGAGCACAGAAGTCTTCAGTTCTCGGTACAAAGCTTTCTCAGAAGCAGAGGAAAATGATGGCTATGTCCTCTAAGGAGGGTAATGTCAGTGGAGAATCTCCCGCTAATAAGGTTTCTACAGCTACAAATAAGAACACCACACCTAAGTCCTGGTACGCAAACCACTACAGCGGAGGTTTGGAGATCGGATCTCCCAGCTGGTGGCAGTTATTTTGTTATTTTGCTTTGTCACATTTGTCATAACTCATGCATGCACCTGACCATACATACTTGATTAACTAGGATTCACTGCTTTCCTTTCTTCCTGTTTAATTAGTTTTTATTTCAGTTATTTTATCTGTAATATGCTCTCATGGGATGTGATTAAATGACAGTAGTGTGTCAGAGGTTATGTGTTAACAAAAGAGAGAGCATTGTACATACTCGCACTTTATAAGTCACAAAAATCACCCTTCTAGCATGCTAATCCATGCTTACCTTTTTCCCAAACTCCTTTTCATGTCCAGGTATACACACTGTATCATTCCCATGCCAGTAAATGTGCAAAGGGAACTCAGATGATGTCACTAGGAGGCACCATCAGAGCTAATACATTATAATGTCATCTATTCCATTATAATAAAGAGGACTGCTAGGTCCAGCTCTTCTATGCTATAAGCTGCAGCACGATATGGCAGAGCAGTACCTCCGAGTTCCTACAGTATCTTCAGTTTACATGGTGAAAGGAAAGTAAGTAGAGACAGCCACCTCCTCTGTTTCCATCTCCTGAACCAGGCCATATTGTCTGTGCTATCTTGTAGTTATAGTACACAGTGGTGACGGGGAAGGTGTAACAATAAGGCTTGGGTGTCCATAGGTGCAGTTAGTCCTGTTATATTGGTCACAGGGAGCTGTAAGGGCACAAAACCACAGAATGCATGGAAGAAAAATAATTTACAGTGAGAATAAATACACATTTTCCTAGTGAATGTTAAAGTGACATTAGACAGTACTGATGGTGTAGTGGTTAACATTACTGCCTCACAGCGCTGAGGTCATGGGTTTGATCCCCACCATGACCCTCACTGTGAGGAGTTTGTATATTCTCACCCGGCTTGCGTGGGTTTTCTTGGGGTTTTCTCCCACAATCCAAAAATATACTGGCAGGCTAATTGGCTCCCAACAAACATTAACACTAGAATGTCTGTGTGTGTGCGTGTACATGTTGAAGGGAATACAGATTGTAAGCTCCACTGGGGCAGGGACTGATGTGAATGTTCAAATATTCTCTGTAAAGCGCTGTGGAATGTGTGCCTGCTATATGAAAAGCTATTAATAAATAAATTAGAACTCTCACATGTATAATATATATATATATATATATATATATATATTACACATACACATTATTTGTGTATATTGATAGTAAAAGTGTTTGTTTACCTTCTCAGTAGCACTGGCTGGAAACCATTTCAGTAATATTGCATTTAACATCGCCCCCCGGCACAACGTTTGAGCGGCTTGGCAATTTTCCAGCTTCTGAGAAATGTATGCGTCTTGCAGATCATATCTTGGGCAGCTTTAGGCTTCATTCTCCAAACTATTAGAAGCAAACTCCTCCTGTAAAATGAAATTGAATGAACTATTATGTCAAGCAGCTCTTTAGTCTGACATTCTTTTATAAATAGCTTTGATTTTCTGTCTTTTGTACAGATGAGCCAGAATATGTCTTTATAACTGTGCAAATCTGTTTTTTTGGTTGAATTTGTACACGCATTAACAGTCAATTGGTTATTTTGGCAGAAGATGTTTGGTTTCCATTCATAACTTAAGTGCTGTGCAACTTGTGAAAGCCACTGAAATGAAATACTTGCTATGGAAATCTAGCAGTATTTCTGGCATTTACAGGTGCCAGAAGGGTGGAAACATTCTGGCATCTTCTTACAATGGGTAAAGACGAATACCTGGGCTTCCCATTCCAGGAGGTTTTCTTCCATCTTTAGGAGGCTGGTTAGTCAGAGATGAGTAACCTTAGACGGATTTGTAAGACTTCTGTTACAGAGTGCATTTGAGACTTACAGTATAATTCATACTCGGAAGGATTTAACATGTGTTATTTACATGTTTGCCTTCATTTTAAATGTCAAACTATTGTACTAATCAGGACCAAATCTGAATTCAATTATGTTGCCAATCTGTGCCGAATATCTTCATTTTACAGTAAATCAAGATACAGTAGTTTCCCTAAATCCCTATAACCCCTAAATTGCTGAGGCATATATGACCTATGTCTACACACAGATGTGATGCAGCGGACTGTTGCAGTGATAGAAAGCATATGCAGCACCATGGCAAGATCAAGTCCGATCTACAGGAAATAGAACTGACAGCAGCCAATTGAAGTTACTGATGCAACACTGTCAATTTGCCCAGAGAATTTGCTGATATAGGAATGTATGAGCAGCATGCCACTGCAGGTGATTAATCGATGTACTGTACATTTCATCAGGGCTGCTTCTTCTGGAGGAGAACAGAAGTCATTCCGTGAGCTCCTATTTGAAGAACAAAAATCTGTCATCTTGAATCCACTTGGAGATACAGTCAAACAATTCGCTCATGCAGAGGACATGGATCCTCAGAAATTTGCAAGGTGAGAAAGCATAAAAGTACATATTATCAAATGTGTGGTGTTCTTTATAGATATTCTTAGTATTGATGATGGTGACAAACCATCTGTTAATGGCTGATACCGTGGTTCAATAAACTCATGATGATTGAGTGCGGGGACAAGTTTGAAAGCAACTGATTTTTTTTTGTTATCATTATGATGAAGATTATGATATCTCAAGATTCCAGATTCTAAAAGTTGGTCCTCAGGATCCCACACATTGCATGTTTTTCAGGTCTCCTCACAGAATCAAGGAAATAATTAGCTCCACCTGTGGATTTTTTAAAATGTGTCAGTCAGTAATGAGTGCATCTGTCGAGTGGCCTGAAAAATGTGAAATGTGTGGCGTCCTGATTACCGAGTTTGAGAACCACTGCTCTAGATGGATCAGGCAGCATACACGTTTGTCCGATCAATAGTGACAGATGGCACAACTCGATGAACATTTACATGTGCCCGCCTTCCCAGTTGCGCCATCAATCATTGCCGACTCATGCCCATACATAGTGCGATTGCTGTGTGTGATGCGCGCTCCAGCACACATCTCATCGCACAGTTCAAAAAGTATGTGTATGTAGACATATTAAGCTGCTTTGAAACACTACATAGAAAAAAAAATCGATGGATACTCTAATACAGGATTTTATATATCAATATTTGAGAACTGCCTTTGGCGCTTCCCTTTGTGATGACAATATTGTACACCTACGGCAATCCCGTCATCAATTGATTGGAGGGTGATAAGTAGAAATGCCTACCCTGGTGTCTCCCTGTCTCTCTTAGTCACCAGTCTAACCTTGGAAATAGACCCTATGTTCACATAGGGGGTATCTTTAGCAAGTGGGCTGTACTTCTAACCACCAGTTAAACAGATACTGACCTCCACTCTGGGCCCTATATACATATAGGGGTTTCTTTATCTTCCAGATGTCCATAAACTCTTCCCTTCATCACAAACCCCAATCACCACCGTTGATATGGAATAAAACTCACCTCTTAAAGAGGCCCTCCCTATATGCCCCAAAAGGTTTATTTTTGTAGATATCCCACGATTGGAACCATCAATCAGGAGGAGACCTCAATCCATAAAAGTTAATTTTTAATCCAAAAGATGGTTATACAGCAAGTGAAAACAAATATTTAAATTATATCCATAAAAAAGGCACCACGGTAGCCTGGATCCAATCAGTCCTATACCTTATTCGGATAAGGAAAGAAGCGGTACCAGCTAGCAAACAGTAAGGTCCAAGCTGTCTATGATGCCACTTCACTAACCACCAACATATTTTGGGCTAAGCATCCCTTTTTCAAGGTGTGGAGTAGAATATCCCAGGACAGATATACCAGTACTGGTCCATATTGTGGATGGTATAGTTGCTCAAAACATATGCCTATCTAATAAATAAAAAAAGACTATCTAACATATTCCCACTTGGTCTTGTATACATTTCATCGTTGGCCATAAACTGTAACTTATAATAAAGCATAAGAAAGCAACGGCTCCTAGTTTTATTCCAGGCTGTTTTTTTTCTGCCTCAATGAAAGCCATCGGTACTTATGTAGTATCTGGGCTGCCGATTTTGAAATCGGGTCCATCGCATCGCATACGACCATATCGCATGCGATGCGATGGACCCGATTTTTCCATAGGATTCATTGACTGAGTCCATTTTAACATGGAATTCAATGGGAAAAGGGGTCCTTTTCATACCCCTACTATCCAAGTGGGCATGGAGTTGGATATAAACCTGAGGCGAGCGTAGCGAGCCACCGAGGCCGAAGTGTGGCGAGGGGACACAGAATACCGTCCCCTCGCGGGGCTCGCTTCGCTCGCCACGCTTCGGGCTCAGTGGCTCGCTACGCTCGCCACAGGTTTATATCCAACTCCATGCCCACTTGGATAGTAGGGGTATGAAAAGAACCCCTTTTCCCATTGAATTCCATGTTAAAATGGACTCAGTCCATTTTAACATTGAATCCTTTGGAAAAATCGGGTCATCACATCGCATGCAATGCGATATCGCATCGCATCGTACTGATTGTATGCCTTAAGTTAAGGCATACAATCGAAAAATCGGCAGCCCAGATACTACATAAGTACCAAGCCATCCACTAGGTAGCATCCCTAAGGGCGCAACATCACGTCCGTTCATTTTTTTGTACTCTAATATAGGAGCTCAAAGTATAGTCATACTTGAGCACAGGTGACTTAATTAGCACCTTAGCTGGTAATCACAGACCTAGCATCACCCCCATTTGTGCTTGTTGCGCATCTTGTTGCTAAACCTTTAGCATTCATTTGTCTTTGCTCTTGTCACAGCCTCCACTGTTTTTCTGGAAGCTTTCTATTAGGTTTTAAAATATGACAGTTGGGATAACTATCAATTCAGCTACAAAAGTAGTATCAGAGATCAGGCACTGATGTTGGCTAATAATGTTTTTTTTTTGCAATGAGGTTTCTGTTTAGTATCAGGGTGTTCATTGGATCTGTGGAGGCAAGTTTAAGTTCTTTGACATCACACATTTGAAATATAGTTGTTGTTGTACCTGCGCACTGAGTAAATGTTGCGGACTAGCTGCAAACACTTGAGGATCTGACTAGGATCCTTCTAATTGTAGAAACATAAGATAGATTAAATGGTTTGTGTTGCGCTCTATCCTATTGGTCTACTGTGCTCAAAACAAGGGGATGGTATGTTGTACAATATTGATACTGACACAATGATATTCTTAACCCCTTCATGACAGAGCCAGTTTGTGCCTTCATGACAGAGCCCTTTTTTTCAAATCTGACATGTCTCACTTAAGTGGGGATAACTTTTTTTTGCTTTTACTTATCCCAGTGATTTTGAGATTGTTTTCTCGTGACACATTGTACTTCAAGTTAGTGGTAAATTTTGGTCGATACAGTCTGTGTTTTTTTGTGAAAAATACCAAAATATCGTGAAAAAATGGAAAATTTAGCAATATGCAAAATGTCACATTTTCTGCTTGTGAGACAAATAATCATACCACTCAAAATAGTTAATAACTAACAAAGACCATATGTCTACTTTATGTTGCAATCATTATTTCAACTTCCTTTTAATTTTTTTGGACACTAGGAGGCTTCAGATATGACTAGCAAATTCTCAAATTTTCAAGAAAATTTCAAACACTGATTTTTTTAGGGACCAGTTCAGTTCTAATGTGACTTTGAGGGACTTGTATGTGAGACACCCCCATAAATGATGCCATTTCAAAAACTGCACCCCTCACAGTATTCAAAACAGCATTTTGGAAGTTTTTTAACCCTTTAGGTGTTTCACAGGAATTAAAACAAAGTGTAGGTGAAATTTCAAAATTTCTTTTTTTTTGCAGAGTTTCAATTTTAATACATTTTTCTAACGAATACAGTAGATTTTACTAGAGAAATGTGACTAAAAATTGATTCCCCCAATTCTTTTGTTTTCAAAAATATCCTATATGTGGCCCTAGTGTGCACGTTGACCAAACCACAGGCTTCATAATAGAAGGAGCACCTACTTGATTTTGGAGCCTCCTTTTTATGAGATTTTTTTTTAGGCACCATGTAGGTTTCTAGGCACCATAAGTGCTAAAAGTTAGTAACCTCCCCCACAAGTCACCCCATTTTGCAATCTACACCCCTCAGGGAATTCATCTAGGGGTATAGTGTACATTTCAAACCCCCAGGGGTTTCACCAATTTTGGTACAACTGGGATGTGAAAATGGAAAATTACATTTTTTTACACAAACATGCAGTTCTGGCTCAAAATTTTTCATTTTCACAAGGAATGAAGGAGACAAAGCACCCCAAAATCTGTGCCCCAATTTCTCCCGAGTACGGCAATGCCTCACATGTGACCAAAAAATACCAGTTGGGCGCATGGCAGGACTCAGAAGGGAAGGAGTGATTTTTGGATTTGGCAGCACAGATTTTGGTGGAATGAATGGTGGGTGCCATGTTGCATTAGCAAGACTCCCAAAGCACCAATACAGTGGAACCCCCCCACAAGTCACCCCATTTTGCAAAGTACACCCCTCAGGGAATTCATCTAGGGGTATAGTGTACATTTCAAACCCCCAGGGGTTTCACCAATTTTGATACAACTGGGCAGTGAAAATGAAAAATTACATTTTTTTACACAAAAATGCAGTTCTGGCTCAAAATTTTTCATTTTCACAAGGAATGAAGGAGACAAAGCACCCCAAAATCTGTGCCCCAATTTCTCCCGAGTACGGCAATGCCTCACATGTGACCAAAAAATACCAGTTGGGCGCATGGCAGGACTCAGAAGGGAAGGAGTGATTTTTGGATTTGGCAGCACAGATTTTGGTGGAATGAATGGTGGGTGCCATGTTGCATTAGCAAGACTCCCAAAGCACCAATACAGTGGAGTCACCCCATTTTGCAAAGTACACCCCTCAGGGAATTCATCTAGGGGTATAGTGTACATTTCAAACCCCCAGGGGTTTCACCAATTTTGGTACAACTGGGCAGTGAAAATGAAAAATTACATTTTTTTACACAAAAATGCAGTTCTGGCTCAAAATTTTTCATTTTCACAAGGAATGAAGGAGACAAAGCACCCCAAAATCTGTGCCCCAATTTCTCCCGAGTACGGCAATGCCTCACATGTGACCAAAAAATACCAGTTGGGCGCATGGCAGGACTCAGAAGGGAAGGAGTGATTTTTGGATTTTGCAGCACAGATTTTGGTGGAATAAATGGTGGGTGCTATGTTGCACCAATACAGTGGAACCCCCCCACAAGTCACCCCATTTTGCAAAGTACACCCCTCAGGGAATTCATCTAGGGGTATAGTGTTCATTTCAAACCCCCAGGGGTTTCACCAATTTTGGTACAACTGGGCAGTGAAAATGAAAAATTACATTTTTTTACACAAAAATGCAGTTCTGGCTCAAAATTTTTCATTTTCACAAGGAATGAAGGAGACAAAGCACCCCAAAATCTGTGCCCCAATTTCTCCCGAGTACGGCAATGCCTCACATGTGACCAAAAAATACCAGTTGGGCGCATGGCAGGACTCAGAAGGGAAGGAGTGATTTTTGGATTTGGCAGCACAGATTTTGGTGGAATGAATGGTGGGTGCCATGTTGCATTAGCAAGACTCCCAAAGCACCAATACAGTGGAACCCCCCCACAAGTCACCCCATTTTGCAAAGTACACCCCTCACGGAATTCATCTAGGGGTATAGTGTACATTTCAAACCCCCAGGGGTTTCACCAATTTTGATACAACTGGGCAGTGAAAATGAAAAATTACATTTTTTTACACAAAAATGCAGTTCTGGCTCAAAATTTTTCATTTTCACAAGGAATGAAGGAGACAAAGCACCCCAAAATCTGTGCCCCAATTTCTCCCGAGTACGGCAATGCCTCACATGTGACCAAAAAATACCAGTTGGGCGCATGGCAGGACTCAGAAGGGAAGGAGTGATTTTTGGATTTTGCAGCACAGATTTTGGTGGAATAAATGGTGGGTGCTATGTTGCACCAATACAATGGAACCCCCCACAAGTCACCCCATTTTGCAAAGTACACCCCTCAGGGAATTCATCTAGGGGTATAGTGTACATTTCAAACCCCCAGGGGTTTCACCAATTTTGGTACAACTGGGCTGTGAAAATGAAAAATTACATTTTTTTACACAAAAATGTACTTCTGGCTCAACATTTTTCATTTTCACAAGGAATGAAGGAGACAAAGCACCCCAAAATCTGTGCCCCCATTTCTCCCGAGTACGGCAATGCCTCACATGTGACCAAAAAATACCAGTTGGGTGCATGGCAGGACTCAGAAGGGAAGGAGTGATTTTTGGATTTTGGAGCACAGATTTTGGTGGAATGAATGGTGGGTGCTATGTTGCATTACCAATACAGTGGAACCCCCCCACAAGTGACCCCATTTTGCAAACTACACTCCTCAGGGAATTCATCTAGGGGTATAGTGTACATTTCAAACCCCCAGGGGTTTCACCAATTTTGGTACAACTGGGCTGTGAAAATGAAAAAATACATTTTTTTACACAAAAATGTACTTCTGGCTCAAAATTTTTCATTTTCACAAGGAATGAAGGAGACAAAGCACCCCAAAATCTGTGCCCCCATTTCTCCAGAGTACGGCAATGCCTCACATGTGACCAAAAAATACCAGTTGGGTGCATGGCAGGACTCAGAAGGGAAGGAGTGATTTTTGGATTTTGGAGCACAGATTTTGGTGGAATGAATGGTGGGTGCTATGTTGCATTACCAATACAGTGGAACCCCCCCACAAGTGACCCCATTTTGCAAACTACACTCCTCAGGGAATTCATCTAGGGGTATAGTGTACATTTCAAACCCCCAGGGGTTTCACCAATTTTGGTACAACTGGGCTGTGAAAATGAAAAAATACATTTTTTTACACAAAAATGTACTTCTGGCTCAAAATTTTTCATTTTCACAAGGAATGAAGGAGACAAAGCACCCCAAAATCTGTGCCCCCATTTCTCCAGAGTACGGCAATGCCTCACATGTGACCAAAAAATACCAGTTGGGTGCATGATAGGACTCAGAAGGGAAGGAGTGATTTTTGGATTTTGCAGCTCAGATTCTGGTGGAATGAATGGTGGGTGCTATGTGGCATTAGCAAGACCCCCGAAGCACGGTGAAATGATGAACCTAATAATCCATAGATGTGTGGTATATTTTGAAACACTCCTTTATACATAGGCCGGGTTTGTCGGGGCAAGTTTCACAGTGGAAAATAGTTTCCTTTCTTATTCCCTTTTTATAGCAAACTTTGCACCTTTTTTGTGTCCTGCCCTTTCTTGCAGTGGAGGGGATTTCGTTGGGAAAATGCTGCCCTGGTACAATACGGGGGCCAGTACTAGAAGTACTGGGGCCCTCTGCCTGCTGGTTCCCAAATATTAGGCCCTTTATGACTTCCTCTTGAAAGTGCATAAATGTCCCCCTCTGGCCGGTAGAACAGAATAGCACGTAAGCGTTATACAGTGCCATCTGGATGATATACACGGCCAGCTTCTTGTACCAGATACTTGTTTTCCGCAGGGCACTGTACGGCTTCAGTACCTGATCTGAAAGATCCACTCCGCCCATGTACTTATTGTAATCTAGGATACAATTTGGTTTTGAGGTGTGGGTACTGGTACCTCGTACAGGGATGGAGGTGGTACTGTCTCCATGAATTGTTGTCAGTATAAGGACATCCCTCTTGTCCTTATATTTGACCAACAACATATTTTCGGTGCATATTCCCCTGCTTTCACCCCTTCTCATTACTTGGGCAATGTGCGTTTTTGGGAGGCCTCTTTGGTTCTTACGCACAGTACCGCAAGCTGCTGTACCTCTTGAACCAAGGGCCTTAAACAGGGGGATGCTGGTGTAAAAGTTATCCACATAGAGGTGATAACCCTTATCCAGGAAGGGGTGCATTAAATCCCAGACAATTTTTCCACTAACACCTACGAGGGAGGGGGGGCATTCTGGCGGTTCAATTCTTGAATCCTTCCCTTCATATACCCTAAACTTGTGGGTGTACCCTGTGGTGCTATCACACAGCTTATACATTTTTATGCCATACCTTGCCCTCTTACTGGGAAGGTACTGGCGGAATTTAACCCTTCCTTTAAAATGTATAAGGGACTCGTCGATGCTAATACATTTATCAGGGATGTATAGCTCTGCAAATTTGGCACTGAAATGATCAATGACCGGCCTGACTTTGAATAGCCTGTCAAAGGTGGGATCATCTCTGGGTGGGCACTGTGCATTATCGGTGTAATGTATAAATTTATGGATTGCCTCAAAACGAGTCCGAGTCATGGCCATACGGTAAAATGGGGTGCTGTACAGAACATCTGTACTCCAATATTGCCTAATTTGTGGCTTTTTTACTATGCCCATATGAAACACCAGACCCCAAAACGTCATCATCTCTACTGCATCTACAGGGGTCCACCTAGCAAATGATGACGTGGGGTTTTGAGCAATAAACTGCTGGGCATATAAATTAGTTTGGTCCACCATTAAATTTATAAAATCATCAGAGAAAAATAATTTGAAAAAGTCAATTTCTCTGAGACCTGTGGAATCAAATTGGATTCCTGGCATGGCCAAAAACTCAGGAACCTGGGGCTCAAAATTGTCTGGTGGTGGGGTCCATACGAGATCAATTATTGGGGGGGGGGTCTCAGCTGCTCTACGGGGGCGTCTTTGAGGGGGTCCCTCATCACCAGAGGAGGAAGAGGAGCTTAAGACGAATCCTTCAAATTCCCCGCTTGCCTCACTGGCTGTGTCAGAATCAGAAGCAAGCATGGCATATGCCTCCTCCACTGAATACATTCTTCTGGATGACATTTGGGATGACATTTGGGATGACATTTTTATTTTTGTGTTACTGGTAGTGAAATGTTTCAACACGTGTATAGTGTAGGGGGGGTACAAACTTTATTTCAACCCGGGGGGTATGTAGTGTGTTGTGTGTATGTAGTGCAGAACAAAAAAAATACTTTATACAAAAAAAAAAAAATTGAAGGGGTTAAAAAAATAAAATTGAAGGGGTTAAAAAAAAAAAAATTGAAGGGGTTAAAAAAAACAAAAAAAAAGGTCCTGCGCCAAAAATTGAGCACAGATGTTGGTCAGTAACGTCTGTCACTGAACAGCGCTCAAAGGCAACAGGAATTTGATAAAAAAAAAAAAAAAATAGATCAACCCTGTGCCGAAAAAGCTGATCAGTGATGTACGTCACTGATCAGCGCACAGTGGCCACAGGACACCCACAAAATCACAGTGTGTGTAAAAAAAAAATTAAAAAAAGACCACACAGCACCCACAAAAAAAAAAAAAAGGTGATCAGTGATGCGACACTGATTACCAGTGAGGGGCAGCAGGTGCACAACCTTTGGTGCAACTGGCAGCAACTGACAGGTATATATAAAAAAAAAAAAACTCTGCGCCCCCAAAAAGTTGCTGATCACCTCAGATATAGTGATCAGCACAAAAGGCGGGGGTAGCAGACACAAAATATACACTCTCTGTCACTATCTCTCTCTATCTCTCACTATCTATCACTATCTATCACTATCTATCACACTGCAGCAGCAGCACTGACAGTTATATGTATAAAAAAAAACCTGCACCCCCAAAAAGGGGGGGTAGCAGACACAAAATATACACTCTCTATCACTCTCTGTCACTATCTCTCTCTATCTCTCTATCTCTCTATCTCTCACTATCTATCACTATCTATCACTATGACACTGCAGCAGCAGCACTGACAGTTATATATATAAAAAAAAAACCTGCACCCCCAAAAAGGGGGGGTAGCAGACACAAATCTCTCTATCTCTCACTATCTATCACTATCTCTCACTATCTCTCACTATCTATCACTTTGACACTGCAGCAGCAGCGACAGTTATTTATATATAAAAAACCCCTGCACCCCCAAAAAGGGGGGGTAGCAGACACAAAATATAGCTCTCTCTGTCTCTATCTCTCTCTATCTCTCTCTCTCTATCTCTCTATCTCTCTATCACACTGCAGCAGCAGCAGGAAGTCTCAGGAAGTCAGATCCAGGAAGCGTCCAGCACGCTACAAGCAGTGATCAAGTGATCAGGTAAGGTATTTGCAAGGATCAGGTAAGTATTAGCAAGGATCAGGTCAGTATCACGACAAATAGGCACGGTGACCGCTCTGCACGCTACTCCAGACCGGAATGGCGTCTGCAGCGCAGTCACCGTTAGTTTAAATGTCGCGCCTTGGCTGTGATTGGTCCATGGGTCCCACGGACCAATCACAGCCTTGGGGGCAGGTGGGGTGAGGGTGGGGTGAGGTGTCATCGTCACCGATGACCCCCTCATGCCCCCTGACGCCCGGCGGTGATTGACACCTGTGTTACCAAGCGTCTGATTCGCTGGTAACACAGGAAACTGCTATGAATGGCTGTTCACACTGAACAGCCAATCACAGCGATCGCCGACGGGGGGGCGACATCGCAGCCCCCCCTGGGCATGCAGGGACATGTCTGCTGTCAGGGACAGCAGACATCGTCCCTCTGTCACTGCGTCTCGAGACGCAGTGACAGTTTAAAGTCATGACGTATATATACGTCATGTGTCGGGAAGTACTTCCCGGCCATGACGTATATATACGTCAAATGTCGTGAAGGGGTTAAGTGCCTTTACTTCAAAAAATTGGGTGAATGCAAGTAGTAATTCAAAATTCATAAACTGTAATGACAGCCCTAATGTTATCAAATCTTGTAGTACCGTGCTCTAGTCTGTGCACTGGACGCTAAGCTCGTATGCCAGACGGGTAGCAGCAGTCTTCTGTTTTGTCTGGGTGCCGCACGCGTGTGGAGACACTGCATGCACCGACTGCATGCGATTACATGCACTGACTGCTACTGGTCTTCGGTGGCTGCAGAGATTTAGGATAGTCAAGCTCCGTTCCGACCAACAGTGTTGCTGTAGACGCCACCTCACTCACTCTGTCCGGGAATCCTCCTCTCTCTCTCTCTCTCTCTCTCTTGTCGTTCACAACCTCCTACTTAGTCTTCCGCGCGATCGATCTGGCTCCCGTTCAGCTCCAATGGGTTTTTCGGGCTGTCACCTTTCAGGGTGCAAGTTTTTGCTTCCCTGGGGTCTGGTTGGTGGGTGTGTTCAGGGCTGGCTCCACCATTAGGCAGCTTTAGGCAGCTGCCTAGGATGCCAGGATCTGGGGGGTGCCACCAAGTCTGCCTATCAAAAAGGATGTCTATGAGGATCTTTGTTGTACTTAATGCAGGTGGCAACTGTGGAACTTCTAAGACTTCACCTTAATACTTTCCCTTGAGGCATACTTCCCTACTTTGCTGCCCCCTCCTCCTTGTACTCTGTTGTGGATGGCAAAGGGGGGCCTCCAGGGAACTTGCCCACTTTTCTGGGGGCTGGGTGGACCACACAATTTTTGGGAGCCTCCCTGACATTCTGGAATTTTAGCCAAGTATGCCTTAAGGCAGGGCTGCCACTAGAAATTGGGTGGCCCGGGAGTGACCAAAAGGACAGGGCCCCCCTCCCCTTAAAAGAAAATGATCACGCTTGCCACCATGTTCTTTTGGCTCCAGAAATGTGCACCTTTAAAAGGGGCAAAGGGACAGAGACAGCAGGACGACGCGGGGACAGAAATGGCGTAATGATGCAGGGACAGTGAACCTACAGATGGAGCCGGGGTTATCTTTGCAGAATCGCCAGCCGCCATCCCCCGCCAGCCGCCATATGCTCTGCGAAAGGGGACGCGCGCACACGAGATGCGCGCGCGTCCACTTCCGACGGCGCTTTCCCCGGGTCCCCGCTGGCTTGCCGGCGGTCACCTGGGGTCCCCACCGCCTCCCCACACCCCCCCACCACCTCCCCTAACCCTGTCTGTCTCCCTGAAGCGGAGACGGGACAGGGTCCCCGTCGCCCGGAAACTGAGACGCACGCGCGTCTCGGATGGACTGAGCTCCATCTGTACCTGGGGTCCCGCAGTGTTATTTTATTGGAGTTCTGCCCGCGCTCTAAATACCCTATGTGGCCGGAGGGGCTGCCGAGCAAGAGTGTGTCCACACTCCCAAATGTACACGGAATAGGTTGGTTGGCCCTGCGCTCACCTCCTTGGTGTAACCAAATATGTCTCTATGAGGCCCAGTATAATGGATAGATATGAACGTGGGTTGTAACAAAGTGATTTTATTATAAGAAAACAAAGGTGCAGGATGTTTACACATTATCGATATCCATGTTAATCATGGTGACTGAATAGGAACAAAAGGGGAAAAATGATGAATGAAAAAAGGGGAGGAAAAATACGTTTAAATACAATAAGCTCCTGATGCAGTTATCAGAATATATGTCCCAGTGCAGGCAGCTCTCACAGTCCCAGTCTGTGTCTGCTGTCGACTGTGATATCCAATGTGACACCTTAATAGGTGTCAATATGCGTAAGTCAATGGTGTGTCTGTGGCCAGGGGTGGTGGGCTGGGTAGGGTTGCTGTAATGTGCGGTAGTGTAAGGCGTATATGTCACCAGGGGCTGGCGTCCCAATACCCCCGGTGGTGCACTATACCCTTACCTTCCGTTCCACAGTAGCAGTTGCTCTTCCTGGTCCCACGTAGCCGTTCACATGAAAGCCGCTTCTGACTCCTGCAGAACGCCGGCCAGGTCCCCACACTGCTGTGTCCGCCGCGCGGTGCACTTCCGGGTTAGCGATGTGACGCGTCGCCCGGAGGTCACTGGCTGCTGGAGCTGTGTGCGCTCGACTCTCTACCTCCGGGGAGAGGAGACTTAGATGTCGTTGTGGTGTCTGTTCTGAGGTCCAACGCGTTTCAGCCGTCTTGCGGCCTTTTTCAAGGATGTTTTCACTAGGTGCAGCATGTTTCTTTTATAGGCTGAATGTTACCTCCTTCAGGAGGCGTGATTGGTGTATAGTCATGTCACTCATTTATCACGCCCTGTGTATGGTCTGGGTGTTATTCATTGGGAAAAGTCCTGCATGACCGGCTTGAATGAGGAGGGTAATTAACCTCATATATGCCAGCTCCTGTAGAATGTCAGTGTAGTTATAATGTTAGCTATAACTGACTTCAATATTCATCATTATTATGTGGCTATATGTTCCCATTGTTAAAGTCAGTGTTCAGACCCATTGGATGCAGGGTGTTCAGGGTAAATATCCAGTAAAGTTCCCTTTTGTTTAGAACCTGAGTGTGGTCACCACCTCTCCAATTGATGGTGGGTGATTCAATGGCTACAAATGTCAGCCCTCTGGGATTGGAGCTGTGTCTCTCCTTGAAATGTAGAGACACACTGTGCTTCTCATATCCAATTTTTATATTCCGTATGTGCTCATACAGTCTGTTTTTAAATGGCCTAATGGTCCTGCCCACGTATTCAAGTCCACAGGGACATTTTAGCAAATATATGACCCCCTTTGTCTCACAGGATAGGTGTTGTCTGTATTTGTAGGTCATTTTGTTGGTATTGGAAGTCCATGTGTGGTGGCCCTTGGTCGTGGAGGTGGTCAGGTTTTTACAGCCGGAGCACCTCCCGCAATGGAAAAAACCTTTACTGTCTGTTAGCCTGGTTTGGATGATGTTCGTGGGTTTAATGTGGTTTTTGACTAATTTCTGCCTAAGGTCCGGTGCCTTTCTGAATACTAATCGGGGTCTTTCTGTCAAGTGTTCATGTAGTTGGTGGTCCTGTCGTAGTATGTGCCAGTGTTTCTGTAAGATGTGTTTGAGTTGTTTTGATGATTTATTGTATTGTGTGACGAAAGCTATGTCATGGGAGATCTGTTGATGGTCTTTCTGTTTAACCCGTAAAGTGTCTGTTCTGTCCAGTGCCAATATGTCCTCGTAAGCCTTGTCCACTAGGGTCCTATTATATTGTTTGGCCAGGAACTGATCTCTCAGTTCGTTGGCCTGAGTGTGATAGTCACTAGGTCTCGAGCAGTTGCGTTTGATACGCCTGAATTGCCCCTTCGGTATGCCGTCCAGCCATGGTTTGTGGTGACCACTAGTGTATAAAATATAGCTATTGACGTCCACTGTCTTCCTAAAGGTCTTGGTCTGTAGTGCGTTGTCGTCAATGAATATTTCCAGATCAAGGAATTGTACCGAAATCTTGCTGTATTGTGTGGTGAAATGTATGTTTCTGTTGTTGCTGTTGAGGTATTCAGTGAACTGTATCAGTGTGTCAAGAGGTCCCTTCCAAATAAAAATGCAGTCATCAATATAGCGGCGCCATAGGATCAAATGTGGCGACCAGTCACGCTCCCCCCAGATGTAGTCCTCTTCCCATTTGCCCATGAAGAGGTTAGCGTAACTGGGCGCCACCTTTGATCCCATGGCGGTACCCGTGGTCTGTAAGTAGAATGAGCCATTGAACCAGGTGTAGTTGTGGTGTAATATGAAATCTATGGAGTCTATGATGAATTGAATTTGGTCCGTCTCTAACTGTTGTGCTTTGTCCAGGAAGTGTCTAGTGCTCTCTAACCCATGGTCGTGTCGGATGATGGTGTAAAGGGAAGTTACATCACTGGTGGCTAGCCAGTAGTCCTCTTGCCAGTTAATGGTCTGTAGAGTGTTGATTATGTCAGTTGTGTCTCTGATGTGTGATGGTAATGATTTTACAATGTCCTGAAGGAAGGTGTCGGTGTACTGGGAGAGGTTTGAAGTTATGGAATCTATACCGGAAATGATTGGTCTGCCTGGTGGTTTATGTAAGTTTTTGTGTAATTTTGGCAGATAATAGAAAACCGGAATTATGGGGTGTTGTTTTTTGAGGAATGTATACTCTGGTTTGTTTAGTATGCCCTTGTCATAGCCTGTGCGTAGTAATGTGTCTAATTGTTTGTTAAAATCTGTTGTGGGGTCACCAGGTAGAGTTGTGTATGTGTCCTTGTCATCTAGTAGTCTTAAGGACTCTTCAATATAATCAGTCTTATTGAGGACAACTATTCCCCCTCCTTTATCAGCTGGTTTTATGCTTAAGTGATCATTGGTTTCTAGGTCTTTCAGTGCCTGTAGTTCTTTCCTGGTCATGTTATTGTGTGGGTGTTGATTGTCCTGTTTGGTAGTAAGTTGATTAAGATCCTGGGTGACTAAAGATTCAAATGTCTTGATTTGATGGCTTTTAATGTGTGTTGGATTGAATGTGGATTTAGGTCGCAGTTCAGTGTGTTTGTATTTGTCTGGTGTTGTTGGTTGGTTGCGTATGATAGGGTTGGTCATGAAATATTTTTTGAGACAGAGTTTTCGTGTGAATGCCTGTAGGTCACAATAGGTGGTAAATTTATCTGGTTTTTTTGTCGGTGCAAATTTAAGACCCTTGGTTAAAACTAGCTCTTGTTCGTGTGTGAGTACGGTATTACTCAAGTTAAAGATCTGTGTTTTTGTGTTTTGATTCAGTTGTTGTTGGGTGTCAGTTGTTTTTTGGGTTTTTTTGGAGTCCCCTCCTCTGCAACCTCGCCTAACTCTATGTGTCTTTTCTTGCTGGTTTGGGATGTGGTCAAGGTTATGTTGGGAAGGCAGGCCCTCCGGCCCGCCTCCGTATCTAAAAAATTCAATCCCCATTGGTTGTCTGTGGTGTCTGGTATCAGTGTGGCTGAGGTACCAGATGATGGCACCGATGGTGTGTCTGGTGGGTTAGGGTCCTGTGTGGCTTGTGTTTGGTCGTATTGTCGCTGAGTTGTGACCCAACCCTGGTCAAAGGAGAGTCTTGTCAGTTTCTCATATTCTAAGTCATCCTCAATCTCATAAACTGAGAAAGATGTGTTAGTGGAAGCATTAAGGGTGTCGTTTGTTTCTGTGTCCGAGTTGTTATCCACGTCAATGTTGGTTCTGCTGGGTGTGTCCTTTTTATGTATTTTGGACATATATTGCTGGTATGTTAGTCCCGTATCCTTGTATAGGAGAGGGCGATGTGTCTTATTTTTTATTATTTTTGTGTGTCTGAGTAGTGGTTTTCTTGTGTCTGAAGTTTGTCTGTTAGGGGCTTTTGTTCTGCCACCTGACCGAGGTGATTTGGTTAGTTTGGGTTTCAAGTCTCTGTGAACCTTTTTCACCTTGGTAGTGATAAGGTCGTTCTCTTTCTGAGTCAATCTATGTGTGGAGATTTTTTCTATATCTTCATACCCTGGTTCCTTGGTGTATGGTTCTACCAGTTTATATGTCACGTTAATCTGTTCGTTTAGGGAAGTTAGATCCTTGTCATTTTTCTCTATCAGTAGTCTCATAAGGTCATTTGAACATCTACGTAGGATACTATCCCAGTCCTGTTGGAATGATAAATCGTCAGTGTGATGTGTGGAAACTTTCTTGATTCTGAGACCCTTAGGTATTATGTCATGAATCAGGTACCAGTTCAAGAAGTGTGTGTCCCACCATGTTCTGGTCTCTTTTTGAATCAGTTTCTCTAAGTGCCTGTAGTTGCTGAGGAAGTCAGATGGTGTGGGTATCTGCTTTGTGGTATCTAAATTCCTCCCTTCTACCTCTGCCCTATGGGACCTATTCTCTCTGATGTCCAGTATACCCATATGTGTTAGGATTGGTAAATGAGCTGCTGAACAGTTTGGACAAGTAATACAGTTATATTATTGGAGTTCTGCCCGCGCTCTAAATACCCTATGTGGCCGGAGGGGCTGCCGAGCAAGAGTGTGTCCACACTCCCAAATGTACACGGAATAGGTTGGTTGGCCCTGCGCTCACCTCCTTGGTGTAACCAAATATGTCTCTATGAGGCCCAGTATAATGGATAGATATGAACGTGGGTTGTAACAAAGTGATTTTATTATAAGAAAACAAAGGTGCAGGATGTTTACACATTATCGATATCCATGTTAATCATGGTGACTGAATAGGAACAAAAGGGGAAAAATGATGAATGAAAAAAGGGGAGGAAAAATACGTTTAAATACAATAAGCTCCTGATGCAGTTATCAGAATATATGTCCCAGTGCAGGCAGCTCTCACAGTCCCAGTCTGTGTCTGCTGTCGACTGTGATATCCAATGTGACACCTTAATAGGTGTCAATATGCGTAAGTCAATGGTGTGTCTGTGGCCAGGGGTGGTGGGCTGGGTAGGGTTGCTGTAATGTGCGGTAGTGTAAGGCGTATATGTCACCAGGGGCTGGCGTCCCAATACCCCCGGTGGTGCACTATACCCTTACCTTCCGTTCCACAGTAGCAGTTGCTCTTCCTGGTCCCACGTACACCAAGGAACCAGGGTATGAAGATATAGAAAAAATCTCCACACATAGATTGACTCAGAAAGAGAACGACCTTATCACTACCAAGGTGAAAAAGGTTCACAGAGACTTGAAACCCAAACTAACCAAATCACCTCGGTCAGGTGGCAGAACAAAAGCCCCTAACAGACAAACTTCAGACACAAGAAAACCACTACTCAGACACACAAAAATAATAAAAAATAAGACACATCGCCCTCTCCTATACAAGGATACGGGACTAACATACCAGCAATATATGTCCAAAATACATAAAAAGGACACACCCAGCAGAACCAACATTGACGTGGATAACAACTCGGACACAGAAACAAACGACACCCTTAATGCTTCCACTAACACATCTTTCTCAGTTTATGAGATTGAGGATGACTTAGAATATGAGAAACTGACAAGACTCTCCTTTGACCAGGGTTGGGTCACAACTCAGCGACAATACGACCAAACACAAGCCACACAGGACCCTAACCCACCAGACACACCATCGGTGCCATCATCTGGTACCTCAGCCACACTGATACCAGACATCACAGACAACCAATGGGGATTGAAAATTTTTTTAGATACGGAGGCGGGCCGGAGGGCCTGCCTTCCCAACATAACCTTGACCACATCCCAAACCAGCAAGAAAAGACACATAGAGTTAGGCGAGGTTGCAGAGGAGGGGACTCCAAAAAAACCCAAAAAACAACTGACACCCAACAACAACTGAATCAAAACACAAAAACACAGATCTTTAACTTGAGTAATACCGTACTCACACACGAACAAGAGCTAGTTTTAACCAAGGGTCTTAAATTTGCACCGACAAAAAAACCAGATAAATTTACCACCTATTGTGACCTACAGGCATTCACACGAAAACTCTGTCTCAAAAAATATTTCATGACCAACCCTATCATACGCAACCAACCAACAACACCAGACAAATACAAACACACTGAACTGCGACCTAAATCCACATTCAATCCAACACACATTAAAAGCCATCAAATCAAGACATTTGAATCTTTAGTCACCCAGGATCTTAATCAACTTACTACCAAACAGGACAATCAACACCCACACAATAACATGACCAGGAAAGAACTACAGGCACTGAAAGACCTAGAAACCAATGATCACTTAAGCATAAAACCAGCTGATAAAGGAGGGGGAATAGTTGTCCTCAATAAGACTGATTATATTGAAGAGTCCTTAAGACTACTAGATGACAAGGACACATACACAACTCTACCTGGTGACCCCACAACAGATTTTAACAAACAATTAGACACATTACTACGCACAGGCTATGACAAGGGCATACTAAACAAACCAGAGTATACATTCCTCAAAAAACAACACCCCATAATTCCGGTTTTCTATTATCTGCCAAAATTACACAAAAACTTACATAAACCACCAGGCAGACCAATCATTTCCGGTATAGATTCCATAACTTCAAACCTCTCCCAGTACACCGACACCTTCCTTCAGGACATTGTAAAATCATTACCATCACACATCAGAGACACAACTGACATAATCAACACTCTACAGACCATTAACTGGCAAGAGGACTACTGGCTAGCCACCAGTGATGTAACTTCCCTTTACACCATCATCCGACACGACCATGGGTTAGAGAGCACTAGACACTTCCTGGACAAAGCACAACAGTTAGAGACGGACCAAATTCAATTCATCATAGACTCCATAGATTTCATATTACACCACAACTACACCTGGTTCAATGGCTCATTCTACTTACAGACCACGGGTACCGCCATGGGATCAAAGGTGGCGCCCAGTTACGCTAACCTCTTCATGGGCAAATGGGAAGAGGACTACATCTGGGGGGAGCGTGACTGGTCGCCACATTTGATCCTATGGCGCCGCTATATTGATGACTGCATTTTTATTTGGAAGGGACCTCTTGACACACTGATACAGTTCACTGAATACCTCAACAGCAACAACAGAAACATACATTTCACCACACAATACAGCAAGATTTCGGTACAATTCCTTGATCTGGAAATATTCATTGACGACAACGCACTACAGACCAAGACCTTTAGGAAGACAGTGGACGTCAATAGCTATATTTTATACACTAGTGGTCACCACAAACCATGGCTGGACGGCATACCGAAGGGGCAATTCAGGCGTATCAAACGCAACTGCTCGAGACCTAGTGACTATCACACTCAGGCCAACGAACTGAGAGATCAGTTCCTGGCCAAACAATATAATAGGACCCTAGTGGACAAGGCTTACGAGGACATATTGGCACTGGACAGAACAGACACTTTACGGGTTAAACAGAAAGACCATCAACAGATCTCCCATGACATAGCTTTCGTCACACAATACAATAAATCATCAAAACAACTCAAACACATCTTACAGAAACACTGGCACATACTACGACAGGACCACCAACTACATGAACACTTGACAGAAAGACCCCGATTAGTATTCAGAAAGGCACCGGACCTTAGGCAGAAATTAGTCAAAAACCACATTAAACCCACGAACATCATCCAAACCAGGCTAACAGACAGTAAAGGTTTTTTCCATTGCGGGAGGTGCTCCGGCTGTAAAAACCTGACCACCTCCACGACCAAGGGCCACCACACATGGACTTCCAATACCAACAAAATGACCTACAAATACAGACAACACCTATCCTGTGAGACAAAGGGGGTCATATATTTGCTAAAATGTCCCTGTGGACTTGAATACGTGGGCAGGACCATTAGGCCATTTAAAAACAGACTGTATGAGCACATACGGAATATAAAAATTGGATATGAGAAGCACAGTGTGTCTCTACATTTCAAGGAGAGACACAGCTCCAATCCCAGAGGGCTGACATTTGTAGCCATTGAATCACCCACCATCAATTGGAGAGGTGGTGACCACACTCAGGTTCTAAACAAAAGGGAACTTTACTGGATATTTACCCTGAACACCCTGCATCCAATGGGTCTGAACATTGACTTTAACAATGGGAACATATAGCCACATAATAATGATGAATATTGAAGTCAGTTATAGCTAACATTATAACTACACTGACATTCTACAGGAGCTGGCATATATGAGGTTAATTACCCTCCTCATTCAAGCCGGTCATGCAGGACTTTTCCCAATGAATAACACCCAGACCATACACAGGGCGTGATAAATGAGTGACATGACTATACACCAATCACGCCTCCTGAAGGAGGTAACATTCAGCCTATAAAAGAAACATGCTGCACCTAGTGAAAACATCCTTGAAAAAGGCCGCAAGACGGCTGAAACGCGTTGGACCTCAGAACAGACACCACAACGACATCTAAGTCTCCTCTCCCCGGAGGTAGAGAGTCGAGCGCACACAGCTCCAGCAGCCAGTGACCTCCGGGCGACGCGTCACATCGCTAACCCGGAAGTGCACCGCGCGGCGGACACAGCAGTGTGGGGACCTGGCCGGCGTTCTGCAGGAGTCAGAAGCGGCTTTCATGTGAACGGCTACGTGGGACCAGGAAGAGCAACTGCTACTGTGGAACGGAAGGTAAGGGTATAGTGCACCACCGGGGGTATTGGGACGCCAGCCCCTGGTGACATATACGCCTTACACTACCGCACATTACAGCAACCCTACCCAGCCCACCACCCCTGGCCACAGACACACCATTGACTTACGCATATTGACACCTATTAAGGTGTCACATTGGATATCACAGTCGACAGCAGACACAGACTGGGACTGTGAGAGCTGCCTGCACTGGGACATATATTCTGATAACTGCATCAGGAGCTTATTGTATTTAAACGTATTTTTCCTCCCCTTTTTTCATTCATCATTTTTCCCCTTTTGTTCCTATTCAGTCACCATGATTAACATGGATATCGATAATGTGTAAACATCCTGCACCTTTGTTTTCTTATAATAAAATCACTTTGTTACAACCCACGTTCATATCTATCCATTATACTGGGCCTCATAGAGACATATTTGGTTACACCAAGGAGGTGAGCGCAGGGCCAACCAACCTATTCTGGGGTCCCGCAGTGGTTTACAGGTCCTCCAGCAGTGGCAGCGCTCCCGCGGTCATGGGAATGAGAGCCGGCGCCCACTATGTGGGCACACAGTGGGGCTCGGACAGCAGCATGCAGCTGGGATGATAGCCGCAGGGAACCAGTGGCATCGGGAATGACAGCCACTTGGCGGGGACCCGGCAGCAGTGAGGATGAGTGCAGGGTGCACCCCACGTTGGTGTCCGGCAGGGGTCTGGTGGTAGCGCTAAGGACCAGGGCATCATAAAAATAATATAGTGTGTATGTATTTATAATACACACACCACCACACACACATACATATATATACTGTATATACACACATTGAGATAATATATATATATATTATTATCTCAATCTATCAATCAGTTAATGGCTACAAACGGGTTAAACTTAGGAGGCACTCATAGGCAAATGCCGGAGAGGGACTGGGGACGGATGGTGAGGGGGAATGAGCGACCAGGCCCTTCCCACTCTGTGGGCCCGGGACAGTGGTTCATCCAGCACCCCCTTATTGGCCACCCTGCCTTAAGGGGTTGGTATTGATGCTAGTATTGGGGGGGGGGGAGGGGGAGGGCAGTAAGATCAAGTTTTGCCTAGGGTGCTGAGAAGCCTTACACTGGCCCTGGGTGTGTTCTTCAGCGCATTTCAGCTTGTGAGCCTTCTTCTTCAAAACCACCTTGAAGAAGGCTTACGAGCTGAAACGCATTGGTATCTGTGCTGTTTCACTGAAATGAAAATCTGGTAATGCTTGGGAACAAAGCCATTTGCTCCAAAACTCCAGACAATGAACAAATTCATACAGATAAATTTGGTTAAATCAAACAGATTTTTGCCTGTTTACAGTGTTGGAGCAGATTTTAATTTGAACTTGCCAGATTGGACAGATGTCTTTAGGTGTCAATCCAATTTTTGTTGTGATTTTTACCTGTTTGCTACTAAGATGTACAATTGCCTGTGCTATTTAATTTGTTTGTGTCTGTGGTATGTGTATAATATCTTGATCCCCATATGCGGTGTACACACGGTTCAATTTACTTTCTATAAGATTTTCTTTAGATGTCCTTTAGAGTTGGCCTATTCAACTCCCTTTCGATAAAGTCTTGTCTGCACAGTCTATTTTTCTATTCGATATAGACAAAACAGGAGCGTGCATCAAATCGAGAGCGAACGCGGCTAGAAACCGTTTGATTTTGATTTGATTTTGACTATATAAGCAGAATCGAATAGAAAGTTAGTCTAAATCAAACCGTGTGTACACCCCATTACTTCAACTGTGGCATCTTATCTCTGTTCTGTTAATTGCATAATAAAAAGAGTAAACACTAGGGTGTGCTGTTGGTTCAGTTTCAATTGCAGTACCATAGATGCTTTAATGCCTGTGTTTTGGCATTACCACGAATGTTAAGAATTGTTATGACATGTATATTGTTTTTCCTCATTTTTTTTTATATGATCTGTGTGACTTATCAAATACTGTACTGTTTTTGCTTATACAGAGAATTAAATGTTAGCTTGGATGTTGTGGTTTCAGGTGTTACTTTCCACTGTTATTTGTATTTTTAGTTTTTTATATAGGTACCGTACTCTATCTTTCTGTATTGTTGAAAAAACTAATGTAGAGAGGTTGTTAAATATACTGTAAAGTGTACAACTGAATAGCTTTCACCAGCACCTTTATAGTCGATACATGTGTAGGCTTAAGGCCCCCATACATTAGGCCGACTTGTCCTTAGGACAAGTCGGACCCAATTCTCCTGTGAGCCGCCCGGCAGCTCCCCGGGAGGCTCACATACAATCTGGCACTTGATGAGCCAGTTTTCACATGTGATAAATCGCTTGCAATTTATCACATGTAAAACAAATGGGGAGCTGCAGGGCGGTGAGGAGCAGTGGGGGCGGGCGGCGGCAGTAGTGGGGGCCGGCGGCGGCAGTAGTGGGGGCGGGCGGCGGCGAGTGATGCTGACCTGGCTGTCCAGCTGTGATCACAAATAGCAGCGCTGCCGCTGCGGGACGGGACGGGACGCACAGTGGCGGCTATTAGATTTTCAAAATACCTGTCAAATGACCGGCCGTTCTGTGATTGGCTGAGAGCTCTCAGCCAATCACAGAACGTCCGGTCATTTGACAGGGATTTTAAAAATCTAATAGCCGCCACTGTGCGTCCCGTCCCGCAGCGGCAGCGCTGCTATTTGTGATCACAGCTGCCCAGCCAGGTCAGTGTGTCTGCCCGCCGTGCTCCCCCGCCCCCAGGTGTCTGCATGCATATGCCTGACAGGTGGGCAGGCATATGCATAGCATACAGGGAGGTCGGATGATCTTATGTGCTGACCGTCCGACCTCCCTGATCCGGTCCGATGCGCACGGGACCGCGCATCGGATCATACATCACACACCTGCGATTTTGGGGCGATTTCATCCGGTTATCGGCCCAAAGTGCCGAAATCGGATGAAATCGTCCCAAAATCGTATAGTGTATGGGGGCCTTTACCGTACTATCCCTTGAAACCAGGGCGCATATTAATTACACAGGTACTTTAAATGATTAAAACCAGGTGTAATGCAGATTTTAATTAAGCCAGCCACAGAACCTGAGTAATTCATGGGTGTGCCAGTTTAAAGGGATAGTGTATTAAACCTATACATGTGTATTGTGTATCCACCTAGGCTCTGCCGCAGATTGCGCAGAAATGGACATTGAAATAAGGAATATTTATTCCTGTTGTAAAACCCTTTTTTTTTTCATGAAGAAGGCAGCCCACTTATGGAAGATTAGATTGCAGTGTTCATGGCCTATGTTTTGATGTTTGTATGGATACATAGGCTGTTTACTTTAGGGATCTCTGTCTGCCTGTTCCTAAAGCTGTGTCCACACGTGCCGATCTAGCGGCCGCCAATATCTATTCGATATTGATGGCCGCCGGGACCCAGTGGGGTGTTGGCATCGGCTGGCAGGAAGGGAGGGATGGTGCCGCGGGGGCTATGCTGCATTTAGCAGCATATGGCCCTTGTTCCGAGATAGTACAATTCGACTATGCTGCACAGTCTATTTCTATATTTGATTCCGATGGCGTTCATCAGAATCAAATCGTTATGCGATTTTGACTATATAGTCAAAATTAATAGTGCAAATCGCACAATGTGGACACACCATAGCTCCACATACACTTAGGCGTCAATCCAGTTAGTTGTGAGTTGCCTTGTTTCAGCAGTTTTCACGGCAAATTTGCACTGCTCATTACATTTGCAATCCAAATCCAAACTCTCATTACTTGACTTCACTTCAAAGGAAGTTCACATTTCTTGTGCACATCTCCCTGAGGGTGTGAAAAGGAAAAGAAAATGTATTTTAATACCCCTTTCACACCAGAAATGCAGAGACAAACCCGGGAATTACATTCCCAGGACAAGCAGGGACATTCCCGGGTTGGGACCCTTTCACACCAGAAAAGTCCCTGTATTTCCTTGTGTGTGTGAAGGAGGTGGGGAGGAGGCGGGCAGTCTGCGGGATGGCGTCGGCGGAGGTGGTGAGAATACTCACCCCGGTTGCTTATCGTCTGTGCAGGCCGGGGATCCACACAGGCGGTGGCGTAAATGACGGGACAGGCGGCGGATAAAGATGACGCAGCACTCCGTCACCCTCACTGCCGCCGGAGAGCTGCATCATCATCATCCACCGACTGTCCTGTCATTTGCGCCCGCCGCCTGGGTGAATTCCCGGCCAGACAGGACACAGAGGACCGTCAACCCGGGTAAATATACCCTACCCTATTCACACCAGCCAGGTCCCTGGGTTGAACCCGGGAACAACCCTGCTACCTAGCAGGGTTGGATTGCTGGCAAATTATCCCGGTAATTTGTCCCGGGAACCATTCACATCAGCGCTAGTACCCGGGTTGTTCCCGGACTCAACCCGGGAATTTAGGCTGGTGTGAGAGAGGTATAAGTTACAAAATGCAGGGACTTACTTCAGAACCACATGCCAACCCACTTTCAGGACTAATAAGGCATTTGGAAGATTTACATTACCTTAATTGGGCCAATATTTGTAATTTCTGGGGTTAAAAACAATAATATGTCTAAATTTACCACAAAATAACTTTTTTGTTAGAATTTGCATTTTAAATTTCATTAAATGATATAGCGCAGATACAGCCCTAGATCTTTTTTTTTTTATTATTAATTTATTAGATCTGTTCCTTTGTAATTAATCAGCCATTTTGACCACTTTTAAAAGCGTGCAGTACTTTCCTTTTGTCCACTTACATCCTTCTTTATGATTCTGCTAATGATGATGTTGCTTATTTGGGGTCCAGGAAGGTCTCCACAATTTAGCATGCACTTCGTGCACCCTCAATTGCCACAAATTGGCATTTCTAATTTGATCTGTGAATTATCTGGTGTACACATTTGCGCAATGTCTGCAAGTTTTTACATTCACAGACTTGCATCTAATTTAGATTCTGCCCTGAGATGGAAGATCTAAAGCACATAGTGTATTGGTTGCATACATGGCCCCTGCTGCCCTGCACGACCTCGCTGGGTACAAATATAGTCTAATGCGTATCCAGTTTATGTACAAAATTTTGGAGACTGATAAAGCGTAAAGAGATTACGTGTTGGCCAATCAGCTCCTGTAATTTTTCAAACACAGCCTGTAACATGGCAGTTAGGATCTGATTTTGGTACTTTATCTCCCTTCACTTTATCTCTCTATCCAAGGGTTAGTACATAGACCAATTATTGTGTGAAATACAGTATGGTACAGGATGAAACCATAATCCAGATTGTTTCAGCCAGCCTTCAACTCTTTGAATGTTTTAAGGCCCATACACACTGGGCGACTTTGATCTGAAAGCTGCTCAAAACAGCATGTTTGAGTGGCTTTCAGCTCAAAGCCACCCAGTGTGTATGCCCGGCTGTGAGCTCTGCTGCACGCTCCTGCATCATCGCTGGGAAAGCCGCTCATCTGCTGGTACTACCAGTAGATGAGTGGCTTTGAGGACGGCTTTGTATAGCTCTGCGCTATGCAAGGACCCCCCTCCATCGGTGCCGAGCAGTGGGAAAGTGCATACACACTGAGCGGCTTTCCCCCCAGCGATGATCGCAATCATCGCTGTCCATACACGCTGGGCATAGTCTCCCAGTGTGTATGGACCTTTACATGGTGTATTATAGTAGCTGGTCTGTTCTTAAAGAACTCTCTTGTCTTCACTATCGTGAAAAGGTAACAGGGAATAGAATTTTGCCTTTTTAAACATTAACCCTTTGAGTGCGAAGTGAATTTGTCAAAAGTGGTGTGAAAATTGGCAAGCAAACATTTTTATTCATCAAAATGACCTGTAGAAATACCTTCTATATAGGGAATTTAATTGTTTTTTACATAATATTTTTTATTTGAATTTATATAACAAATGTGAGCGATGCTAGGCATTTATAGCGGATATTTTGTACATCTCTTACAGGGATGCTGGCATTTTTAGCAGATATTTTGCGCATCTCTCACAGTGTTGGCACTCAAAGGGTTAATGCTATCCTTCATTGGTGTTAGTATTGTGACCTCTGAAAATGTATCACAGATTTATGACATAGTCTAATCTGGTTTATTTTTTATTGACTTAAATTCCCCAAAAAGTTCATGTAATGGCAATCTATTAGTTTTTATAATTGTATTGTTTTTTCAAATTAGCCGGATTCAATGACATGCGATAAATTACCATAGGGGAAAAGCGTGGTAGCCTCTGTATTTACACCTCAGGCTATTCAATTACAGACCCTTTTTATTCACAATGTAAACTGGTCACTAATACGCATTATCCCAAAGGTACCAGGTTAAGTACACGTAGACAGGGTTAATGTGTTTATGACATCCGCCTACCGTAATTTTTATTTGAGCCTTCCTCAAAGTCAAACAGAAATACAAGTTTCTCACGGGATGCAGTTAAGATCCCGGCGGTCGGGATCCCGGCGTTCAGAATCCCGACCCTGGAATCCCGACCGCCGAAATGCCGACACTTTCTCCCTCCTGGGGTGTCCATGACACCCCTGGAGGAAGAATAAAATAGCGTGCCGAGCGTAGCGAGGCACCGGGCCCGCTGCGTGGCGAGCGCATCGAGCCCGCAAGGGGGGGCGATCCACGTCCCCCCCTTGTCGGCATTTCAGCTGTCGGGATTCTGAACGCCGGGATCCCGACCGCCGGGATTCAATACTGAATCCGTTTCTCACTGGGTTATACAGCGAGGTGGAAATCTCGTGTTCGGCTGCCAAAACAGCAAGGCTTGCGGCTAAATGCAGTGGGCTCCCTGGATTAGCCCGTGAACCTTGCCTGTTTGGGGGAATCCTGGCTGTCCACTGACAGCCAGGATTCCCCCGGATCGTTGAATAGGGTGAGCCGCCGGTGCTGGGGTTAAACAGCGAGGGTGGCTTGTTTTCGGTGGTCCTCGCTGTTTATCCTACAGCCCGATGTCTATAGACCAAAGCTGTTTTGCTACAATATTTTTTTCAGGGGATATTGTCCATCGTTTTCTAAATGTCAAGGGAGTCAATAATGTTGACTATAACTGTGTTAGTTACTGTGTGCAGAATGACTATGTTTCCATAAATCCCTTGCCTTAGAGAGACCTTTGAATATTCTGACCATGTAATAGAACAGTATTGATGCACCATTATTTCCCCACCCTCAGGATGATAATACATTCTAGGATTCATCTTCATCTGTGCACCAGTCCTGTCTGGGATACGGTCGTATTGTCGACCCGACTTAGGTCGACATGGATGAAGGTCGACAGGTGTCTAGGTCAACATGGTTTTAGGTCGACTAATGCGTTAGGTCAACATGGGTCAGGTCGCGAGGTCGATATGGTTTTTTTTCACTGTTTTTTGAGCCGACGTGCTGACAGGCAGGAATTTCATGCCCTACCATCCACTAGGGCATGGTGGGAGAATACAATAGTGTGGCGAGCGCAGCAAAGCTCCTTGCCCGAAGCCTAGCTAGCAATGCGAGGGGCTGCGGTACACTTCCAACTGTTTCCATGTCGACATTCGGGTAAAAAAACAGTGAAAAAAACATGTTTGTCCCATGTTGACCTGGAACCCTGTCGACATTCACCCATGTTGACCTGGAACCCTGTCGACCTAGTTGCCTGTCGACCCAACGGTGTCGACCTAATGACTGTCGACCTAATTCGGGTCGACAATACGATCCACACCCTCCTATCTATTGGTGTAAGATACATCTGGGAACCGACCTATATACACTTCTAGCTGAAGTGTGAATCTTTTCTGTTTTATATAAGCTATATAAACATCCTTTTGTTATAAAAGTTAATATTCTGTCAAATAATAGTAGAAAATCACTAATAAATAGTGCAAATGTTAAAGTTTTAGCTGAAAGCAGAACAGCCCAAACTATCTGGTCTAGCTTGGATATCATCTCCATATGTTGGTTCAGGAAAAGCAAGAATCCAATTTGACAGACCGACTGTATTTTGACTATGCGTTATTAGATATTGCATGATTTATGTACCACTATTATTGTGATACACCAACTGTACTTAATATTAATACCCTACTGGACCCTTTGCGATTTTTGTGCCACTACTATTTGCTCTGTCTTGAATAAAAAATAATAATAAAAAAAACAAGAATACAGGAGGCATTGTAAGGAACAACAGTGTGCTGCAGCTGATATACATTTGCTATACAAACATTTTAAATATAGTACTAAGAGAGACATTCCTGTCATACAAACAGGTGAGCCTCTAAGACACGTGCATAAAATGTGTATTTTGTAAATATTCGTGTTGTAAACTTGGCATGTCATTCCCACTATGAGATTTATACTCATCGGTCAGTGCAATGTAATGCATGACAATGGTGTTTTATAATGTCTTTCTAGAAGTAGGATTGATCTTACCTTTGCAGAGTAATAGCAATGCATATGTATTGTAGCTTTAGGTATGGCCATATCCCCATCCACATATACTGTACATGCATCATATAATCATGATTAGGCTAAATCTGAATATTTTATGCACATGTAAATAAGCCCTTAAGCTGTGTACACACAGGGCGATAGGGGCTGAAATCGCTGGAAATATGGTCGCTGGCGACCATATTGCCAGTGATGGGAGTGTGCCCCAGTGATAAATCGCCGGGTGCGCGCTCCCGTTTTCAGCCCTGCGACCAGCTAATTACCTCTGCGGCACCGCCGCCAGAGGTTCCCTTTCATCAGCGACCATCTCTGGCTGAGCAGTATATCTCCCCCTTGTGTACGGGGCTTTAGTCTTTATTTCATGCTGTTATTTAGATTAATCCCAGATGATCCATCAAACACACACATTTACAAGTCAAACCTAAAGTTCTTCTAGAGAATGGTTTCAGGCAGGAACATAACCAGAGATTTGCAGGCCCCATAGCAAAAGTATGTAAGGGTCCCTATTTAGCAACTGATGGTAATACATGTATATAGCACATATAACTTAGCCTGTTAAGATGCCATAGCAGCTGCATCCCTTGCACCAATGGTAGTTACGCCCTTGGTTTCAGGGTTTTTCGTGGATCTACAGTACATGAGCTTACTACCCATGATGATACATTGCCTAAACACTTAGACCACTGGCGTCAGTGTAGATGAAGCCGCCTCTGCAGCAGGTGCTATTCCATTGGATAAACACATCGTCATTTATACATCTTGAGGGGGGCAGATATATCTACACGTGTGTATATTGTGCTGCATTCTCAGGTGGTCTACAATGGAGTTATATTTCTGTAATTTTGCCGTAGAGAAATCCTGAATAGTTGTCATGAAAGAAGTCCCATTTACAGTACATTGTTGGGTTCCTGTTTTTCAGTAGTTCTCTGCATCCTCCGTAACTTCCAATAATAGAAAAACACAAATGTCTGGGTGCTGTCACACCCTGTTGGCTGGTGTTCTCTGAGCAGGGAGGAGTTGTTACAGTCAGGCAGATTGTGTATTAATAAGTGATGCATCCACTATATTGTGTTCTCTGATTGCATGATGCATCTAATGTACACTGTTTAGTCTGGATTTAGTTCTTCAAATGGAAAGAAATTATTTTTTCCCAAAAAATGGTAACGTGCACCATGTACTGTAATGAATAAGCTGAACAGTCGTTGCTATTTCTATTTCCTTTTAATTGGATTTGTTGAGTGTACATTATATGACTACAAATGTATCATCCTCCCCCTCCCGCCTTTCTTTTTGTCTTATGACCGGTATTGCATTATTAACACTGCTTTATTGTCTGCTTATTCTGTCTCACCAGAAAACAATCTGAAACTGTGACCCATGAATCCAAGTTGAAATGTGATGCACCACAGCAAGAGAGTTCCAAGTAATGCGTGTTTTATGTACAATTATTTTCAATCTAATAAATGATAAACATAGTCACTTTACAAAATGTTCACATAGGTAAAAGCAAATGTAAGATGACAATGGATCAGAGACGCTGTGCCTGTTTGTAGGAAGTAGGCTTTTCATTAGTTGCAGCTGCCATAAATGGAGGTTCTTGGGGAGATATGAACATAGCAGTAGTCTTTTATGTATGACTTTGTTTTGCAAAAGAAAATATATCCATTCGGAGTAAAGGTCCATACACACTGGGCGACTATGCCCAGCGTGTATGGACAGCGATGATCGCGTTCATCACTGCGGGGAGAGCTGCATACACACTAAGAGGCTTTCCCCCTGCCCAGTACCGAGGGAGGGGGGGGGGGGGGACGACTGCGTTGCATAGCGAATCGCTATGCAAAGCCGCCCCGAAAACCGGCTTTCCTGGCGATGTTGCGGGAGTGTGCTCATCGCTGGGCCATACACACTGGGCGGCTTTGAGCTGAAAGCCACTAAAACCTGCTGTTTTGAGCGACTTTCAGCTCAAAGTTGGCCAGTGTGTATGGGCCTTAAGGATACCAATGAAACAGGTTTTGGTTTATTCCTGTTTATATTGGCAGAGGTCTGTACTTCAACACAACCTTCTCAGAGCTACAAAACAATAAATCCGTTTCGCCAGCATTTCATGGACTTCTTACATAAACAGCTTTTCTATATGTATACAGTATTTACGATAAAAGTTGCTTGGACTTTCAACTTCTTTTGGTGACCCTTACCTTTATTCTGGTGTGTATTCGCCATAAATACTGCAACTATCACTTCCATATTTCATTATATCTTATTACTTTGCAGTCCTTGGCTTTTGTCATTAAGCAAAAACAAACCATCCATGGTCCCTGTCACTTTTACCACCATTGTTGAAGAAGAAAAAAAGCAAGAAGCTGCTCTTATTAGAAGCAGAGAAAAGCCTCTGGCCCTTATCCAGGTAATAGAGACATCAGTGCTGGAAGCATGGAGCTTATCGTATGTACATATTTGGGTGTATTCAATGCGGCGACGAGGGGGGTATGTAGAAAGAGGTTGGCTTATTTTTGGCGAGGAAAAGCCATCCTCGCCGTCCAACATCCCTCGCCGTATCCAATTTTTGGGAGAAGTCCCCGTCAGAGGATGGCGGGGATCCCCTTAAACGGCGAGGTTCGCCGCAAATGCAGCGAGTTCCGACGTTTTAATGGGCACACTCACCAAGGAGAGAGTTGAATACTCTGACGGCGTGCTATCGGCACTGCTCTTCATAGCTTGTCGCCAGAGCATTGAATACCGCCCATGATGTGTGTCTGTATATTGTGCTTTTGGCAAGGAATCTGAAAGCTGCCTATCCTTAGCCAGAGCATTAGTGGCTACCTACTGGACTGTAACTAGGGTGATGCGTCTGTGTCGTTGCATTGATTGGGACCCACTATGCTCACACACCGATGCAGCACCCTACTGCTAGGCACTTGCTGTGATGCATGTTATGCTAGGGTTCCACCCAGCTCCTTCTCTGTGTGGGGACTGGGGAGATAATAGAGACAGATAGTCAGGAAGTCGGGTGGGGGGAGCACGCATTTACAGTACTTTGTTGATAGGCAGATTGCAGGCTGTTTTCACATTCTTGTTACTATTGTTTTTTGTTACTTTACTATTGTTTTAACATAAAGTACATTATTAAAACATAATGAATAGAAAATTGGAAGATAACCATCAAAATTGTAAAAATATTGCTAGTATTTTGCATATACATTTAGCCAGAGATAGCCAGGAGAACCTATCCTAAAAGTCCTGCTGGAGTTCTGACAAGGGTTTTTAATCCTTAGGACCCCACACAGTTTATGTTTTCCAAGTCACCTGTGAATCTTTAAAATGTGACAATTGGTCGTACAATTGTGCCCCTCTTATGTGACATGGAAAACGAGAAGTGTTTGAGATCCTGGAGCCGGAATTGGAGTTTCCCTGGCATGGCATTATAAATTTAATTTAAGTAAGTTTTACAAGGGTGTGGTATAGGGGTCTGACAGTCGGGATCCCGACAGTCATTAGCCAGACCCAGACAGCATGGCGAGCGCAACTAAGCCCCTTGCGGGCTCGCCACGCTGCCGGCACGGTGGCTCGCTACGCAAGCCACCTATTATATTCTCCCTCTATGGGGGTTGTGGACCAACAAGAGGGAAAATAACAGGTGGCCGTTGGGAACCCGGCTGTCAGTGTTTTGACAGTCGGGATCCCGACGTCGGGTGAATGCTTGTCGGGATCCCGAATGTCGGGACCCCGTCCTGCACCCGTTTTACAATTCGTGTCTTCCAAGGCCAATCCCCACATGCTTTAAAATTGGTGGACCTCAGCCCAAAACTTTGTACTAGTATCACTGTACACACGCTTGTTTCCCATCCATGTTTTTTATGTAACGCACATAGGCCAGTTTTCATATAGGGGACCTTTTTTTTTCTACTGGCACATTTTATAAAAAATATAATAGTAGCAGCAGTACTCGCATGTAAACAATAAAGGACTGAATATTAAAAGTATGGTCTTCTCTTATACAATTGAATGCTACGTTACAGATGCTTAGCAATCCTTATTTCTTATTAGGGTACTACTGACAAAACTTATCCAATCCAAACATACTTTTTCGTTGCTTGCTGTATGGAAAGTATAAACTATCATTTTATGACTATTATGTACACGGCAATTGTGTTACTATTTCAGGTTACATACTCTTAAAAGGTCTAAAACTCATGTTTTTATCTCCATTTTTTAGATTGAAGAGCGAGCAATTCAGGATCTGTTAGTCCATTATCAAGCACTAGACAACCCTGATGAATATATCACCATTGAGCGGTCAGCACAAGGACCCATGGCAGCACCAGTTTGGAATAAGCATTGATTGCGACAGTGAGCTATTAAAGAGAAAAATAGATTCTATATTTTTATTTTTAGTTTTCTTTATTTTTCCCCATGTGTGTGTGGATGCAAGTAAATGGAAAGAAATGTAAAAGTCACACGTGTGACATATAATAATATGTACAGGTAGTATGTATTAATTTCACATTAATGGCCATACCCAGGTACAGACTTAACTTTTATGTTCTCAAATTTGGCAAGTTTATTATTTATGATCTGTTCAGTATAGACTGTTTGATGTATGGAAAAGAATTGTTACATTTCTGTTTACAGTGAAATGAGCTTATATTGCAAATAAAAGTGTGAATTGATCATTTTAGACTTTGCTCTTTAAATACATTTTTAAATAGTCATGTTGCCATTTCTCCGTACAATTCTGTGGCCATAGAAGTATAAATAGACATTTGCATTTGCCCTTCTTGATAAAAGCCAAAGCATCTGTATTATTAGTGTACTGTAAATATGTCCATCATCTGTAAATATTTGCCACAAAATGAAAAAACCTGCGCAAGACCTGAAGCCCTCGTGCCTTAAAATCAAGCACACAACTAAGCCAAGTTTTATAACCAGCATTAAGTTATCTTCTACTTGATTTACGATTTGTAAAATGTAATGGTATTTATCATTCACATGGATATGGGATCTTGTAGAAGCAGCAAAAAATTAACACTGAATGTATATCTCCTACCCCCTGCCACAAGATGTTTTTGTTTTAGTCCAAACAGGATTTGATGTTTTTTCTCCTTTTGCTTGATACGGCAGTCTTGGAGACTGAAATGCCTAAAGCAGTGTAAGGATGTACCATTGCATTGTGGTACCTCACCTGCTGGGAAAGAACGGGTCAAGTACTGGGGCCTGGTCCTGACAGAGTATACAAGCTCTCGCTCTGTAGGAACTACTCAGGTGGATTGGTATGATCAGTCCTATGACCCCACCACACACATACATACACACGCACACACACTACCACCATACACAGGAATTTTGTCAGAAGTACAAATGTGTTCCCAATCATCTAGCCTCCTTGCACAATAAACAATCCTACTATACTGTGGAATGGTGCCAAGCTTCTTTTTTGCTCCTTTCCCAGTAATATGCATTGTATTCACAAAGTCATGTGAAAAGGATACACAAGCAGTTTATGCTGATTAAAATGATAGACGCCTATATTTTGTGTGCAACTATGAGAGCTCTGTTGCCATCACCCAGGACGTTGCTGCTGTGCGAGCCATAGTTGAGTTGGACACCATTGTGACCAAGGCCCAGTTAGAGAAGGAGCATCTCATCGGGATCTAACTGCATGATATTCATGAAAAGCTTCATCTGAGCTAGGTTTCTGCATGCTGGGTTGCCCAACAGCTAATTTAAGAACAGAAATAGGCTTGAATGACTTCATGCCGCAACATGATGGTCAGGTTTGATGGCAGTTCAGACTCTGTCTTGAAGATCTGTGGTAATGAATCCTTTATCTACAGATTCGACCCCGAGACCAAACAGTTAGTCCAATGGAACCCAGTTCCATCGTGATTGCAGTGTGGCCAAGAAGATGGTTACTGTCCATGTGCAAAAGCTGGCCATGTAGTTACCGAACTACTCATGCACTGTCACTGGGGAATGGTACGCCAACCAATGCCTGCTGTAAGTCTTTATCAGGTGCCTTCCATGAACTTGTACTCGCCCTTCTCCATCATGACAATGTACCTTCCCAGAGGTCCAGTTAAGTGGTGGATGACCAAGCATTGAAGACCTTGGTCATCCACAATCCAATCCAAACCTGAACCGTCTCCAATAATAGCTGCCTTGGTGCCCGCTCAAATGCTGCACGCATTTACATATAGCGGAGGGGGGCGGAGCGGCAATCTGACAGACTTAATCACCAATAATACATCCCCCAAAAAACAGACAGAGACTATGTCCTTATTGACTTTTCGGTTTTAATAACGTTTGTCAAGATTAAACCACACACATCTTAATAGCCTTATATCCCTCACCGTGCGCCCCGGTTCCCCGCCTCTGTCTTTCGGGTCCATTCACGTCACTAGCTCATGACGTGCATTCCGTGGCATGGACTGATGATGTCCCAAAACCTGCAGGAGGATGCCATCAGTCTGTGCTCGGGAACGCAAGTTGCTGGTGATGTGGGTAGACTGTCATAAACTTGAAAACAGTTCTAGGAACTGAAACATTGTTTGCATACCAGTGTTCAAGTCATTTTTTTGTCCGAGTGCTGCACCTACGTCTCCTATATGGATGTATGTATATGTGTGTGTGTATATATATATGTGTGTGTGTGTGTGTATTACGCTTTTACAAGGGTGCCAGCTCAGGTGTTCCGGGTTAACCAGTCCATCCAGCAAATAGTAATAAATAAGAGGACACTCACCGGTCTTGCTTGTAGTTTTTTAAAGTTTTAATCCAACATACCAGTACAACATACTATGCACTTTAGGAGACGGTAGTGGAGGTCTTGAGAAAGGTCTGAAGGCAGACTGAAACATCGTCCCACAGCCTACTGTCATGCACATAGCACTTTATTGTACCATATATATATATATATATATATATATATATATATATATATATATATATATATATAAAGTAAAGCACAGGTATTCAGCTAGTACCTTATACATATCTGGTATTAAATATGTGGTCATCTTTATTTAATATTTGTGCACTGTATTTCAAAAGTACCACTAAGTTCAAAATATATTGCTGTACATGGAAGCTTTGATAGCAGGAGCTGGAGACCCATTTACCTTAGCCACGTGATAACATGCTGACAAACAACAGCGAGGCCCAAGGTCCCCTTATGAAGGTCAGTGCAGTAGGCTAAGGGCAGTGTCTTATTATAATGCTTTCAAGCTGTGTTTGTTGTGTGTGGGTTACTACAGGTCAATCACATACGCAAGCTGTGTGCTCTGTTCTGCTAAGTAGTCTTAAGCAGATCTCTTGGTGATGTAGGTATTCTATTGCTTTTAAACCCATGGTGAAAAAAGACATTCAAAGTGATGTGACGTACCATTTCTTCATGGTAAATGTACTAATCTGGCTAGTGATTTCAGTGCCTGTTATCTCTTGGATTCTTTTTACGTTTACAACTCCCTTAGATGCTGCAGCTCTTATGTAATGAATTTAAAAGGACTGAATGAAGATTATGGGGGGTATTCAATGTCAGGGTCACAGCAGTCGCGCTTGCTCGACCGCCGTGACCCAGTCCCGTTCTCGGTCAGCTCGACCAAGAACACGCAGGCGGGATTCAATGTCCCGCCTGCCGGGGAGCGAAAAGGAGGCGTGGCCGCGAGTTGCGGCTGGGAAGAGGCGAGCTGCAGCCGGCAGCTCGTCACTTCCCGGCTGTTCTCGGCAGAACGAGCCCGACAGCTAGTGATGACGGGCTCGTTCTGCCGAGATACCCTGCTCAATGCTGTCGGGGAAGACAGCATTGAATAGGGCCCGGCGGGCATCTCCCCGATGGGAGGTGCTCGCCGGAGATTGAATATCCCCCTAAGCCATAAATTTAATTTTCTTACCCCATGTGTTTACATTTTGCATAAACAGAGGAGGAAAACTGAATATATTTAGTCTTTTATTTTTATGACTGCCGCTACTGAACTCATCGTGAAGGTGATACTAGTGAGCAAGCATACATCCCAACAGTTTGTCATGCCATGCTGGGAGTCTGCCAGGTCCCTGATAGCTTGCCGAATGCTTCTGAAGTATTCTGCCACCCAAACTCCAAAAGCAAACTTCAGTCAACATGTACCCGAGGGAAGTGCCACTGCTACACTTAGGGCCTAATGTATCAAGCTTCAAAAAGTGATAAAGTGGAGAGTGATAAACAACCAGCCAATCGGCTCGTACCTGCCATGTTACAGGCTGGGCTTGAAAAATTACCCCCCCATTACCTACTGACTCCCTGTCACAATAGCGATCACTTCACTGACCACACATGTGGCGGCAATTCAGTAGTAACTTGCTGGGGTCCTGTAATCATTTTTATTGTCTGATGGGGTCCCAGAACAAAATAGTTTGAGCACCCCTGCTTTAGAGTAACCCATATTTTTGCCGTTTATACAGTACTTTGCTGATGTTTACTGGTTGTAAGGTTGTTTTCTGCTTGTACAATGTTTTTGTTACTAAAGGAAAATGCTACTTTTCAGTGTATTTTTTTATCTACATACAATTTTAAACTGTCGAGTATATCACTTTCTCTCTCCTTATAAAATTTGATCTACAAAATCCTTCGCAAAGTTGTCGTCAATTAAGACTACAAGATTAAACTAAATGGCCAAATGTAAAATTGCCATAATTGGTATAGTGTACTTATCCAGACATATTTCAAAACTGTTGTTTGTACTGCTGTATTACATTGCTTTTCATTTGTGTGGTTTAGTGTACAAAGATTAGCAGTTTAAAGATGAAAACGCCCAGTTTGTTTGCAGTTAACCTAGCATGCCGTTTCTGAAGGTAATACCAAGGCTCAGTTCTCGAAAAATCTGTTTGCATAGAAACCTTCTGTTCAGTAATGAAGGCAGACGTAGGACTTATCTGACGTTGTTAGGTGTATAAGTGTTTGCTCAGGATTTCAGAGCTTCGTACGACATTTCTGTTCTTTAAAGCAGCACTTGTATTTTTTTAATTTAATGCCTGCCAAAGTAAAAAGTATGTCTTCCAGTCGGCTATGTACATATTTATAGATTGGGGTAGTAATAAAACTCCACTGAAGTATAATGATTAATGTATGTGCCATGGGTAGCTCATATTTTGTGTCTGCAGATGTAGGGGAGGAGGGGGGGGGATTCAATCTGTGCTGACATATTCAATTCAGCCACTAACAACAGAATTGGAGGCTGTCAGTTCCGACTTTTTAAAAAGTTGGATCTGGTTTGTAGTAAATGGCCGCGGATTGTCGAATTCACATCCGTTTTTCAACAATCCGCTGCTGTTTTGGACATTTGGTGGACTTTCTAACACTCAACAACCGGAACATTAAATACCTGCTATTGAGTTGCTGTCGATTCAACCAAAAACAGCCCAGGATTCCAACTGTTGGGACTGAGTTTAACAAAATGACACTTGGGTGCTCACTGGCCGTTGATGAAGTACCAGCCACTTTATCACTTCACCGGGCTAAATAAATGTGCCCCTATATTCTTTAGACTTTTTTTTTTAGCTTGGGTAGCAAACCAACGTACAGCCAATAATAACCAGAAAAAAATTACAGTATCTGCCTAAAACAAAGAAAAATAGAACACCATTACCTCTCCATAAGAGATACAACTAGATAAACAAATCCTTATATTTGTAGGGATGGTGCTGGTTGTACTCAATCCACCTGTGTGGAGTACTACATGATTGGTGATTTTTGGTTTGACATGGAGTGGGGGGTAATTGGGGATTCAATCTTTCCCCTTATTTTGGATTTTCGGAAATAAGGGGATTGCATCCTGGCAGTTTTTTGCCATTGGAAACAGCCAGGATTTGTGGCTGCAGACTCAAATCTTCAAAAGCCAAATCTGCATTCACGGAAATGGACGGAACATTTTTGAGTTGGTGGTTGTTTCCGAGGAAAAAGACGTGGATTTGCAAACCTACATCTTTTCCGACTTTCAGATTGATTCCGAAAATCAGGAAAAAAGGAAAAAGATTGAATAGCAGGAATGTGAATCCCATCTTTTCTTTGCGGGAATTCTGCTACTTTGCCTTTTTTTGGTGAAATAGTGGCATTGAATACCCCCCATAGTGGTAGATTAACACCTTGGGCCAAATGTAATAGGGTGAGAGTTTCAGAAAGTGAGAGATTTTGGGAGAGTTTTCCCTTTTTTTTTAAAGCAGCAATCAATTACATAGCAAAATCAACCTGGTTTTGCAGTGTACAGATAGCGCAGGGCTTGTCTTTGCTGGGGATGGCGGAGGACTCGCCACCCGCCATCCCCCGCCCCGCGCCATCTGTATGTCGGAAGGGGACGCGCGTGCACGAGGTGCACGCGCGTCCCGTTCCGACGGAGCTTTTGCCCGGGTCCCCGCCGGCTTCCCCGGGTCCCCGCCGGTCCACACCGCCCCCCCGCAGCCCTGCCCGTCTCCCTGAAGCTGGAGACGGGCAGGACTGCACCCGCCGCGCCGCCTCGCCGCCCGGCTATTGAGACGCTCGTGCGTGGGAGACGCACGAGCGTCTCATTCAGCCAGAGCGCCAGATTGCTGGCGGATCGCCAGGGACACGGTCCTGGCGCTCCGCCAGCAATAATAAGCCCTGCTCCATCTGTAAGTTATGGTGTTTCTCTCCTGAAATATTTCTTCAAAGACCCTAAGAGTGCCGCCTCTTCACATCACTATGTACCCTCCTCCTGGATTGGAGTAATTGAGGAAGGCACCAGGGCAACTACAAGTAAGAAGGGATTGAGTGCCGGTTCCAATGAGGTACCGGAGTGCTTTCTTAAGTTTTGTGTAGAATATTGCCCTCCTGGACAGAGTAAGGAGAAGCGGCACTCCACGGGGTTAATACATAGAATTTTAATCCATCAAAGTGAAATTTATTCAAGATACATCTGGTTGACATTTCAAGACCAACAGGTCTTTTCTTCAAGACGTGTACTGCAAAGTGCAAATTAGTGATGTGCTCATGACTAAAAAGAGAGATGCAAATAATCCTGCCTTTAAATGGCAGAAGTGTGTAGTGCGCCGTGTGTCCCCGGTGTCTGGTGTTCGCTTTCCGGAAGTGCCGGTGATGCCATATGGAATCGGCTTAATTGTCTCGGTTGTTGCTAGGAGACGATTAAGCTGAATCCAGATGATGTCACCGGCACTTCCGGAAATGTGGAGTGCCGCTTCTCCTTACTCGGTCCAGCAGGTAAATATTTTATATATATATATAATATATATACCACACACACACACACACACACACAGTATATGTGTGTGTGGATAAGTCATCTGTTGATGAATTTATGAATACATTAAAAACATATTTCATTTTGCTTGGACCATGTATTAGGTATTTTACAATATTTATGACATCAAGCTAAAAATTACATAAGAGAATCATAAAACAAACCATAACTTAGATACTTCACACGTATTTAACTGAGCAAACCAGTTGTGCTTGTTTATCTTGCTGCTATTACTGTTTATATAATATTATACACACAAGTCAATAGAGGTATGCAATCTTTTCTTGGTCCGCTTAGCGCACTTGTTAAACAAAGTGACAAAGAATTATGTATTTTGATAACAGGCCTTACAAGTGATGAAGGGGAAACCATTGTATGGCACTCTTAACAGTTTGGTATATTAGATCAAAGTGATCCAGAAGAACCACTTACCAATAGACCCCAAAAGTACACCAAGGAAAACAAAGAAAGTGGATAAGGTAAAGATATATTATACTTTCAGTTGTGTAATCCTTTTCATATATATAAATTCAGAATCCGGCCCTAGGAGGAGGGATACCACCCTTTCAAAAGACCCCATCCCCATGCGGGCTGCTTCCAGAAGTTTCCTGGGCTTGTTTTACTTCCCTATCTGCAATAATCCAAATACTTTATGACAGGGTCATGCATCCATAATGCTGTTAAGTCTCAACTTCTTTCCTTGTCCAGTTGCTTGTACTGTTCCTTTTGGTCCACACAACTACAGGTGCAGCATCAGTAGAACATACAGCAAATCATGGCACTCATTGCTTGTTTGTCCTACTTTGCTTCATAAGTGCACTTTGTATGTAGGAGTTATAGAATTTCAAGGCTATTATATACGCTCCACTTGCATGTGATATGCAGCACTTCACCAGCTGATTATGAGGAGTCAAGAACAGAGAACCAACAGAAGCTTCAATAGGTCCTATGGAGCCTCCCAATGCCTAGGTGCTTTTGTGAGCGCTTATATTTCAATGCGGTCTCTGATTGCATGGTCATACAGACATTGAACTTAATTAACATTGTCAAGGATTAGTTTAAGCCAGACACAGCAAGGCCTAAGCCATAATAGGCCTGCATATATATTTTTGTGCAGATTTACTTGGGCCTCTCATAATTACGTACTGTCCTTGTGTCTGTCTTTCCTTCGTGGGCTGCAATAAACAAACAGGAAACAAACATTAGAATTAAACCATTTCCACCAAATTGCATGTGTTACATTTCTTCTGAATACTACTAACACACATGTACTAAGGGCCTCATTCAGCTTTGTTGGCAAAGCAGACAAATGGACAAAACCATGGTGCACTGCAAGTGGGGCAGATATAACGTACAGAGACATTTTAGATTTGGGTGGCGTGTGTTCACACTGAAATCTACATTGCAGTGTAAAAATATAGTTAACATCTGTCTGTTGGATGCACAAGCAGTATTCACTCTACAGAAAAGCAATAGCAATGTATTTGCTCCCCTTGCATTGCAGTATGGTTTGTTCCAGACACAAAATCTGGCCATAATAACAAATATTTTTGCAGCATAATTGTTACATGTTTATGGTGATTTAAAAAGAATAATTACAAAACACTTCCCACGCTGTGGGGGGCATCAGAGTAATGCATGTTCATCCCTTGGATGATCTCTGCTAGTAGTATCCCCCCTCCCTTGTGCCTCATACTCTAGATATATTATTTGAAAGAAATCACCACCAGTACTAAGTGCTACCTCAACCATTTTCCCTGTCACCTTTCTCTTTATATCTGAGCAGCCTTTCCTGCGGTGATGCAGACTCCACTTGAAATTGCCCTCTGCATTTTCAGCCTACACTGATCATAACTGCCTTTTAGTTTTCACAGAAGTCTTTGAAGCCTGGCTCCCAAATGTGGTCCTTGTAATTGGCAACAAAGGAAGAAACTACATTCTCCCCATATCAGAATCTAACATTCCAACCTGATTTTGTTTGAGGCCTGCCTCTTGTCCTTAAAACTCCAGCTCACCATCCGTTCCCGGTTCTCCACCCCTCTCAACCAACATATTACCATGTTCCATATAGTCTGTGTTCAACTATATTACCAAATAAGACAGACAAGACAAACACTAAAAAAGAGAAGCTACACTAACACTACACATTACAGAAGAACACCACAGGTACACACAAATATAAACAAGACTGACAAAAATATATTAACATCAGGCAGAAAGCTTTTGAGACATGATTACAGAAAATAAAACAACTCCAGACTACCCAATGGTAACGCTAAACAACTACTAGCACTATCCTTCTTCCACCAATTACTTCACTAAACACTAATATTGTATAAAGTATTTGGGTACTTGTTTAGTTTCACAGCGGCAGATATTGCATGTGATTTGCATACGATTTGCAGCCGTACCAGACCTATATTGAGGAGCACAGTACAGACTCTATAATTGCGGAGTAGAAGAGGAGCAGAAGTTTCTGTGGGATGTTGAACTTCCTCAGTTGCCTCAGGAAGAATCGCCTCAGCTGCGCTTTTCCAACAATAGTATCAGTGTTGGCCCCCCATTTAAGGACCCGGGAGATTGTGGTTCCTAGAAACTTGAAGTCCACTAGCGACACTACACTGTCAGCAATTGTTAGCGGAGGAACACCAACAGCCTTCTTCCTAAAGTCCACTACCATCTCAACGTTTTTGAGTGGGTTGAGCTCTAGAACGTTGAGATGGTAGTGGACTTTAGGAAGAAGTTCACCGAATGTCAAATGAATGTGTAGCATTCTCCAGCCAATAGAAAAGTACAAATATGTGTTGGTTAGTTTTTGTCAATTTACAATGAATTGCCTCAAATGTACATGTATTTTTAGGGTGCATCACTAAAAAGCAAAATTCTAGACTTCAAATTACAATGAACATCAACGTGTTTTACGTACAATTTTTTTTTTTACTAGATAGGTCAATAAATATTTTTGTTTTTATTTACTGTAAAATATAAATATAACAGGCTAGTAAAGACAACAAACACAATTGTCTTTGAATGCTACAACTAAATCTCTTATGGTGCGTACATACATGGGAGAAAATGACAAACAAAAAATTGTTCCTAAACACATGAAAACAGACATTGATCAGTCAGACAAATTGTTTAAATCATTCTGATATAAAAAATTTGTCAAAACATATATTTTTTTCTCTTTTCCTGCATTTGGGTGGAAATTTTTGATTGTCATATTCTCCCATACATTTACAGGTTTTTGTTCCCACCAGATAGATCAGACAGAAAAATCTGTACGTACCTTCAGATTTACTTTCTGTTCGACCTCTATTCGATCTGTGTCTGGATCTGGATAGTCTTGCCTGCCAAGACTATTTTTCTATTAGATTTCTAATCAATTTTGCTTCTATAAGCACAATTGAATAGAAAAATAGTGCATATCTCAGCGTGTGTACCCTTAGATCCAGACCCAGTTCTTATAGTGGTCTAATAGAAAGTAAACCTCACAGTGTTTATGCACCTTTAAGGAGCATGCACACATGGAAATGAGTGCTTATCGATTTAGGCTAGGCAATTTCCCTTGAACTTCCCGGTGTCTAGATCACCCTTGCACACATACTGTAGCGATGTGTGCTAAGCGATTTGTGCTAAGCTAAAAAAGAAAAACCCTGGTAGGTGATGTATCTACACTCATTATGCATGGTCATATGACCTGTGCCAGCGATAGCAACGCTGGGACCGCACATAGCCATCACTATGGGGTGTACACATGGAGCGATTTGTGCTTTATCTCTAAGCAATCTGGACAGATCACTTAGAAAATAGGCAAAAATTGCCCTGTGTGTATGCCCCAATACTAAAATAACTCTTCCCACTAAATATTAGCCTCTTCTAGACTTCACCTAGATCAGGGGTCTTCAAACTGAAGTTTCTCCCCAGCGCTGCTACAGGTGTCCCCTGCCGCCGCTGAAGTTCTCCATCAGCCCGGCGCTTCAGTAGTTCTAGTGCTAATTACACGTAATGCCCACACCAGTTGTCGACTGTAGTAGTGCTGTATACACGTAACGCCCACACCAGTTGCCGACCGGTAGTGCTGCGTACACATAACGCCCCTCGCCAGTTGTGTACACGTAATGCCCATGCCAGTTTCTGACAGTAGTAGTGCTGTATACACGTAACGCCCACACCAGTTACCGACCGGTAGTGCTGCGTACACATAACGCCCCTCGCCAATTGCCAACAGTAGTGGTGTTGTGTACACGTAACGCCCACGCCAGTTTCTCACAGTAGTAGCGCTAGTGTGTATGGACCTTAACAGTTGCAAAATGGTTTGCTTTAGGGTCTCTGCACAGTTGGGGTCCATATGAAGTGTATAGTGCAGTATTGTTGAATAACTGAAACAGCAGACATTTTTGACACTATTGGTCAGTGGCGTAACTAGATATTTGTAGGCCCCATAGCAAATGTTAGTAAGGGCCCCATGTTACCCCCCAATGGTGAAAAATGTATGTAGCAAATGTTACTTTTACAGGGAAGGTGAGCCCCTTTCAGCTGTGGGCCCCATAGCAGCTGCACTCCCTGCACCTATGGTAGTTACGCCTCTGCTACTAGTTGATGCTAGCGTGTAGCAAATAAAATAGATTTCTTTCATCAATGCGGAGACCTAAACTAGTTGAAGCTTCCATTCTGGCAACGTGCCACTATACACACATGAACTCTGTGACACTGCAAGTCCCTGACACCCTAGCATTCCTTTCCGATTCATCATGATTCTTCGACTGTAATGCACAGATTACTCACTCATTGAATTTAATGCAGCTACTGAGATCTCACACACATTTAGTGGTCGATTTAATATTTACTTTTACTATTGGAAGGTGGGGGGGGGGGGGGGTTAGTAAGCTGCTTTATTTTCTCCACAAATGTATTTCTAAAGCTACTTTGAGCTCTCACACTTTTCCTTCTCTCAGGCACGAGCCCTAATTTTGAGGGACAGCTTCTCTCTAACAAAACATCTCATTGCTCTAAGTGCTGTGATAAGGGGGTCCAGCATTGATTACCTCTGCATCCCAAGGCCCCCTCTGGACAGTTCTATTCATTGCTGCTGTTTCACGTTGCACAGCTTTCTTGCTGGAAGCACAGCACCGTCCACACTCACCAGCCCTGTCTGTGAGGCAGGTCCTGTCTGCCATTGCAACCTCTACATTCTCTATATTTTGGACTCCTATTTTCACCCTCTGCAAAGCTAAGTCCACATCTCCCAGCTGCTCTGTGTTTTTGGCAATTCACAGGTACCTTACTATCGCGGGTTATTAGTATTCTTTATTTATATGATGCCACAAAGGATCCGTAGCACCCCATTACAGAGTGCATAAATAAATGGGCAAAACAGTGACTTACAGCTATATACAGTGCAGGACAAATACAGGATACATACACATAGTGTAGCTGCATCAGCAGAGGACACTGGAAAAAGAATCAGCGTGGCAGAAAATGTAGGATTTGGTGACATAAAAGATGGTTTAAGTAGGAGGAGGAAAATCACATGAGGGAAGAGGGCCCTGCCTGTGAGAGCTTACATTCTAAAGGGGAGGGAGTATAACAGTGATTGTTCACAATCGATCCATCTTTACATTGTTCAAAAATGTCATAGTGTGTCCGATATTCAATTACCTATAATCAATGATCCCCCGGAAACAGCCCCATTTTTATTAGAGATGTGCAGACTCGGATTCCAGAAATCTGAGCCCCCACGGACGTCATCATTCCGAGCCCGGTTCCGAGCAGCGCTCGGAGATTCCCGCCTGACTCGGGTCCGTCCGTGTGGTCAGAACGTCATCTCCTGGCGCCGTATTCCGCGAGGCTTTAAATAGCGACTGCTGAGCCCGCCATCTTCACTCCAGTCTAGTAGTGGGTTGGGAGAGGGTGTGTTGGTGCTGCTGCTGGGGCTTAAACTTGAGCTTGACCTTGAACGCAATATTTTTTATTCGCTGGGGCTGTCTCTCAGTGCTGCTGTGTAGTCTAACTGTGTACTTGTAGTACTACTGTCTCCTCTGTGCGGTCTACCTCTGGTGTGCTGTGCTGTAATTATTTTATTCACTGGGGCTGTCTCCCTCAGTGCTGCTGTGTACTCTGTTTGCAAGGGTGGGCTCTCCCTAGCAAGGAGGACAGTCTAACTGTGTACTTGTAGTACTACTGTCTCCTCTGTGCTTGGGCCTACCTCTGGTGCTGTGCTGTAATATTATATATTATATTAATAATTAGTTATATATATATATAGTCCACTGGTGCTGCTTGCACTGAATCTGCCAGTATTATTTAGTTACTCAGTCCACTGTTGCAACTGGCAGTGCTACTGCCTAAGTGTACCTACCTAGTACATACTAGGCTGCTATATATAATTTCATTAAAAAATAATACTTGTGCTGCGTGGGACTGTAAAAAATAATTCCATGCTGCTGGTGCACTGACGTGTGCCACTGCCAAGCAGTACCTAATAATAAAATTAATTATTATAAATTCTGCTGGTGCACTGCATAAAGCTACTGGTGGTGTGTAACTACCTTTTGTGTTGACCACTGGCAGAGCTACTGCCTACCTACCTAGTAGTTTATTTTCTCTACCTACTAGGCTGCTATATTATTAATACTTAATTAATTGAATTATATATAGTCCACTGGTGCTGCCTGCACTGCATACTGTGAATAGAGGTTGCCAGTATTATTTACTCAGTCCACTGTTGCCACTGGCAGTGTTACTGCCTAAGTGTACCTACCTAGTAGTACAACTACATACTAGGCTGCTATATATAATTTAATTAAAAAATAATACTTGTGCTGCGTGGGACTGTAAAAAATAATTCCATGCTGCTGGTGCACTGACATGTGCCACTGAGTGCCACTGCCAAGCAGTACCTAATAATAAAATTAATTATTATAAATTCTGCTGGAGCACAATACTAGTATTGCTGACATACCTACCTGTCTTGTGCCTAGTACTGCCTTATCTACCTGTCTGGTGCCTAGTACTGCCGTATCTACCTGTCTGGTAGATACGGCAGACACATCGCTAAAGTGAGGGTGCTTTGTTACAACGTGAAGCACTCACATTACAGGCTTCATAGCCTAGCTACAGTAGGTGCAGGACTGTCACATCACACGGCCCTCCCCCCTGGGTGGGCCAGATAAATCTGCATTGGGTTCAATTCCCAAAGTATCTCATTATGTAATGCAATTACACCAAAATAAGGAAGAAACCAATATCCAAAATACCTCTGGTCCCAAGAATTTTGGATATGGGAGACTCAACCTGTAGTCTTAAAATATGCTAAACAGCCAAGCACCAAACAAATTAAAATACCTCATAGTGTAGTAAATTTTTAAATGTAAAAATAAGTATGTCTATGTCAACATAGGTCAACATGGACACTGTATAAGTGTACCACGTCCACTCGCCATGCTTCAGGTTACTATTATAATCTAACTCTATGTCCACTTGAATGGTAAAATATGGAAAAATACCTTTTTTGTAAAAAAAGTGAAAAACTCATATCAACCTTTTTATGTCCACCTTTTTCATGTCGACCGTTGACCATGCCGACCTAAGCTATGTCAATTCATTAAATACATTGACCTATAGCCTGTCGACCAATAGTTGTTAAGCTATTGACTGTCCACCTTAATTGGGTCGAGCTGCCGACCGCATCCCACGACATCTTCCTCACTGCTTTTTCTGCATACTCCCTCTTATTAGGAGGGTCAATGGAGGCATTTTGAAACTTGACACTATTGATAGTTGTGAAAGCAGTGACGTCTGATATATCTGATGGATGGGAAAGATGTGAAGGAATTGTTATGGGTTTATTGAAATTTGGTTTTCGAGGTAGGGGTAGTGGAGGTTTTGTAGGGGAAAGGAGGCATGGGGTCAAAGGAAGCTGGTAAATGTCCATGTTCTTGCAAGAAGTATACCCTGAGCATGCTAGAGGATGGGGCAATATGGCTGGTTTTACTACTCCAGGGTAAGAGCAGCAGATGGCAAATCGTGATGTAGACCGAAAGGATGAACAGCCAGAGGAGAAAGCTGTTGCCCTGTGCTAGAATGCAGTGGTTGAAGGGAGCTTCAACCACTGCATTCTAGCACAGGGCTGCATGGGCTAGGATGCAATCAGCATCCCTGTGGTCAGTATATCCACATCAGCAAATGCCATCAGAAGGCTGTCGCTTGAAACAATGAAGATGCCGGAATTCAGACAGACGGCATAGCGATTGGGGAATATGCAGGGTGAGTTAGGGTCAGGCCGGGATGGGGGACGGGGTTAGGTTTAAGCATTAGCTGGGGGGGTTTATCATTAGGCTGTGGGAGGTTAAGGTTTAGCCACTAGTGGAGAGGGTTAGGGTCAGGAGGTGGGGGGTGAGGGTTAGGCTGCAAGAAGGGAGAGTTAGGGGGCAGGGGGTGGGTATTTATATTTACCTGACCCCAGATGGGATTCCCTCCTTCGGGAGACCGGCGTCCTGATTGCTGGTTATCTGTATGTATAACACTGGGCTAAAATGCTCAAGCCAGAGTGTAGCCAGGCAAGGACAGGCTGGGTTAGTGGTAGACCCGGGTCCCCACTGGGCCTCTCCATAAGGCCCGTGCCTGAATAATTAGTACCCTCAGTTTCTCTTGGTGCCACTGATTGCCATACAATTACTTGTGAGTACTACAGATAATTTGTTTCTATAAGACTCAGTTCCAGTTTAGAATCCTTAACTACTAAAATTAGGAAATATTGACTGCGATGTCTGATCATTTTTCCAGATTTCCTCCAGATTAAATTGTAAAAAAATAAATGTTTTGTTGTTTCTGTCCTTAAGAGTTGCTAAAAGATACATAGATGTTTTTATTTTTGAAAATACTCTTGGCTATATTATGTTAATGAAATGGTTGCTAAAATTTTGTTCCATGAGTGTGGATCCTGCATCTGCCATAGTCACACTCTGCTGTCCTTGCCTCACTACCAACCAGCACTACTTCAGTTTGTATACATTTCATGGTTTTCCCTAATAAAGGGACCATACCATAAAGTTAAATAAAGGGGAAAAAAAACATAAAGTTAAAAGATACCGTATCTTTCTAGCAGGGTGGACAATCCCGGGGCATTAATTTAAAACCCAGGATATAAGATTGAAAAATGCTCAATTCCGGAATTGAGCCACCATAATATTTGAGCATTAATTTAAATAATTTGTAGGCCCACCGCATCATACACACTCCTGGGTGAAATGGCATCTAAAATCATAAGAGAGGGACATACAAGCAATCCAAAACCCCAGATTTGTTTTAGTTTTTTTTTCTTAAATCCGAGTTCCAAACTTGAGGGAAGACTCAACTCTGTCCACTCATATCCCCAATAGAGAGAGAGAGAGATGGGGAAGTTCTGCTTATCTCTAGTTTGTTGTGCTGCATTAATATGCAACGTTTGCTTGTTACAGTCCACTAAAGCCACTGAGCTTTCTGATGGACAAGGGAAACTAAGATTATGGGGCAGATTTAACAATAAGTGATATTCTAGTTATCACTTGTTATTAATCTTAAATGGTTCTCCAACCAATCACCTGCTGTCATTTTTTAAAACACATGACAAGGGCTGATTGGTTGAAGTACCATTTAAGATTAATAACGAGTGTTAACTAGAATATCAATGTTGTTAAATCTGCCACTCCGTTCTTTGCAAGTAAAATGATCAGTGACCTCTCCAGCCATATGCCACCTTTTCTGCAGTACATCAGCATTCATTGCAAATCAGAATCCACTTAAACAGACCTCTAACAATTGTATAATTTCCCCCCCCCCCCCCCTCAAAAGATACACACACACACACACGCCTATCTTGTTTCCGTACAGTATACAGTATATATCCATCCGGTACTTGTTTCCTAGCACGGCACCCATCGCATACCATAGTTAGTGGTGTGCGATGCGATGCGGTATTCATGTTAAATTAACAGGAGTGCTTGTACAATGAAATATCGCAACAAATGGCATGCGATGCAATGCGATTTTTAATTGTACAAGCATGATGGGTGCTTACAATGTTAAATGCACCCCCATTGTCAACGCCACCCCCAC